>NC_134404.1:325460481-326660481 GCF_038048845.1 Mixophyes fleayi
CTAAGCATGACACTATCCTTTGGTACAAGATGAAGTACTTGATTGCAGGTGGGGTCTTGTTTGCAACATGACAGCTCCCCAAATACTTACCTACCCCCCCAGGTTTTTGAGCTGTATTCAATTGTAAAGATTAATACCTGATACATTTCATGGAAAGCTGTTCTCCACATGTACTAATGACGAACAATTCTACTTCAAAATAGGCTTTTTATTTCTACAAAGGAAATTATGTTTTTAATTACAAATATAGCAAAACAACGTCTGAGTGTATCTTAAAAGGAATTAACTTATTTTTAGCTTTGTTTCCATGAATTATTCTTTGATATAGTCATTTTGTTTTTAAAAATACTATGGGTTACAGGGCAAATAGAAGCAAATAACCATATGTCATGGTCAGCAGTCCTAATGACAACATTGTGGATGCAGATACGATGTGTAACCCCAAATTATTGGGGGGGACGTATTTGAATAATTTTAGAAAACACATGTTAAAATATCTTTTGTATGCACAAATACTATCTATCTATCTATCTATCTATCCCATATCTATCTATCTATCTATCTATCTATCTATCTATCTAACTATCTATCTATCTCATACTTGCCAGCTTTTCCTCTTTGACTTGGGGGAGGTGGGTGTGCGGAACTTGATGAATTGCATCATTTTGGCCCCTCCCCTAAACAGTTCTCACAATTTTGGCCAAATACAACAGGGGGTGGGGCTAAGATGGTGTGATATTTGCCTCATTAAGCCCCGCCTCCGTCACTTATCTATTGCGAGGACAAGAACCGAGAGGTTGCCCCGCTCTACTGGGAGCCCGGAAGGTCTCCCAGAAATGCGGGAGTCTCCCAGACCGGGAGAGTAGGCAACTATGCATTAAAGAAAAGCAGCTAATGAATCTCTAGAGACTGAAGTGTCTTTTACATTTCTGTCTCCATTACTGAAAACATGTTGTTTTACCTGTCAGTATATAAGTAAATCTTGGTCTCCATGAAAATGGCCACCTCCATAGGCATCAATACATGGACATAGGATACAATTTCTGTACTGTGTCATCATGCTACAGATGGCGAAGCCAACCACGTCTTGTACTGGCTCTATCTATCTATCCATCTTATATCTATCTATCTATCTATCTATCTATCTATCTATCTATCTATCTATCTATCTATCTATCTATCCTGGAATTTCAGAGTGTACAATGGTCCAGACTGGAGCCAGAAATTTAGCCTACTGACATACACACTTTTACACTCTTTCTGTGGCTCATGAGTGCCTGATAGGATCTTGTGCTCAGCATTCAAAATGCTACAAACACATTTTTCACTGAAGGTATGAAAAGCTAGAATGTCAGGATACTACAATACAGAAGGAACACAAACCTAGGAAATGATATTTGTATGGGGACCTTGTAAATCAATGTTGTACCCAACTGGCTTTTAGAGCATGACACAGGCCAGTGCTGAGACAAAATTCATCATCATCATCATTATTTATATAGCGCCACTAATTCCACAGCACTGTACAGAGAACTCACATTAGTCCCTGCCGCATTGGAGCTTACAGTCTAAATCCCCTAACACACACACACAGAGGCTAGGGTCTATTTGATAGCAGACAATTAACCTACCAGTATGTTTTTGGATTGGGGGAGGAAACCCACACACACACGGGGAGAACATACAAACTCCTCACAGATAAGGCCATGGTCGGGAATTGAACTCATGACTCCAGTGCTGTGAGCAAGAAGTGCTAACCCCTGAGCCATCATGCTGCCCTAAAATTCCCACCTTTAGAAATACTATTTTGCCCTTGTTAGGACTCATCAATGCAGGTCAAAGGTTTCTGCTCAACATGCAAGGTCCTTCAAAGAATGGACTCTTTAACGGAAATATGTCAATTCCCAGCTAGCCAATTTCGAATTATTTTATAAGAAAATACAGTTCTCTGACAGCCAAGTAAAATAATTACAAAAATAAAATAAAATCATCTACTATTTTTCCTCTAGAACTTGAAATGTTTTCATTAATATCAATAATAATTTGTACCTCCTAACTTGGTCTGGTCCTATTGATCCTACTGATTCTCCCCCTGCAGTGACCAGTGCTGAACCAATTAACATTACTCCATTAATAATGCACGGCTTACTGCAATTGGAAAACAAGTAGGAAAAACAGTAGCATTTTATCGCGTACTGGGTTCCATTTATCACTAGTGCTAATAATGAGAATATGACAAGGAAAATTAATCGCTAATGAGAAAAGTGACCAAAAGTATTTTTTAGTTTGAGGTTTTTGTGAGCAAAGGCTGGCAGCATGTATATCATATGCAAATTAGCTTGGTCAATTATAAGCAAATGTGTGTTATACAAATAACGTGTGTATTTGTATTCAATTACCATAACACACACAGATGAATGACTACATTGCGGTAACGGAAATAGTTACGAACACAACTCTGTAACAGGCTGAACATTTAAAAAAAAAAAAAATAGAATAATTACAATGCAAATACAAAACATATTTGTGCTTTTGCTTACACATGTTAATGACAGGCTGACACTACTTTTTGAGTTTGCATTACATTTAAAGCCATTTGGCCCATTTTTATATTATTTCTTTGTACATATGTTAGGTATTATATGAGTATTATCATTGAATTAAACACAATAGTACACAAAGCAGTTTTAAAGGTTTTCTTAGTGTAAGATTGTACCTATACTGCTCATCAATGGCAAATACAGGACACATGATCACATTTTATTTTGCAGTGTGGCATCTTGACTTGCACCCTTTGTTTACGCTTTATGTTTTGTCCATTTGCATACATTAGGGGGCATTTTCACATTAGTGGACTGCTCCTGAGCCTTTCTCCTCTCACCGGCATGTTTATTTTCGAAGTGCCAGTGATTGGTAGTTGCCGTATACTTTTAACATTATGCGTTTCACACCAACTGCTTGAATATCATGGAGGAGTATACATTTATAATGTCAATATAATAAAAACATTCAAATACAGGGTCAGACTGGCCCACTGGCCATCAAGCTCCACCCCCTACCCTGACAGGCTGGAACCTCCCCCTGGACCATCCATCCTTTAACTCGCAGCTGTCCTTCCTTCCCCACATGACATGAGCACCAGTTCAAGTGTGTAGGCAGCAAGAGAAGAAGATAGAAGCCTTTGTCTCTGCAACGCGGTATGAAAGAAGGTAAGTGTTTGTGTGTGTGTGTGTGTGTGTGTGTGTGTGTGTGCGTGTGTGTGTGTGTTGTCTGTTGTGTGCGTGTTCTGTGTGTGGGGAGGAAATTAAGGTAATGTAGCTACAGTCATGGCCAAAAGATTTGAGAACGACACAAGTATTGGCTTTCACAAAGTTTGCTGCTTCAGTGTTTTTAGACCTTTTTGTCAGATGTTGCTATGGTACACTGAAGTAAAATTACAAGCATTTCATAAGTGTCAAAGGCTTTTATTGACAATTACATTAAGTTTATGCAAAGAGTCAATATTTGCAGTGTTGACCCTTCTTTTTGAAGACCTGTGCAATTCACCCTGGCATGCTGTCAATCAACTTCTAGGCCACATACTGACTGATAGCCGCCCATTCTTGCCTAATCAAGGCTTGGAGTTTGTCAGAATTTGCGGGTTTTTGTTTGTCCACCCGCCTCTTGAGGATTGACCACAAGTTCTCAATGGGATTAATATCTGGGGAGTTTCCTGGCCATGGACCCAACATTTCGATGTTTTGATCCCCGAGCCACTTAGTTATCACTTTTGCCTTATGGAAAGGTACTCCATCATGCTGGACAAGGCATTGTTCGTCACCAAACTGTTCTTGGATGGTTGGGAGAAGTTGCTCTTGGAGGATGTTTTAGTACCATTCTTTATTCATGGCTGTGTTTTTAGGCAAAATTGTGAGTGAGCCCAATCCCTTGGCTGAGAAGTACCCCCACACATGAATGGTGTCAGGATGCTTTACTGTTAGCATGACACAGGACTGATGGTAGCGCTCACCTTTCCTTCTCCGAACAAGCATTTTTTCAGATGCCCCAAATTATCTGAAAGTGGATTCTTCAGAAAATTGACTTTACACCAGTCCTCAACAGTCCAATCCCTGTACCTTTTTCAGAATATCAGTCTGTCCCTGATATTTTTCCTGAAGAGAAGTGACTTCTTTGCTGGCCTTCTTGACACCAGGCCATCCTCCAAAAGTCTTTGCCTCACTGTGCGTGCAGATGCACTCACACCTGCCTGCTGCCATACCTGAGCAAGCTCTGCACTGGAGGTGCCCCGATCCCGCAGCTGAATCAACTTTAGGAGACGGTCCTGGCGCTTGCTGGATGTTTTTGGGCACCCTGAAGCCTTCTTCATGACTATTGAACCTCTCTCCTTGAAGTTCTTGATGATTCGATAAATGCTTGAATTAGGTGCAATCTTACTAGCAGCAATATCCTTGCCTGTGAAGCCCTTTTTGTGCAAAACAATGATGACTGCACGTGTTTCCTTGAAGGTAACCATGGTTAACAGAGGAAGAACAATGATTTCAAGCACCACCCTCCGTTTAAAGCTTTCAGTCTGTTATTCTAACTCAATCAGCATGGCAGAGTCATCTCCAGCCTTGTCCTTGTCAACACTCTCACCTGTGTTAACAAGAGAATCACTGACATGCTGTTAGCTAGTCCTTTTGTGGCAGGGCTAAAATGCAGTGGAAATGTTGTTTTTGAGATAAAGTTCATTGTCATGGCAAAGAGCGACTTTACAATTAATTGCAATTCATCTTATCACTCTTCATGACTTTCTGGAGTATGTGCAAATTGCTATCAGAAAAACTGAGTCAGCAGACTTTGTGAAAAATAATATTTGTGTCATTCTCAAAACTTTTGCAGTGCTGTACAGAGAACTCACATCAGTCCCTGCCCCATTGGGGCTTACAGTCTAAATTCCCTAACACACTAGGGTCAATTTGTTATCAGCCAATTAACTGATCAGTATGTTTTTGGAGTGTGGGAGGAAACCGGAACTCCAGGAGGAAACCCACGCAAACACGGGGAGAACATACAAACTCCTCACAGATAAGGCCATGGTTGGGAATTGAACTCATGACCCCAGTGCTGTAAGGCAGAAGTGCTAACCACTGAGCCAACGTGCTGCCCAATGTTCTATGATCCTTTGTGTAGGTTATAATAAATGTGATTTATTGTTTATCAGTCTTGTGTGGGATACTATTCCATCATGGCTCAGATATCCAGTATCTTGCCTCCTAGTCCCTAACAGGGATCCGATGAAGATAAAAGTGCCTCTCTGAGAAATCTCTGTAGGTTACCATTCACATCTGGGTTCCAGGATAGTCCTTAAAAGTTAATGCTTACTAGGTTGCCCCTTAATTATAGTAATGCCCAACAGGCTGCCCCTTAGATGTAATAATGCCAATTACCATTAGCAGCAACATTACTGATAATTAGTAATTGTCCAGTGCCCACCCCCTTCCCACTGTGTTCTTCAAGCCCTCTCCTACCCGTCAGCTGACGGCGCTGACGGCCACATTGGACACGATGTAAGAGCATGTACCAACGGATTCTATTTGGTCACCATATTAGCCAATTAGAAGAAAGAAAAATCAATTAATAAAACAATAACACTTGGGCAGTTGGCAGGTAAGAGAAGATAAATCGGAAGTTCAAGAGCAGAGCATTTCGTATCGGTTGGAAGGGTCTTGCTGGAGACTTATCCAAACTTTTCCAATATAAGGATCTCAGCGCTGCAGTTGGCACGTAGGTTACTTTCCTAACAAAATGCTCCAATCTGCTCATAATCACAAGAAACCCTGTATGTCTCTGGAAAAGTCAGTGATTTTGCCTCACAATGACCTGTGCTCTCCCCAGAAGAGGGGAAAACAACGTTTACACTCCTCTGCAACTCTACATCCGATAATAAGTGACCCCCACAGTACAGGCAAGTCCTGCTTCAGTGCTGGGGTAAAGCAAGCATGAAACTGCTTAAAATTGGCCAAATACTAAACATACGGCAATGCTCCAGGGATACACAATTGAATTTGCTGTTCAATGCAAAACTAATGAGGTAAACAGAATTCAATTCCAGCCTAATTATAAATATCTTATCCTGCAGCCAATCTCTTCCCCAGTGTTTGTTATCATCTTAACTAAAAGGTCTATTAATCAAGGTCATATTTGAAAAATAAGGATATTATTGGTTTGCCATGTGATAAATTAAATCCATGTGCGCTGTATTGTGCAACACAATCACTCTCTGATTCTTATGGCACTAACTGATTCATATACGGTTCATACAGGGTTCCTGATGTTTGTGTGTGAAAAAGTACTGAAAATACTAAGGGGCATATTTAACAAGGATCGCAAAACATGAAAAATAGTTTTCAATCCTTATCGCATTGATAAGGATTGAACCCATATTTTTTCATTTTTCTCATATTCATCAAAAAACCTACACAGGAACAGCAGTTCCGATAAACTGCTGTTCCTGTGGAAAAAAAAAATACTTAACACAGCCTCTTCGTAATCCGATCGTGTCTGCCTTATTCGTGCCTTCTTCGTTCCTCCTGTGAATCCCTTTGCGCATGTGCCTAGCGGATAGCTGGGACATGCGCACAGAGCAGCCCAGTGTATTGTAAGGAGAGGAGAGGAGCGCAGTTCTGAGCATGTGACGGGGGGGGATCACATGATCCCTCCACACATGCGCTGTCCAGCTCTGCTCTTCGAAGCAGAGCTGACAGCTGAGAAACTTTTCAATTATGAAAATGTATGCCAGCTTTAGGCACACAGAGTGAGGATGAAGGGGCACAGTGTGAGGATGAAGGGGCACACAGTGTGAGGATGAAGGGGCACAGTGTGAGGATGAAGGGGCACAGAGTGTGAGGATGAAGGGGCACACAGAGTGAGGATGAAGGGGCACACAGAGTGAGGATGAAGGGGCACACAGAGTGAGGATGAAGGGGCACACAGAGTGAGGATGAAGGGGCACACAGAGTGAGGATGAAGGGGCGCACAGAGTGAGGATGAAGGGGCACACAGAGTGAGAATGAAGGGGCGGCACAGAGTGAGGATGAAGGGGCACTGTGTGAGGATGAAGGGGCACTGTGTGAGGATGAAGCTGCGCACAGTGTGAGGATGAAGGGGCACAGAGTGTGAGGATGAAGGGGCACAGAGTGTGAGTAGGAAGGGGCACAGAGTGTGAGGATGAAGGGGTGCACAGAGTGTGAATACGAAGGGGCACAGAGTGTGAGGATGAAGAAACGCACAGTGTGAGGATGAAGGTGTGCACAGTGTGAGGATGAAGGGGCACACAGAGTGAGGATGAAGGGGCGCACAGAGTGACGATGAAGGGGCACAGAGTGTGAGGATGAAGGGGCACACAGTGTGAGGATGAAGGGGCACAGAGTGTGAGGATGAAGGGGCACAGAGTGTGAGGATGAAGGGGCACACAGAGTGAGGATGAAGGCGCACAGAGTGTGAAGACGAAGGGGCACAGAGTGTGAGGCTGAAGGTGCGCACAGTGTGAGGATGAAGGGGCACAGAGTATGAGGATGAAGGGGCACACAGAGTGAGGATGAAGGGGCACACAGAGTGAGGATGAAGGCGCACAGAGTGTGAAGACGAAGGGGCACACAGTGTGAGGATGAAGGTGCGCACAGAGTGAGGATGAAGGGGCACACAGAGTGAGGATGAAGGGGCACACAGAGTGAGTATGAAGGGGCGCAGAGTGTGAGGATGAAGGGGCACACAGAGTGAGGATGAAGGGTCACAGAGTGTGAGGATGAATGGGCACACAGAGTGAGGATGAAGGGGCACAGAGTATGAGGATGAAGGGGCACACAGAGTGAGGATGAAGGGGCACACAGAGTGAGGATGAAGGGGCGCACAGTGTGAGGATGAAGGGGCACAGAGTGTGAGGATGAAGGGGCACACAGAGTGAGGATGAAGGGTCACAGAGTGTGAGGATGAATGGGCACACAGAGTGAGGATGAAGGGGCACAGAGTGTGAGGATGAAGGGGCACAGAGCGTGAGGATGAAGGGTCACACAGAGTGAGGATGAAGGGGCACACAGTGTGAGGATGAAGGTGTGCACAGTGTGAGGATGAAGGGGCACACAGAGTGAGGATGAAGGGGCGCACAGAGTGACGATGAAGGGGCACAGAGTGTGAGGATGAAGGGGCACACAGTGTGAGGATGAAGGGGCACAGAGTGTGAGGATGAAGGGGCACAGAGTGTGAGGATGAAGGGGCACACAGAGTGAGGATGAAGGGGCACACAGTGTGAGGATGAAGGTGTGCACAGTGTGAGGATGAAGGGGCACACAGAGTGAGGATGAAGGGGCGCACAGAGTGACGATGAAGGGGCACAGAGTGTGAGGATGAAGGGGCACACAGTGTGAGGATGAAGGGGCACAGAGTGTGAGGATGAAGGGGCACAGAGTGTGAGGATGAAGGGGCACACAGTGTGAGGATAAGGGGCACAGAGTGTGAGGATGAAGGGGCACAGAGTGTGAGGATGAAGGGGCACACAAAGTGAGGATGAAGGCGCACAGAGTGTGAAGACGAAGGGGCACAGAGTGTGAGGCTGAAGGTGCGCACAGTGTGAGGATGAAGGGGCACAGAGTATGAGGATGAAGGGGCACACAGAGTGAGGATGAAGGGGCACACAGAGTGAGGATGAAGGCGCACAGAGTGTGAAGACGAAGGGACACACAGTGTGAGGATGAAGGTGCGCACAGAGTGAGGATGAAGGGGCGCACAGAGTGAGGATGAAGGGGCACACAGAGTGAGGATGAAGGGGCGCACAGTGTGAGGATGAAGGGGCACAGAGTGTGAGGATGAAGGGGCACACAGAGTGAGGATGAAGGGTCACAGAGTGTGAGGATGAATGGGCACACAGAGTGAGGATGAAGGGGCACAGAGTGTGAGGATGAAGGGGCACAGAGCGTGAGGATGAAGGGTCACACAGAGTGAGGATGAAGGTGCGCACAGAGTGAGGATGAAGGGGCACAGAGTGTGAAGACGAAGGGGCACAGAGTGTGAGGATGAAGGGGCGCACAGAGTGAGGATGAAGGGGAGTACAGTGTGAAGATGTAGGCGCACACAGAGTAAGGATGAAGGTGCGCACAGAGTGAGGATGACGGGGAGCACAGAGTGAGGATGAATTGGCACAGAGTGAGGATGAAGGGGCACACAGAGTGAAGATGAAGGGGCACACAGAGTGAGGATGAAGGGGCACAGAGTGTGAGGACGAAGGGGCACAGAGTGTGAAGATGAAGGGTCGCACATAGTGAGGATGAATGGGCGCACAGAGTGAGGATGAAGGGGCACACAGAGTGAGGATGAACGGGCACACAGTGAGGATGAAGGGGCACAGAGTGTGAAGATGAAGGGTCGCACATAGTGAGGATGAATGGGCGCACAGAGTGAGGATGAAGGGACACAGAGTGTGAGGATGAAGGGGCACAGATTGTGAGGATGAAGGGGCGCACAGAGTGAGGATGAAGGGGCACAGATTGTGAGGATGAAGGGGCGCACAGAGTGAGGATGAAGGGGCACAGATTGTGAGGATGAAGGGGCACACAGAGTGAGGATGAAGGGGCACAGATTGTGAGGATGAAGGGGCGCACAGAGTGAGGATGAAGGGGCACAGAGTGTAAGGATAAAGGGGCACACAGTGTGATGATGAAGGGTTGCACAGAGTGAGGATGAAGGGACACAGAGTGTGAGGATGAAGGTGCGCACAGTGTGAGGATGAAGGGGCACAGAGTATGAGGATGAAGGGGCACACAGAGTGAGGATGAAGGGGCACACAGTGTGAGGATGAAGGGGCACACAGTGTGAGGATGAAGGGGCGCACAGAGTGAGGATGAAGGGGCACACAGAGTGAGGATGAAGGGTCACAGAGTGTGAGGATGAATGGGCACACAGAGTGAGGATGAAGGAGCACAGAGTGTGAGGACGAAGGGGCACAGAGCATGAGGATGAAGGGTCACACAGAGTGAGGATGAAGGTGCGCACAGAGTGAGGATGAAGAGGCACAGAGTGTGAAGACGAAGGGGCACAGAGTGTGAGGATGAAGGGGCGCACAGAGTGAGGATGAAGGGGAGCACAGTGTGAAGATGTAGGCGCACACAGAGTGAGGATGAAGGTGCGCACAGAGTGAGGATGACGGGGAGCACAGAGTGAGGATGAATTGGCACAGAGTGAGGATGAAGGGGCACACAGAGTGAAGATGAAGGGGCACACAGAGTGAGGATGAAGGGGCACACAGAGTGAGGATGAAGTGGCACAGAGTGTGAGGATGAATGGGCACACAGAGTGAGGATGAAGGGGCACAGAGTGTGAGGACGAAGGGGCACAGAGCATGAGGATGAAGGGTCACACAGAGTGAGGATGAAGGTGCGCACAGAGTGAGGATGAAGGGGCACAGAGTGTGAAGACGAAGGGGCACAGAGTGTGAGGATGAAGGGGCGCACAGAGTGAGGATGAAGGGGAGTACAGTGTGAAGATGTAGGCGCACACAGAGTAAGGATGAAGGTGCGCACAGAGTGAGGATGACGGGGAGCACAGAGTGAGGATGAATTGGCACAGAGTGAGGATGAAGGGGCACACAGAGTGAAGATGAAGGGGCACACAGAGTGAGGATGAAGGGGCACAGAGTGTGAGGACGAAGGGGCACAGAGTGTGAAGATGAAGGGTCGCACATAGTGAGGATGAATGGGCGCACAGAGTGAGGATGAAGGGGCACACAGAGTGAGGATGAAGGGGCACAGAGTGAGGATGAAGGGGCACAGAGTGTGAAGATGAAGGGTCGCACATAGTGAGGATGAATGGGCGCACAGAGTGAGGATGAAGGGACACAGAGTGTGAGGATGAAGGGGGCACAGATTGTGAGGATGAAGGGGCGCACAGAGTGAGGATGAAGGGGCACAGATTGTGAGGATGAAGGGGCGCACAGAGTGAGGATGAAGGGGCACAGATTGTGAGGATGAAGGGGCACACAGAGTGAGGATGAAGGGGCACAGATTGTGAGGATGAAGGGGCGCACAGAGTGAGGATGAAGGGGCACAGAGTGTAAGGATAAAGGGGCACACAGTGTGATGATGAAGGGGCGCACATTGTGATGATGAAGGGTTGCACAGAGTGAGGATGAAGGGACACAGAGTGTGAGGATGAAGGTGCGCACAGTGTGAGGATGAAGGGGCACAGAGTATGAGGATGAAGGGGCACACAGAGTGAGGATGAAGGGGCACACAGTGTGAGGATGAAGGGGCACACAGTGTGAGGATGAAGGGGCGCACAGAGTGAGGATGAAGGGGCACACAGAGTGAGGATGAAGGGTCACAGAGTGTGAGGATGAATGGGCACACAGAGTGAGGATGAAGGGGCATAGAGTGTGAGGACGAAGGGGCACAGAGCATGAGGATGAAGGGTCACACAGAGTGAGGATGAAGGTGCGCACAGAGTGAGGATGAAGAGGCACAGAGTGTGAAGACGAAGGGGCACAGAGTGTGAGGATGAAGGGGCGCACAGAGTGAGGATGAAGGGGAGCACAGTGTGAAGATGTAGGCGCACACAGAGTGAGGATGAAGGTGCGCACAGAGTGAGGATGACGGGGAGCACAGAGTGAGGATGAATTGGCACAGAGTGAGGATGAAGGGGCACACAGAGTGAAGATGAAGGGGCACACAGAGTGAGGATGAAGGGGCACAGAGTGTGAGGATGAAGGGACACAGAGTGTGAAGATGAAGGGTCGCACATAATGAGGATGAATGGGCGCACAGAGTGAGGATGAAGGGGCACACAGAGTGAGGATGAAGGGGCACAGAGTGAGGATGAAGGGGCACAGAGTGAGGATGAAGGGGCACAGAGTGTGAAGATGAAGGGTCGCACATAGTGAGAATGAATGGGCGCACAGAGTGAGGATGAAGGGGCACACAGAGTGAGGATGAAGGGGCACAGAGTGAGGATGAAGGGGCACAGAGTGAGGATGAAGGGGCACAGAGTGTGAAGATGAAGGGTCGCACATAGTGAGGATGAATGGGCGCACAGAGTGAGGATGAAGGGACACAGAGTGTGAGGATGAAGGGGCACAGATTGTGAGGATGAAGGGGCGCACAGAGTGAGGATGAAGGGGCACACAGAGTGAGGATGAAGGGGCACACAGAGTGAGGATGAAGGGGCACACAGAGTGAGGATGAAGGGGCACACAGAGTGAGGATGAAGGGGCGCACAGAGTGAGGATGAAGGGGCACACAGAGTGAGAATGAAGGGGCACAGTGTGAGGATGAAGGGGCGGCACAGAGTGAGGATGAAGGGGCACTGTGTGAGGATGAAGCTGCGCACAGTGTGAGGATGAAGGGGCACAGAGTGTGAGGATGAAGGGGCACAGAGTGTGAGTAGGAAGGGGCACAGAGTGTGAGGATGAAGGGGTGCACAGAGTGTGAATACGAAGGGGCACAGAGTGTGAGGATGAAGAAACGCACAGTGTGAGGATGAAGGTGCGCACAGTGTGAGGATGAAGGGGCACAGAGTGTGAGGATGAAGGGGCACACAGAGTGAGGATGAAGGGGCGCACAGAGTGACGATGAAGGGGCACAGAGTGTGAGGATGAAGGGGCACACAGTGTGAGGATGAAGGGGCACAGAGTGTGAGGATGAAGGGGCACAGAGTGTGAGGATGAAGGGGCACACAGAGTGAGGATGAAGGGGCACAGAGTGTGAAGACGAAGGGGCACAGAGTGTGAGGCTGAAGGTGCGCACAGTGTGATGATGAAGGGGCACAGAGTATGAGGATGAAGGGGCACACAGAGTGAGGATGAAGGGGCACACAGAGTGAGGATGAAGGCGCACAGAGTGTGAAGACGAAGGGGCACACAGTGTGAGGATGAAGGTGCGCACAGAGTGAGGATGAAGGGGCGCACAGAGTGAGGATGAAGGGGCACACAGAGTGAGGATGAAGGGGCGCACAGTGTGAGGATGAAGGGGCACACAGTGTGAGGATGAAGGGTCACAGAGTGTGAGGATGAATGGGCACACAGAGTGAGGATGAAGGGGCACAGAGTGTGAGGATGAAGGGGCACAGAGCGTGAGGATGAAGGGTCACACAGAGTGAGGATGAAGGTGCGCACAGAGTGAGGATGAAGGGGCACAGAGTGTGAAGACGAAGGGGCACAGAGTGTGAGGATGAAGTGGCGCACAGAGTGAGGATGAAGGGGAGTACAGTGTGAAGATGTAGGCGCACACAGAGTAAGGATGAAGGTGCGCACAGAGTGAGGATGACGGGGAGCACAGAGTGAGGATGAATTGGCACAGAGTGAGGATGAAGGGGCACACAGAGTGAAGATGAAGGGGCACACAGAGTGAGGATGAAGGGGCACAGAGTGTAAGGACGAAGGGGCACAGAGTGTGAAGATGAAGGGTCGCACATAGTGAGGATGAATGGGCGCACAGAGTGAGGATGAAGGGGCACACAGAGTGAGGATGAAGGGGCACACAGTGAGGATGAAGGGGCACAGAGTGTGAAGATGAAGGGTCGCACATAGTGAGGATGAATGGGCGCACAGAGTGAGGATGAAGGGACACAGAGTGTGAGGATGAAGGGGCACAGATTGTGAGGATGAAGGGGCGCACAGAGTGAGGATGAAGGGGCACAGATTGTGAGGATGAAGGGGCGCACAGAGTGAGGATGAAGGGGCACAGATTGTGAGGATGAAGGGGCACACAGAGTGAGGATGAAGGGGCACAGATTGTGAGGATGAAGGGGCGCACAGAGTGAGGATGAAGGGGCACAGAGTGTAAGGATAAAGGGGCACACAGTGTGATGATGAAGGGGCGCACATTGTGATGATGAAGGGTTGCACAGAGTGAGGATGAAGGGACACAGAGTGTGAGGATGAAGGTGCGCACAGTGTGAGGATGAAGGGGCACAGAGTATGAGGATGAAGGGGCACACAGAGTGAGGATGAAGGGGCACACAGTGTGAGGATGAAGGGGCACACAGTGTGAGGATGAAGGGGCGCACAGAGTGAGGATGAAGGGGCACACAGAGTGAGGATGAAGGGTCACAGAGTGTGAGGATGAATGGGCACACAGAGTGAGGATGAAGGAGCACAGAGTGTGAGGACGAAGGGGCACAGAGCATGAGGATGAAGGGTCACACAGAGTGAGGATGAAGGTGCGCACAGAGTGAGGATGAAGAGGCACAGAGTGTGAAGACGAAGGGGCACAGAGTGTGAGGATGAAGGGGCACACAGAGTGAGGATGAAGGGGAGCACAGTGTGAAGATGTAGGCGCACACAGAGTGAGGATGAAGGTGCGCACAGAGTGAGGATGACGGGGAGCACAGAGTGAGGATGAATTGGCACAGAGTGAGGATGAAGGGGCACACAGAGTGAAGATGAAGGGGCACACAGAGTGAGGATGAAGTGGCACAGAGTGTGAGGATGAATGGGCACACAGAGTGAGGATGAAGGGGCACAGAGTGTGAGGACGAAGGGGCACAGAGCATGAGGATGAAGGGTCACACAGAGTGAGGATGAAGGTGCGCACAGAGTGAGGATGAAGAGGCACAGAGTGTGAAGACGAAGGGGCACAGAGTGTGAGGATGAAGGGGCGCACAGAGTGAGGATGAAGGGGAGTACAGTGTGAAGATGTAGGCGCACACAGAGTAAGGATGAAGGTGCGCACAGAGTGAGAATGACGGGGAGCACAGAGTGAGGATGAATTGGCACAGAGTGAGGATGAAGGGGCACACAGAGTGAAGATGAAGGGGCACACAGAGTGAGGATGAAGGGGCACAGAGTGTGAGGACTAAGGGGCACAGAGTGTGAAGATGAAGGGTCGCACATAGTGAGGATGAATGGGCGCACAGAGTTAGGATGAAGGGGCACACAGAGTGAGGATGAAGGGGCACAGAGTGAGGATGAAGGGGCACAGAGTGTGAAGATGAAGGGTCGCACATAGTGAGGATGAATGGGCGCACAGAGTGAGGATGAAGGGACACAGAGTGTGAGGATGAAGGGGCACAGATTGTGAGGATGAAGGGGCGCACAGAGTGAGGATGAAGGGGCACAGATTGTGAGGATGAAGGGGCGCACAGAGTGAGGATGAAGGGGCACAGATTGTGAGGATGAAGGGGCACACAGAGTGAGGATGAAGGGGCACAGATTGTGAGGATGAAGGGGCGCACAGAGTGAGGATGAAGGGGCACAGAGTGTAAGGATAAAGGGGCACACAGTGTGATGATGAAGGGGCGCACATTGTGATGATGAAGGGTTGCACAGAGTGAGGATGAAGGGACACAGAGTGTGAGGATGAAGGTGCGCACAGTGTGAGGATGAAGGGGCACAGAGTATGAGGATGAAGGGGCACACAGAGTGAGGATGAAGGGGCACACAGTGTGAGGATGAAGGGGCACACAGTGTGAGGATGAAGGGGCGCACAGAGTGAGGATGAAGGGGCACACAGAGTGAGGATGAAGGGTCACAGAGTGTGAGGATGAATGGGCACACAGAGTGAGGATGAAGGGGCACAGAGTGTGAGGACGAAGGGGCACAGAGCATGAGGATGAAGGGTCACACAGAGTGAGGATGAAGGTGCGCACAGAGTGAGGATGAAGAGGCACAGAGTGTGAAGACGAAGGGGCACAGAGTGTGAGGATGAAGGGGCGCACAGTGTGAGGATGAAGGGGCACAGAGTATGAGGATGAAGGGGCACACAGAGTGAGGATGAAGGGGCACACAGAGTGAGGATGAAGGCGCACAGAGTGTGAAGACGAAGGGGCACACAGTGTGAGGATGAAGGTGCGCACAGAGTGAGGATGAAGGGGCGCACAGAGTGAGGATGAAGGGGCACACAGAGTGAGGATGAAGGGGCGCACAGTGTGAGGATGAAGGGGCACACAGTGTGAGGATGAAGGGTCACAGAGTGTGAGGATGAATGGGCACACAGAGTGAGGATGAAGGGGCACAGAGTGTGAGGATGAAGGGGCACAGAGCGTGAGGATGAAGGGTCACACAGAGTGAGGATGAAGGTGCGCACAGAGTGAGGATGAAGGGGCACAGAGTGTGAAGACGAAGGGGCACAGAGTGTGAGGATGAAGTGGCGCACAGAGTGAGGATGAAGGGGAGTACAGTGTGAAGATGTAGGCGCACACAGAGTAAGGATGAAGGTGCGCACAGAGTGAGGATGACGGGGAGCACAGAGTGAGGATGAATTGGCACAGAGTGAGGATGAAGGGGCACACAGAGTGAAGATGAAGGGGCACACAGAGTGAGGATGAAGGGGCACAGAGTGTAAGGACAAAGGGGCACAGAGTGTGAAGATGAAGGGTCGCACATAGTGAGGATGAATGGGCGCACAGAGTGAGGATGAAGGGGCACACAGAGTGAGGATGAAGGGGCACACAGTGAGGATGAAGGGGCACAGAGTGTGAAGATGAAGGGTCGCACATAGTGAGGATGAATGGGCGCACAGAGTGAGGATGAAGGGACACAGAGTGTGAGGATGAAGGGGCACAGATTGTGAGGATGAAGGGGCGCACAGAGTGAGGATGAAGGGGCACAGATTGTGAGGATGAAGGGGCGCACAGAGTGAGGATGAAGGGGCACAGATTGTGAGGATGAAGGGGCACACAGAGTGAGGATGAAGGGGCACAGAGTGTAAGGATAAAGGGGCACACAGTGTGATGATGAAGGGGCGCACATTGTGATGATGAAGGGTTGCACAGAGTGAGGATGAAGGGACACAGAGTGTGAGGATGAAGGTGCGCACAGTGTGAGGATGAAGGGGCACAGAGTATGAGGATGAAGGGGCACACAGAGTGAGGATGAAGGGGCACACAGTGTGAGGATGAAGGGGCACACAGTGTGAGGATGAAGGGGCGCACAGAGTGAGGATGAAGGGGCACACAGAGTGAGGATGAAGGGTCACAGAGTGTGAGGATGAATGGGCACACAGAGTGAGGATGAAGGAGCACAGAGTGTGAGGACGAAGGGGCACAGAGCATGAGGATGAAGGGTCACACAGAGTGAGGATGAAGGTGCGCACAGAGTGAGGATGAAGAGGCACAGAGTGTGAAGACGAAGGGGCACAGAGTGTGAGGATGAAGGGGCGCACAGAGTGAGGATGAAGGGGAGCACAGTGTGAAGATGTAGGCGCACACAGAGTGAGGATGAAGGTGCGCACAGAGTGAGGATGACGGGGAGCACAGAGTGAGGATGAATTGGCACAGAGTGAGGATGAAGGGGCACACAGAGTGAAGATGAAGGGGCACACAGAGTGAGGATGAAGTGGCACAGAGTGTGAGGATGAATGGGCACACAGAGTAAGGATGAAGGGGCACAGAGTGTGAGGACGAAGGGGCACAGAGCATGAGGATGAAGGGTCACACAGAGTGAGGATGAAGGTGCGCACAGAGTGAGGATGAAGGGGCACAGAGTGTGAAGACGAAGGGGCACAGAGTGTGAGGATGAAGGGGCGCACAGAGTGAGGATGAAGGGGAGTACAGTGTGAAGATGTAGGCGCACACAGAGTAAGGATGAAGGTGCGCACAGAGTGAGAATGACGGGGAGCACAGAGTGAGGATGAATTGGCACAGAGTGAGGATGAAGGGGCACACAGAGTGAAGATGAAGGGGCACACAGAGTGAGGATGAAGGGGCACAGAGTGTGAGGACGAAGGGGCACAGAGTGTGAAGATGAAGGGTCGCACATAGTGAGGATGAATGGGCGCACAGAGTGAGGATGAAGGGGCACACAGAGTGAGGATGAAGGGGCACAGAGTGAGGATGAAGGGGCACAGAGTGTGAAGATGAAGGGTCGCACATAGTGAGGATGAATGGGCGCACAGAGTGAGGATGAAGGGACACAGAGTGTGAGGATGAAGGGGCACAGATTGTGAGGATGAAGGGGCGCACAGAGTGAGGATGAAGGGGCACAGATTGTGAGGATGAAGGGGCGCACAGAGTGAGGATGAAGGGGCACAGATTGTGAGGATGAAGGGGCACACAGAGTGAGGATGAAGGGGCACAGATTGTGAGGATGAAGGGGCGCACAGAGTGAGGATGAAGGGGCACAGAGTGTAAGGATAAAGGGGCACACAGTGTGATGATGAAGGGGCGCACATTGTGATGATGAAGGGTTGCACAGAGTGAGGATGAAGGGACACAGAGTGTGAGGATGAAGGTGCGCACAGTGTGAGGATGAAGGGGCACAGAGTATGAGGATGAAGGGGCACACAGAGTGAGGATGAAGGGGCACACAGTGTGAGGATGAAGGGGCACACAGTGTGAGGATGAAGGGGCGCACAGAGTGAGGATGAAGGGGCACACAGAGTGAGGATGAAGGGTCACAGAGTGTGAGGATGAATGGGCACACAGAGTGAGGATGAAGGGGCACAGAGTGTGAGGACGAAGGGGCACAGAGCATGAGGATGAAGGGTCACACAGAGTGAGGATGAAGGTGCGCACAGAGTGAGGATGAAGAGGCACAGAGTGTGAAGACGAAGGGGCACAGAGTGTGAGGATGAAGGGGCGCACAGAGTGAGGATGAAGGGGAGCACAGTGTGAAGATGTAGGCGCACACAGAGTGAGGATGACGGGGAGCACAGAGTGAGGATGAATTGGCACAGAGTGAGGATGAAGGGGCACACAGAGTGAAGATGAAGGGGCACACAGAGTGAGGATGAAGGGGCACAGAGTGTGAGGATGAAGGGACACAGAGTGTGAAGATGAAGGGTCGCACATAATGAGGATGAATGGGCGCACAGAGTGAGGATGAAGGGGCACACAGAGTGAGGATGAAGGGGCACAGAGTGAGGATGAAGGGGCACAGAGTGAGGATGAAGGGGCACAGAGTGTGAAGATGAAGGGTCGCACATAGTGAGAATGAAGGGGCGCACAGAGTGAGGATGAAGGGGCACACAGAGTGAGGATGAAGGGGCACAGAGTGAGGATGAAGGGGCACAGAGTGAGGATGAAGGGGCACAGAGTGTGAAGATGAAGGGTCGCACATAGTGAGGATGAATGGGCGCACAGAGTGAGGATGAAGGGACACAGAGTGTGAGGATGAAGGGGCACAGATTGTGAGGATGAAGGGGCGCACAGAGTGAGGATGAAGGGGCACAGAGTGTAAGGATAAAGGGGCACACAGTGTGATGATGAAGGGGCGCACATTGTGATGATGAAGGGTTGCACAGAGTGAGGATGAAGGGACACAGAGTGTGAGGATGAAGGGGCACAGATTGTGAGGATGAAGGGGCACACAGTGTGATCGTGAAGGGCACAGTGTGATGGTGACGGGGTGAACAGTTTGAGGATCAAGGGGCACAGTGTGAGGTCGAAGGGGCGCACAGAGTGAGGATGAAGGGGAGCACAGTGTGAAGATGTAGGGGCGCACAGTGTGTGTAATAAGGGGCACACAGTGTAAGAATGGAGGGACGCACAGTGTGAGAATGAAGGGGCACACAGAGTGAGGATGAAGGGGCACAGAGTGTAAAGGTGAAGGGGGACAGTGTGGTGATTTTTCTACATGTTGTTGTTTTATTTTGTTTGATCTTATTCCTCTTAATGTTAGCTGTAAATTATTCTTTGACAGATATATAATTGAAAAAAATAAAAAAAAATATTCTTTTCCCTTGGATTTATGTGTATTATTTTTGCAAACAACTTACTAAGTATTTCTGTCCTGACCTAAATACTTATTACGTTATTTTGACCCAGCTACTTATAAAACGGGACTGCTCGGTAATTATTTTAGAGGGGTGCCTTGAAAAAATTATGGAGACTCTAAGGGTGTCACAAACTAAAAAAGTTTGGGAACCACTGCTTTAAGCAACACTCAGAGAGGTAGAACAGTTGAAGAAATGTTATAGTGGTGCATCGTTAGTTATATGTCTACCCTTAGTAAGTACAGCTTCTGAGTCCAGCTCCAAAGGTCACAGGTGATCAACCAATGATCGCCCTAGTGTGAAATTTAACAAAATCTTAGCAGCATTGTGACCTTCTCAATTAGAGACTAGTAAACATTGCACACTCAGGAAACAGAGAGCTAACACTGCATTCCGAAATGTGTTTGTAATATGTTTAAAAAGGCAACAAGCAATTTTATTTAAATGAACTGAATTGTTGGGATCATCTAGGATGAGAAAAAACAGTGTCTTTCTGTGCACTTACGACTGCTTTCGTGCTGGATGCAGGAACATCAGCACAAGGGGAGGGCTGGCGAATTTTTAGCCCGGGGAACAAGACTCCACTCAGCAGCCTATTTTAATGGAAATGAAATGCTGGTGCCTCCCTGCCACCCAGCCCAGCCTGTGTCCCCCCCCCCAATAAGTGTGCTGATTCAGCACACTTACTGGGCCTGAGTCTTTAAGGAAAGTAAGTCAAAAAGAGGATTAAATGTTCTCCGGGACAAACCATGTTACAATGCAAGGGGTGCAAATTAGTTTATAATTTTGCGCATAAGTTAAATGCTGGCTATTTTTTCATCTAGCACACAAATACTTGATAGCTTTAATTTTACAGTGAAATTTAAAGTTGATCTAGGCCATGCCCTACCCAAATTATAAATCTGTCCCCAGATTTTAAATTTACCCTTCCCCCTCCAATGCAATATGGGTTTGCCCAGGTGCAAAGTTGCTCCGTCTTCATGCTTTGCTCTCCTTAATGAAAATTGGTTGCATTGCACAATATACATACAACTTGAGTCTGCATTTTGAGTTGCAAGTATCTTGCACTTGCAGACCCTTGGCTTGGTGGGGTGAGTCAGTGGCATTTACATGTCATTCAGTACAGTAGGGCATGATTAATGAGACTCAATCGAGTATTTTAGGACAAAAGGGGGATGCCAACTTATTGCAACTTAATAAATATGAATCTACTATGTATTTATACTGTGCAAATACTATAAAAAATATATAAAGTGTGTTTTGCCCTTGAAAATCTATAGAACCTAATACTTATTCCTTGGCTAGGGTGTGTGTACTAATCTTTGTGTGTCCTTTCTGCAAATGGACTCTTTAAATTTTAGCTGTCAACTCGCAAAGGCGAGTTGAAAAAAACGGACTTTCATACCTTTATCCCCAAATTGGTCTTTCTATTTTTAAATAAAATTATGCTACTATAGTGTGAACAATACAATAGCATAAGCATAACAAAAAAAGCACACTACAACATTTTGTGCATAGCACCTAAAACAGATCTCTCTAGTGTATTATAAACTGGAAGTACCTATATTACCACTTATACCGCTTTCATACTGCCGCCCCGGCAATATCCCGGGTTTTTAAAGCCGGGTTTTTGCTGGGGCTCGGAGTGTCCCAGTTCAGAAACACCATTCATACTGCACCTCGGACCCGGGAATTTCCCTGGTTGACCCCATTCATACTGCACAAGTCTGTACCCTGGCAATTTGTGGGAGTCATCACCAGAGCAGTTTTCATTGGCTGAAAAATGGTGATGTCATTGAAAGGTGACTGTTTTTTTTTTCTTCCACATCTTGACATCATCCTCCAGAGACAGGCAGACAGCCAATCAGCTTGTTTTCTGTGCAACCCGGGTTGAAAAACCCGGGTTGCACCATTCATAGTGCAGGCAACCCGGGTCTGACCTGGGAATTACCCCTCAATAAATCCCGGGTTGACGACCCGGGTTTTTAGACCCGGGATTTTTGACTTGTACCATTCATACTGCACCAAGACCCGGGTCGTTTGAGCTCGCCCCGGCAAAAACCCGGGATTTTGGTGCAGTATGAATGGGGTATTATATAATACTTCCTACACTGAAATATTGTTAAATCTATATACGATATCTATCTAAATGACTTTAAACCTCTATAAACATTTAAAATAGCAATACAGTCCTCATTAAGCAAATACATATAAATCTATAAGGATATGCAGCTTTATCACAAGGCGGTTGGAATATAGGCCCCTTCTTCTTTCAGTTCCAATATAAAGCAGTTGGCAACCTGGAGTGCAAGACAATGTCCTCTCTGTAAATATTACTTGTATAACAGAACACTTTTGCTGCTTTCTCTTGATTTGATTAAGTCCAATCACTCTAACTAACTATCTCTATCTAGCTAACAAATATGGCTCAGTCCAATCACTTTAATAATATAAGAAACATGGTGTCGAAGTCGTATAATTGGATGAACGAAAGTATATTGGTTAATATTGTTTTGCCGTGCGATTGCGATCAGTATGCACGAAACACGTCGCGTAGCGCGATCGCACGGTAAAATACGCACGCACACACACGCACACTAACATTTCGTTATTTATATATTTCATATTTATATTGATTCCATTCCACAGTGATTTGTGAGCAGATAGTATGTAGTTTATTATTAGTTTATATATTATGATTATATGTACATTTTAGTGTTATTTAAGGTTCAGGTTACAGGAAACGTGTTATGTCTGGTATTTTAATCCCCTATTCATCAGCAGTTGTCCGGTCCCTTCGCCGAAGAGATTGCACATTGCATACTCTAGTTAGCGATGTTAGGGAATAAATGTTTAAAGAAATGCTGACTTTAAAATGCTAATAGACTAGTTGTAACTGGATTCTTGGCGGAAAAATCAGAGCACAACCCCTGGAGAGATGACCCCCACCTTTGGATATTTTGGTTTGAACTGGCATATGACCTACAGCACTCTGGACCTTCCTGATACCTGGACCAATAGAAGCAAGCCACACCATCTGCATTGTTCTCACTGTAACACTGAGTGTATATAATAACAGCTCACGTTGGCACTGGCCTCAGTCATTCTCTGACCACAGTATTCTGGAGTGAAGTACTGTTCGCTGGTACCAGTGACATTAGTGCATCATGTCCGCTGGCACTACATTATTCCCCTTTACATTTGAATCAGTAGTTTAGTTTAGAGGAGCTATCATGGGCACCTGTAACCTCATCTGTGCTTATCTATGGCAAATATATCTCCTGAAGGTTTCTGACATATTTCTGACAGAAAGGTGCTGCTTTATAAGGGAGCAATATCCTAGTTTTGTTTTCCATAATGGTTGTCCTGTTATGCTCTGAGTCATGAAATATTTGTAGTGATTCTGAAGTTGTGGCTGGTCTACTTGTTTAAAAGGGCTTTGCTAGGTCCTGGCAACAGAGACCGGGGCTGTACGTCTACAACACAAGGGCCCATTTTCACAAAGATTGCTGGTACTCAACAGCTGGAGAGCCATAGGTCACCCAAGCCCGCAATAGGGTTATAGTAGACTTTTTAATCCAGCACATAATCCGCTCTGTTTCCTTAACTATGATGTTTCACTGCACATGTTTAGAAATAAGATTCATTTTCTCAATCATATCCTTGGTCGAATGAATTATGTGGCTTCTTGACATCAGATAGGAAATGTGATAGAAACCAAAACACTTCATTGTCATAATTTATCCACCTACTGTTGCTATCTCTACTTTCATCCAAGATTAACTGCTCCGACTTTGCAGGATGGTTTTGACTGATGCTTAGAAGATTACGTTCTTTTTCAAACAACACATGTGCAATGATACAATCTTCATTCATCTTAAAGAGGCAGCTGGTGAAACCTTAAAGCACTTTTCATGCCACAATATTTCATATGATACCTAGTTACACAACAAGGATGGTAATTTGAAGTTGTCAATGCAGCTAAAATATATGTCTATATGTATATACGCAATTGTATGTTTTGTAGAGGGAATTGAGGACTATGCTTCCTGGCCGGTTCCAGTAAAATATCTTGTAACCTAATACATTTATAATTGTTATGTTATTTAAACATTATAACCTAGATTTTGATGCCAAAAAAGAACATTCAGGTCTGTTTAGCCTGAGTGTTTATGTGTATGTTTGTTTTGATGTTGTTGTTGCTGTTCATTAAATATTTTTAGAAGTGGAAAGAATATCAATATCTTTTTTCCCGTGTATTGAATTATTATATACAACTGTTCCTTGGATCTATCAACCTTTCTGTAAAAACATTATTCCCTATGTTTTCTATTCAACTGGATGTGAGTTTACTTTGATTTAATGCTGTAATACACTTATAGGGCCTGATTTAGAGTTGGATAAAAGTCCATTTGCGCAACGTTAAAAAAAGTGATTTATACAAAATTTGTTGCACTGTGTATGCAAACTTCCTTCTTCTTACTTGAGTTGCACATGTTTTACACTTGCGGCCCTTGGAGAGGAAGGTTAGTGGGGGTCACAAGTGAGTTCAGTACAGTAAGGGTATTGCAGATGTATGGATACATGCCTCTTAGAGGTTTAGATGTATGTTTAAATAGAGCCACCCTACCTGATTGGTAGAGTGAGAGGGATTCCCAGTCTTGTAGTTGTTTCATCATCTGAGTAGTGATAGGGTGGAAGTTAAGTTGGTGTAGAACTTTAGGAATCACATTGTCCAGGACCTTGATATGGTAACCGGCTGTCTGAAAGGGGCATGTACTGAGGAGGACAAGTATTGCTCTCCATAGCATTTCTGAGTTTGAGTAGTTGATTTTTAAACCAAACACATGTGGTGAATAAGTTGATTGTACTCATCAGACCCAAAATCTCAGTGATAGGGTGTTACGATCTTGATGCCTTAGTCAGTATTAGCACAGGCTTACCTAGGGCGCGGAGTCTAACGGCCTTCCGGTCTTCACCAAGAACCACCGCAAGGTAGTGTGGGCTTAGCTGCTGAAGAACCGCAGGTCGCGGCCCCCAGATTAGCCTACTGACGTAAGGGAGAAAGTTCTAAGTGATGGCAGGCAGACAAGAAAATAGACAATGCGGTGCAAGTACAGGCACTAACCGTGAATTCCAGGCGTAGTAGGTCTGGAACAGAAACCGGTAGATCCACGGAGGCAATGGGTGCGAGGCAGGATCCAGAGAATAGTCGGTAACACAGCCGGGTCGGTACACAGAAGGTATCAGGTATACGGTGCCAGAGGGAGATCCAGAGAATAGTCGGTCACACAGCCGGGTCGGTACACAGAAGGTATCAGGTATACGGTGCCAGAGGGAGATCCAGAGAATAGTCGGTCACACAGCCAGGTCGGTACACAGGAGGTATCAGGTATACGGTGCCAGAGGGAGATCCAGAGAATAGTCGGTCACACAGCCAGGTAGGTACACAGGAGTAGGAGGAATAGAGGGGTTAACAGGGAGCAGGATCACAGGAGTCAGGACACAGGAACTGTAGCCAGGAACAGGAAACACATTGCTCTGACACAGGCAGCGTGTCAGAGCAGGGAAGATATAGGAGTTTGAATTCCCCGCCCAGGAGTCACATGATCAGCAGCAGAGAGAAGCAGGAAGTGCGGCAGCGCTAACGGAAGCAGCGCTGAAGACATGGACACCGCTGTCAGCTCCCGCTGACAGCGCAGCGGAACGGGGGCAAGGTAAGTTCCTAACAGTACCCCCTCCTTCAGGGGTGGCCTCCGGACAACCTATAAGGCTTTAGAGGGAACTTGGTATGGAATTTCTTCAACAAACTCGGAGCATGAAGGTCTCGTGCAGGAATCCAAGAACGCTCTTCAGGACCGTAACCTTTCCAGTCAACCAGGAACTGCAAGGAACCTCTGGAAATCCGAGAATCTAGAATCTCCTTCACCTCAAATTCCTGATCTGGTGCAGAAATAGCAGCAGGAGGTCTTTTTGAAGAGAAGAATTTGTTAACAACAAGTGGTTTGAGAAGGGAAATGTGGAAGACATTGGGAATCCTCAAGGTAGGGGGTAATTTTAATCTAAAGGCCACCGGATTAATGACCTCAATGATCTTGAAGGGACCGATAAATCGGGGAGCGAATTTCCTAGAAGGAACCAACAGGCGAAGATTCCTTGTAGACAACCACACTTTGTCACCAGGAGTGAGTAGTGGAGACGGTCTTCTTCTTTTGTCAAATGCTTTTTTACTGATGGCAGAGGTGTGGAGTAATTTGCGTTTGATAAGATCCCACCTAGACGAGAAGTCCGATAGAAGGGAATCCACTGCAGGAACCCCAGAAGCGGTTAACTCTTTGAAGGGTGGAACTTTAGGATGAAATCCCTGAAGAGCAAAAAAGGGAGAAATGGAGGTAGAGTCGTGTGAATTATTATTGTGGGCGAATTCTGCCCAAGGTAATAAATCAACCCAATCATCATGTTTAGCTGAAATGAAACATCTGAGGAATTTCTCCAATTCTTGATTCGTCCTTTCCGTGAGACCATTACTTTGCGGATGATATGCAGAAGAGAAATTTAACTTAATTCCACAAAGACGAGAAAAGGCCCTCCAAAATCTTGCCACAAACTGAGTTCCTCGATCAGAAACGATAATATCTGGACCGCCGTGTAGGCGGAAAATTTCTTTAATGAAGAGTTGAGCCAGAACAGGAGCAGAAGGGAGACCTTTTAATGCCACAAAATGAGCGGCTCGGGAAAGGCGATCGGTGACCACCCACACTACTGAGAACCCTCTGGAGGAGGGTAAATCTGTAATAAAATCCATGGAGAGATGACTCCAAGGTCGATCCGGAATTGGCAGAGGCTGCAGCAGACCGTATGGAGCCTGACGAGGAACTTTATTCTGAGCGCAAGTGGAACACGCCGTCACAAACTGTCGAACGTCCGAACGGATAGCCGGCCACCAATAACTACGGGAGATAAATTCCAAGGTCTTCTTTATACCGGCATGACCAGAAAAACGGGAGGCATGAGCCCATTTAAGGAGTTTAGTTTGGAGATGTGGAGGAACCAAAGTCTTCCCGTGAGGAATGATCACCCGAGTAGGAGTAGTAGCCAAAATACATTCTGGATCTAGAATAGACCTAACACTCTCTTCTTCGGTATCCATAGAATCAAAGGAACGAGAGAGGGCATCAGCCTTCTTGTTCTTGGACCCTGGTCTGAAGGTAATGATCATATTGAATCGTGAAAAAAATAACGACCATCTGGCCTGACGGGGATTGAGGCAGGATGCAGTTTGTAGATAAAGCAGATTCTTGTGATCCGTAAAAATAGTAACAGGAAATCTGGCTCCCTCCAAATGATGTCTCCAGGCCTCCAAGGCCAATCTGATAGCAAGTAGTTCTCTGTCTCCAATGCCGTAGTTTTTTTCGGTGGATGAGAATTTACGAGAAAAGAAGCCACAGGGAGAAAACTTTCCAGTAGAATTCTTCTGAGACAAAATAGCTCCTACTCCAGTGGAGGATGCGTCAACTTCGAGAAAAAAGGGGAAGGAAGAATCTGGCTGTTGAAGAATAGGTGCCGATATGAAGGCTTCTTTAAGATACTTGAAGGCCTCTACCGCCTCTGGTGGCCAGGTCTTAGCGTTGGCAGATTTCTTGGTCAGGGAAGTGATGGGAGCAATAACAGACGAAAACCCTTTAATAAAGTGGCGGTAATAATTAGAGAATCCAATAAACCGCTGGATGGCCTTAAGTCCAACCGGTTGGGGCCAATCAGAAATCGCCTTTAATTTCTCAGGGTCCATACGTAATCCGGAGCCAGAAACCACGTGACCAAGAAAAGGAAGATGCGTTTTTTCAAAGACACACTTGTCCACATTACAGTACAGATGATGCGACCGAAGGCGTTGGAGAATCAAGGAGACATGATGGCGATGAGTAATAATATCAGGTGAAAAAATAAGAATATCGTCAAGGTAGATGACAACAAATTGATACAGGAAATCCTGAAAGACTTCGTTAATAAAATTTTGAAAAACCGCAGGAGCGTTACAAAGTCCAAATGGCATGACAAGATACTCAAAATGCCCATCGTGCGTATTGAACGCCGTCTTTCATTCATCTCCTTGTTTAATACGGATAAGGTTGTAGGCCCCTTTCAAATCCAGCTTAGCAAAAAATTGAAGCTCCCTTGATCCTATCAAAGAGTTCAGAGATTAATGGTAAAGGGTACCTATTCTTTTTCGTTATGGCGTTGAGGCCACGGTAGTCTATGCAAGGACGCAATCCGCCGTCCTTCTTTTTTACGAAAAAGAACCCTGCTCCTGCTGGTGACGAGGATTTCCGGATAAAACCCCTGTTTAGATTCTCCTTAATATATAGGGACATGGCCTCTGATTCGGGTAGAGATAATAGAAATACCCGTCCTCTAGGTGGTATCTTATCCGGCAACAATTCAATGGAGCAATCCCAAGGTCTATGAGGGGGTAACTTGGAAGCCTCCTTTTCACAAAAGACATCAGAAAACGAATGATATTGAGGAGGAATACCGGAGGGTGTTGGGAGACAGCCCATAGCGGGTCTATGAATCCTGGGAAGACATCGGGAATGACACTCTGAACCCCATGCAAGAACTTCCGGTTTCTGCTAATCTAAAGTGGGGGAGTGAAGTCTGAGCCAAGGTAGGCCTAAGATCAACAGGTTGATAGCCTTTGGAATGACTAAGAAGGAGATTTCCTCAGTGTGCAAGGCTCCAATGCATAGAGACATGTTAACAGTTCTGTTCTTAATGGATCCTCCAATGATACGACTGCCATCTATAGCTGTAATGGCAATAGGTGGATCTAAGGGTTGCCTAGGCAATGATAACCGCTCTACAATGTCAGCTCGTAAAAAGTTCCCTGCTGCACCGGAGTCAATAAGCGCTGGAAGAGACAATTGTTTATCAGTATATTGCAGAATAACTTGGATAGAAAAACTAGAATCCATAGGAGAGAGAATGTTCATACCTAACTTAGTCTCTCCGTCATCAGTTAGGTCCGATCGTTTCCCGGGCGCTTCCCACATTGACTCAGGACATGACCGGGTTCCCCGCAATAAAGGCATAAACGATTCTTGAACCGCCTCTCTCTTTCCTCCTGGGATAAACGTGCTCTTCCCAACTGCATAGGCTCTTCCTCCGGTGTAATAGGACTTTGGAAGCGAGGAGCCAAACGGAAGGTAGATCGACGGGAACTCTCTCTTTCCTGAGTGCGTTCACGGAAACGTATATCAATCTGGTTACAGAGAGAGATCAAGGCATCCAGGTTAGTGGGTAACTCTCGGGCTGCTAGCTCGTCCTTAATACGATCGGACAAGCCTTGCCAAAAGGTGGCCACTAAAGCTTCATTGTTCCAACGAAGTTCGGCCGCCATAGTGCGAAATTGAAGGGCATACTGGCCCAGAGTAAGGGTACCCTGGCGCAGACGGAGGAGTCCAGAAGCTGCACTGGAGACTCGTCCGGGTTCATCAAAGATGCGTCTGAAGGTTTCCAAGAAAGTGGCACAATTATGGAGAATGGGGTCATCATGTTCCCAGAGAGGAGAAGCCCAGGCAAGCGCTTGACCAGACAATAAAGAAATAATATAGGCGACTTTAGTTTTCTGTGTGGGAAAGTTCCCGGGCAAGAGTTCGAATTGAATAGCACACTGGTTCAAGAAGCCTCGGCATTCCTTAGGATCCCCATTGAACTTGGGTGGGTTAGGTATGCGGAGTTGAGAGGTGGTGGGGGCAGATACAGCTGAACCGCTTGGAGCGGGGGCAGGCTGTGGGGCCAGAGCAGGTGGAGGATTAGGAGCTGCCACCTGAGCTGCTTGGAGCGTATCCAACCTGTTAGACAGAGTCTGCAGAATCTGTAATAACTGTTCTTGATTTTTCCCCTGTTCCTCAACCTGAGCCGCTAAGTTATCCAGTAGTACTCTCGCAGTGGGATTCCCTGTCGCTTCCATCAGTTAGATAATGGTCAGAGCAAACTGTTACGATCTTGATGCCTTAGTCAGTATTAGCACAGGCTTACCTAGGGCGCGGAGTCTAACGGCCTTCCGGTCTTCACCAAGAACCACCGCAAGGTAGTGTGGGCTTAGCTGCCGAAGAACCGCAGGTCGCGGCCCCCAGATTAGCCTACTGACGTAAGGGAGAAAGTTCTAAGTGATGGCAGGCAGACAAGAAAATAGACAATGCGGTGCAAGTACAGGCACTAACCGTGAATTCCAGGCGTAGTAGGTCTGGAACAGAAACCGGTAGATCCACGGAGGCAATGGGTGCGAGGCAGGATCCAGAGAATAGTCGGTAACACAGCCGGGTCGGTACACAGAAGGTATCAGGTATACGGTGCCAGAGGGAGATCCAGAGAATAGTCGGTCACACAGCCGGGTCGGTACACAGAAGGTATCAGGTATACGGTGCCAGAGGGAGATCCAGAGAATAGTCGGTCACACAGCCAGGTCGGTACACAGGAGGTATCAGGTATACGGTGCCAGAGGGAGATCCAGAGAATAGTCGGTCACACAGCCAGGTAGGTACACAGGAGTAGGAGGAATAGAGGGGTTAACAGGGAGCAGGATCACAGGAGTCAGGACACAGGAACTGTAGCCAGGAACAGGAAACACATTGCTCTGACACAGGCAGCGTGTCAGAGCAGGGAAGATATAGGAGTTTGAATTCCCCGCCCAGGAGTCACATGATCAGCAGCAGAGAGAAGCAGGAAGTGCGGCAGCGCTAACGGAAGCAGCGCTGAAGACATGGACACCGCTGTCAGCTCCCGCTGACAGCGCAGCGGAACGGGGACAAGGTAAGTTCCTAACATAGGGATTCCATAGAAAAACCACCAAGTCATCAGAATAGGAAGCAAATTTGAGGTGACAATGTCCAACATTTATTCTATAATGGTACATTTACTGTGCCTCCAATGGTGTCAGTGGCGGATCCAGGGGGGGGGGGCGATCGGGGCATTCGCCCCCCCCTAGCAGCAAAAAGCTAGGTCCCAGCCGCCGATTAAAACGGGAGGGGGCGGGGCCAATCGCGGGCGGAAGGCGGGGTTAACGCAGGCCAGCCAATCAGAGCAAAGGAGGGGCGTGATTATGCAAAATCTCCCCCCCTAAACATAAAGTCTAGATCCGCCCCTGAATGGTGTATTATCCTGTTGTCCCATTTTTGGGGTTCCTCGTGGTTGTGCCTCTGCCATTCTCCATCTGCAAATCCTCCTCTGGTCAATTGATAAACCTTTACTATTTCTGGTACCACCTCTACACTGACGATACTGAAAAGTATCTATATACTTACACCAACCTGAGGATGACTATCTAGCAGCCTCATATTATACGACTAATGACTACCTTAAGCTGAACTTATCCAAAACAGAATTAATACATTTTTTTTTTTGCAAACAAAATATTTTATTAATTTTTACAAGTCAATATATAAAACACGTACCATACAATATATGTTATTGACAGAGTGAATTGACAATAAAGAAGGATATAAACATTGACGGGAGGTCTGATTTGTTACCAGAAAGTATGTATGTTATTACAGCAGGGACAATCAGGGGTAGAAACGGGTAGTGGAGGAATGACAGGGAGATGTGGAAGATTTTTTATATTTGGAATGATAAAGTACTGTTGATAAACGAATGAAGTGATATTCAGGAATGCAAAAGAGTATGCAGGTAATGTGTATGCCTGAAGGGCTGAGGTATAAGCCACCAAATCTGATGTTATTTGGGAGTTACAGCAACAAGAGGATGTCAGACGGTTGTTAGTGGAGGTTCAGCTTCATAATGGCTGTCCAGAGAGACCATGGGGTATATTTACTAAATTGCGGGTTTGAAAAAGTGGAGATGTTGCCTATAGCAACCAATCAGATTTTAGCTGTCATTTTGTAGAATGTACTAAATAAATGATAATTAGAATCTGATTGGTTGCTATAGGCAACATCTCCACTTTTTCATACCCGCAGTTTAGTAAATCTAGCCCCATGTGTTTTGGAAATTTACTGGGGTATCATTAAGAAAAGCTGATATGTTCTCCATTCGATAGACTGATCACATTTTGTTTATAGTGGCAGGCAGTGTGCGGGGGAGGTGTTTTTCCAAGACGCAGCTAATAAACATTTAGCTGCGTTTAAGATGTGCTTGATAAGTTTTTGTATATGTCGAGTGGTGTCCTAGGTAGAAGAGAATATAGCGGAGAGTCAGGCATTTTAATCTGAGTAAAAGAATCAATAAGGGTATGAATTTGACGACAATAAGGTAGTATTTTTGGACAACTCCACCAGACGTGCAGCAGGGTACCACGTAATCCACATCCTCTCCAACATCGATCTGTGGAATTAGGACATATAATATGTAGACCTGAATTAATACTATTTTATGTATCTAGTGCTTGAAGAACCAGAACTTTTTATTAATATCAGCAATATCATAATCAAAACTATATCCAAAATTTGCTGTCTAGAGATAGTCTTTGACTCTTTCAAATATCATATCCAATCCCTAATCCTATGTCAAAATTAATTGTGCTCAATCTGTGTTATTATATCTAAAACACGCTCTGTTTCTCTCTTGTTTGTTTTTACAGACCACGCCAGAAAAGTTTTGGTTCACAATGTTGTCCTATCACACCATAACTATTTTCGTTATTGTTTGTTAAGAGACTTTATCTACAAAGACTGTTCCTACTTCAATACACTGTAGATTCTAGTGCCGGGCACATTCACCTACTCAACCAATCTAACAGTTCTTGTACTGGCGCCCCCTAGTGTTAATGATGAAATAATAAATACTATTGTTACTATATAGAACCATCCACAATTTTCTCCCACCCTACCACGATCCATATGTAACTTTATCTCTAAGTCATTTTCTCATAGGAATAAAACACCACTGCTCCCTCTCGCACCAATATGAAGGGCTCCAGTGGAAAATAACACTTCTGGGCTTTATTGATGGCGTGTTGCAGGATACAATGACAGCTGCATGCTCAACATTCAATATTTAGCACATATCTGTCAATAAAAAGTGTTGAACTCCATTGATAAAGTCGTACACCATGATGTCAGTGCTTCACTCCACCTCTTTGCTGGATTAAAGACCAGAATAGGTGTTGTACTTGCACGCTTGGCTGAAAAGTCAATCATAGTCTCATAGTTAGAGATTAGGAAGTTCCTGGGGAAGAGGCATTGACAATAGCTAGAGGAGAGAGGAGTAGAACCATTAAATACATTTGCAGCCAATGAATTTGCTAGGAAACAGTGACATCATTGAGACAATGCCTGAGTAATCTTTTCAGGCCTCTCTTCACTCTCATGAATAGAAGTTCAGCTTACAATAGAGCTGTTTGCATTCTTTCCCAGGTTAACTTTTGAAACTCCACTGAAAACTACATTTTTACTTTTGGGTGGAGTTTTTAGTCAAGTTATCCTAATTAACTACTCTAATATAATATACTCTGAATCTATAGATCTGCGTCTCTCATCCACCCTCATTACATCCTCCCATTCCCGGTTATAGGACTTTTTCGGGCTGCACCCACTCTATGTAATTCTCTCCCTCGCACAATAAGACTCTCCACTGGTCTACAAACTTTCAAGCGTTCTCTGAAAACCCACCTCTTCAGACAAGCTTATAATATTCCTCAACCACCCTCTTAACCTCACTACATTACCCTATTACCATCCGTTACACAATTTCACACAAGACAACTACTCCCTGACCAACATTGTTGTGTGACAGGATCATTTAGCTTATGAGTCACTTTTACCTTTGCAGTCTGGCTGGGCGAAATGCAAAATGTAGACTTAACCTCATGTATCAAACTCACATTGTCCCATAGATTGTAAGCTTGCGAGCGGGGCCTTCTCACCTCTTTGTCTGTTTTACCCAGTTTGTTTATTAGTTTACTGTGCTTGTCCAAAAATTGTAAAGCGCTACGGAATATGTTGGCGCTATATAAATAAATGATGATGATGATGAAGTATGTTCCTTAATACTGCCCCCCATCTCACAGCCAATATATGATCAGAATACCACCACACAGGGATTATTATCCTTTGGTTAAAAAAAAATATCAGTCTACAAAGAACCGCTGAAGAAAGTGAGCACTTTGTCTAAGTTTTTTGTTCATTCTGAACACTGTTGTTACATTACCAACCACTACAAAAGGGGAAATGTTTTTCTGACAGTTGCGCTTGACTTCACTGTAATCACGTGACTCTACAGCATTAAAGAGAGATGATGTTTTCTTTGCACAGGTCACTGACTTTCAGAGAAATTGCACGAATTTACTGCTTAATTTCCTTTGGCAAAAAGAAAAAAATGGCATGAAAAATAGTTTACAAAAGGAAGCATCATAATTAAAATAAGCACAACATTTCCATACAAAAACAAAAGGAACTCTTTACATCAGTACCCAGGGCTGTAAGCTTCATATGGTATACAATGATTAACTCCATCCAATAGCTCACTTGTCAACATTAAGAATAGATAAAATACATTTAAAAGTTAATGTGTGAAACTTAAAATGGCTAAATATTTCCTTAGACGTGTACAGTCATGGCCTGAAGTTTTGAGAATGACACAAGTATTGGTTTTCACAAAGTTTGCTGCCCCAGTGTTTTTTAGACCTTTATTTCAAATGTTGCTACGGTATACTGAAGTAAAATTACAAGCATTTCATAAGTGTCAAAGGCTTTTATTGGCAATTACATTAAGTTTATGCAAAGAGTCATTATTTGCAGTGCTGACCCTTCTTTTTGAAGACCTCTGCGATTCGCCTTGGCATGCTGTCAATCAACTTCTGGGGCACATACTGACTGATGGTCGCCTGTTCTTGCCTAATCAATGCTTGGAGTTTGTCAGAATTTGTGAGTTTTTGTTTGTCCACCCGCCTCTTGAGGATTGACCACAAGTTCTCAATGGGATTAAGGTCTGGGGAGTTTCCTTTGCCATGGACCAAATATTCCGATGTTTTGATCCCAGAGCCACTTAGTTATCACTTTTGCCTATTAGCAAGATGCTCCATCATGCTGGACAAGGCATTGTTCATCACCAAACTGTTCTTGGATGGTTGGGAGAGGTAGCTCTTGGAGGATATTTTGGTACCATTCTTTATTCATGGCTGTGTTCTTAGCCTATGTGGGTTTTGTCTGACCAGAGGTACAAAAGACATGATTTTCAAAGGCATGCAATTGATTATTGTTCTTTGAGTCATATTTCAATTTTTTAAGCCCAAATTTTATAAGTTCAAATCATTTATGTGTATCATATAGAGCTTATTTATCCAGGTAAATAGTAGTTCCTACAACTTTCATCATTGATTTTCAACAAGAACACTATAAGAGCACACATAGAGGTAGACCTTTAATATATCCCAGAAGCCTTTAATACTGAATATTCTGAACTTGTTTGGATATCCACAATCTAAAAGAAATTGTAGATCGTCAACTAAAGAAGGGACTATACACGTAATCAGAAGGCATTCCAAGGATAACTTCAAAGATAGTGTTAAAAAAGTTATGTCTCCTTTGCCGTTTTTTTTTTCTTTTTTTGGGTTGGGGGCAGCCCCCCCTTAAAAATCCTGCGTGCGCCCCTGATATCTGTACCAAAAGGAGAGAGATATAACATATTTCTCCAATTTTAAAGTTTCCAAAAACATCTCTGTTTAAGAATAAATCAATGTATTCTGTTTTGCTAAATAGTAATCTAAATGAATGGTTGAATTCAGCGGACATAAATCCCGTAAAGAATTTGTAATATCCATTGAATAGATAGTGCCATGCCTTAGCACTGGAAACGAATAGAAAAAGTTTTTGCCACTAGTTTCTTTTTGACTCATTAAGCTCTATGGCGATGGTGATAATAGGCAAAAACAAGGTTATTGCTGGTTAAAGCATTGTTATCCCCAGGAGTAATTCAGTTAGTAAATAAGGTGAAGTGAAAACATGTTCTATCACTGATAATAGCCCCTATGTCTCTCAAACAGGGGTGTAGGAACCAAGGGGGCAGTTGCCCCCCATGATTTCTGCTGGGTGGGCAAAGACTGTGTTTTGCCCCCCCTCCTTCATGAACCTCTACACAAAAGTCTTCATGTTACTTTCGGAAGTCATGGTATCAGTTCTGAACTTGTGAAACCTTTTTAAATTATAGATTGTCTCAGTGTAACTACCAAATGTACTTTAATATAGAGTGCCTTATTATAGATTTAATACAGGTTGATTGATTTGTTTATTTAAATAACTCTAAAGGGTATAGTTATTATCTGTGGGTTTGAAGATGTTGCCTATAGCAACCAATCAGATTCTAGCTGTCATTTTGTAGAATGTACTAAATAAATGATGACTAGAATCTGGTTGCTATAGGCAACATCTCCACTTTTTCAAAATCACAGTTAGTAAATCTAGCCCTAAGTGTTCCATTCATAAACATTTAATAAATAGCCTGTACTGATGATGAACAACTATTCACTTTACTTTTACCCTGAATTTCATGCGGTGCCTCCAGTAACAAACATGAGATATAGCAATCTGAATTTATAGCACAGACCATAACCAGTGAGGGACTGACTATAGATTTAAAAATACTCCAAATCAAATGAGATTAGGCTGTCAATGAGATCTAAATAAAAACTCGGTTAAGGACAATGAAAATTTTAATTTTTAAGCTGAACCATTGAATTGATCAATCTTTCTAACATCTATTGTACTAATTGGTAGTTCATATTAATACTTATTTAGTAATGTATAAATACATTTTTATAGTAAAATAAACAATGATACTGAATCACTGAGAAAAATTAACATAGGATTAGGAGTCTTTGTATATTTACAGTCACTGTTACAATTGTCATAAAACGAGATATCAAACGTAAGAAAAAGGGGCTCCAAGCCCCCCTATAGTAGTCTTTGGTCTTGTGCGCCCCCCATAAACATCCTACACCCCTGCTCTCACATCACGTATATTTATTACTCCAGAAGACCACAGTCACCGTTGTGAGACCTAGCTGTCAGCTGCAGCCCAATCTGCTCCATGAATGCAGTGTGTTGAAGGACAAAACTTGAAGCACTTCCGCATTCCCCGCAGGAGTGTTGGGTAACTTGGTGACATCATTATACAGAGGGGCCCCAATTGCTTTAGATCAGATCCAAATTTCACTGGATCCAACATATTAGTGCAAGGGAGATCCATTAGAGCCACCCATCACTATTGGATCTAATAAATAAAAAGATCTTTGAAAGTAATTAAAAAAGTAAAAATAAATTGTAAAATTTGGCTTCGTCAATAAGAGGTGAAAAGTCTGCAGTAATGTATCAGTCAATGGGAAATATATATTTCCAGTGAATAGTTTGGCTCAATATAAATGTATATATCAAGACTTCTATCAGTGATGTCTTGTCTGTATTTATTATAGTTTCAGTAAATGCTGTAACTAGAGATGGGCGGGTCCGGTTCTCCGAGAACCGAACCCACCCGAACTTTGGGTATCCGAGTACCGAGCTGAGCAGCTCGGTACTCTCCCGCCAATTCCGAATCCAAATCGAGGCCGAACGTCATTGTGACGTCGTCGGATCTCGGGACTCGGTTCTCGCGATACTTCAACTTTATAAATACACGCCTCCACAGCAATCCATCGCCATTTGACAGAGGGAGAGAGCAGGGTGTAGTCATAGGCTAATTAGAGCAGGGACAGAGAAAGAATACAATATTGTTCTTGCAATTGCTCTAACCAAAATCGCTAGTGCAGAGAGGAGGATAGAGGTTTATTATTTTTTCTTCATATTTGGCACTCCCCAGCGCTTTTGGGTTGTCCCCCATAATTGTGCATTAATATTTCTGGCTGTCAAAAGTCATATCTGTCAGCAGTATCTACTCAATAAATGTTAGCACTCCTCAGTGTTTTTGGGGTGTCCTCTCTAATTGTGCATTAATATTTCTGGCTGTCAAAAGTCATATCTGTCAGCAGTATCTACTCAATAAATTTTAGCACTCCTCTGTGTTTTTGGGGTGTCCTCCCTAATTGTGCATTAATATTTCTGGCTGTCAAAAGTCATATCTGTCAGCAGTATCTACTCAATAATTTTAAGCACTCCTCAGTGTTTTTGGGGTGTCCTCTCTAATTGTGCATTAATATTTCTGGCTGTCAAAAGTCATATCTGTCAGCAGTATCTACTCAATAAATGTTAGCACTCCTCAGTGTTTTTGGGGTGTCCTCTCTAATTGTGCATTAATATTTCTGGCTGTCAAAAGTCATATCTGTCAGCAGTATCTACTCAATAAATGTTAGCACTCCTCAGTGTTTTTGGGGTGTCCTCTCTAATTGTGCATTAATATTTCTGGCTGTCAAAAGTCATATCTGTCAGCAGTATCTACTCAATAATTTTAAGCACTCCTCAGTGTTTTTGGGGTGTCCTCTCTAATTGTGCATTAATATTTCTGGCTGTCAAAAGTCATATCTGTCAGCAGTATCTACTCAATAAATTTTAGCACTCCTCTGTATTTTTGGGGTGTCCTCCCTAATTGTGCATTAATATTTCTGGCTGTCAAAAGTCATATCTGTCAGCAGTATCTACTCAATAATTTTAAGCACTCCTCAGTGTTTTTGGGGTGTCCTCTCTAATTGTGCATTAATATTTCTGGCTGTCAAAAGTCATATCTGTCAGCAGTATCTACTCAATAAATTTTAGCACTCCTCTGTGTTTTTGGGGTGTCCTCCCTAATTGTGCATTAATATTTCTGGCTGTCAAAAGTCATATCTGTCAGCAGTATCTACTCAATAATTTTTAGCACTCCTCAGTGTTTTTGGGGTGTCCTCCCTAATTGTGCATTAATATTTCTGGCTGTCAAAAGTCATATCTGTCAGCAGTATCTACTCAATAATTTGTAGCACTCCTCAGTGTTTTTGGGGTGTCCTCCCTAATTGTGCATTAATATTTCTGGCTGTCAAAAGTCATATCTGTCAGCAGTATCTACTCAATAATTTGTAGCACTCCTCAGTGTTTTTGGGGTGTCCTCCCTAATTGTGCATTAATATTTCTGGCTGTCAAAAGTCATATCTGTCAGCAGTATCTACTCAATAATTTTTAGCACTCCTCAGTGGTTTGCGCTCAGAATGGATTCAAAGCAGTCCACATATGATCTAAATGAGCAACCAGGTTCTGTCACCAGTCCTGATGTTAGTGTTCCCAGTACGTCATCTGGCCAAGGCGATGTCAAACAACAGAGTGTTTTCAAATTAGTGCAAAAAACAAAAACCAAAAAAAAATTTACTGTATTGAAGCGAAAAAGAAGTGTAACTGAGCAAAAGTTAAGTGACGATAAAAAAAAAATTGCAAGCATGCCATTCTACACACGCAGTGGCAAAGAGAGAATGAGGCCTTCACCTTTGGCTATTAGTGGCAGATCCCAAAAAGTTACCCAGCCTACAATTGGTGCACAACTACTGTTACGCGTCAAAGCCGAGCTGCAAGATAACAGTGAGGCATTACAGGAGAATATTTGCTCTGATTCACAAATGATAACAATCCCTGTGGAGAGTCCATCCAACAGTGGGATGTCTAATCGTGAGCATTCTGCTGATGTGTGCCTTAATAGCCCGAGTGTAGCCGGTGATACCCAAATTGAGGATGCCACTTTGGAATTAGAAGAGGATGAGGGGGAGATTTGTGTAGGCGACGAGGGCGCTAATGATGATGTTGATGATTATGATGCAGACAGATACCAAATTGCCTTTCTCAATTTCTATTTATATTCTAGATTATATAACGGCTGAATAGTTTTCTATTTTACTCCTAGTGGAGAGAGGATCTGATGCAGACAGATACCAAACTGCCTTTGTCCATTTCAATTTATATTGTACAGTATATAACGGCTGAATTTATTAGTATTTTATACAAGTGGAGGGGGGCCTAGAGAGACAGAAACCAAACTGGCTTTCTCCATGTCAATTAATATTGTACAGTCTATAATGGCTGAATTTTTTGCTATTTTATACAAGTGGAGGGGGGCCTAGAGAGACAGAAACCAAACTGGCTTTCTCCATGTCAATTAATATTGTACAGTCTATAATGGCTGAATTTTTTGCTATTTTATACAAGTGGAGGGGGGCCTTGAGAGACAGAAACCAAACTGGCTTTTTCCATTTCTTTACATATTTAACTATAAGTGTAGGGTGTAATATACATTCAAAGACGATGGCTGCATTGCCAATATGCATAGATGGAGAGGAAGACAATCTGTTTTGTGTGTAGAATAGGCCTACCAACGAAGAATTAAACTGTTTTTTTGGATGATTTATTACCTCAACAATTAGATTACTTGTCTCTAAAACAGTTGGAGCACTAAATTGGGTTAATTTAGGCCCAAAAACATGGATTTTCCCAAAAAATAGCAAAACAAAACCAAACAAAACCAAAACCAAAACCAAAACACGCAATGGCGGTTTTGCAAAACCAAAACCAAAACCAAAACACGACGGTAATCCAGATCCAAAACCGAATCCAAAACCAAAACACGGGGGTCAGTGACCATCTCTAGCTGTAACCTTTGTTAAGCCATTCCCGTGTGGTGTGTAGTTCTTGGTATATTATTAACGGTATGGGGCATTTAAACAAATTAATGGGATGCTAACTAGACATGTCTATTGTCAATATTGTGCCCAGATTCACACCCAATGGCTTATATTGCTCCAATAAATAAAGCTGGAGGCCGCTCCATGCAGCACAATAATGGTAATATTTGTGGATATTTTGTGGATGGTCTTTGTACAAATCAAGCACTTTATGTTTACATAGATCCCTACTGTCCCTATTTTCCAGGAGTAGTCCCTGTTGTTAAAGCTTTGCAGATTGAACAATAAAATGGGGATTGTATTGCTCCAGGTTTCGTGAAGAGCGATTATAAATGTTTAATGGCTACTGTGACAGGATGGACCGCCTATGCCACAGTGTCTGTTTTTGCTGGGAACTGGCTGGACTTACTTTGCCACCGTTCCCTTTCGTTATCCCAAAATGCGCCCTCTTGCCACAGTAGGAGGGGCTTACAAAGGTTGCCACCACTGGACTCCTATACCGGCATCCAGAACCGGGTTTCTTCTGGGTAACTGACTGGGTAACTGACACTGCTAGCGTACCTCATTGCTGGTGTACCTGGGCTGGTACTCCTGACATTCTTTCTATGGATCATGGAAGCTGTGTATGGATCCCCCCTGGCCTATCACAATGACCAGGGCTGCATGGATAGCAGGCAGAGTGGTGGTACTGGAAAGCTTGGTCCAAAGTTCAGGACAGCCAGGAACGGATTAGATTTAGGGTCTAATCTGCAGGTCACAGGAATACAGCAATACTGAAGATGTTTTCAAGCAGGTCTTTGAAGCAAGTGATGTTTATTTGCTCTCACACTGTTAGCAGTGATCAGGTCAGATGAAGCAAGAAGAAGAACAATTTTCCAATACAAGCTAGTGCCTTTACTACAGTTCAGACACAGGCTATATTTAGCATCAGAATATAACCTATTTACACAAACATGGATTTGTCAGTATTTATTATAGTTTTAGTAAATGCTGTAACCCTTGTTAAGCCATTACCGTTTTACATGCATTGCAAAGCCAATAATATTTACACTTAGCTATGAAATTCTTAAAAACCTTGCTGTGATATCCTGCATCTTATTTCAGAGGCAGGATACATACTAGAAAGTCAAAAGGTCTATCTGACATAAATGCCTTCTTCAGACAGTGGACGTATACAACGAATACACATTCCCACAGAACAACAAAAACCCAAAACAAGCCACTTCCCCACATCACAATACACCAAAGGCTTTGTAAACAAAGGCTCATTGTATCAGATATATACATCAGACATAATGCATTTCCTCTAGAGAGGCTAAACAGAAAAAAACCTATTTTCTACCCTGGTCTGAGAAATAATGATTTCCTATCTCTAATATACACAATATTAAAAATAAGTGCATTGGCAATTAATATAAATAAGCGCCCCACGCTAAAGTCATACCATAAGTTATTTATATGTGATCCAGTCACAGCTACATTTTATGCTATTATCATTTTTTTTTTTATCGCAAACGTTACTGTGTTAAAGGTTTAAAGTTTGGTGTTTGTGTTTGAGGTTCGCAGTTCTCATTAGAAAAGTGTCACAATTTAATCTCGATCATGTCAGAACCAGCTGAACCATGGTAGAACCTGGATTTACTGAAATGTTTTAGTTGATCTAAAGTTTGAAAATTTCTGTTGACGAACTGGTTTACACAATTTTGAGCATCTCTACTCTGGACAAAGTGAGTAACATTTTCTGCAGGGAGAGTGAGCACCCTTTTTAAAAAGGAGATGTGTTCAGCTGTACTTTACAAACGTTTTGAAATACAGACATTTTTTTGAAAAATACTAAAATTGAGTATTGATTCATTCTTTCAACTATTTTAATAGTCAAACTATTTTTACCTTCTCTTTCCCCTCTGATCAATGGCCCACCATCTCACTAATGACCACTACCATAATTGATGTAATCGACCTCTTGAGGGTGAAAGGAATTCCAGGGTACTTCACAGTTGTCAATCTCTTCTGCTAAACACATCCTGCATCTACCTGCTTAACATCACTTATCTTTCTTTAGAGTCTATTGCTCATTAGCAAGCTTGTATTCTGCAAAACAATTTATCACTGGCCCTCTGGCATGGAACATGTTAACAGCTGTCATGTCAACCTATACAAATCTCATTAGTGCTCGACATGAATCATTGGATCACTTTAGAAAATTGAGAGAACACATCAAATGTCAGCACAAAAATAAAGAGCTTATTACAGTCGAAGCTGCAAAGACCGGCAAACAGGGCCGTAACTAGGGCTGTGCGACAGGGCACAACGCTGAAGGGGGGCGCAATTTAGGAATATTTTAGGTTAATTTAGTTAAAATTGAGGGTTAGGGGGGCGGCATTTGTCTTTCTCGCCCAGGGCACTAGAATTCAAAGTTAAGGCTCTGCCGGCAAATGTCCTAAATGCTCAGAGGAGTAATATAAACAACAACAAAAACTTGTTTTTAAAATTTATTTACATCAGTTTCACAACTTTACACTGGGGGACATGTTCGCCAGCTGGGTGTAGTGCGCGGCATCCCATGATCATATATTTGTTTATTATGTACTTACACCTCATTTTGTTGCCAGTTTATGCCCCCAAAATGTTTTATTTATGTATGTGAAGGTGGCACCTATGAAAAGGTAGAGAGTACTGTCAGGGGGTAACTAGACATGTGCGCCACCTGCCCTGAGTTTGCGTATGCCGATCCCATATACCCCTGCGCCTGTTCCGATACCCGCTCTAATTAGAGCAGTGACTCGGGTACATTGCCTACGCCGAAAGAATATTTTGGCCACAAGTGGTCTGGTGGGTGTCCTGCAGACTTACCGTGTTCCGCTGGCCCTGTCAGTGGCCTCAAAGCAACATTTTTTAAGGCCCCCATGTCCAATGGTGAAAAACTCACATATACACGTTGGGCTTTGACAGGAAAGATGGGTCGCCCTCAGCTGTGGGCCCATATGCCCCCTGCACCTATGGTAGTTATGCCCTGAGTATACCTAACTAGATACAATTGTGCCTATGGAAAATATAATACACAGGAACAATGTCATATACCCATCAACATATTAATGTAGTCTATACAGAATCCAGAACATTCTTTTACTCGTATTGTCATTTTGTGCAGATTAGTCTACTGACCTTTATAGACATCCAGGGCTGCACCAGAAATTGCGGGGCCCAGTACAAATGTAACAGGCAGGGGCCCCCTCCTTCCTTCTCTCACCCAACCTTCATTTTTCAATTATTCTCTACCCAACATTTGCCTCCCCCCCATTCTCTACAGTCACCTTTCCACACCCCCGGTTTCATCTAACATCTGTAGTAGTTTACTTATCTCTCTGCGTCATTTTGCGATCTCCTTTCAGCTCCTCTGTATTGAAAGCGCTGTGACGTTCTTAATTAATCTTTGTTCGGGAGTCAGGCACCCGGGGGGCTGGGACTGGAGCAAATAGCTGCAACTGAGGGGCCCTGACATCTTGTGAGTGGAGGCAGACAAGCTGTCTACAAGGGGGACAACTACTGCATCCTTAATTACATGCAGAGGACTCTCCCCACAACACCTCTTACATCTCAGGTGCAGCTACTGCCTAGAAATGGCTCCCAGTAGCTCCCTTAATTCACTGCCCATAATAAATTTGTTTGGGCCCAGGGCTGGTAGGGCCCCACTCTGCTGTTGGGCCCCATACAGCAGTACTCCCTGTACCCCCCTGATAGCGGCTCAGTGGACATCTATAAAATATTGTCTTATCCCAATGGCTCCTGGACAGATGGATGTAGATATATCCTTCAAATGATCTCATACTTAGAACCAGGCAGATTTCCAAAGCTGGATTTATTTTGATCCCTGTCAGTCACCATACAACAGCGGTAGGAAAGAATGCAATGGATGGACAGTGACGGGAGCATTAGGGCAGGGAGTAGAGTCAAGTAAGGGCCCAAGCAGTCAGAGAACCTCATCTCCCGTGCCCCTAGGATTTTTGTACCTGAAAAGAGGTTCTCACGGTCTCCATATCTTGTGATAAGCTGCTAATTACTATTTGTGTCTGCGGTAGAGAAATCGGATTGTAAGCTCACTAGAACAGGGACTGATTTTCCTGGATAAAAGTGTCTGACTGTGCAGCCCTGTATAATATGTTTACACTATATAAATAAATAATATTGATGTCATTTTTTTTTCTTTTGTCTGCTAAACTGAGAAATCACATTGTTTATCCTTTTGTGAAAAAAGATTGACAGCTTGTTAGGTTTAAGTTACCTCAAGGGTTACAAAGATTACAATGCATAAATAATGATCTTTTAGATATTATCTTATCACTGTTTTAAATAGGGATGTTTAGTTGGAGGAATAATTCATTATCGGTTATTTGTGTGAACATTATAAAATAATGTATAAACAGGTTTTACTAAGGTGATTATTATTCTATGTGCTTCTCTACTTTTATTAGAGCATGGAGTATGCATTATTTACTGGCAGGGTGGGCTAATTATTTTACTGCCAGAGGCTGGAACTGTAATGATCCTCTTTTCATCCATTACACAAAATAGCATACACATACACATACACATTTTATGTTTGATTGCTTCACAGATTTTTAGGGGTGCGGGGAGGCCCTTTTGGGCTCTGTGTCCCCTAAGATCCAGGGGGGGTTGTGTGGCCTTTTGGTTCCTGCCCCCCTGAACCCCATCGTTGGCTCATCCTTCCTGGGGTGAGCTAGTTGTCGAGCCCTGGGTGAAGCCTTTGTGGATCCCAGGGCCAAAGGGACGCCCCCTAGCCTTGCGGTGAAGGGGGTCTGAAGACCCTTGCCCCCTAAGGGTCTTTTTGGATCCGGGGGTCGGAGACTAGGGCCTATCCTTTTTTGAGGAGGGCCAAGAACCGCACCCTAGTGCACGTTTTTTTAAGTTTCACACTTTTTTAGTTCATTAGGGCACGAAAGCACTGTTCCCAGGCTTTCAAAAGAAAAAATGTCAGATGAACATATGGAGAATCTTCTCCCCATCATCATCATCACCATCAACATTTATTTATATAGCGCCAGCAAATTCCGTAGCGCTTTACAATTGGGAACAAACATTAATAAGACAATACTGGGTAATACATACAGACAGAGAGGTAAGAGAACCCTGCTCGCAAGCTTACAATCTATAGGACATTGGGAGTTTTGGTCATTTAGGAATACCCATTGTATACTTAAAGGGGGGAGGGGATGTAAACTGTACAACCTGAGGGGCTTGGTGTTGATCAATTCTAAACTGTAGTTTAAAGTTATAGCTGTATGCAAGAAAATGTTTGCATTTGCACCCCTTGCCACTGCGGTTTGCTTGAATACAAAATTTACACCCAGGCAAAATTTGTACCTAACTGCAAATGATCCCGTTTATTATATGTGGTTATAGTTTAATTGAACTCATTCTGAAAACAAATGAGAATTTAACCATTACAAAAATACAATTGTTTGGTCTGTTACATTTAGTGCTAATTGAAAAAAAATTGTAGTTATGGGGCAAATATCTTTAATGTAAACATCCATGGAATGAATGGATATAAATATGTTACCTTTCAGATATACTGCTTTATCATTTAATAATCATAGCCATTTTCCCTACGCTGTTTGAAAGATGATGATTGAATGACCTGTGTTCCCTAATTATCGGGATCATGCACCTGAATGCTGGCATTCTGTGCTGGGAGAGAGGTCCGATCCCTTTACACGTAATCTAATACATGGGAAAAACAGTAGCACTGTTTAGTAGCTAAGATTCTTCTAATGTGTTTAGTCATTAGTAATAAACCAGGGACAATACTTTTGTTCTTTGTAATTAAAGAGAATGGTTACTTAGTTTTTCCACATCACAGAACAGGGAGAGAGAAGACTTTTGTTTCTCCAAGTAATGAAATGAACAGGAAATGGAAGTTTAAGGAGCAGCCAAGCATTCAGTGTATGAACTCAGAGAATCTTTATTATTTTTTCACTAACGAAATTCCTTCGGTGACTTTCAATACATTTAAGTCAATGTCATTTTAACACAGCTCAACAAATGAAGATCCAAATATCGTCGGTGTATCAGCTATATATTTAATTTTTTTCTTGCGCATCGATTCAGTCTTTGTTTCTAAATGCCAGTGTTTATCTAAAGAGATGAGTTGGGGGGTGGGGGGAATATATAAAGGTTGTGGTGTGGTCACAGGATTCTGCCGCCCTTTGTGGGAAGTAGAACTTGCATTAAAACTTAAGTCTTTCACTTGGGAATTGTGCTAGTGAGAACACAACACTATCACATACATTTTTGTATTATGATTTATAATTAAACTTTATTTTTAAATTGGCAAAATATTCTCCAGCATTGTTTATAGCCAGATTTCATCAATGTTTAATAAACTGCATAGTGTTGATGTCTCCCTTTCATGCACCCGAACCTCCTTCGCACGTTCAGATTAAGATTCATGTTAAGAACATAAAATAACCACACAGACACTAGTTTAAATTTGGCAAAAGGTCACAGTCTTACTTAAACATAAGGATAGCACGGTGGCTAAGTGGTTAGCACTTCTGCCTCACACCACTGGGGTCATGAGTTCAATTCCCGACCATGGCCTTATCTGTGTGGAGTTTGTATGTTCTCCCTGTGTTTGCGTGGGTTTACTCCAGGTGCTCTGGTTTCCTCCCACACTCCAAAAACATACTAGTAGGTTAATTGGCTGATATCAAATTGACCCTAGTCTCTCTCTCTCTGTCTCTCTGTCTGTCTGTGTGTGTGTGTGTGTGTGTGTGTGTGTGTGTGTGTGTGTATGTTAGAGAATTTAGACTGTAAGCTCCAATGGGGCAGGGACTGATGTGAATGAGTTCTCTGTACAGCGCTGCGGAATTAGAGGCACTATATAAATAAATGGTGATGATGATGATGTGAGAGCAATGCAGTCAACTAACAAATAATTGCAAAACCAAAGTGAAAGGTCAGACTGCCATTACACCACAGATGCCAGAATATAGTCCTTTATGATTGGTCGGTGCTAAATCTGGCGTCAGAGTGACTGCATCCCTTCTGGACTCGGCAATGATGTGCCCACACAAAGCTGGTCAAGGGGTCCTCCACACAAAAGGGCCAAGAGTCAGGTTGCTTCAAAAGTAGTAACAAGTAAGTGTAGGAAACAAGAGACCCAGCATCCACTGGGGGAAATATATAGGATGTGGATCTTATTGGCTGGGGATACAAGAGACTTATCCCCGAATGGGTAAGTGCAGGACATTCACACAAACATCTGATTTTACGTAGTGCATTATGTACATCACTATACTCATGGTACCTGATTTTATGGTTTTTTTCTGGCCTATCTGGCTTCTTGTTGGAAAGAATAATTCTCTTTCAAGGTTTACCCAGGAAGTGGCAGAGATACTGTGTGAAAGGGAATTAGACAAGGATGGAGAACAACAATTGTTTGGATCTGAGCAGGGATACCACTGAAACCTCAGTGCAGTGTACACCATGTAAACGGAATGCACAGCTGTTTATGAAACAATACACAATGGGATGAGATACAATCTAACACAAACTACCTCCTGACTTTATTTTTGGTGCATTACATTATTGTGGCTGTGTCCTCCACGTGTCAACTGGACTAGTATGTCTACCAGTTTGTACCTCTCTACAGGACATCATCCTGCATTATACCCCTATTGCTACTTTTGTTAATTTTCATTTGATTTAATACTAAACTAAGGCCAACAAGTGCAAGCAGACATTACCAGCAAGACCCCCAGTCTGCTTATTGTTGACCCAGAAAATAAAAGCAATAAACTTAATATTAAGCTGTATCCAAAGGTTTGATATAAAAAACAGTCGCTCGATGATAACAAAAACAAAAAAGGGATTACAACACTGAATCAGAGGACAGTTCCGTAATATTGTATAATATTTTAGCTGGAGACACACCTGAACCATCTTAAGGCTATGGAGCCTGCACAAGGCACACTACTGGACCACATTCTCTTGGCTACCTTTTTGCTTAAGAAGAAATAGGGACACCCATATGACATTCATTTTCTCATTGCATAAAAGTCATTGATTATTTCCTTTTAGTTGCCAAATGCAGTAAAACAAATAAAGGATTATATGCATACCATTTATTTAATCCAAGAGCCTCAGGAGTTTGAATCTTAGCCAAATAAGTATCCCTATGTATAGCTTTTCTGCAGCAAAAATGAGAACCAGTGTTCCCACTTAAATGGGCAATTTTGGAAATAAAGCGTAAAAAAATCAAATCCCATGGGAAGATCTTCATTATAGGCTCATTGTACATCCTGCACCCCTAATATCTGATTTTTTTTCATAACAAGTTGAGCTTTTCATATTAGATGGAACACTGACATTTCTTATTCTTTCTGAAATTCAATTAATGAAAGGGTATTGACATTTTTATGTTGACCTTATATATACATTAAACATCTTATGAACAAATTATATACGGCTGACGAAATTGTAACAAAAAGTGATTGAGGTTTTACCATAAATTTTTAGGGTGCATTTGTTTTCTAAATTGATGTAGCACTTAGGGTTTTCCCGGTAAGGGTGTTTCCATAATTAGCAGCACCATATTTAAAACGTACTTAATTGCTTCCCCTGATAACACCCATTCATTGTTTTCTTTAATAGTGCTCCTCACAGTGACAGTAGGGGGAGGTACTGGGTGATTATATCTGTGCATATAACATTCTCCTCCTCACTACATTTTTTAGCAGTGCTCCTTACAGTGGCTTAATGGGTGATGAGAGAACAGCCGCTCCGACTGCTAGAAATACCGGGGTTCTTTAATGTAAGAGTAGACAGACTATGTAATACTTTAAAGTTTAGGGACAGAATTTCGGGAGAAATGATCCCTAACCTGTATCTGTATCATGGCAGATTCACCCATTAAGAGGATTGGTTCCATTTAGTGAGCACTGCTTCAATGATCACACCCATAATCAACACAATCTACCCCATACATAGACATACAATATATTCATCTAAGTTAAGTGTAAATTCATCAAGTGGGATGGTTTATTCTATCTGTAAAATGTTCCAGACAACACACAGTGGTGAAGCATTAAAAGATCTGCTTCATCCTAAATTAGTTAGTATCTAGATGTTTGAATCCATCTATTCTCCAGATTAGAGGAAAAATTAAATACATTAATCAGCAAATTGGAACTCTTTTTTTTTCCATATGAATGTGTGTTTGATTTCATAATCTTCATGTACCAGTTTGATAGGATCCTTATATCACTATTCTACTGTTGGAGGACTCTGCTCTTTCCACTATCTAAGTCTCAGTCTGTGACCTCCATTCTGCTCTCCCCCCATCATTACACTGACCCTATCATAGGCAGCCCTGTCATCACTAACATAATCACAGGATAGGTCACTGCCTCTCACAAAATCAGTACATACAACATTTCTATGGTCTCATTGGCTGCGGGTCATCATATTCCCGTGTCACAAACACCCAGCCTGTCCCAGATACAGCAATCTGAACAGCTGGCCGTGACTGGCGTCACCTTAGTCACTTAGCAATGAATACAGCTTTTCAACCACCACAAAGGATTTATTATGGTGTTCTTACATTCACCAAAACCACTTATTAATGTGTCACAATTAAATCACATACACATGTAGCATGAGCCTCCCTGGGCTTCGTAAGTTCACAAACAATCACGGAGAAAATGGTGGATTAACTGTATTTTAATCCAAAAAATGTTTCCAAGGCTTAGTTAAAAAAAAGTTAATGACAATACATACAATAAATTGCACAAATAAGTCTCAGAAATAAAAATAGGAAATAAAACCAGTCATTACTTACTAGTTAAGACTTAGGGCTAGCTTTCATTTATTTAGTACCTTCTACAAAATGACAGCTAGAATCTGATTGGTTGCTATAGGCAACATCCCCACTTTTTCAAACCCGCAGCTTAGTAAATCTAGCCCTTATTGTGTTAGGGAACACAATTGTAAAATATGAGACATTTCAGTCTTGATAGACCCCCTCATGAAAATGCACACGTTATTTTCTAAGGCGGAAGATTTTAAACCTTTTTCCACATAGCTCTCACCCCCAACTTTGGAGTTTAGCTGTCAATAAAGATAGCTTGATCTCCCAAATGTCACAGGGCTTTTGAAGTGAGCTAAGGATGTCCTGAGATCGGGAATGTTCACAGGACCTGAATTCTCACCTCTGCTCATTCTGCTTGGCTAGATGGTTTACAACTTTGGGGCTTCAAACTCCTCAGAGATGCCTATCTCTCCTTGGTCTGGCTAATTTCAACAGATTATTGAGATTTGCATAAATTCAGACTCATGTCATCTGGCAAAGCACACGTTGAGATTACATTACAAGGTTACATACAATATACATTGTCATACATGAGTTCAACAGAAAATATCAATCAGTCATTAGATATACTACATAATCATCACCCCCCAGCTCAAAACTGAGTACATTCTGGAATAGCAGGAATAAGATGCTCAGACCCTAATGCGATGCACCTTAAAACAGGACTTTACTTTCTAAAAGACTGAGGAGACTATTTTAACAGGATTGAAGTGGTATATAAGCATACGTTGAGCTAGACAAATTATATCACCACTACTCACTATATTGTAATGGATTTTTCAAACATTGACCAGGTGTACCATTTTTATCCCTTTTCAAACATTTTTGGTTTATCCTTTTCAATGCTTTATTTTACTAGAAAAACATTGCCCCTTCAAACCATGCGCAACACGTTGCCTTCCTGAGGGAAAAACAAAGATTTATTTTCTTTACCAAAGTAGTGTAGAGGGGCCATTACGTTCATTGGGGAACCTACTGTCATCGAATTCAATAGAACAATTGTGAATGTAAAAAGGAAATATTTTCTGCTCACGTGAATCTTTATTTTTTACAAAATTCTTATGGCACTGTAGTAATGTCTCTGCTTGCCCAATAATTTTTCCTTTTTTTTTCTATTTAACTGTCCTAGAAATTTTGTACTAGTTGGTCATTTTCGCTACTGTTGAAAACTGACTTTACAAAACTGGGGATGTCAAGAAATCTGTTTACGTAAAACTCTGCTAGTATTTTAACTATATGAACTTACTATATGGAAAAAAATATATATTTTTCATGCATTTTAAATAGGTGAGATAAAGTAGATGTTCTTAGGTGCGGTGGAAAATTGCAAATCCTACTATTTTGAAATACGCCCCTAAGACTTTATTTAGCAGAAAAGTCATGGAACAAGACTTAAAAGGGTTCAGGAATACCGTCTGAATTCAATCCTTCCATTATGCCTGGGAATGTCACATTGGTCAAAGCCAGTGCACAATGGAATTGCTATAATGTTGTAGACTTATGTAAATAGCTCACCCAATCATACCCCCACCCATGCTCTTACCTGCATTGTGCTAGCTTTGAGAACATTGACCTTCTTTTTAATTACAAGAGGATTAGTTTCTCCCAGTGGAGGGGATTAGATGTCTTCAATATAAGCATGTACCCTCAACAACCGTGACACTTCTAATTTACAAGAAAATCCTATTTAGTGTGTCTACACATTAGCAAACGTATCTAGCTTTTGTCGTTGATAATTTTTCTTTGTCGAGGGGATTGACGTTAAAAAAAAAACATGCAATCACATTCCCAATATTCTGAGATGGGGATTCAGAGTGGAAATGAGAAAAGTTGTAAAGTCTGCAGAATTGCAGAAGAGAATAGACCTGTGTGTCCGTCCAGACAGCTGCCATCTGCACATGACATCTGCCAGTCATTGCACCAGACCTCAGGAGAGCGCAGAGTGATCTCAGAATCATACATGTTTAATGAGGAACAATTAACAACGAATGGAATAGCAGCTGTAGAAAATGGCAGTAGAAGGCTGTTTACAGTCTGTGCCATCCATATGAAATCCTGGCAATCAAAAAAAGCACAACAAAGTATTAATGTCAGAATATAGGCACGTGAAATTATGGAGAAAACTGGCCAGTTTTTGGTACTAGGCAGACGTGTCAAAATGTGCAAAATTCCAGCGATACGATCTTCACGTTCCACGTAATTCTAAACTCTATGTTTAGATATACATTTTAAGGAATTTATAGTCTAGTAATAGAACATAGACTATCATCATCAGCAGCTATTTATATAGCACCACTAATTACGCAGCGCTGTACAGAGAACTCACTCACATCAGTCCCTGCCCCATTGGAGCTTACAGTCTAAATTCCCTACTATAGACACACACAGAACGAGAGAGACTAAGGTCAATATAATAGCAGCCAATTAACCTACTAGTATGATTTTGGAGTGTGGGATAAAAGTTGAGCACCCAGAGGAAACCCACACAAACATGGGGAGAACATACAAACTCCACACAGATAAGGCCATGGTCGGGAATTGAACTCATGACTGTGGTGCTGTGAGGCAGAAGTGCTAACCACTAAGCATTCTCTGTAGTGTGTACCCAGCCTAAGTGCACAGTAATTTTAAAGGAGCAGCTAACAAAAACAGATAGTAGTCATACACTTTGTTATGTACTAGATGGACAAATAAGTGCATTTGTGCAAAATGAAATACTCTGTATATTAGCATATTTTGTAGTTAATTGGCCCTGGGTCCTAAAATAAGTGCTTACTTGATTTGCTTTGACTGTGATGGTCAATTAATTCTGTAGTGTGTTTGGTGTAGAACAGAGAACAAATACTGCCAGTGAGAAGTGGAAAATATCATCACCAAATAAACAAATTGTTGACTGAACAGTTTTGAATATTTTGCCGGTCTCTATATCAGACCAACAATATTGTGTGTATAAAGCATGTGAGGTTATATGGAACTATATGTTATTTTTTTGTTGTAATTCACTGAGCAAAGCATTAAAAAGACAACATATTTGGCAATCTATAACATTTATGTTTTTTTGGAGTTAAGAAGTTCACCTCTGTGTGGGGTCGCAGGAATCCCGATTGTGGGTCTGATAGACCTCTTAATCAGCAGTCATAATCTATATTAACCTCCAATTTACTCTTGAATGACTGATTTTGCTTTAGGGGAATAAGAGGTTTATACAGAAGAAATCCTTTGCCACCCTTACTTAATCTCCAGAGGCTTCTTTTAATTATTTTACTGCAGAATATTTATTTTTCGGTTCATGACCTCCAGATGTGTCTGAGTATCAGAACTTCTCTCTGTGGCATTTATTTCACACAGAACATTGTCTAACTAAGCTTTGGATAATCGTATTGTTATTGGGTAAATCCTGTTTTTTACGCAGTAGAGATTGTTGATAGAAATTTAAAAATGTAAGACGAATTTCAATAATTTTCAACGCCAAAATTGAATCAAATTTATTTATTTTTTTAAAATAGTGTCTGTTTTAAAGCTTAAATTGGAGATAATTCACATCTGAGCAAAGTTAGGTATACAGGTACACAATGTATGGAGATTACAACATTTAAAAATGTGCACCAAAAATAGTCTATTTAATAATATATGACAATTTAAGAGCTCTTGTAAGTATTTACAGCTTAAGTTTACTTATTTACTCTTAAGCTTACTACTGATATATTCTTAAATAAGCAGGGGCAAGCGCAGGATTTGTCGGGAGAGTGCCGCCAATGGGCGTGACCAGCATGCATGGCTATACTTTGAGACAGTGCTAGGCTGGTCTCCGGCTCTTCCTTTCCCCATCATGTACACGGGCAACGTTGCGTGTACTACTGTTAGATGCCCGTAGCTCTCCCTTTTCGAGCAGAGCCGTGTGAAGCAGGACATACATCCCAACTGTCCCTACAGTTGGAACAAAGCCCTGACTGAGTGGGTCAGTCCCCAAACTCCCAAACTCAGCACAGACCCACCAAAATCAGGATAGTTGGCAGACTATCCTACTCAGGGGCAGGGTCCAGCCACCTGAAACATACAGTGCCCCAGCCTGGGAGGGGGTTTCCAGGCACTAGGAGTCCCTCCCTGGATGCAACGCTGATAAGATATACCTGTTTCTATCACATAAACGTTAAATACTGAAGGTGAGGTCTGGTTATGCATCTGTGCGGAATCGGTAGCTCATTTTCTATAGATTTCTCTACCTGTGTAGCCAAGTATCCTACTAGCATTAAATATTAACTGGCTACTTTAATTAACTGCTAAAATTAGTTAGTTGCAATCAACATTATATGAAATATTCTCCCCCCACCCCATAGACATTACTGTACAACTACTATCCATTGCTATATCAATACTAATAAGTTGAGTCATCTCCGAACTTAAAATAACTTAACATATATTCCAGAGGAAATGAAATGTTCTCATTTTCCCAGTTTGATATTCACATGACACAACAATCTCCTATTCACGTCCCCCCCATTCAGCAACTCATTCTAGCGTTACATTGATCCCATGTCTCATAATTCTGCTTTACAGGGTGCTGACAACATAAGTCCTAAAAATAAGTTTTAAACGTTAACGATAAGATTTTTTTTTTTGTTTCATTTTCCAATAACATTTGTTAAAAGCAATGACAATAACAGAATTCACACTTTGGCATGGCCAGATGTTGCTAGAGGCTATTATGATTATTGCTTCCATAAAAAAATCTATGTACATATATATAAGTGCTACAATTTCCAACCTTTAGAACACTTTAGGAACCGAGTATTCTATCGCAGAGAGAGGCGCTAGAACCTGCTGCCAGATTCCCCAGGCGTTCCCACAAATATTGTCTGCTACTCAGTCTAGCTCTAAAAATGTGGACGGATGATAAGTATTTGTTGTCCAATAAGATAAATGTACAACAGCTGGAATGTACGAACTGGCACCATAGGGCTTTTGCCATCAAGCTAAAGAGGGTGTACGAAGCAAGCGAGAATAAAATAACATACTGTGTCTGTCCGCACATAGCAAAAGCCTTAGACCAACAAACTTGCACTGATAGATCAGTCATTTATCATCGTAATGAAGGCAGTTTACAAAGAATTCTAGAAACACTGAAAGATATGTAACACGTTGAGTAAACTTTCAAGACAACATATTACCAAGGAAAGGAAACAAACGCAGATAAAAGGTTAATGACCAAATTGTATATATTTCCTCAAAAATAGCTGTCAAAACATTTTAGAAAAAGGTCAACAACAGATATGGGAAAACAAGGATGGAGAATGTTGCAGTGTAGAGGAAACATTGAATCTAAACATTGTGATTAAAACCACATTTTCCTAAAAGTGGCTTTAAATTTAGTAGGGGGGGGGGGGGGTCTGTGCCCAGTTACAGAATGAATTTTTCGATGGTGCTATAAATAGAAAAATTATGACTTTAGTTTATCTTGCTCATTTTAATCGTTACAATGTCAACTGTGCAATATATTTGGTCCACAAATCTGTTGCATGAAATGTACTTGCATTCAGCCCACTGGCAATTTCTCCGGTATCATAATGTTTATCTGCTTTGGAAAACAATCTAAAAATGGATTTCATACCCATGTATAGTAGCTGCCTAAAAATAAATAATGAAATTAGGTTCAAAGTAGCTATTGGGTCAGGGGTGTTGGAAGCTGTAACGGTTTCATTTGAAGAGTCAGCGAATCGGCTATTGAAGGAATGTCTGCGTATCATGAGGTTAAATTATAATGATATATAATACAAATGAGTTTTGTTTACTTTGGAAAATAAGCTCCTTAGAAGTGACCTAACAATCATGTATAGACAGGGCCATTGGAACATGATAAGCCCAGTAAGCTTGAAAGAAGGGAGCTACCAGCACAACAATTAATGAAAACTTCATTATAACATTATATCAGTGACTACTCTCCCTGTGAAAAATCACTAGGAATCCAAGAGGCACCCCAAATATCAAAGTATTTTACATTAATTTATGCTTCACTGTTATAGGTTATAATCCAGAATTTGTACTAAGTCGAAGCAAACTGTCAGAGTAATATTAAGTCTTATATTTAAACTTAGTTTGTAATATATAATAATAATAATAATAATAATAATAATAATAATAATAATAAAAATAATAATAATAATAATATATGAAATTCTCACTTCTTGGGTTTGTTGACAAATTTAATTAAGATTTCACAATGTATATAGGAAATTGTTTCATTTGGTGTTAAATTACAGATCTTTGGAATATTTTTATGCTTGCTAGCCATATTTGCACATAGTCAATAATCTAGAAACATGGTCTGTATAATAGACAAAATTGTAAAAAGGTAATAATGATAAAAAAAAATCAAAAGAAGGTAAGCAACTAAAAAACTATCACACAGTTTAAATATTTATTTGTAATTGTCATCATTTGAATAACCCAACTTTGCCAGATAATACTTTGGTGTCAGGGTCTAAAATACCAAAGCCACCGCTACATGAAGAATTGGAAGTGATTACAACAAAGGCTTTAAAAGCACTGTATACAACTTGCACAATAAAATAAAAAGGTACTATGTAGCTGGCCATATTATGAAATTGGCTTATTCCATACAAACCACTCCCTGATATTTAGTTCAGGGATTTTAGCCAATTACATTTCTGGGGTTTTGGTCACTGTCATAGCAGCCAATGAAACCACTGGAATTTAAGCCAATGGACAGGGGCTAAAGCAGTTTTACCATTAAGACCCCTGAGGCAGACTGGAGCACCTTAAATTAATGCTGTTTATTTAACCTTGTGACCACCAGGATGATTGCAAATATAATCTGAAACAGTGGCACTCAACCAAAGCAGAGACTGGGGAGATGGAGTAAAATGCCCCTTGGTCCAGTTTATCTTAATTTCTGGTCCTAGTAGGAAACAGAAACTGTTAGTGTATGAATGTGCGCATGCAGAATATAGGAAAGAGAATTATATCAGGAAGAATGATGTTCTATTTATTCCTAAAGGGTTTGTTAAACAGAGCATAGGCAAACTTAGGGGGATTTTCCTAGTGCCTGGAAACCCCCTTCCAAGCCTGGGGCACTGTATAATTGAGGTGGCTGGACCCTGCCCCAGCTTCACACGGCTCTGCTTGAAAAGGGGAGAGCTGTGTGCACCTAACAGTAGTGCGTGCAGCATTGCCCATGTATATTATGGGGATAGGAAGAGTTGGAGAGCAGCCAAGCACTGTCTAAAATTAAAACCACGCACTCATGCATGCTGGTCACGCCTACTGGTGGCGTGGTGTGGAAACCCCCCTCTACAAATCCTGCGTTTGCACCTGCAGAGAGTACATAGGGCGCCTGTAGCCTGACATATAAACTATTATGACAAATGGGAACATTAACAACCAGTTAACCTTTATTGGAACAAAATAGTGGAACTAATGTCAAACAAGTGTAACCTATTGGAATCAAAATTATTGAATTTTTCAAGTCTCTTATCAAGAATGAGAAAAGACACTTCCCTAAAACCAAAGCTGTGGCTTTATAGATATGAGTCAAACATATGAAGGTATGGTCTGGCTACTAGCCAATGTTGGCAGCGCAAATGATAATGAAACTTGATATATTCTTTCATCCTCTTTATCAATTGTGGCACATAAGTGTGTTTATTTAGTCAAAGTACATATGAAATTGTGATTAAGTGCCAGTGACAATTTGTAACAGTTTTAGGATGTGCAAGATGAGACAGTACTAGTGCAATGAAAAGAAGCAATGCTAGTGTAAGGGGTAATGAAGCAAAGAAATGTAGTGCTGATGAATTCTCATCCCATTTAATTTCAATAAAAAAATGTAATACATGGCAAACATTTTGCACAATTGTGCACAATGCAAATCAATTTGTGTTTTGCAGATTCTGATGAAACAGCCTCACAAAATGAAATAACATTAGGAATCTTATTTCAGAAACTGCTTGCAAAGTTGTATCAAGCGGTGATGAGGAAAGACTGATACCGCTAGATGCAGCTGCCATTCAGCAGGCACATCATAAGTTTAAAATAATATTGCGTGCCCCATCAGTCACACCAGAGAAGCACAACTCCCGCCTTTCCTTTCCTCCTCTGCCAACAAAATCATTATACTGCGAATGAAAGTGTAATATGTCATAGGATAAGTGAAAACAGTATCACAATCCCAGACAGCGTCATGACTGCGGGTTCTCTATCACCTACAACCTTACAAACAAGCAACAAGAAAGTTCCCAGTTCAAAAAATAAAAGGCATGTATTATGTAAATCAACAGTTGCAATTGCAAGATGAAAATCATTGCTCTTTCCAGAGTGACCTGGATAACATGCTAATGATCAAGCGCTTAATATGTACACAAAGAGTCAGCCAGGGTAACCAGGGAGCAAAGCTAGGAATGTCAACCCCGATTCAACACTTGGAAAGACATGATGGACTCCCTCGAAGCGGGATGGGTACCATTTTCCGGCTATGGAAAAACTCAACAGTACTTACCCCAGCAGGAGGAAACCGAAGAGCTGCTCGCCAACTCATTGAAATGAGTGACAAGGTACATGGTATAGTAATGAACCTTGAACTCCTTAAATAATTACCCGAACAAGTCGGATCACATTGGGTCTCTTCAATGTGACATCAGCCACCGTTGCCGGCTTCTTCAGGGTCTACAATTGACAAAAGTCTACCTTGGAAGCTGTCACTCATTTCAGTGAGTCGGCGAGCAGCTCTTCGGTTTCCTCCTGCCGGGGTAAGTACTGTCGGGTTTTCCACGGACAGAAAACTGACTACCACCGCTCGAAGCAATACGCAAGACCTGATGACCCACATGGCACTTCCAAAACTACATATTAACTTACTAATCAAACATTTTCCTTTATTGTCTAAGGGTGTGCGCACACAAACCTTCAGCACTTGAAGCCCCTACTTTTATGGTCCACTTCATTGAAATGCACCTGAACAGAGCCAAAATCCAGCTGAGATGGGGCTTAATCCTGGTGCTGCCCCTTTGAGCAGTGCATGCAAATTGCTTGATGGAGCATAGATGCACCCTGCACAATTTTACCCATCTATGTTCCGTTGAGCATCCATGCTGTGTGGCCCTGTAAGTTCATGTGAATGGCACATGGGTGGCATCGCGCACGGAATGTCTGTGTGCACGCAATCTTAGTCGCAGTAGATAAATCTAAGCTTTTGCTGTCTAGTTGGGCACGTTTGTACTTTGTTAGTAAATAACTATGATATTACTGTTCTTCAGACTGAAAGATTAGATTATGTAATAAGGTGAAAATAAAATATGATGCCCCTGAGATGAATTGCACCAAGTAAGTACAATGTATTCTAGTTCCTTAAAGGAATTTCCTTTCTGTTTGTTTGGATACACATTCACCGTAGTGAAATTCCCAATATTGTGAGCTTGTTTCAGAGAAAGTTGTGGCTTTACAGCAATTTCACTTAGCCATTGTGACATACAAGCAAAGATCATTGAGTACACACCACCGTGTTTACCAAAGCTGCCAGTTCTTTATTGTGCCTCTACTTGAGCCAGAGCAAACAGAAGAGAAAGTCCAGCAGTAGCCTCAAATATTTAAAATAAGGAACCTTATGTTTAATTCACATTATCTTTCGAGAACCTATATAGGGCAAAGGTAGGTAAATGCAGCTATCTAGTCGTTGTGACACTACTAGTACCAAAATATCCCCCGACTTAATATAAGACTAAGGAACACTGTTTATCCACCAGTAGTGGCATACTAATAGATAACTGTTATTTTAAATAACTAAATTGTAAAGACAACATTATTGTCAAAGATATATGGCAGTGGTATCTGGTCAACATAATTGTATTACTGCAGCGGTGGACAATAAGTGGCTCTAGAGCCACATGTAAATCTTTGAGCTTTGACATGTGTCTCCTGGCCAGAAGCATCACCGAAGTATAGTGTTCCAGGCACCGACAGGGGCAGATTGTATAGTGTGCTCTTCCTCCTTCGTCTGCACAGGCTCCAGCGGCTAAGGGTAGGAGGTGAGGGTGGTAAGTAAGGGGCATGTGAGATCTGATGGCATGTGGGAAGGTCTGATGGCATGTGGGGAGGTCTGATGGCATGTAAGGAACATGTTGGGACACCTGATGCTGCAGGGAGGCTGATGACCATGTGAGGGGCATGTGGGGAGGTCTGATGGCATTTAAAGGGCATGTGGGGAGGTATAATTTTCCATCCGTTATGAATTAAATGTTCTGTCCTGTCTTGTATGATGTTTGACCATATCCTTTTGTATGTTACCCTAGTGCAGTGTTTCTTAACGCCAGTCCTCACTCACTACTAGCAGCTCATGTTTTGAGGATTTCTGTCTGTGGAACAGGTAGGATGACTAGTGACCCAGCCAAGTAGACCAAGGCACCTGTACATGATTAAAGAAATCCTGAAAACATGAGTTGTTGGGAGAGCATGAGGACTGGATTTGAGAAACTCTGCCTTAGTGGAATGTGTTTAAATGTAAAGCAACCTTACTTTTCTATTCATATTAATCTAACGTAATTATAATAATCTAATGTAAATAATAAATGATTAATGTATTAAAATAAAACAGACTGGACTTTAGCTTCTTTAGAGGTGTCACTGAGACTGCTGGCAGAACAAAGCATTTAGTAGACTGACATTGTTCGTGCCCCATATTTCCTACATTTACTCTCAAAACTGTTGTATCAGGTTTACTCACACGTGATATGTGAGTAAACCTCACACATAGTGTTACATGATACAACACTTTGGGGGCATGGTTTAGTTTCAAGCTTGTATGTGATGCCAGTGGGGTACAAATGGAGAAACACAAGAATCACTAAATATATTCATAGCCAGTGCAGAGCAATAGTATAAGATTATATGGCATTTGAATTCCGTTTTACTAGACACAAGAAACAGGTTATAATGTCTTTTTGAGTTAAGAGTGCCTTTAATTTTTGACTGCTTTCCCGCTTATCCACTGACATTGAGTTGAAGGCCAGTGACAATGCACGTGAAATGCAACCATTTTAAATGCGATGGTTATGAGGACTTGTGTGGGGGGGAGGGTAGTCAATGAAGGACACTCTATTGACCCTAATGTACTTACTTGCAGCCAGGGCCACCAAGTGGAATTTTTAGTGGCTCCTTCTGCTACAGAGGCAGGCCAGGGCCCCCAGGAAGGCCTGGGCCCCGGTACTTTGTGGCAAAGTGAGTAGACAGAGTTGGAAAAACCATGCTGAGTTGATTAAATAAAAACTCTATATTGTACAGAAAATATATATGCTAACTTATACTATTCACTAATAATAAATATTAATTCACTGATGCTATACCACTCTTAACTAGAAGAAGTTCACAAGTGATGACTCAGGCAGTGTCACACAATTCCTGGTCAGGTTGTTGATGGTGCACAAATATTACAGTCAGTATCTACTTCTCATTCAGTTATATGCATACTTGCCAACTCTCCCGGAATATCCGGATTATCCGGGAGGGCAGTCTCCCGTATCTGCCTACTTCCTAGTGAAGTTGGCAGAATTAGAGCCATAATGGCGAGATCCTCAGGCGTTTGCATCATTACGTCGTAGGGGCAAGGCCAAAATGACGTGATTTACCTCCCCCCTGCATCTACCAGACGTCAGCTTCCTGAAGTTCGCAAGTATGGTTATATAGAATAAATAGCAATGTGTATATATCGGGCGCTTATGAGTTCACACAATAAAGTTCTTAATTAAGCAGCAAATTGTCTTAGTTTACCATGTTCCTGTATACATAATTCCTCCAAGATAGATAATTCTGGGGTAGTTGATCAATGTCTTTGTTTTAGAATTATCCAAGACTTTATCTGATCCCTCCGATATTTTCTCGTGTGTACGAGGGAAAAAACAGAAACAAAAGAAAGCAATTCAGCAATGATCTCTCTCAGTAATAATATGTACTATAACCCAAATAAAACTTTCAAAAGTTAGATGTGTGTGCATGAATAGACACTCATAGTACGCACCACGTGTAGAGTATATAAACGTGCAACTTTACAGAGTGTGTAACACAACATAGATAGTTATAATATAAAGTTGGTGGGGTTAAAAAACCCCTTCCAGTCTGCTTTTAGAACACGAATAGTTGATTGTTAAGATCACAATCTCCACGATGTATGTTTAACTATTTTCTCGTGTGTACGAGGGAAAAAACAGAAGCAATGTAAATTTACAGTGAAAAGTGTTGGGTTCGAAACGCGTTGGTGGTTGCTGAGCTGTCCACAGAGAAGTCACACACCTATCTGCAGTTTGCAGATCACCACTGATCTCGGAGCTTATCTAAAAGGAATTTACTACGCTGACAGTCCTTTTTAAACCCGGTAGGAGTGAACTTGCTACGTGCGCTCAAGGATTGTCTGAAAAAAGTTTTTTTATGCAATTGTATTTTATATCATATTTGATTACCTTTTGATTTTATTTTTTGTTGTGTTTTTTACCCTACGTCATGTTGGCCCGTGATTATAAGAAGCATTAAAAAAGTTTACTTGGAGATAATGCACTATGTGCTTGTTATGTTCACTTGTTTTTCATATGACATTTGGAGTTAAACATACATCGTGGAGATTGTGATCTTAACAATCAACTATTCGTGTTCTAAAAGTAAGCAGACTGGAAGGGGTTTTTTAACCCCACCAACTTTATATTATAACTATCTACGTTGTGTTACACACTCTGTAAAGTTGCACGTTTATATACTCTACACGTGGTGCGTACTATGAGTGTCTATTCATGCACACACATCTAACTTTTGAAAGTTTTATTTGGGTTATAGTATATATTATTACTGAGAGAGATCATTGCTGAATTGCTTTCTTTTGTTTCTGTTTTTTCCCTCGTACACACGAGAAAATATCGGAGGGATCAGATAAAGTCTTGGATAATTCTAAAACAAAGACATTGATCAACTACCCCAGAATTATCTATCTCGAAGGAGTTATGTATACAGGAACATGGTGAACTAAGACAATTTGCTGCTTAATTAAGAACTGTATTGTGTCAATTCATAAGCGCCCGATATATGCACATTGCTATTTATTCTGTATTGTCTTGTAGAGGAAAGTGGTTTCTACAGTGCTATATTGGGGCAGCTATATATGAGAGCGCTGATAAAAATTACATATCTAGTTTACCTAATAAAAGTATGGTTATATGTATATTTTTTCTACTGACTCAGTTTCTGAAATCAGTGTTAGTAACTATGTAGATGATATATTAAACCGATATATAAACTGAAATCAGTATTAATAGCAATGCAGATGCTATATTCAATTGATTTATAACCTAGTGTCTGAACTTCCTTACACAGGTGTTAACTCTATAGTTCCCTTTCACTTGAGGATCCAGTCATGTAAAGTATATTACGGCTTCTCAGATTTACTCACAAGAACCCTGGCTTGAGTATTCAAATACTACTTTTCACACTGCTTCTCCTCACAGCAGTTTCTCCTCACAGATGCTTCCCCACACTGATGTTTCTACTCAAAGTATTACTCCTCACAGATATTGTTCTTCACATATACTGCTAATAACAAATATTTCTCATCACAGATTTGTATCAATCAAAGGCCTCCTCCTCACAGATATCAGTCTAATCTCTCTCACAGATTAGTTTCCATCACCGGCTTCCTCCTCAAACTGAATAGGCTCCTCCCTCTCTCTCTGATATTTCCAGTAAAACCATTAACCCCTCCACCAGCTCCCTCTTCTCTGTCCGGTGCATTTGTGAAACAGCCTTCTGTCGCCGGGGACTCTGGGAAATGTAGTCCCCCGACGGTTCCATCTTCCATAGGTTTGTTTAATCTCTGCTCGGTGGAGTGTTCAAAATGTTAGCAAAAGCATTTATTTTGAGGCCAGTGGCTAAGAGGTCTTAACCACTTGTAAGCAAATTGATTCTGCTGCATAGGCAAACCGAGAGGGGGTTTCCTAGTGCCTGGAAACCCCCCTCCAAGCCTGGGACACTGTATAATTGAGGTGGCTGGACCCTGTTCCCGCTTCACACAGCTCTGCTTGAAAAAGGAGGGCTGCACTCACCTAACAGTAGTGCACACAGCTTTGCCCCTGTATATTATGGGGATAGGAAGAGTTCGAGAGCAGCCAAGCACTGTCTAAAATTATAACCACGCCCCCATGCATGCTGGTCACGCCCACTGGTGGCGTGGTGTGGAAACCCCCCTCTACAAATCCTGTGTTTGCCCCTGTGCTGTGCTGTAATTTTTATGAGCATGTCCTTTAAAGTATATTTGAAAAGTGAAAATCTGCTTGTCTAGTTTTTCTACGAAGTTCACACTAAAGACTCATTATTAAATTAATATAAAGATGTTTATTTTTCCAGGCAGGGTAGATGGCCTTTAAACTCGTGTCTCCAGAGCAATGAGCTAAACCCGTGTTCACCTCGGTCTATTAAGTTTCATATTGTTACAACTAGAAAACTTGCACTTAAATCAATGACAGAAATGTATAAAGATCATCTGAATTAAGCTCTTGGGGCCCCTACATTTTTTTTTGCTCAGTGTTCTATTGTTTAAACATTAGACATGAGTATATTTTATGTTGGTTTGTTTAATTGTTTTGCTATAATTTTAAATGTTTTCTAGTTAAAGGAAGAAAGTGCAGAGCAGTAGCTTTAAACTGCAGAGTGTTTATGTCTTTCTTTCATTGCACCCAAATCTCCTTTGCATGTTCAGTCTTACGATTACTGTAAGTGAATAAATAACCACACGGACACCAATGTAAATTTGGCAAAAGGTCGCAGTTTTATTAAAACAAGAATGGTGATGGAGAAAGCAATGCGAGTCAGCTAACAGCAAATAGCAAAACCAAACAGTGTATGGCCACCCATCATCATCACCATTTATTTATATAGCGCCACTGATTCCACAGCGCTGTACAGAGAACTCACATCAGTCCCTGCTCCATTGAAGCTTACAGTCTAAATACCATAAGACACACACAGACAGATAGAGAGAGAGAGAGAGAGAGAGAGAGAGAGAGAGACTAGGATCAATTTTGATAGCAGCCAATTAACCTACCAGTATGTTTTAGGAGTGTGGGAGGAAACCGGAGCACCCGAAGGAAACCCACGCAAGCACAGGGAGAACATACAAACTCTACACAGATAAGGCCATGGACGGGAATTGAACTCATGACCCCAGCGCTGTGAGGCAGAAGTGCTAAACACTGCCCCAGCACTAACTACTGGTCCCAGGATATAATCCTCTATGATTGGCCGGTGCTAAATTTGTTGTTAGAGGGACTGTACCCTGACTATACCCCTTCTGGGCTCACAAAGACGTGTCCACACAAAGCAGGTCAAGGGGTCCTCCGCACAATAGGACCAAGAGTCAGGTTATCTCGAAAGGGGCAGCGGCCTGCAGCCAATCAGCGGAAGCACCGCATACATTAGTCGCTGACTGCATTACTCTCCCACCTACTGTGCCTCCGCTGTAATAGGTAGTAAAAGTTTTGTTAACACCAACAGGCATGCAATAAAACTTACACAAGAAGGGCGGGAGGGAGGTATTCAGTGCAACAAACAAAAAGACCCAGCATGCACTGGGGGGAGCATATATAGATAAACCTAAGACCCTCCCTGTGGATCTTATTGGCTGGGGAAAGCAGGAGATTTACCCCCAAGAGAATGACACTCACACAAACCATATGAGTTTAAATGCATTTAGATTTATGGCTTCTCTTTTCAAAGTCACTGTTGCATATTAATGTGGCTGCTGACACAAAGACAGTAAAATAGTGTAATTAATGTAAAAAATTCAAGCAATGAAAATTACAAGTGACACTGATAGAATAGGACATTTCTATTTACTGTAGTTATATTGGAACTGGAATCACTCCACAATTTAAAGTTTCTGTAAGATTTAACATTTATAAATATATCTAGAAAAATCTCAAGAGTGTATCAGGAGGTGAAGATAATGGAAGTAATGGGCCTAATTTTGAATTAAGTGTAAAAATTGTCACTTTTGTGTACATGCAAAAAGGCATATACTCCATCCATACACTTACATATTTACGACTGTATTTTGAGCTATGTGTAAATTTAAATTCAGCGTATAGATACGTCCAGCACAAAAATTCAGCCGTCATCATCATCATCATCAACTTGGAACCAAGTTTCCACGCCCTTACTGTACTGAACTTACCCATGAATGCCCCTTGAACAGCCTCTCAAAGAGCAACTGGGCGCACGTATAAGTATAAGTTAGACTCAACTCAAACTACAGGTGCAAGCTGTGTGTAGGCGCAGAGAGATAACTTTTATGCAAGTTGCAATTTACATGGCGCAGTTGGACTCAGGTCTAAATTTGAGCTGAAGGCTATATTGCTACACACAGTAAACTACCCGTCAGTATTGCAACTGAAGGCCATTTCAGCCTTTTTTTAAGTTGGCCACTCATGGCCTAATTCTGCTGCTTTGTCCCAGCAAAAAGATTATTGTCCACTTTGGCTAAATGTACCTGGCAAACGTGAACATGATTTTGGCTGATTGGCCCTCAGGCTGAGACTGAAAAGATTGGTCAGGAGATTGGATTGTTATTGGTCATCCGACTGATTTTAAAACTTCACACACCTCATCGAGTGATTGACCAGCAGTATCTCTGTGTGTGACCATCATTTTGCAGAAAGCTTTCACTCGATTATGCAGCAAATTTTACATAGAATGTCAATATCTCAAGTTTTGTCAAGCTATGGCAACTTTTATATATGTATTTGTGAATATATTTTGTAGCTCTTTTGCCCAAGGTTTAACTATATAAAAAAAAATTGCAAACAAAGCAATAAAAAATAAAATACATCTGTTTTACAAATGACCCAAAGCACAGTACCTTAGAACTTGGAACTTGAACTTGGAACTTGAACTTAGAACTTAGAACTTAGAACTTGGAACTTGGAACTTAGAACTTAGAACTTGGAACTTGGAACTTGGAACTTAGAACTTGGGCGCTAGCCCCTGAAAACAATTCCCTGGCATGCTAAAAATTTGACTTTGATATAACACCATATAGTGAGAATTGTTGGTTGCAACAACTTTTGAGCTTGGTCTCTGAAGCAGCCACAGAGATCATGTCCGTGTAGTCTGTTCTCAAGGTCATCTTACACTGTCTACAAATATATCAAACTGAAACAAGGCAACAGAATAGATAACATTATAAAACTGCAACATATCTTCTTGACAAAGTACAATTACTATCCAGCCCATGATATCATGCTGACTGCATAGTATAAAAAAATTAACCACAAGAACAAATAAAACTGTGATCCTCTTTTAGGTCCGGTGCTTTGGAAACGTTACATGCCTCCTGACAATAGAGTCTTTGTTCCATGATCATTTTGGAAATGTATCCATTCGATGTAGTAATGTCCCAATTTCCAGGCATTATCAGATAACTATTCTCGGTCACCAGATGTTATTACTTTAATAATTTGCAGCTCTGCCATGTATTTCTATAGGCATAGAGCTGTAGAAATATAGCTTTAAGTAAGGACCCAGTAGCTATTATACATGGCCAAATAACATGTCTCTGCACCGGATCAAGTTACGTTTCAATTTAGTCCAGCTGCCTCCAAATCTTCTTGAAAAGTTCCTGTCCTGTGCAAAAAAAAAGAATATTTAATAACATTTTTTATTGTCTAGGAAGCGTATAGGTATGTAATACTCACTCCTACACGGTGTGGAATTTAACTTCAGGTCGGCTATAATCCCACGTCTGTGAAAACATAAACAAGGTTTGAAGAGGGAGCTACGGGTAATTATTATACCAGCGAACGTGGTGTGAATCAGTGAACATGCTTTATCATTTATTTTAAATATTCAGTAAATGAGCCGCAGCTCATTACACGCGGAAAAGAGACTTCTTCTCATAGTATTTTATGTTTCGTTATTAACTTCATTAGAGAACTTAAGAATTTATACTATCGCTCCATGTAACCGTGGTCATGGGGAGATTGACATCTAGAAAGTGGTGCAATCTGGCATTAGTTGTTTAAGGTCAACACACACACGCACACACACACACACACACACACACACACACACACACACACCCATACACACACACACACACATACACACAATTACTAGCTTAGTGATCTCTTTGCAGAATGTTCCTTTGTTTCAACTACCAATTAACTGATACATCTTAATTTCGCTATGGCGGCTGCTTAAAGAGGATATCCATGTTTTGTCTGTTTACAAGTATCCCTTTTCCCCATGCTTCACCCCTCTCGTCTTACTCACCCCATTTCAATGATGGAACTGTCCCTTGTAGACACTTTTGTCGGGGCTGATTGTAGAGAGCAGCGAGAGAAGAGCCATTTTAGGTGCACTGACTGAAATAACAGCCGATTGGATGGTTGTGGTAATTGACCAATCAGAAGTCAGCAAGAGAAAGAGTTAACCCATACACCTGACTTCAAGCCACTGTCAACAACATAAACATTGCAGATCTGGACAAAAACCCACTACAAATCCCAATGGACAATGACGTCCAAGATGAAACTGTACTTACATAAGAAATATCATTTACTGTAATTTATGAAAACTGATTATAGAAAAGGGCAATGGAACCCTTTGCAACTAATCAGACATTAGCTGTAGTTTTCTGTAGAGCTTTAAAAACGACAGTCAGAATCCGATTGGTTGTTAGGGGTTACACTATTTTACAGAGAATCCTGCACGGCTGCTGTTTTAAACATAGAGTGGTCTGACCTCGACCCCCACCCCCAAATAAAGCTGGCTGAAATAAATAGAAGCGATAGATGCAAGAATTAAGAGCATTCATAACGTGAAAAATATATTTGCTTGAGTATATTATACTAATTTTACAGCCATTTCCCTTCTCCCTTCCTTGGGGAGGATCAGCACAGAAGTATGTATTAACAAAATATATATAAAAAGGAGATATGAAGAGCAGGATGCTGAAGTGCTCACACTGTGACATAAAATAACATGAATTGAAGCAAAAACAAATGATGTATAAGTTAGTCCTGGTGGAGCCTACTTGTAATCTAGTTAGTACTGGTGCAAGTACTTAGAATTCACGGTTCATAATAACATGAGACAAAACATGTCATAACCAACAAGTATAACAGAGTTCCTTTAGTAGCCTATTTTTTAATAAAAAATATTCTCTGAAATACTACCACTATATACAAGTTTATACTATCTAACTGTATATTAATGAATCTATATTCAGGCTTTAACTATTGTCAGTTTGAAGAATGAACACTTTCCATAAAAGTAACCCCCATTTGAAATTAATATCTAAACTATGCCAGTTAAACAATATTAGCCCCCAAAAAATAAATGCATGAAATTTGTTACAGATCTAAATGCTGATATTTCACCAGACAGGAGTCCCGGGACAATACTCCTTGTGCAGTATTGTTCCACCCCAATTTTCCATACTCTTTGCAGAAATATTTTACTAAAGAAACAAGATAGAGATCACTTACATGTTTTGCAAATAATTTCTCGTCTGGTCTTGTCAATCAACGAAGAAATACCAGTGTTCAAATACTGAAAGATATGTAGACCACAGTTGACAACTACTGTACAATTACTGTATAGTAAAATTATAGCAATATTACCAGCATACTGTAAGAACTTCAAAAATAGTCAAGATGCTTAGGTTACAGATCAATAAGCATGTAAAAGCAAAAACCATGACATAGCTACACCAAACCTTGTTTGTAGAAAAAACAACAACATTGCACCATACTGAGACTCTAATTCTATTGGATGTGACTTAACTGTTGAAGTTGCTGTATAGTTATAAGGAGAGATCCAGGATTCCATTCACAATTTTAAATCTGGTAGTAGGTGGAGTTCACTAAATTAGTGATACAATATTGTTATTTCTGTTGTGCTATTTGCAGTTTCAGCTGGTCTTACTGAAACAGACAGCATTGTCAGACCCGGAGCAACCATTAGGCAACCTAAGCTCTCACCTATGGCCCAATGGTGCAGTGAAGGGCTCGTATTACTGTAACCAGTTATGTGTTATGTTGAAATGGGGTCCAAAACCAGTTTGGTCATCAGGTTGGCTGGTCGGAATATTATTAGCTCTGTTTTTGAAAGATTGAGTTTGAGTTGGCGAGAGGACATCCAAGATGAAATGAAAGAAAGGCAGTCCGTAACGTGGTCCAACACAGATGGTGAGAAATTCAAAGAGAATAAATAAATTTGGGTATCATCTCCATATAGACGGTAATGAAATCCAAAGGGTCTTACTAGTTTTCCAAAATAGGTGGTATGGATAGAGAAAAGTAGAGGGTCTAGGACTGAGCCTTGTGGTACCCCAACTGATAAAGGAAGCGGAGAGGAGGTGGATTCAGACAAATGAAAACTGAAAGAGCAATTAGACAGGTAGGATGAGAACCAGGATAGGAGAAAACCTAGGGATTGTAGCATTTGTATGAGAAGAGAGTGGTCAACAGTGTCAAATACCGCAGAGAGATGCAGAAGAATTAGAAGAGAGTAGCGGCCCTTAGATTTAGCAGTGATCAAATCATTGACAACCTTAGTCAGTACAGTCTCTGTGGAATGTTAAGAATGAAATCATGACTAAAAAGGGTCTAATAGTTTGTGTTGGGTCCAAATTAAGTTTTTTCTCAGAATAGGAGAGATCACTGCTTAAATAATGATGGAAAGATACAGTAGAGAGAGAGAGAGAGCTTACAGATTTTAGTTAAGGTTGAGATGAGCACAGGAGACAGGGATCGACTGATTTGTAAGGGTATAGGATCAAGAGGATAGGTAGTAGAGTAGAAAGACTAGAAGAGAGTAGATACTTCACCATTATTGGTGGGATCAAAAGAAAGGGAGTTGCCAGAGAGTTTAGGGAAGGAAATGAATATGAAATTGTCTTTAATGTTGATTCCTTTTGATAACAAATCCTTAAAATTAACTCCAGTGTAAAGGGAAGGGAAACTTCCCTTTACAATGCAGCGCCGCTTTAAATTTAAGCGCTGAAGAGGCTGAACACGCCAGAGATGAAGAATCCGGAGATTCATACATTTACCCCCAGATCGTTACATTAAATTTAAAATAAATGTATCAATGTAGATAAAATATTTAAACCAAGGGGCATTTTGAACAATAATGCATTTAATACTAATATACTTTGCATTTTAATATTAAATTCCCTGATAATCACTGCATTTTAGTATTAAAATCACATTAATGAGCATTTGTAGATTTTCTTAACAGGACTTTAAATACCTATCTTCACCCCTTACTCATACGCTGCAAACTTAGCAACATTACTAATGCATTACATGGCTACAAGACGTGGTTTGAGGCAAACAAACTCAGAGATGACGGAACAATTTCATTGAATTCTGTATGAACAGACTCCTTTTCTTCGTCTTTCAATTGAGCTAAAAGCATCAAATTTAGATGTATGATAGGCTACAATGTTTCCTTTCACTGGAAGAGTGAAGAAAATGTGCTTTATTTTGTACTCATATTCGTGTCACATAATTTCATAGTTGTTGAGACAAAATAATCATGTTATTCACTGAAGGCAGAACTGCTATCAATCTTGTAACATGGTGAAAACTGGCTTGTGTTATTGTCATTATGGTGTACAGAAGCAGACTATTCTGAATGAACAAGTAATGTTGTCTACAAGTGGAACTAGAGGAGACACCAAACTAGTTAATCTGTTGGGTTTTTTTTAGCTATTTTGGTGACTTGAGATATTTGGGAGTTATAATCAAGTACAATAAATGAATATAAAAAAATGGTTATACCATTTTAAACACTAATACATATTCATAAAACTTTCTAGAGTCTACAATAACAGTTATGTAAGTATTGTGCATATTTTATTTTCTGAAAACACAAGTTTTTTTTAGAATAAGTGGGGAGGGGGGAGGAGGGTACATAAATAAGAAAGAAGGAATGGGTCTGGAAGGAGGACAGCTTGTGTAACCATAACAGCACAATTCCATAAGTGTATATATAATAGTAATATATAATATAGGTTCAGTATGGGGGTGAATCTACAAAGGAGACTGCTATATCATCATCATCATCGTCATCATCACCATTTATTTATATAGCGCCACTGATTCCGCAGCGCTGTACAGAGAACTCATTCACATCAGTCCCTGCCCCATTGGAGCTCACAGTCCAAATTCCCTAACATACACAGACAGACAGAGAGAGATTAGGGTCAATTTTGAAAGCAGCCAATTAACCTACCAGTATGTTTTTGGAGTGTGGAAGGAAACCAGAGCAACTGGAGGAAACCCACGCAAACACGAGAAGAATATACAAACTCCACACAGATAATATCATTCCCATCAGTCCCTGGCCATTGGAGCTTACAGTCTCAATTCCCTGACGTACACACACACACAAACTAGGGTTAATTTTGTCAGCAGCCAATTAACCTATCAGTATGTTTTTGGAGTGTGGGAGGAAACCAGAGCACTGAGAGGAAACCCACGCAAACACGGGGAGAACATACAAACACCACACAGATAAGGACATGGTCGGGAACTGAACTCATGACCCCAGTGCTGTGAGGCAGAAGTGCTGCTAACCACTGAGCCACTGTGCTGCCCAATGGTGTTTAAAGGAGAACTTTAGAAGGTGTCAGAGCCTATTTTATTTTACTTTAGGTCAGTATGTCTGGGTGTCTCCACTTTTAAACTGCACATACTCTGTTCAATGACCTGATCAGTGCATCATATTGGCATTAAACGAGCTCATGTATTTTTAAAACTCTATTCTGGAGTTTACCAGAACTCCATAGTTGATGAATGTGCACTTTTCAGGCAGTTTTGCACACTGATGGAAACCGGCTTGTGTCCTCCTCTACAACTCTTTGCTTGGCACATGATATTACATGATAGCATACCTCTATTTGAAGCAAATTTCATATAAATAATGTGTCTCCTTATTGCAAACTATCCCTCACCCTAACTAGACCTCCTCCAAAACCTACACAATTACCAAAGGTATTCGTTCCCATTCATCAAAGTCTCGTGGAAGCTGAACATCACTGAGTCAGGGTGTTTAAGGCAGTTGATTCAATGACTGCAGCTGTGTTCAACATCCTGGATCAGTGAGGGCAGTGTCTGTAAGTGCAGTGGTCTCAGGGATCCACTGATCAACAGGGGGGGGGGGGGGGGGGGGGGGGGGGGGCGAGTTGCTTTCAAGCATAAGAAAAAAGAATAGAAAAAAAGAATTTAGTCTCTTCAAAAAATCCTAAGGGGTATATTCAATTGTCCGGGTTACTCTCTAAAGTAACGCGGCGTTCAAAGTATTACCGTTATTACGGTAATTCTAAGCTGAAAGCCGGCGTTAAAGGTAAAGTAATAACGGTAATTACACGCACTATTACCGTAATAACGGTAATAGTGCGCAAGACGCGTTACTTTTGCGAGTAACGTGGATAATTGAATATGCCCCTAAGAGGTCTAATTCCTGCACTTAAATCTGGAAAATGTGGTATTGTAAGCAGAGCCTGGCTGACAAATAATAGCTCGTGGGGCAAGACTAGGCTCTGTAAAATATTTGGAAGATTTTAAAAATGCAGGTAGTCCAATAACCCAGCCTAAGGTAGCCAAGTATGGGACTGGCCCGGGGAACAGATGCCCCCCCAGCCCAGCCTGCCCCTGATTGCAGAACAATGTGATATAAAACAGTCAAATTAAGTTTGTTAACCAGCATAGAATGATGGTGGGGAGATGTGGGTTGGAGGACCAATAGCGAGCCACAACCATTCGATTGCAGATTGTGATTGGTCTTCCCGATCACACCCTCAAGGCTTTGACTGGGGGAAGGGGGGAGGCTACACTACCACCTTTTTCACATTTCAGCATTAGTTTGTTTATTCCATTAGAGTAAATATTCAGTACTAAATACTGTATGCGATAAATAAGCACACACTAAAGTTTTGCAAAAGTAATAATCTTCATTGAAAAAAGAAATCACACTATAGTAAGCTAAGCTCCACTCAGTTTACAGTTTTCCTTGATCAAACATGATTAATTCTGTCTAGTGCAAACTTATCCGCAGTGTTTGAACCCATTTAAATGAAATTATGGGCTCACTGAGCAGTGTAAGCAGTAAGTTGAATATGAAAATAAATATATTGTTTTTGCTCATGCTAATAAGGTTTTAAGTAACGCAGTAATGTAAATGAAATGAGGTCATTAGGATCAATTAATAATCATTATATGTAAAGAAAGCATATTGTGTAGTTCCTCTCGGCACATTCCCTTACTCTGTCTTTATTTTGTTACCAATTCATTGGTTTATAATTAAAGCCACAAACGTTAATCGCTTTACGTATCAGATGGTTTAAAAGGCTTCAGTTGTGAAAACAGTGAGAGCCCCTGTTCTGTGCCTTGATTTCCCTTATGAACCACTGTGGTTGTGTATTTAGCACTAATTATTGTCCATGAAATGTCATAGTATATTTTATACAGTACAACCATGCATGGGTCTATTTTATTCTGAGAGCAGGATTCAGGTATAAGCTTATATAGGGTTGCTATTAACTCGACTAATTATAAATGGAGGTCAAAAATGTAAGTTACATTTAGTGTAACTTAGATACTATACAATGTATGTGTTTCTCTTTCCCGGAACTTTCAATACAAACTTCTAAAATGTCGAGGAAGTGCTGAATTTTGTATAGTAAGTGAGAAATGCCAGAACAAAATAACTGCCAGGATCCATGGATATTGTGCTTCACAAAATCTTACAGCGTAAGAGATTATATGCTTTGTGTTAAGGAGTTATTCACTTATTTTATTAAAAAGAAATAAATAATAATAATAATATAGTTTTATTCCGATAGTAAAATTCTATATTAATAACATGTTATGTTATTATAATAATGCTATATTATAAATACGGATACTGTTATTTTTTTTCAGGGGAATCACAACTGGCCCTTAACACAAAAAAATGGGCCACGTATTCACATTGCAGAGAACTATCTTAGGACATTATGAGATCAGACCACAAACAGTTAGGGCTAGATTTACTAAGCTGCGGGTTTGAAAAAGTGAGGATGTTGCCTATAGCAACCAATCAGATTCTAGCCATCATTTTGTAGAAGGTACTAAATGAATGAAAGCTAGAATCTGATTGGTTGCTATAGGCAACATCCCCACTTTTTCAAACCCACAGCTTAGTAAATCTAGCCCTTAGTGTTCATAGGGGCATATTCAATTGTCCGCAGTTTCCGCCGCGGCAAAACTATTACCAGTATTACGGTAATAGTAAGCTGAAATCCGGCGAGAAAAGTACCGTAATACCGGTATTTACACGCACTATTACCGTAATAGGCTAGAGAAGATGGTGAAAACATATCACCAATGTACAAGTGGAAAGGAAGAAGAGGGGACATTTCTCTTGTCAGGAGGTCATACATGACCCCTTTGAGACCTCCCTCCCCTAAACTATTGTAGTACATTATATATAGCTAAAGTTGAGAGGAATGCACAAGGAAGGTGTATTGTGAGCGTGCGATACAGAGCAGGTAATGGTAGGAGCCAGCGTTGGGTCACAGTTATAAGGTAAGGACAGGCAACGTTTTAACTCATTTTATGGTTTAAATTTGTATACAGCGCCAATTTCATTAAAACATGTTTTACCCATTTTGGTTGTAAAAGAATTTGAGCGCAACAAGTCTCCGGAACTTTGGTGGAGACGCGTCGTGCCGATGTTATGGCAGGAATATCCCATCACTTTTCCTTGCACCCCTTAGAGGTGTGCAGAAAAATGAGCAGAGATTCCTACTGTGTTGGCTGTCAATTTGTGCAGCCGGTTGATGTCTGAGCGGCACATCGCCAGCAACTGAATCTCCCCCTAAAAGACAGATTTGTTCAAATTTCCCCATATTTAACCTACGATGCAAAAACTGCAATTCACTGGAATTCAGACGAGAATACGACATAATGGAAATACTCATCCCTAAAATATGTATCTGTTCACTTTTATTACACTTCGCTGTTGGGAACAAATGATAGACCCAAATATCAGTGTCCCATCATAATGTTCTGGGGCTGGTGCAGAGTTGGATGCAAAGCATGACTTATTCCTAAATAAAGAGCACAGAGAACGCCTCTGCATCAGCAGCATATGCACCTGATTTACGATAAAGCATAATCATCAGCATTTACTTGCTCCCAGCGAGTCTGCATGAGCCGCTATTGCATGGCCACATTTTTATTGTGATCTGCTTGCATTTGCAGTCTATGTAATAGCAACTCATTTCCCAACCTAGTGTAGATATTGGGAAAGTTTCTTGCTGGATGTCATAGAGAAAATTGTCAATTGTCAGTAAATGTATTCACAGTCAGTAAAAAAATAGTCACATTTGTGCCTGTCAGTAAGAAAAAAATATATGAAAACTTCTGAATGTATTAAACACCACACACCATTCACTACACCTATGGTGTTAGGGCTCTATGGGGCATATTCAATTCCGATCCCGGTCCGCGGGATCGCGCCGGAACGGCCGCGAACCTAATCCGCGGTATCGCAATAACGTGAATTTTTGTTCGCAACCCATAGGGCTGCGTACGAAAATCCGCGTTATTGCGGTACCATATTACCGGCAGTACTGCGCATTTTCGGCGGTAACGCGCGTTACCGCGGTTCGGATCAGAATTGAATATGCCCCTATATGTTTAAGCCCCTTACTTTCAGTGCATGTTCCCCTTTTTCCTCTTTTCACTTTTTTATATATTTTACAATTATATAAATATGTCAGTAAAAATGTTGGTCATTGTTAAATGTTTATAGAATTGTCAGTAAAGAATATTTTAAAGGTTTGCCAACCCTTGTCATCCTACAGTTAACTCACCATTTAATATTCCTCTAATTCAGGCCTGGACAACCAGTGGCTCGCCAGATGTTGTGGAACTATAAGCCCCAGCATGCTTTGCCAGCCAATAGCTGGCAGGATACGCTGGAACTTGTAGTTTCACAACACCTGGACTGTCACAAGTTGTCCAGGCCTGCTTTAATTATTTAGCTTTTGTGGAACTGTACACGTTTATCATAGAAGATACAGTCTATAAGGTTTCAGCACTAACATTATATAAACAAGACTCAACGCTTCCTGTCTCTTTCTGTAAATAGGCTTTGTTTATGTAATCCTACCTAAAAGTAACAAAGTGTTTACTGCTGTACAAACACATTTCATTTTAATAGCAAACAGTAAAACTGATAATGTTTTGATTTATCTGGAATTAAATCATGGAGTTACTGACAGCTGTTTTGGAGTGTCAGATCCCAATAAAAACAGCTTAAGATAATAAAAGATTAGAGCAGGGGCATCATGCACAGCTGTTCAGAATTGCTTTTTTTTTTTTTAAAGTGTATCTGCAGTATTGTACTATCCTATAAGAACGGTACTATGGCCAGTTCATCTCATATAAATCATATACCTCAGGGGCAAACGCAGGATTTGTAGAGGGGGGTTTCTACACCACGCCACCAGTGGGCGTGACCAGCATTCATGGGGGTGTGGCTATAATATTAGACAGTGCTTGGCTGCTCTCCAACTCTTCCTATCCCCATAATATACATGGGCAATGCTGCATGTACTACTGTTAGGTGCACGCAGCTCTCCCTTTTCAAGCAGAGCCGTGTGAAGCGGGGGCAGGTTCCAGCCACCTCAATTATACAGTGCCCCATGCTTGGGGGAAGAGTTGGGTTCCAGGCACTAGGAAACCCCCCCCCCCCCCCCCCCTCGGTTTGCCTATCTACCTTGTACAGATACTTCTCAAACTGACAGGTGATTCCACAGTTTTAGCTGTGAGAAGATGTATTCGTCGCAACATCTCTGTAAAACACTTCAATATTGAATATTGTTTAATAAATTACAAAGCAAGTCATGGATAGTGTATGAGAAACATATTACTTAATGCCTGGTACAACCTTACAATAAGCTGGGTTTAACAGCCCACTTTAAGAAAACTATAAATGTTTTTTGCTTTTTGTACACACAGCATTTGATCTTTAAATATTCTTTTAAAATTAAACTCTGTGACAAATCTTTCAATTGGTTCTTAAATGCAGGAGGATGCAGGAGTTTACATGGATACCATTGGAGATACATTGACTAGGATTAGTGGCCATCATGGGAATCGCTAAGGATAACTCAGGCTCCAGGAAAGCAATGGGACAAGGTTTAGTTTCTCAACATATATCTTTGCCATTCAATCACTGACAGGTGGCTTAAATGGAGCCATAAGTATTTATATCTCTTTTCTTTTTTTAATAATTGATCGCTCATTTGATCACTTACGATTTCTGTAATTGGGGGAGTTTTTGAATAAGTGGCTTTGGACCAATGTAACGGACTTTTGAATTGATGCAATATGCTTGATAGTCCAAAAGAGGGGAAACGAGTGTGTAGGGAGAACAAAACCCCATGTCACCATTTCCCTTTCTCTTCAAATGACCATAAAAACTTTATGTGTTATACAAATATCTGTGATATTATCTTCATTAAATGCATGGGAAAAGGGACTAAAATTCACAATTGGTGGTGCGGCAGGTGCCCTAGATGGATAAATAAAGGTGGGGGTTTAGAACCTCATTGAGAAAAGCGAAAGATAAAAATTTAGCACTAAACTATTTTGTTTATTATTTAACTTGTTTAAGGTTAATGAGGAAAACTTCATGGCAGTTCTACCATGATACCAAATTAAACTAAGTGTTATGTTATGAAAATTTCTACCTGTAGTGGAGAGGTAATATCAAGATCATTACTTGTAATGTAAAGTGACTATTGTTCTTAAATAAGAGAACAAAAGTAATATACCATCTAAAGAAACTTAAAGCTGACTTAACCCGGTTACAGGAAGAATGAAGATCTGGAATCACGGTAGACTGATAGACTGACTCGCCAAGAATAGGCCAGGACTGCTAGGAAGTAATAAAGGGAGGTGAAGACTCGGCTAAGCAGCCTTTTAGGAATATTTTAAAGGAAAACAAATGCAGGTAGCCCAGTGACCCAGCCCAAGGTAGCCCTCTATGGGACCTGCTCGAGGGGCAGATGTCCCCCTGCCCAGCCAGCACCTGGGTGGATCAGAGGCAGAGAGGCAGATACTGGTAATACTAGAACAAATTAAATCAGAAAGGGAGAAGTGAGGAGGAGCAGCTATACTAATCTTTGGTGCAGACAGCGGGGTAGACATAATAAAATGTAGCTATTTAAAGCTGCGCCTCCACCTAGGTAAAATATTTTTCTTAGGTGCTCCACCCACTAGGCGGAGTCCTGGGGAGTGCTACATGAATTGGCAAATCAGTTAAGATAACCAACTTTAAATGACTGTGACGGTTGTGTATGAGCGGGAGGGCCAATCACAGTTTCTCAACTGTTCTTGATAATATGCTGTTATTTGTGCATTGCCCACATCACCTTGATGCCAGTTTTCAACTCTGGCTGTAAGAGGAATGGAAGTTCCGCTGGTAAAATGGCTACAGACAGCCGTGCAGCCATACCTATAGTCCTGCAGCCTCTGAAGAGAAAGGTAGAGAACACTGCCTGGGCATGTAGCCTTCCCCTACTGTTATAACCTGCTTACTGCTGTCATTTTACTGCTGGTGGTATTTTTAATACAAAGGGGAGCCCATTCTGAATGTCAGCTACCTCTGTGGGGGAGGGGGGGTGTTAGGGTACACAGAGGGGAGACAGCTGAAACCAACGCAGCTGTCTCCTCTGCTTCTGACACAGCCCAGCCCTGGTAGGATATCAGCAAACTATCTGATGTGAAATGCCAATCCTTCTTGATATATAATATTGGCATAGAACACAGAAGCAAATAAGAAGCTATTCAGACACACAGAGATAGACAGGTGCCAATCTCCCCAAATGCAGTACACAGAAGAATGACACTGTGCACTGCGGATAAAAACACTTTTATTACACAAGCAAGTTTCAAAGTTATATCACACATGAGTCAACCGCCCTGAAATGACTTGAAGTATATTTATATTTAAATATTGTTTTTACATAACAAAAATAAAATGCCTACAGTTTTTTTTTTATATAAAATAATGCATAAAATGTATACAGTGCTGTGCATTTATTTAAAGGAGCACATGCAAGACATCATTCAATTGCTAAATGAAATACCAGGTAGCGATGGCCCTACTCATGGATATTTACAATAAATGGTGTAATAATATTCATATATGAGATTGCTACAACACACAGATCTCCTTATGTTTGTAAATCTTGAGGTTTTCAAGTGTGACAGATAATTATATAATTGTCTAAAGTTTGAGCCAACACCTGGTTTGGTAATTGTTGGGTTGAGCCAAAGTACTGTCATAAAAGTGTGGTATGTCTATTTAATACTATATATAACAATATATAATAAATAATGATATATTTCATTAACTCAAGTAATTCTAGTAATTATCTTTCAAAAATCCTAATCCATGATCTTATGAGTATCCAAATACATAATGTCATTATAAAGATGTTTATTATGCTTGTAGCAGATTCAACTTTTTTGAATAGCATTTGGTAGAATATAGTCTTGTTTGGTTACATAAAGAACCTACTATTGTAGTCAATCAATCATAAATGGCACATTCAGAGAGAGACAAATGAGGGCTTGTTAGAGCAAGAATTGAAGAAGTAAACATGTCCCATAATGTCCCTTAAGGTATTGTTCCTTTTTGTGGGAAAATGATGATGTTGCAAATAAGGTTAACAAGCGTGGCCTTAGAGAAAAATATGTCTAGTCGCCAGAACTGCGCTAATATTCAGACAAATAACTTCCTACTGATCATAAACAATCTTTCATAACACTTTGAACACCAAGGGCTAGATTTACTAAACTGCGGGTTTGGAAAAGTGGAGATGTTGACTATATCAACCAATCAGATTCTAGCTTTCATTTATTTAGTGCATTCTACAAAATGATAGCTAGAATCTGATTGGTTGCTATAGGCAACATCTCCACTTTTTCAAACCCGCAGTTAGTAAATATACCTCCAAGAAATTAATTATTTTCTGTTATAGATAACAGATGATTAATATGAGTTTTAGATCACAGAAAATCAATACACATTACAGATAGACAATTAATATAGGTTAAAGATCATAGACAATGAATGCAGGTTATAAAGTACAGACAATCTCTTTCAGTATATAACTAACTAACCAAACAATGGCTGTGTCCACTTCTGTAGTTATTTATAGCATCTTTATAAAATTCTGAATCACATATAAGTTTCAGATATTTTCTCAAAGCTATTAGACGAGTAATGTTTATCTCACCCATATTATTTTGTTTAAACAAAATTAATTTTTTCAGAAAAACAAATGGGCGTGAGTAAGGGGCCGAACATGACATTGGCGAGTCCCATAGCAAATTTTTGGTAGTGGCCTAACGATCCTCTTATTGCCTCTTGGGCTCTATTTAGAGCAGAGTGCGGGCCTCTTCCGAGTGTGCTTGGTCCAGCAGATGGACCTAATGAACATGCGCTGCTTAGAAAAGGTCTCAAGAGACCAAAGCGCTTACATCAGGGGTACGTGGGGCCTTGGAGGAGTGGGGAGACACGGCATTACCGGGCCACCCTCACCTCTGGGCCCTGTAGCTGAGGCGCCCCCTGCACCTCATAGAGTTACACCCCTGGCATAAATCTAACTTGATTCAAATTTTGAATAATCCTGCAGTTTGAGCCACAAAGGGTAGCAAGAGCTTACATTCTAAGTGGAAGAGAGCACAGATGAAATAAGAGGAGTGAGTGTGGCCCAGAAAGGAGATTGGGACAGTTGTGAGGGTGCATTAGTGTGAGTAGTTTAGGTGGGAGTACAGATGATAGTTTTATTCACAAGTTAAGCGCTCATTGACTAATGGTTAAGTTAGGGTCCAGTGTTGGTTGTTGTAATGTAGCTCTAGCATCTGGTGGTGGCCCATACAATCACGTAGGGCTCCAGAGGATCAAACTAATAAACCACATCACTAAAATCAATCTCAATTTATTAATTATATAATTAAATTAATGCAATTCAAATAAGCAATCCTAACTAAATTCATCTTTGACACATATGTCAGTGTATTTGGGTATTACATTTGGATAATTCCCACTTCAATCCATGATAAACTAGACACACAGATTCCCTGTATTAAAATAGTCCCATTGATGATCTAGGCAATGAGACAAGTGATGTTAAGTGTAAGTCCAATGGAATCCAATACTGGCACATTCACCAATGTTCCATAGGGTTAATGGCAGTGTTTATATAATACCCATATTAGGGTTGCTTAATCGGGGAATGTCCTGTAAGGTCTTCATCAGCAGTTTAAAATTATAAATAGTTCCCTCTAGTTCAACCGTTAGTAGTGTGTAATGCACTGATCACATATATATACTTGCTGCTAGCTGAGTTCTGTCGATGGCCGGGTACTTAGAGTGAATGTTAGCCGAGGGGTAAGCAGCTGTACCCCTTGCTGTGACATCCAGGTAGTTACAGCACAGAGACAGCTAGATACCTGGGCTAGGACAGCGGGTGAGATGTCAGGGGAGGAAAGATAGATTTGCATGTCATCTGCATAGAGGTGGTATTGGAGGCCAAATGATTGAATGAGTTCACCAAGAGAGGTGGTGTAGAGAGAGAAGAGGACCAAGGACAGAACCTTATGGGACTCCAATAGAAAGGGGAAGATGGGGGGAGGAAGAGTCAGTAGCAAACACAGTAAAATATTGCCCAAGAGCTTCATATAGATCAAACTATTTGAGATGCTGGATGATTGACTGGTCACCTTCTGTAACATTGAGCAGGAAATGATGAATCAGAATTGATGGCAATTCAAGATGGTGCTTCATACAGTTTGCTAAGGCTTTCTGTTGGTTTGTAAAAAGCTCTGTAGTTTTACAGAGTCATTCTTACACCAGGGATGTCATTTATGTATGATGCCCCAAACCCCCCTCCACTTCCTTCCCTTCTTCAGTCACCGCAGGGGAAAGCCTGGTGGCTGACATGACGAGAGGAGTAGGGGCAATTACTGCAGACTGGCTAATAACCGGAGCACTGGTGGAGATAAAGGGAGGCATGTAGGGGTGTGGTACGGCATATTGATGCCGAGAAGAGCGACAACACTCACCCCAACGTGACTATTCCGAAGGAGCTGATTCCCGACCCTGCCCGATGACCACTCCTCTTCACCCCGACAGCATCGATCATATGCTGACTACCACCGGCATATAGGTGGCCAGGAGGAGAGGTGAGAACCTTATCTCATAGAATGGTGCCATGTGAGACAAGTTTCTAATCTTGCACACTGGAAGCAGCTGCCACGTCAGTTTATATGAAACACTGCTGCCATGAACAATTTCTTACAAGTGTTGCATCTGGCTCAACAAAAGAAAGGTGAATAGAGGACACTTGCGGAAAACACTACAGACAAACATGTGCCTATTACATGGCCACTTGCCATGTTTTATTTTTACACCTATTCCTAATTGAATGATGTAATATTAATGGCATGACATGTCCTCTGCGGAAAATCCAATCTAATTTCAGTGCTTGGCTCATGCACGGATTTAGAGTGACATCTATGTAATTACGAGCATTACACACTGGCTAACTCCCAGTCCAGGTCAGGCACTATAAACAGTTGACAGTTAGGCAATGTCTACCATTAATAGCCATCTAATTAAGACAACCCAGCTTTAGCACAAAGATCACAACGGCAAATAGCGGAACTTTGTTTAACATTTGGAATGAGAGTCAGCTGCGAATGTATTGACTATTCCACACTCGTAGCAACAGACAAGCACCACATATTTTCATTACAGAAACCGTAGCTAAGGGTAACACAGATTAAAATTAGAGTTGCGTATGTTTCTAAGAATGACACTAATGGTGTTGTGTAACAATTAGAGTTTGCAAGACTCAAATTTGTTCAACTCCTCATGTGCGAAAAAAATTAACTGTATTGGTGTATGAAATATTTTTGACCAGTAATGCCAATTACAACACTTACGAACCAGGAAAAAATGCAATTCACAGTCCATTTAATCTTGTGCAAATGCTCCAGTTTTTCCACTTTGACCCTATGCCGATACATACTGGCATTACTTTTTATTGACTTGCCCACGAAAATAATTCTGCTTCTAATTTTGGAAATGCACTTGATGGAAAGGGAAAAACAGGACTTCAAAGTTCAGCCTACTATTGCTTTGGGATCACCTTCTTCAGCAATTTTGACTTTTATCTTCTAATATGCTGCTTGACTCATTTATGTCCAAATTAATCATGAGAGCACCTTCAAAACTGTCCCTATTTCCACTCTGAGCCACATTCGCTCCTCTTTTCTCAGCTTTGCCCTCCTCCACTTAGAATGTAAGCTGTCTAATGAGCAGGGTCCTCCATACCCATTGTTTTCATGTCAGCGTTTATTTTGTCTACCTTGTATGTCCTGTTTTACGCATGTACTGTTTTCCCTGCTGTACGGCGCTACGGAGCACTGTGGCGCCTTACAAATATACGATAATGATAATAATGAGAGTAAAGCGTTATTGGAGCTTTTAGTTTAATACACGTTTTACTATTGAATAGTTTAAATTATTTTATTGCATAGGTAAAAATACCTAAAACTCTGCTTTCTTGTCAAAGTGCATCTGGGAAGTAGAAAAGCTGTTCCACTGAAAGCATAAGGTGAGCTGCAAACTCTGCCAGTTCCGAAATAGTGCAAAAATCAAGTCCTTTTGCGAAGAGACAAAGGCTGTAAAAGTTACAAAAATACAAAAGAAGCTTTGTGACATTATGTGCCTGATTCATTAAGGAACGTAAACGCTGATTAGTGCCATATTTTGCATTAAATTGCACTGGGCATGCCCAGAAACTCGCTATATGCCAGTGACCCCTAGTACATCCAGTTAATCTTCAGACACAAGTGACACAAACGACAATTTGCAATTTCATGGCAGAAACAGGGAGTGGAAGGGGCGAAAACACGTTGTCAATGTACAGTAAGGGCGTGCCAAGCTCGAGGGCACCCACCAGTGTCAGATTCAAGCTTTGGGCATCTCTCAGGTACGTGATTTTCAGTCGTATCACTGGTACCAGCTACAGGTCTTGTGTAAGTGGCGAGGGATAGCGATGAAGGTCCTGTGTGTATTCTAGAACATGTGCAATCAAGGGGTTGGGTACGCTTTAACAATGATTAGAAATCCGACAACGAGGAGGCCTATAAATAAAATCCGAATTTACCAAAAAATGATTTTAATATAAACAGACTTACCTGAAAACCGACGCTGCAGATCTCCGATGGCACAAGCATGCTGACCGCAACTTATTCCAAATGGACAGGTCTCCGGCACTACACTTTGACGTCATCGCAACCTCTATCAGTGTTAATTTAAAGCAGCAATGTCGGGACCACGGAGGTTAAGTGTTTAAATACTTAACTCGGCATTGCCGCTTTAAAATTGAGACAGTTCCCTCATCCTCTACTGTGGCACCATGGTAACCTTGTTTGAAAGAGGACAGTCCCCTCTTTTAAATGATGTGGCTCCTTAGAAGTTGTTGTCTAGTGATCATGTGTGATCACCAGATAATCACACGCCACACTACAGAAAACATTTAAGAAGTTCAGAGATTGGGGAGCAGGGCATGTATCCCCCCCCACCCCATCTTTCCTTCAATACATTCAGGAATATCTCCTTTGAAATAGGGGAGTCCCCTCTTTTAAATGATGCTAGTAGTTCTTGGTTGGTCATCATTAGAAAATAATACCCTACACTTCACAAAGTGTTAAGAAGTCCAGTGATTGGGGCAGGGGGGGGGGGGTTATAATGCCCAGACCAGTGTCCCCGCTAAGCTGAGCAATCTGGAAATGATAGAGTTAAACCTGTATCTTACTAGGAAACATCCTGCAGATTGTGAATGCAATCCTTTCGGGTGGAGCCATCATTACAGTGACCTTTTAACTCTTTCCTTTCCAGATTGCTCAGCTTAGAGGGAACACTGGCCCAGACCTCCCCATCCTGACTTCAATAAACCCAGGGGCACTCTCATATGATGTGGTAGTTTGTCTAGTTGTCAAAACGGTATGCCTTGTTTTTCATTTTATGCATTTCATTCAAGACTGTGCAAACTAGTAAAAAATTGCATTGTCACTTTCAAGTGCTGATTTTTTTTTGAGAAAACCTATGTGCAGAATCCTACTTTTTGCTGATTTGGGAAGATGGATTGATGCCAAAGCATCAAAGTATATTTTGGTGGTGTTTAGAAAAAAATACATAGTGTTCGTCATATATAAGGTCAAGGATGAATCAAAAGACAGGTCTATTAAATGATCACGCGAGACACATTCTTACCTGATTAATCCACCAATTATTGATGTCAGGTCAAAACAAGCCAGGGGAGGAGAGGGTGAGTCGCATTAAACATGGCAGTTGTTGCTACTGTACAGTGACTATGCAACGGTAATTAAGCAAGTCCACCAGAACCCTCTTATAAAACTGCTCTGCGGTTAAATGGAAAACAGGTCAAAAGAGTAGGAGAACCAGTCTGACACATTCATTGAGACAGACAGTATAGTATAGACACTGGGGGCTAAGGGGTATATTTACTAAACTGCTGGTTTCAAAAAGTGGAGATGTTGCCTATAGCAACCAATCAGAATCTAGCTGTCATTATGTAGAATATACTAAATAAATGATAACTAGAATCTGATTGGTTGCTATAGGCAACATCTCCACTTTTTCAAACCCGCAGTTTAGTAAATCTAGCCCTAAGTCTTTTTCAGGCTTAAAAGAGGCAATGAGAATAAACGGGAGTCAACTCCTATGTGCTTAAAATCTTTTTATTCCGTCACAGAGAACAAGATTTACTGCAATGTTTTTTCTCATTAGACTCAGTGGGACAGTCACAACAAAGGAGGTAGAGAAAGTGCTGGTACTTAGGGTCCTCTCCCACTTTGTCAGTAATTGATTTAAAGAAATGTGACCTGCTACAAAACTGTTTTACACCAGAGCAATATGTGGTTATTCAGACATTACATTTGTAGCTAAATAAAACTTTTTTTTTTAACATAACCAGCTATTTTTGGCTCAAAATAAAGGAACACATTTTTATGCATTTAAAATTCAAAAAGAAGTCATGTCATGATTTATTTACTTTCTCCTTTTCAAATATAACAAGTTTTGTTCACATTTCTACATGTTTATTCTTACCTTTCATGTTTGTGTATTTAAAACACAAGTTCAGATTTTAGATTTAACTCAGGAATTCAAATGAAAAAAAAAGTTCTTATATTAAACTCTTTGTCTACCGCTTCTATCTGTTGTGGACCTCGAGCACCCTCTGAAATTGGTCACAGGTATCATCTTACATGATATGGCTTATTTTCGATTAGCTGTGGCTTTCTCTCCAATCAAAACAGCTCAGTTCAATTAAACCACATTGACCCTGTTAACCACTAGATCGTTTTCCAGCTAGCTGAGGTTACCAGAAGCGGCTTCTGTATGGGAACATCTAAAAGCACATCCTAGAACTGTTTTTGAGTGCATTTTAATCAATATAATGCTAGACAGAGATAAGTGAAAATGGATATCCTTTCTAATTATTACGGCTCTTATTACGTAATTGTAAAGCGCTATGGAATTTGCTGGCGCTATATAAATAAATGTTGATGATGTTGATGTTGATGATAGTTAGGTTGAAAAAATATATATGTCCATCAAATTCAAACCTTCTTAAAAACCCAGATATTCCAGTGTAAATAAGAATAAATGGTGTACTTATCATTGGTAGTTAGTGGGTGGCAGTGAGAATAATTTTGTATCGATACAAAATGTCCTGACGCAGGTATTTATGAAGTCAGGGCTTATTGGCGAGCACTGTCAAACCCCCCCACCCTAAACTAACTAAAACCTCCTTCTCCGTCAGCTTAACGCTGCAGGTGAATGAAGGACCTGACCTGAGTGGCAGCCGCGCATGCACGACTAAGGTCGTGTATGCGCATTGCGTTTGGACCCCGGCTCTGTGCGCAGAAAGGCTTCTCCGGCAACAATGAAAACTAGCGCCATCTTGTGGTGACATTCGGTTTTTAAGGCTGGTGGTGAAAAGCAAAGCTATGGGGACAGCAGTGACCAGCATTAAACAAGTTAAGGCAGGAGAAATCCACCTTTAATAAATTAAAAGAACAGCTGTGATGATCATTCTCGGGAGAAAATATCTATTTTCACCAGATTTTTGGCTCATCGCAGCTTAGTAAATAGACCTCTAAATCATCATCATCATCAACATTTATTTATATAGCGGCAGCAGATTTCGTAGCACTTAAGTCTTAAAATTCAAAGTCAAATTTGCATTAATTAGGGAAAAATTCCACCCTGACCATATTGGGGCAATCGGCAATCACCTGGATTAAAATATTCTATCATGCCTGGACAACTTGTGACTCTCCAGGTGTTATGAAACTACAAGTCCCATCTATTCTGAACACCTCACACCTCACAATATTGTTTTTAGTCCAAAAGGTTGCACCGAGGTAGCTTGATTTCTAAGCTAAGCGACACAAGTGGGCGGCACAAACATGTGGCCCATCTAGGAGTGGCACTGCAGTGGCAGACAGGATGGCAGTTTGAAAAACTAGGCTCCAAAGAGCACATAATGGCCAAAAAACAGGTGCAAGCTGGAATTGTCCTTGGGCCCTCCCACACACCCTGATGTTGTTGAAATAGGACATGCGCACTTTAACAAACCAATCATTTCAGCGACAGGGCCTACAAAACTGTGGCTGAAATGATTGGTTTGTTTGGACCCCCACAAAACGAGCTGGCAAAGAAAAAAAAGAGGTGCAAAATGGAATTGTCCTTGGGCCCTCCCACTCACCCTTATGTTGTTGAAATAGGACATGCACACTTTAACAAACCAATCATTTCAGCGACAGGGCCTACCAAACTACTGTGGCTGAAATGATTGGTTTGTTTGGGCCCCCACACCAAAAAAGCAATTAATCTCTCCCTGTACAAACTAAACTGGCTCTACTGAGGCAAGATGTCGTCCTCATCCTCATCCTCTGATTCCTCGCCCCCTTCAGTGTGTACTTCCTCATCCTCACACATTATCAATCTGTCCCCGCTGGACTCCACAACCACAGGTCCCTCTGTAGTCTCTGGAGGCCAGTGCTGGTCTTGATTGAAGAATTGATAATTCATTTTTATGAACATCATTTTTTCAATGTTTTGTGGAAGCAACCTCCTTCGCCGCTCACTGACCAGGTTCCCCGCTGCACTAAAAACTCTTTCCAGGTACCCACTGGAGGGGGGACAACTCAGGTAAAATAGAGCCAGTCTGTAAAGGAACTTCCAAACTGCCTTTTTTTCCTGCCAGTAAAAATAAGGATTGTCTGACATGTCTACTTGGATGGTGTCAGCAAAGTAATCCTCCACCATTTTTTCAATGGTGACAGCATCCAATGCAGCGACAGTAGACATGTCTGCAATGGTTGGCAGGTGCTTCAGTCCGGACCAGATATTCTCAGCATCCCCGCCAGCGAGTCATTTAGGAAAACTCAGCTTTTTCCTCGCAGCCACAGGTGTGGAAGAAAATGAAGGAGGAGCTGTTGGCATGTCACGGTCCTCTTCAGAGGACAATCTCCTGACCAGCAGGTCTTTGCACCGCTGTAGACTTGTGTCCGCCGGAAACAGAGACACAACATACGCTTTAAACCAAGGATCGAGCACGGTGGCCAGAATGTATTCCTCTGACTTTAAAAAAGTGACCACCCTCGGATCCTGGCAAAGCGTACGAAGGGCTTCATCCACAAGAACTACATGCTTGGTGGAATCGCAAAGCTTTAACAGCTCCTCCCTCACTTTCTCCAGCTGCTTTTGCAACAGCCTGATCAGGGGAATCACCTGACTCAAGCTGGCAGTGTCGGAACTGACTTCTCGTGTGGCAAGTTCAAATGGCTGCAGAACCTTGCACAACACGGAAATCAGTCTCCACTGCGCTTGACTCAGGCGCATCCCCACTCCTTTGCCTATGTCGTAGGTGGCTGTGTAGGCTTGAATGGCCTTTTGCTGCTCCTCCATCCTCTGCAGCATATAGAGGGTGGAGTTCCAGCGCGTCACAACCTCTTGTTTGAGGTGATGGCAGGGCAGGTTCAGGCTTTTTTGATGTTGCTCGAGTCTGCGGTAGGCACTGGCAGAATGTCGAAAGTGTCCAGCAATTTTACGGGCCACCGCAAGCATATCCTGCACACCCCTGTCACTCTTCAGGTAATGCTGCACCACCAAATTTATTGTGTGGACAAAACATGGGACATGCTGGAAATTGCCCATATGTAATGCCCGCACAATGTTACTGGCGTTGTCTGACACCACAAATCCCCAGGAGAGTCTAAGTGGGGTAAGCCACTGCAAGATTATTTCCCTCAGTTTCTCTAAGAGGTTGTCAGCATTGTGCCTCTTATTAAAACCGGTGATACACAACGTTGCCTGCCTTGGAACGAGCAGGCGTTGTGGAGATGCTGCTACTGATGCTGCTGCTGCTGTTGCTGCGGAAGGCGATGCATCTACCCAGTACAGTCACAGTCATATAGTCCTTAGTTTGCCCTGAACCACTTGTCCACAGTCGGATCCGCACTGTTCGGGTGGGCTTGGATTAGCGCAATCCGAGCCCGCTCATCTCTAATCTAAACCAGGCGAAGACTGAATGTTAATGTCCTCCTTCCCCATCCTCCACCACCACAGATCTTCATGTCATCATACTCCAACATGTCCTTGTTAGTAAAATGATCATACAATACAGCACATAGGAAAATACACTGATCAAGAGCGTTCAAGAGGCTGTTTAACTGCATATAAGTTTATTGTATAAAAGGTTATAGAAGCTTTTCCTTAATAACATAAGAGTAAAATAATAGCACATAAGGTAGGTGCAAGATAGATAGATAGATAGATAGATAGATAGATAGATAGATAGATAGATGGATAGATAGTTAGATCTATATATTGATATGAGATAGACAGATAGATAGATAGATAGATAGATAGATAGATAGATAGATATGGGAGACGGGTTGGGGAGGCCTTCAGAATCACTATGCACACCCCTAAAGATATGGCTATTCTTCTACAGTGCCAGAGATATGACCCCACCGTGGCACAGTCATCTCCCTTTCAAGCAGTGTCTGAACTTCAAGGGGTAGATTTACGAATACTTCGAAAAAGTAAAATTGGAGGTGTTGCATATAGCAGCTAATCAGATTGTAGCTATCATTTTCTAGAATGTACTAGATAAACAAATACTATAATCTGATTGGTTGCTATAGGCAACACCTTCCCTTTTCCTTTTTAGAACTCTTAGTAAATTTACCTCCAAGGGGCATATTCAATTAGCCACGAAGTTCCTCCTGAATAGTCGCGAAAGACACTCGGCGGCGATGTAACATTGCGGATTTCTCTTTGCCCCCATAGGGGTGCAAGGAGAAATCCACGATGCTGAGGTACCGTTCTACCAGAATTCATGTGCATCTGTGATGTTCCACTGAACAATTGAATATGCCCCCAAAACTTAGAATATTGGGAGGAATTTTATCATAAAAAAACTACATTGGAAAGGTCACCACAGAATGGTGATTGTATAACTATATATACTACATATAAATAATAAACAGAACATATAGGTGGCTCTCTGTGTCCTCTCATATCATGCTGAGACATTTACAATTTGAGGAATTAAATAAGATTAAAATATCATGACAGTGTATTTGAAGACGTCCTCTTATGACATTTAAATGACCTTTTAGATGTTTGACCTTTGCATCTCTTTAGTAAAAACACACGCTGAGCTGCCAGGCTGGGGCTAATCCTATTTAACAATACTTTACCTCTTTTGGAAGTGAGTATGGTGGCTCTTTCAAAATACTTCATTATATCTATTTTAGTCCAATGTAAATTCATTATGGTTACCTGCTAATATTTTTGCATTGTCATTGTATATCCCAAGACATTTGAAATTACAAGTACATTTAAAACAAATATATCAGTGTGTTTTTTTGTAGGGTATTATATAACTTTGTTTAAGATAAAACTAATTAGATAAGAAATGTGATGCAAAACTAGTATTTTAGATGATAAAATGATGTTGCACAAATAGGTCCTGTGTACAGGTGGGTTCTTGTAAACACTCTGGGCCTGTATGATCAAGGCACACATACTGGGCCTGATTCATTTAGGAAAGTAAGGCAAAAAAATTAGTTTCTCCTGGACAAAATCACATTACAATACAAGGGGTGCAAATGAGTTTATTATTTTACACATAAGATAAATACTGGCTGTTTTTACATGTAGAACACAAATACCTGATAGCTTTATTTGTACACTGAAATGTAAAGTTGATCTAGGACATGCCCTATCCCAACCATAAATCTGTCCCCACATTTTAAATTTACCTCCCCCTCCAAAACAACATGTTGTTTTTCCCATACTTGCCATCTCCCCCTGAATGTCAGGGAGACTCCCTGAAATAGGGGTGATCTCCCTCACTCCCTGAAGAGTCTGGCATTCTCCCTGATGCTGAGCCAGTACAAGACGTGGTTGGCTTCGCTATCTGTGGCATGATATTACGTCCAACTACAACAAGGAGCAGATAGGTCTGTTGTTGAATATGAGTCTAGGGCTGCTCTGCTCAAACAGACACAAGACACTGTAGGATACATCCAACATATGTGGAATATAAAGTCCCAAAAGGACGCACAGAAAAAAAATAAATCAATTATTGTCACCTGTTGATAATATAGGTCTGATTCATTAAGGAACTTAGACAAGAAATTTCTTACTTAAGTTCCTTACTGAATCAGTCCCATAGTCATTAATGAAAAAAAAACATTTTAAAACAAGTTTTTGTTTTCATTTTCAATAAAATACATTTATCAGAATGTTATTAATCTCTACTGTACATAAAATGCATTTTTACAGTTGCTCCTCATTGCAAACACATGTTCTAGCAGCATACACAGCCGTCATCACTAGTAATCGGAACTTACACCCGACCTGTAGCTGGTGGAAGTGATACAGCAAAAAAACACGTACCTGAGAGATGCCCAAAGTCAGATGTTGCTGCGTGTGCCCAAACTCGGCACACCTTTACTGTACTTACATACGCCCGGTCCCCTCCAAAATCCGTCCATGAAGTCGTAGGCTGAGTAAGGGTGCTGATGGAAGATAAATTGGATGTTGTTGCCCTCACTGGTGTATAGTCTGCTTCTGGTTAAGCGCAGAGTGATTTTACACAAAATACGACACGTTTCGACATTTGCGTTCCTTAACGAATCATGCCCTAAGAGAGCAAATGTGCCCACCTCAAACTGAGCCCCATTTTATGTATGCACAGTTGCTCTTTAAGAAGGTGGTATTCTATACTGATGGCAATGTTCCATCTGCAGTGATAACCATGTTCTACTAAGAGTTTAACACCATAACTCATCCTACCACACTCCGAAAAGCCCGTTCATTAAAAAATCAGTATATATTTCTACACTCTTGTGTTTAATTCATTTATTTATTTTAAGTGTGCTAGCAGGTGAGTATCATAAATTGTCTTTAAAAGATAACAGTTTCTTATCTGCTGTGCAATGCTTCAGTTTTTTTGTGCCCATTAACGAACGTTGAAAAGTAATAGCTAAACGAATATCAGTGGTGCCCCTATCGCACTAATGGATAGAGAGTACCCGGGGCCAGCAGAGGAATGCTCAGGAACATAGGACGACTGATTGTTGCTGAGAAATAAAATACTTTGTTCTCTCCTGATGTATGGGGTTCAGGAAAAGTGATCACTCTTTTAAGTTTAGGTGGAACAATCTGATATCCTCTGCTACAAGACTCAGTAGAGCAAAGGAGGAAAATTCAATACTTTAAATGTTCTTTAAATTGGTTTTTGTTGTTTGAACACTTTTTTCTTTTGAGCGCAGTTTATCACACAATCACTGAGGAATGTGGACAAGGAAAATACAGCCCTATTTGTTATTTATTTTTAACGTTACTTTGCTTGGGATAACTGTCTGCCACCTAGATTACTCAAGATCACTTTATTCTCCTGTTATATTTCCGGAGACCAGTGTCTGACTACTTAGATTTCCTCTGCAGATATTCTTAGGGACATTGTTCAATTCTCAAAAGATCTGGGGCCAACACTGGCAGCCAACCTTACCCCATCTGTTGTTTTTCCTATGATGCAAAGGAAAATAGCTTACTAGCTACAAAGACACTAATACAAGAAGACAATTTTTGTTTATTGTATCCAAGCTGGCCATGCAAAAGTTTTAATATAAAGCTCTTCCTACTGCCAGCTTGGGTTACACATGGTGGAATAGAAACAATTTAATGTGCATGTAATCTACCTGTTAGGGTTGAGCTATAAGGGAGGTGCAAAAAACAGAGAGCACATTATTAAATAAGTTACTATAAATTATTTAAAAAATTGTTTCAAACAATCCAATAAATAGTTCACTGTGTATGCTCTTTGTTCTACACAATACCTTAAATAATATAAACAACTTATATAGAATAAAGACACGGAGACTTGAGTAAAGTGGAACTAAAAACTATTTTATTATAACCTTTAAAACCTGGTGGCGGAGAAAGGGCACTGAAGATCAGCTCCAGCTATACCTAACCAAGCGTGGACATGGCAATATAGCCTTAAGTCCACCCACTTCTCTCATAACCCCACTGCTTGGCCGACCCTAACCTGGCGTCAGAGTAAACTGCACTCACCTCACTACTCACTCCCCCTCCCTCACTGAGCTGGGCGAGGCCCCTCCCCACGGAAGGGACAAGAGTAACCGATTGCCTTGTAAGGGGACAGATACCTGCGCCAATCACGATAGAGCCGTCTATATCACCCGCTGATCGCAGTGCCTTCCTCCCCACCAAAACTGTAAACCTACCAACCAGCTTTATGCTAAACCACCATTATACACTAACACTTCCTTAAAATGGCGTGGGTGGGCGGGATCTTGCCAGCCGAGTGACTCACCCAGGAAATGCATCACCTATACAAAGCCACCAGGACCTCCCCTCAGCATCACTGGCCAGACCCACACCCCACGTTAACTCTTTCAGGTAACTGCAAACACGAGTGCAACACTGTCACTATTTAATTTCGTTTGTCTAAAAGGGGACTCTCTTGTACTTAATAGAAATAGTGATTGTATGCACAAATTGACATGAAGTGGTGGGATAATTATAAGCCCATTTGTGCTGTTTTACTTTTCACTGAACAATATCATCATCATCTATTTATATAGCGCCACTAATTCCGCAGCGTGTACAGAGAACTCACATCAGTCCCTGCCCCATTGGATCTTACAGTATTAATCCCCTAACATACACACACGCAGACAGAGAGACTAAGGTCAATTTAATAGCAGCAAATTTAACTTACTAGTAAGTTTTTGGAGTGTGGGAGGAAACCGGAGCACCCAGAAGACACCAAGGCAAACACAGGAAGAACATACAAACTCCAGACAGATAAAGCCATAGTTGGGATTTTAACTCATGACCTCACTGCTGTGAGACAGAAGTGCTAACCACTCAGCCACCGTGCTGCCTAGTATAAGAGTGGAGAGCGTAAGTGGGGAGTAGCATGGGGGAAGTCTTGGGAAAAAATCAAGGTGTAGGTAAGGCACAGGTCAGAGGCAGATCTAACCAGGAGAGGGGGTTAATTAAATTAAATTAATTATTACATTACTAATTAATTAAATTAATTATTAATTAAATAAATTATTAAATCTTTAATCAGGCCCTGCTGACCCGATTAAGTCAGCAGGGCCTGATTAAAGATTTAGGCAGCCCTAATCTATTTCCAGCACCCCCTTGTCTTAATTTAAAATCTGGCTTCCCTCACCCCCCTTTCTTCCCACCACTACCAATGTTTACATTTGCATGTTTTCGAAGCTCAACTCCACTTGGCTTTTTAAACGGGTCATGTCAATCTTTGTCACTTATTGAATTTTCATTAAAATCAGAACTGTATATAAGTTGGATGTATGACACAGTGCCACTGAGTTTGTAGGCGGAGGAGGGGTTGGTGGTGTTCCACCTTCACCTGTTCTGTCCTTGTCTCTCCTACTCAAGTGCCTGCCTTAGGATGGCTCTTCAGCCTTTACTTTTTGAATACCAAAGATTAAAACCTTATAACATTTTCTTTCATGCTTTATTTCTACTTTGGAGAACAACTACTCTGTAATTTTTTAAAAAGAATATTAATGAATATTATTAACTCTCCATCACAATTTTCCACCCTCCAAAATTTTGCGCCCCTCAAAGGCCTCACACCTTAGGCTGCAGCCAAGTCAGTCTATTGAATAATCAGGCCCTGCAGCTCATGATGAGGTTTAGTAACTTGAATTTAATTATTGGGATAATGGGAAGTCAGTGTAGGGATTTTCAGAGTGACGCAGCAGATGTGGAGCGGTGAGAGAGGAAGATCAGCCTTGCCGTGGCATTTACGGTGGGCTACAGAGAAGAAGGGTGCGTGAGGGGGAGCCCATATAGTAGGAAGTTAGTGGTAGATAATGACTTTCTTCTGTGTTTGTCACCAAATTCTTTATATGATCCAGACAAAACTATTTATTGCTGCTCCCAGTGGGTATATCAATACCCAGTCCTGTTTTATGCTGTGGATACCATTGTATCTATTGAGCAGTTTTGTGTCATAATTCTTGGCAACAACAACGCAATGCAAATGTTGTAATGTGGTGCATATATTAAAGTTGTCTGAAGGTGGAAACTCATCTTAAACTGTTGTTTTGAAATAAATTTAACAGGTAGAAGTTCTATTTGAGTCTTCCCAAGACACCTCTTGGAGGAGATGTACAGCAAGTTGACAATACATGTATGTGCCTTAATCATTTGATTTCCACTATTTACCCTTTATTCTGTCCCACTAGAGGCTTGAAACCATTTTTCTGTGTCCAGTAATTTTTCCCTAATGGAAATCACATCAAACAAGTTGCAATTATCTTATTCCTGCCCAAAACTTATTTCCAAAGGAGCCTTTTCACATCCGAAGATCATACAATAACATTCAACAGCTCATTAATTCTTTTCTCTTGACCAAGATCTTGACAAGGAGAAAGCTTTAAAAGTGATCGTTGCGATACAGCTCTTGTGTTGTATGTCAATATACAACATCTGTTTCCAGCTTCAGCGCTGTTAAATTGACAGTTTTTTATGTGTAAAATTCCTTTTATTTTTCCAGCTTCCTGCTTTGGTAACATATTTATCTCATTAAGCTTAAATGTACATTTTTATAAATTGTGATTAATTAAATTTTCATCTGTGACGGTTCTATCTGGAAAGAAACACACTTTGAAAAAATACTTTCTGTTAAGTATCTAGATATAAGTTTTAGGTGGCGGAGGAAAGTAAATATTATACTTTCAAAATAAATTAATACATTCATATTAATCATTTTAGCTAGGACTAGCATGTATAATTTACTGTATATCAGACTTGGGGCTTTCTGGCTAAGGAGATTTTCTGTCATTTGGAACACAGTGCCTAAAGTTTAATAAATTACATTTCAAAATAACCCCTGTCAGCCCCCACACAGACCGCGCCATTCAATACCTAATTAAAATGTGTAGCAGCGCTCCTCATAGTGATTGTAAAGACGCTCAGTGATCATGCCAGCGTGTATGATACTATAAAAAGCAACAGCAAGTATTTACCTTTTACCCTGTTTGGTTTTCAGAACCTTCTGGACAATGGGTTCCCAGATAAGAGATCACATACATGTGTATACTGTGTCTTACACATACAAATAAATATTATTATCATTTATTAGTATTAATATTTATTTATATATAGCAAACTGGCAAAGAAGTAAGAGTGCCCTGTCAGGAGCTTACAATCTTTAAGAAGGATTATGATGCTAGCGTCACAGATCAGGGCCAGATTATCCATTAGGTCAGAGGAGCTCAAACTCAGTCCTCCACAGGGACTCAACAGTTACTGACAGTTCTTGTTTTCAGGATTTTTTTAATCATGGACAGGTGAGTTAATCTATTTTTCTGAGTCAGTAATTATCCCACCTGCTTCTACAGACAGAAATCCTGAAAACATGACCTGTTGGTAGTTCTTGAGGACCGGGTTTGAGCAAATCTGCATTAGGTCGAGCGGGCAGCTGATTAGGGCCAGGTGGATCCTAGAGGGCCTGTCTGCTACCAGCCACACTGATTTTTTTAAAAATGTTTTTAATTAAAACTGAAGCGGTACTCTAATGCCATTGAAGGGGTTAGAAAGATCATGACGCTGCGCTGGGGCCTGAAATGTTAATAGCAGCATAACACAGAGCAGGCCTGGAAGCTGACAGAAGAACAGGGGTGCGTCTACCTACTGCTCTGTGTCACTCTAGTGACTCAGCGTGAATCTCATGAGGTGAGCGTCAGAGGTCAGGAAAGTGTGCTGATTGGAGGAGATTAGCACATGCTCATATGACCTCTGCTGCTCAGCCTGACGTGATTGGGGATGAGTGTTCCTGTGTAGCTGAAAGCAAGAGAGGAGAATCGGGTAAGGTGAATGGGTAATGTGGGGCACACTGGTGAAAAGAGGGGCATGTGGGGAAACAGCTGGTGGGCAAGGGGATATGTGTGAGAAAAACTCTTGGGCAGGGAGGCATGTTAGGGAAAAGCTGGTAGGCAGGGGGGCATGTGAGAGAAAAGCTGGTGGGCAGGGGGTATGTGAGAGAAAAGCTGGTGGGCAGGGGGTATGTGAGGGAAGAGCTGGTGGGCAGGGAGTATGTGAGGGGAAAACAAAGGGCATAGGCAAACCGAGGGTGTGTTTCCTAGTGCCTGGAAACCACCTCCAAGCCTGGGGCACTGTATAATTGAGGTGGCTGGACCCTGCCCCCGCTTCACACGGCTCTGCTTGAAAAGGGAGAGCTGTGTGCACCTAACAGTAGTGTACACTGCATTGCCCATGTATATTATGGGGATAGGAAGAGTTGGAGAGCAGCTAAGCACTGTATAAAATTATAGCTACGCCCCCATGCATGCTGGTCACGCCCACTGGTGGCGTAGCGTGGAAACCCCCCTCTACAAATCCTGTGTTTGCCCTTGAAGGGGTATCTATCTATCTATCTATCTATCTATCTATCTATCTATCTATCTATCTATCTATCTATCTGTCTGTCTATCTATCTATCTGTCTATCTATCTATCTATCTATCTATCTATCTATCCATCCTTCTGTCTATCTATCTATCTATCTATCTAACTATCTATCTATCTTTATATATTGTAACTACTACATTTCTTGATTTCCCTGGTATACGGTGATATTCCATGCCACCACTTCTCTTATTGCTTTGATTGTAACACTATCAAGTTAGAACCTGTGATGGGATCTTTTTCATTACGTTCCTGCATGAATGAGGCGCACAAGAAACATAGTCTCTTCTCTGTATATCAAAATTCAGACCTACTTTTACAACACCACTTGTAACAGTTGCAAAGAACATTACAAGCATTTAGGTGACAGAATTTGGCAAAGTAAACAGTTATAATCAGCATGTATACAATACCAAGCAGGCCTGATTTAGGGCCTGATTCATGAAGGCGCATATCTTGAGCGCAATCTGCGTTTACTGTTAAACGCTCGTATTTTGGCTCACAAATTCATTAAGGCACGGATCTGTAGACACGTGCGCAGATGAATTCGGGTACAGGTCTGCTCAGTTCTACTACACAAGAGACTGCAGGATACGTACAATACCTATGTGGATTATTAATTCGCAAAAGAAAAAAAAAATATTGAGTTAATGTGTTAATAATATAAGCATTACTGATAAAACAGTTAACAAAAAGTGTTTTTTTTAAATAAAATAAAATAAAAATCCATTGAAATACATTTATTAGGATGTTGTTAATGTTGACTGAGCATAAAATAATTTTTTACAGTTGCTCATGATTGCAAACACATGTTATAGCATGCATATGAGACTGTCATCACAGGACTTAGACTTACTCTTTAGCTGGAGCTAGAGATACGGCAGAAAAACAAGTAACCCTGAGGAGCTCAGAGCTTGATTCAGACATGGCTGTGCTTACTTCAGTTTGGCACGCTCCTACTGTACACTGACTACAGCAAAACTTCCCTTCCCCGTCCTGTTCATTCCCGAACTTGTAGAGTGTAGTAGTAATTTGTGTACGATACACTCAAAATCGGCAGTTACGTGCCTTGATGAATCAGGTCGTCATTATCTAGAAGTAAATGCCCTTAAATCTACTTCAGTTTGATAATACAAAGAACATAGAAAAAACATAAAAAATGTAGCTATGAATACTGACAGTGCAGGGGATATTTCTAAAAATTGTTGTAATTCAAATTGCCAAAAAGTCTTAATCAGTTGAAACGACTGTGTTAAAAAGTTCAACATTTATAATAAGCTGGATGTATAACCTTTTACATAGACATGTGTATGATATCATAGTTTTCCCCCATCAGTTTGACAGAAGCTCTACATGAGTGCTCTGTGCTGTTGCAGATCCCTGCTCTTTCTACTATATAACTCTCTGACTTCCTGCTTGTCTCCATGTCACATGCAGCCTTGTCCTCACTTACACGATCACATGATTGGTCGGATGGCAAGATCAGCACACTCATCTTTTGATGGGTCATGAGTTCAATTCCCGACCATGGCCTTATCTGTGTGGAGTTTGTATGATCGCCCCGTGTTTGCGTGGGTTTCCTCCGGGTGCTCCGGTTTTCTCCCACACTCCAAAAACATACTGGTAGGTTTATTGGCTGCTAACAACTTGACCCTAGTGTGTGTGTCTGTGTGTATGTTAGGGAATTTAAAGTGTAAGCTCCAATGGGGCAGGGTCTGATGTGAGTGAGTTCTCTGTACAGCGCTGCGGAATTAGTGGCGCTATATAAATAAATGATGATGATGTTTAGTAGTATAATGAACCTATCTCCATCCTGAAACCTTTTTAAGTTTTCAATGCCTGAAGACTAATCTGTAGGCCATTTCTTGTTAACAGTGTGGTTCTCAGGTCTCCGATCTCAAGTGAACATTCCCCCCTTAATCGTCTCTACACACCCATTTTTCATGGCAAAAATAAGGCTGCATATTTTTTTTTTTATTAGAATTCAATATTAAATAGATTTGCTGTGCAGTTATACAGTGTCAGGATACCAGGGTGTTAGGGTGAGAGCCCACTGGCATTCGGTGGTTCAGAATCACACAGACAAAGAGAGCGATAATATATTTGTATCTTTATTACAGAAAGCAAAAGACAACTGTAAACAATAGCTTATAACGACACCAGGTGAGCAGACCCACGGGCAGCTCCTAGTACAGCCGAGCTTCCCCGTAGAAAGATGTTCCACTGATGATGTGTCTGAGTCACAAGTTTGGTAGCAGAAACCAAGATGTAGCTGGTAAGAGATGAGACTCTAACACCAGCTAAGTAGAACCTCAAACACCCCTAGGTCCCCCTGCAGGGCCTTCTTAAACTGCCCTAAATTCCCGCGATGAAGATTCTATCCTGCAGAACTATTCCCAGGTCCCCTATGTTGGGATTGGCAAGGCATTGTCTAAGAGATGGAGAGAGGCCGAGACTAAGAGCATCCGCACATGTGATTCTTCACTGTTGAGTTGGTGCCTCAATGTCTGTTAAAGTCCAGGGAAGAACAATAGTGGCTTAAACCAGTTAATGAGAGACCCAAGCATTAAAGAGCAACTCCTCATTTTAACCCCTTCCATGAGGTAGAAGGGGCTGCTAACTTCATGTTTGCTCGGAGAGAGGTCTATGGATGCCAGGAAATGGAAGAGTAACCTTTTTGTAACCCAATGGAAATCATCATCACATCATCAGCTATTTATATTTATATTCTGCAGCACTGTACAGAGAACTCACTCACATCAGACCCTGCCCCTTTGGAGCTTACAGACTACATTTCATAACACATATGTACAGACCAGGAGAGGATAAGGTCAATTTAATAGCAGCCAATTAACCTACTAGTATGTTTTTGGAGTGTGGGAACATACCGGAGCACCCAGAGGAAACCCACACAAACACGGGACAACATACAAACTCCTCACAGATAAGGCCATGGTCGGGAATTGAACTCATGACCCCAGTGCTGTGAGGCAGAAGTGCTAACCACTAAGCCACCGTGCTGTGGGTATAAGTCTGTGTAACATCCCAGGTGAATGAATAGACTTGTTGAACACCTTTAGCCCATAGAAGAATAAATGTTCATATCAATGCAGGGGAACACCAATAACTCAACACGATCCGGATGATGTGAGAGAGACAGAAGATTTGTAGTGTCCTGTGGAGCCCAATGCGGTCACATGCAGCAATGTCTGCTTTATTCTATATGACATCTCTAGGTCTTTTGTCTACTTCCATTTAAACATGGTATACATTCACGTATTGATGCTGCCTTCCAAAATGTTCCAAAATGCTTGTTTCTCCTGCATATATGAACTTTGTGGTCATCCCTGCAATATATTAATTTTTGTTTTTTTTTGGTTTGTGTCTCTCTGAGAGGGATACAAAATGCTGCCATTACATATTCAAGGAGCACCACCTTAAATGCTTGTTAAATTTGTAGCTTGGAGCCAGGGGTGTGCGCATAATGAGACAACTCTCAAAACAATAGTTTTGTTGCCCAGCACAATGAGAGAAATACATTTTTATTTTTTGTATTTTTTTTTAAATGGCAAATTTCTGGATGCAAAAGCCTAAGTTAATAGTAATGTATATCCTATGTATATCTATAATACTTAATTTTTTTATCTGCCTTTGAAGTGTGAATAGCGCATATGGAAATATAATTGTTTTGTGGGATCTACTGCAATGCGGGTTACCAAGGTCCCATCAAAAGTCCTAATATAGTTTGGATTTGCGTTTCTTTGTTGGTTCGTCAAAAAGCCTTGTGTTGTATGCCCGATCGACTTCAGCTTCATCCCTCATGATTCAACCTTCTCCAACCCATCTACTTCAGCTTCCTCTCTCTTGATTCTACCTTCTCCCAACGATCATGGCCGGATTAAGGGGGGGGCACAGGGGGCACGTGCCCCGGGCCCCCTCTCTCCGAGGGCCCCCCGCTGATCGGATCACCTCACCTCTCATTTGGTGATCCGATTGTTCTCTAGTTTGTGCGGGTGGTCTCTTGCTGTGTCGGGTGCATGCGCACCATCCTCCACCCGACAGAATAATATCTAATAGATGTACAGCAGCACCGCTGCTGCTGTACATTTTAAAATAGCCAGAATGGAGCTGCTGAGCATGCGCAGCTGCAGCAGCTCCTCCCAGCATTAGAACTGTGACGAAAGTGACTGGGTAAGTGTCACACTTCTACTGGCCATGTACATATTTAACCAGATTAAAAAAAACAATCATATCTATATACTTATTCAAGAAGACCCTCATCATTGATTATTACTTGATTGAATGTTAAATGTAGCCTATAGCAGCTAGAATAATATTTGTGTGTGTATATATATATATATATATATATCAATCATTCTAGCTGCTATAGGCTACATTTGAGATATTTGATCAAGTAAAATAGTAACACTATGAAGGGTCTTCTTGAATGTGTATATACATATAAAAAATTTTCAGCTATGTTTCACAAAATATACTGTATCATATATATATATATAGAGAAATACACTCATACATACTGTATATATTGTCAAAATTGGTGTTATGTTATCAATGTTTAGTTTTTTTTTAATGTGCAGTATTTTTGTTTTAATGTGCGGTATCTATTGTATTTTTAATGTGCAGTATCAATGGTATTTTTATTGTGCGGTATCAATGGTATTTTTAATGTGCAGTATCAATGGTATTTTTATTGTGCAGTATCAATGGTATTTTTATTGTGCGGTATCAATGGTAGTTTTAATGTGCGGTATCAATTGTATTTTTAATGTGCGGTATCAATTGTATTTTTAATGTGCGGTATCAATTGTATTTTTAATATGCGGTATCAATGGTAGTTTTAATGTGCGGTATTAATTGTATTTTTAATGTGCGGTATCAATGGTATTTTTAATGTGCAGTATCAATGGTATTTTTAATACGCGGTATCAATGCTAATTTCAGTGGCAGGCTGGGGAGCAGGAGGGCATATGCCCCCCGGGCCAGACACGAAAAAGACTAATTTGGGCCAGCCCAAGTCTCTATTACTTGGTGGCTGGCCCCTCCTCCAGGGCCAGCTACCTTCTATCATTGGCAGCGGATCCTTACGATCCCCTCCCCCCCCTTCCCCATTGTGTGGCCTGCTATTGGTGTCACATGGGACCTGCACCACGTGACAGGTGCCGTCCCATTTGTGAAGAGAAACAAGGTCATACAGCGTGCAGATAAAACAAAGTTAGTGGGGGTAGTACAATAATATAATGTGTGTGTGAGGGGGGTTGTATGTTAATGTAATGTGTGTGTGTGAGGGGGGTAGTATGTTAATATAATGTGTGTGTGAGGGGGGTAGTATGTTAATATAATGTGTGTGTGTGTGAGGGGGGTAGTATGTTAATATAATGTGTGAGGGAAGGGGGGTTCTTAATATAATGTGGGAGGGAAGGGGGGTTCTTAATTTAACTTGGATTGCAGGTGGATGCTAATTATTTAATGGGTGCTATTTTATTTGTGGAGTGATGGTGGGGCAATTTAATTTAATAGTGTGGGCTATCAATTTAAGATGGGGTGATTGGACCTTTAAATTTGATGCTGGGTGGTTTGGAAGCTCATAAATGACTGTGGGGCTTTTTGGGGAAAATTAGGTCTGTTTATTAAATGTGAATATTAATTATTTAATGCCGTGGATGATTGTGGAAAATGGTTACATATTTTAAACATAAATGCCATTTAATTTATTGATGGCGCTTTTTCGAGAGAGCGAAATATGTTTATATATTAAAAGGGAATACTATTGATTTAACATCGGGGTTGGTTGGAATTTTCTAATTTTCATGTACCCATTTTTTTTTCCAAATAGTGCCCCCAACATTCCAAGATCCAGACAAGCAGCAACTGAGCTAAAGACACCAGCAGCCACAGGTGGAGAAAGTGATAAGAACAGGTAGAAGAGAGCAGGACAGTCTGCCAACTGTTCTGAATCTGGTCGGGCAGTCCTGAATTTGGGTGACTGTCTCGCGTAGTCAGGATTGGGTCCGACTACAAGGACAGTTGGAAGGTATGTCCTGCTTCACCCTATACTGCTGGTGAAGGCAGAACTGCGTGCTCCTAACAGTAGTGCACACTGCATTGCCTGTGTGTTTGTCTAAAATGATAACCATGTTACATCATAGGGGCCCCCCTGTCTAAAGTGCCCCGGGCCCCCCAGAGCCTTAATCCAGCTCTGCCAACGATTTACCTCAGTTTCCTCCCTCTTGATTCTGCCTTCTCCAACCCATCAACTTCAGCTACCTCCCTCTTGGTTCTATCTTCTCCAACCCATCAACTTCAGCTACCTCCCTCTTGGTTCTACCTTCTCCAACCCATCAACTTCAGCTACCTCCCTCTTGGTTCTACCTTCTCCAACCCATCAACTTCAGTTTCCTCCCTGTTGGTTCTACCTTCTCCAAACGATCAACTTCAGCTACCTCCCTCTTGGTTCTACCTTCTCCAATCCATTGACTTCAGCTTCATATCTCACCATTCTACCATCTCCAACCCATCAACTTCAGCTTCCACCCTCTTAATTCTACCTTCTCCAACCCATCAACTTCAGCTTCCTTCCTCTTGGTTCTACCTTCTCCAACCAATCTACCTTCTCCCAACCATTGACCTCAGTTTCCTTCGTCTTGATTCTACCTTCTCCAACCCATCAACCTCAACATCCTCCCTCTTGTTTCTACTTTCTCCAACCCATCAACTTTAGTTTCCTCCCTCGTGGTTCTACCTTCTCCAAACCATTGACTTCAGCTTCAAATCTCACCATTCTACCATCTCCAATCAATCATCTTTAGCTTTGTCCTTCAGGGTCCGCCCTCTCAGGACTAAGCAGCTGGCCAGGCATGAATAACCTCTTTTAGATACCAAGTTATTCTCTCCTGGGAGCAACCAACACTGTGCCACATTTGTATAAGTGATGGGAAGGGGTCATTGCTGTTGCCGCCTCAGGCAGCAGGACAGCTAGGTACACCCCTGTTTGGAACACAGAAATCTGTAGGATGCCACCTGTAGATTTTATAATGCCAATTACTTTTACAATCAAGGTTACCAGGTTTAAAATGACCCCGACATTTTTGTTTTAGAAAATGTATTGTAGGATACCAAACATTTGTTTAATAATTTCAAAATATTCTAGAATCAAGGGAACAATACAAATGTATCTGAAATAGCGACATGTCCCAGAACAGATAGCATATTCATTACAATATGCAGTGATACCAATCTTTAGGGATAACCTGTTCTGTACATCTATAGCAGATAATTATGTGAAAACTATATGTACAAAAACACCCCAGAATCTTCCAAGAAATATGCAAAATGAGTTACTATCAGCCTCGTAAAGACTCCCCACGGGCAGAAAACAAAATAAAAGAGAACATTCAAACGCTATTCTTTCTCTAATTTTATTAGGAGAGAAATGATGTTTGGGGTATCATATAAACCAGGTCTGTCTTGGATCTACAGCATTTCCTTGAAGCGGAGGAAAAGTCTATTTTATTGATTTCCTGTATGGCTGCTGTTACTTTACTTTCACAGGGAAAGGTGAGGGATAAATCTTGGTTCATTTGATGAGCTGCAGATGTAATTGCACTGAAAATGGAATAAGGAGAAGCGATCCTGTATTAAAGTGTGCAGAGTAAGACTTGCCAAGCTGAGACGCAGAGGATAATCGAGAAGATTAGCTTAAACAATGAAAGGAAAAATCTATATATTATATTTTATTTACCTACTTAGCTAAATTGTTTTTTACAGAGCTTCTAGCACATATGTAGTACATTTGTGGTTTTGGGTGATTCAAAATAATTTTGTCTTAAAGGAGAACTTCACCATCAGACAATTTTGTCTCCCAGACCGATGTGTTTGTATTTGTTACCCTAGGTATGGCATCGGTTCATCTCTGTGGATTCGGTTGTATGCAGTGCACAGCACTGAAGCTTTCTATTGTATGCAAGAGGAATGGACACAGACCAATCTACCTGTAACATAAAAGCACACTGTCATGTGCATGAATTGTAGAGGTTAAGCCTCTGTGATTGTAAATGCATTAATCGTGATGAGCTGCCCTAATTAGAAACCATTATTGTCAGCCATTGTTGAACCATCCAATAGAATGGGCAGCATGGTGTCTCAGTGGTTAGCACTTCTGCCTCACAGCACTGAAGTCATGAGTTTGATTCCCAAACAGAGCCTTATCTGTGTGGCATTTGTATGTTCCAGGTTTTTTTTTAATCTGCTAACTATGAGACTCATGAAGTGCTGGATGTACTTGCTTCTCGAATATTAATGCTATAATATAATGTTAAAGTTATAATATATAAGCTGGAGAGGTCAGCCCGCAATCAGCCAATCAGAAGCAACTGACTAGTATTGCTGATCGTCCTCCTAATCAATGCGTCTCCTTGCACCCGCACCTGCAATAGATGTGGCTCCTGACAGGTTTGTTTGGGTCTGCATCCAGGCCTAATGCCCTTAATGTACATAGCCTACGCTTGGTCATCCCATCCCTCCTCTCCAGTCGCAAGGAGTCGCTAGTGTAAGTTGCAACAAAATCTACATATGGACATATGCGTATTTTTGGTGAATACGTGTAGTATGGAAAAGTCCCTATGTCACAAATATAAATATTGAAGTATAATCTCTTGGTCTAAAATGGCTGATAACAGAGATCAATAACTTGAACTTAGTTGTTCTGTCAAGATAGATAGATTATTGTTATTAACTTTGTATTTAAGGCTGTTTGTAGTTTACTTTTAGTGTCCCTTTAAATAATATTGAGACCTATTACTTTGGAAAAAAAGTTAAGTAGATATTGCACTCCAGGTAACTATTGCATTATTTCCACGAAGCTTCACAATACATCTCATCTGTATTACTATTCATCAAAACTGTAACCACACCAGGTTTCCATTTATAATTTGATGCAGTGGCAGAACTACCATTGGTGCAACAGGTGCGGTACACCGGGGCCCATGGAGATTATGGGGCCTGCTGCATTGGGAATTAGCACTAGTTCCACCTCTGATTTGATGTACCATCCTTTTCTTTATTCATTGTTATATACAAAGTCACAGGCAAACCGAGGGGGGGGGGGTTCCTAGTGCCTGGAAACCCCCTTCCAAGCCTGGGGCACTGTATAATTGAGGTGGCTGGACCCTGCCCCTGCTTCACATGGCTCTGCTCGAAAAGAGAGAGCTGTATGCACCTAACAGTAGTGCACGCAGCATTGCCCATGTATATTATGGGGATAGGAAGAGTTGGAGAGCAGCCAAGCACTGTCTAATATTATAGCCACGCCCACATGCATGCTGGTCACACCCACTGGTGGTGTGGTGTGGAAACCCCCCTCTTCAAATCCTGCGTTTGAGCCTAAAAGTAAAGTGTTATGAAACATAGGGATGTATGGTGATGGCTAACTGCACTGTTCACTATATATACACATCTGAGCAGTATATATTCCAAATATGCTGAAATACTCATCTTTGTATGCGTGATTAATACTGCAATCAAAAACTAGCTAAATCCATGCACTTAACCCATTATCTAAAACACGATCTTTATTCAATCAAACGATATATTTCATTTGCAGATTGCTTTTAAATCTGAGGGTTAATTGGAAGAGTTGTTTAACATATTACTTCTTGAATATTTTCTTAGAAAAATCATTAATAATAGTTTTGACAAATGTGGATATGTGGAAAATCGCTGCATATTTCATCAATGAAAACATATTTTTGCAATTTGGGAAAGAAAGAACTTAAGTAAAGGAATTTAGAAAGAGGGAATGCTTTTACAGTAATACATATGGTTGGATCAGATGACTTTCCATCTCCCAGCACAAGTATTGGAAGCCAAGTTTACATGTTACCTAGAAATTATTTAAAAGTGTTCGCCAGGTAAGGTAAATTATTGCAATGTCTGAATTCAAATGTTCTTTTCCCTGTTAAGGATCTAGACGTACTTAAATGTAATACAATTCATCACTCAGTCTCTGCCTTGCTCGCATAACTTTTCATGCTATACTCAAAACTATATTTATTGTACGGGCATGTTTGCTTAAAAATGGGTTTGTGTTCATTTTTTTTCTCCAATTTTTTGTTTGTGTGGTCGCTATTCAGTATTTATCTTCAGTGCAATTACTCATTTGTTATGTCATTTATAAGAACTTGAGCAGCATAAAGTTCAATGTCCAGTGCTAGCAAATGTTTGAGCCAAGAAAAGTTTCTGAGTATCATAATGGCTGCCTGCTGAGATTAAGATGAAACTTGGCCTGGATCTGGGTATTCGCACTAGATTTATGACCTAATACTTTGGTGATTTTGACTGATTCCTGGTTACGTTTTTGGACGTAAATGACAAGACCTAAAAAATTTTTTTTTTGTATAAATAAAGTAAAACTAAAAATGAAAGATTGAATTTTAACCCGATTTTCCTGTATAAATATCATATATAATAGAATGTATACTCCATTGTAAAAAGAAGGCATATAAGCAAAGCAAATAATTATACAACTATAGGGATGGGTGGGAAATGTAAAAGGCAAAGGGAAGAATAATCAACAATTGTTAAATTTCAATGGAATCAGTGTTAAATACATTGGGCCTGATTCATTAAGGAAAGTAACTCAAAAAAATGAGTAAGTTTTCTCCTGGACAAAACCATGTTACATTGTAAAGGGTGCACATTAGTTTATTATTTTGCACATATGTTAAATACTGACTGTTTTATCATGTAGCAAACAAATACTTGATAGCTTTTTTTGTACACTAAAATTTGTTCTAGAACATGTCTTACCCCAACTATAAATCTGCCATCACATTTTAAATTTACCTCCCCCTCCAATGCAACATGGTTTTGCCAAGGTGCAAAGTTACTCCTTTTTTTTGCTTTACTTTCTGTAATGCATCAGGCCCATTATCTCGCCTGCCCCCTTGCGGGCATCGTAAGGGGGCAGGCGTCCGTCTAGAAGTAGAAGCAGGACGGCTCCTGACAAGTTTGCTTTATGCCTCTTCCAACCTTACAGCTAGCTTTCAAAAGATGGTGGAAAATCTGATCACCAAGAAGTATATTTTATCAGATTTTGTTTGTTATAGCTGGAAACACTTGTTTGTCTTACATTAATATGCTTGCTGATAAGTAGCTACAGAGTGGTGTCTTGCTCTTTGGTTAAATGTATTGTTTTAACTTATTACTGGGATTATGAGTAATGTACAGCCTTTACTAAGGTTTGCACCTGCGGCCCTGGAAGCGTATCGGGTTTCCTATCACCGCTCTAGACTAAGAAAGAGAGCAAACAGTATGAGCCGTTAGAAACTCAGAGAACGTACCTAATACAATGTATATCAGGAGAATTATGAGGTGGCGGAAATCATAACGTTAGGTTAAGGACAAGGTTAAAATGCATTTTGCATTGAATAACTGTTTCCTTTTAACAAAGAATTTCCATTTACACCTGGCTACATATTTTTTTTTTTTTTATTCTCCTATACGATTAATGGCTCTGTATCCAAGCAAAAGCAGTCTGGAATAATTTGAATTCAGGCTTTGCAGTAACTTGAGAGTGCAACTAAAACAATTCAGACCAATGCCAGCTGCATTATGAAAGTGTATTTTAGCCACGTCAGACAGGGCAGAAGCAGGTGAATAAGTTGGCAGCGGTTGTTCGATATATATTACCGAAAGCTCAGCATTGCAGCATTAAGTGACATCTTATTTTCCGTAGACCAGTGACTTCTTTCTGTAGAGCTGCTTTTAAAGTCCAGGCTTTTGAAAAACGAGACTTAATTTCTGCCAAATGCTGTGAAAATATGTGGAAATATATTACATGTACAAAGCTTCTAATATTTAAGCTGTATTTCACCATACAAAAGATCTGTCCAATACCAAAACAGTGCACACTAATTGGGGTCTCAGGCAGAAGCTTAAGAAGAACAGGACATATACCTGCAGATATATGGCTAATGCACTTCCACACTAGAGGTTGGTAGACACACAGAGGAGTTCCATGATCAAATCATGAGACCGGAGGCCTTTTATGCAAGGTACATAACTTCTTTGTGACTTCTAATATCGCTATATGTTGGAGGGGAAGTATTATTCCTTATACAAACGAAAATTGTTAGTAGTTTTTAATTAAAATTGTATTGTGTTATAAGTAAAGGAAATTGTTTACAGAGCTGCATTTTCAGAGAGCTTTGTGTTTCGCTATGAAAAGCTGCTTGTGTATTGTGGGATGGTGATTATATTTGTTAGGACTATTAATTAGTACAGTAAGTAAGATGAAAGAATGAGGAAACAAATTGTATAAAATACTGTGAAATATAAATATATAAGTCATTTTCCAACATCATTAAAAATTAAATGTAAGGATATGTTTCAGTTGGTAATTTTCTACTTGTTTCTCTTCTGTATTATAGGGTTGTGTAGTTGTTTGTTGGTGTGACTTTTTTGTGAGTGTGAATTTAAATGCCATTGAACCACAGATGGTTTTTGTGGGCTAAAGTGTGTTTGCTCTACTTGCAGGAGGCAGCGCCTACCCTTTCCCAATCTGGCTCCTGACTGCTGTACTAAATCCAAACGCAGATCTACAAGTCGCTTACAATTTCGCACATGCCTCCACCATGGGAATATTTGGCCTTCTCAAAGAATGTTTTCAATGCCTTGACAGGTCTGGAGGAGCCCTTGTTTACTTACCAGATGTTGTGTGCAACATTATGCTCTGTGTGCCATTTTTCATAACATTACTACTAAGAATGGTGTACTTTTTGAGGCTAAGAGAGGAGATTGTTGTGGAAGAACCAAAAGATCATGATCTTTGAACCTTTCTCCCATCCAAGAAATCCAGAGGTTGGAAGAGGAACTAGAGGAAGAAGTAATTGCCATTAAGGTGGCTGGCCCATCAGGGGTGAACACAGAGGAAGTGGCAAATGGGCCATCTGTATGTTTATATAGACATAACACTGTGGGCTATAGATTAGTCACTGTTGGCCAAATTATTGTGTTGATGTTACTTCAATGAAGTTTATAGGTATTTGCATTAGTTAAACTTTATTCATTTATATTTATACTTTTTGCCCAAAAAATAGAGATCTGTATTTGCTTTCAATACTACTGCATGAGGATGGCATTCTGTAAGAGAGATAAAGAACAAATGTGGCAAAGTAGTGTAATCCATAAAGCTTTCTACATATTCTGGTCATGGGAGCTAATTTGATATCTTCGGGTCCTTAAAGTAGAACTACAGTTAATTTTGTGCTTAAGCCTATAATGGACAATTGCATAAAGGATATAGATATTACAAAAGGATATATAAATTAAAAAATATATATTTTAGAAGAAAAAAATAACCTCAATTCTCAAAAATGATGTATCATCATCATCATCATCATTTATTTATATAGCGCCACTGATTCCGCAGCGCTGTACAGAGAACTCATTCACATCAGTCCCTGCCCCATTGGAGCTTACAGTCTAAATTCCCTAACATACACAGAGACAGACAGAGAGAGAGAGAGAGGCTAGGGTTAATTTTTGATAGCAGCCAATTAACCTACTGGTATGTTTTTGGAGCGTGGGAGGAAACCGGAGCACCCGGAGGAAACCCACGCAAACACGGGGAGAACATACAAACTCCACACAGATTAGGCCATGGTCGCGAATTGAACTCATGACCCCAATGCTGTGAGGCAGAAGTGCTAACCACTTCGCCACCATGCTGCCCACTATCTACTGTATCTACTGTTTTCCATTGTTCTCATCCACAGATGCTGCGCGCAAGGAAAGCCCTCTTGTATTTAATTTAATTCCACTTAGTTTAATTTGTATTTGTATTTGTATTCAATTGTATTTTTTGGGGTAAATGTGACTTTTGCAACACTGTGAAGACACTATTCGCAATAAACAAACCAAAACAGTTCCTAATGCGGATCTGGCAGTTGACCAGAAATACGCGTATTAATGTAACATTGATGTATTCATGTAGAATTTCATTTAAGGGGTACTTACTCAATTTTGAGCAGTGTTAGTTCAGAAATACGTCATACGCTGCAGGAGCATACTTTACACTATATGCACCTGTGCTTTCAGGGTTGATTTAGGTGTTAGAATGTACGCCATACTTGCCTACTTTTTCAAGTGCCCCTCCGGGAGTTTCTGGAAGGGGTATGGGTGGAAGGGGCAAAGCTTAGCGAATGGCGTCATTTAGGGGGGCAAAATGCTGCGATTCCCTAAGAATCGCGTCAATGCGGCTCTCATTCTGCCCAATACGCTAGGAAGTGGGCAGATTCGAGAGGTTGACCTTCTCTCGCGGGAGTCCGGGAGACCTACCCGGAATTCTGGAGTCTCCCGGACATTCCGAGAGTGTTGGCAAGTATGATCTACAACTGGCGTAAACCTAGCAAACATTTTTGAGAATAAATTTTAATGCATATGCATCCAATTCTTCTTTAGGCCTTAAATGTGTAATTGAACACATAAAGTGCCCATACCCTTTCTCCATTATTTTAACTATGAATACTATATGGTTGGTAAAAACCTAGCAGCAAAAATAAGAAACTGAAATAAAAAGATGGTTTGATCCCAAACATATTATAGCGTACGTGCCTAGTTTGTCTAGATGTTAAATAATGACCCGATTACTCTCTTCTCACTTTCTTTTGAAAACTTTTCATTTTGACATTTGTTAATTATTTTCCATAGTGATCCTCCTTGCTGAAGTGGACAACATTCTTCTCATGACAGAATCAAAGGACTTGTGGCTTCTGACCTTAACCACCCACTTCTATGCTCTCAACTCCTCTATTAATTTCCTTTCTACTGTGACTCATTGTATGTTATGTTTTTACAAGTAATACAAATATGCGTGTACAGTATGGTTATGGCTCCCATATGTTTTAACGCCCACAATAGTCCTTTTTCTGCTACTGGAATGTTTCGCTTTCAATTCTTATTTTTTTAGGTTTGAAACTGCTGTGGCATTAGGATCACTGGGTCCGTCGCAGTTGTTGATAATTATGTAATAATATTGATGATACTTTCTCTAGATTCATGAATTAATTTGCAAGACCTGAGTGGAAATACACACAGAAACAAGATATATTGTGTGACATATAAAACATAAAGATTAAATAGATGACTGAGCTAAAGAAAACAGTGACTGGCAGAGTACACCGCATGAAACTAACCGTTCATTGTAAGATATATTACCAAGCTGTAAAACTCATAGTGGAACTGTTAGGGATGTTTTCTTCACTGTGTGTGTGTGTGTGTGTGTTTGTGTATGTGTGTGTGTGTGTGCATGTGTGTGTGTATGTGTGTGCATGTGTGTATGTGTGTGTGTATGTGTGTGTGTGTGTGTGTGTGTGTGTATGTGTGTGTGTGTGTGTGTGTGTGTGTGTGTTGTGTGTGTGTGTGTGTGTGTGTGTGTGTGTGAGTGTGTGTGTGGGACACACTCTCATGACTGCTCCTCATCCAATAACAGCCCATCAACAGCAGAAGTGAAGCTGGAAGGTGGGTCCTGGGGCTGGCGGGCTGTCCAGAAGGTATAGCTCCCTGTGTCTTGCTGTGCTCCTTCAATAGCCATGCTAGTGTATGAACAGAACTCCTCTGAAACTTGGTGACCTATCATGTTCCGCTGACCCTGAGTGGATAGTCTTAGCCGACCCCCTAGGAAAAGGGGGGTCAGGGCCCTCAGGCAGTGGGGCACACCAGTGAATTCCCTGGTACTCGGTGGGCCAGTCTGACCCTATGTGCACTAACTTCAGGGGCCTAAGTAGACATTTGTGGACCCCACTAGCTCATTTGAAAAAAACACAGTGAAGGATTATTCATCTTACCATATCACCAAACTCCACTGTTCACCATACTCCACAAACCTCCCTTCTGCTTCACGGGAGGTTCCTATCCTCCCTGAGCTCGCCTTAGGACTCCTGCGTTACGATTTGACAGGTGTACCGCCCCAGTCAAACTCCCCACCTGCCACTGTCCTCGGAGCGGGTCAGTAGTAGTCCATTATTTGTGCTCTTTGTACCATTGAGCTCAAAACTTGCCAGATGTGATGAGCGATTTATGCATTGTAACCCAACTATCTTTCTCCGTGAATTTGTAGTCCTACCATGCTTGATGAAAGTGGCTGTTTGTTTCACAGGTTGAAATGAGCAGACAATTGCTCTGCAGTTGCCTGTTTCCCTTAACAATTCAAATTAATGCACAGATTTCATTATCCTGAATTATTTGCTTCCACCGACTATTGTTCTTTACTGATGATATCTGGAGTTCCAGTTTTAGCACGGTTACTCATGAAACATTATCCAGTTTGTGTTACAAAATAGTGTGTTACCTCAATCAGGGAAATGTCATGATTTAGAAATGGGTTAAATGTGACAATCGTTATTGAAACAGCAACAACACAGCTCAATGGCTGGAGAGGAGAATCAGGATGTTAGCTGGGAAATACCGCAAGAACAATGTACACAACCTGTATAGTCAGAAGCAGTATATCACCATAACAGCAGACTGGAGTAGTATTCTCTGAATGTTTAGAGTAATAGCGGTTGTTGTCTTGTAACAGCAGTAGTTGGATAAACTGATACATAGTCTCTATAGCACAGGATTTGGTGTTCTTTGGGTGATGAGTTGTCTTGTCTTTGCTCCAAACATATCTGTGACGGAACCTGGCCCCACTGCCAAGATAACATCTTCCACCGCCCCGTCTATTCGCAATGTTACATGGACTGTTACCCCAGGACCTGTTCTTACATTTCGCCCAGTGGATTGGGGAAGGACTTATTTCTGACACATGGGGGAGTAAGAAGGAAGGGACAAGAAGTGAGGGACTGCTACAAGCCCTGACACGTACAAAAAGCATAGAAAAGGTTAATTTCAGGAGGAACTGGGTGCTATATAAGATTTGGAGGTGGGGAAAGCCAAGGATTAACCATTGTATTCCACCGGTACTGGCCCAGACATTTTGGCAGGGATACAGCAGGAGAGCACTCTGGAATGCTGACTTGTCTCCATTCCCACTCCAACCCCCTGGTCCAGAACCCACCAATGTTTAAGAAGGAGACACCCAGGGTTTGCCCGGGGGAGGGAAAAAACTGTAAATTTGACCATGGATATAAGGTGCCACTCCAGAGGGTAGTGGGGTGGGGGTGTGTGGGAATTTTCTGAGGTTTGATTCCTGGAAGGTGCAGGGATCACTGGTGTTGTTTTTGTGCTTTTCCAGCAGACCCGGTGATCATCTCTGTCCTGTATCTTGGGAAGGAGTCTGTTGCTCCATCTGGGGGGCTCTATCATCACCTCACTCCATTGGGAGACACTCGCCAGGTGCTGGGTAAATTGGTGCGCCCACATGAGCGGGAATTGATACCCAGAGCCCCACTGCGCTGGTGGAGAGGTGGCTGGGAACAGCAAGATACCAGGACTCCCTGAACCTCCTGTTGACCTACTCTTTTGCCTGTGGAACTGTTGCATGACTAAGGTGAGTGGGGAGCTTTGCTAGGACTCCTATTGACACTGATGAACCGTTGACCTATTGTTTAAAGTGTGCAGTGTTTTGCTCTGTTATGTTAATGTAGAAAAGGTAAAGATAGCGTTGTATCTTATGTTCTCCCCTTTGCCTGTGTGATTCATGAACCTAGAAGGGCAGGGTAACTTAGTGAACACAAAAAGTTGAACCTTGATTTTATCAGACAATAGGACATTTTCCTACAGTGTTCCAAGTGATTGATTGTATTTTTAATTATTTTTTTTAGATGGACGTGGATATTCTATATTGTTAAAAAATGGCTTCCTTTTTGCCACCCTACTCCACAACCCAGACATGCAGAATACCCAAGATGGTTGTCACATGCAGGGAGTGATCAGTTCCTGCTAGAATTTTTGGCATCTGCTTTAATGTTGCCGTAGGTTGCTTGTTAGCCTCCCTGATATGTTTTTTCCTTGTCCTGTCATTCACTTTGAAGGGACATCCTGGCAATGTCCCTGTTGTATCAAATTGTCTTCACTTATTGATGATAGTTTTTACAGTGTTCCATGGTACATGTAATGCCTTTTAAATTATTTTATACCCTTCTCCTAATTGATGCGTTTAATCAATGAGATCTCCTATATGCTTTGAAAGCTCCTTGCGGACAATGGATATCCCAGTGGATTCAACCAAGAAAACTGCAAGGAAATCCTACAGGAATGAATGTAATTGGCTAACTCTGAACAAAGCCTCAGTCCCATTATAAAAGGGTTTGGACACTTATGTAACCAGGGTACTGTAGGGGGTTTTTTTTGTTTTATTTTTGCTGAAAACTGTCTGTCTGATTTTCACTTGAATGTTGATGGTTACAAGGTCACGTTAAAGATGGAAAAAGTTCTGATATAGTATCTTGATTTCAGGCTTTACATCGCAAACACCTGCCATTTCTATAAGGGTATCAATACTTTTTATATCCACTATATACATGTGCTGTCTTTGCTGGATTCTCACATTTCCACTTGCATGTTTGCCCAAACACATTTAGGCTAATCTAAGCTTTTTGCAGTACTAAAAGTATATAAAACAGCTCTAATTAATCTCTGAAATATTGAATACTGTATGAGATATACATAATTTACAACCACTGCAATAACCACCATTACTATTTTATTGTATCATTTAAATATATATTTAGTGCAGGGTGTTATTAGTTATTTTCTAAAAGCCATTAGTATACAGAAGTTCATAAAATACCTTTTTAATACTAAAAATATTTTTTCTAGTAGTGGATTATTTGCATATATATATAAGGTAAGGCAAAAAAGTAATAAGTAAGTTAATACAGTATTTCCAATGGTTTTAGGCTTTACATTTTTACCATAGTAAACTTGTCTCTATTAAAACACACTGCTCAATATTCTGACAATCGTTAACATACACAAGTGAATATAACTGATGTTTGTGAAAAGTGTGGGAATACAGCTTTGTCCTGCTCTCAGTTTAATCATGGGAGCTTGTCACAGAATCCCTAAATTAAATATGCCGTTTTGTTGGAATGTACCATTTACAGAATACACTGTGCTTTTTGGGCCATGTTATCTGATTTTCCATAAATAACAGGAAACCCACAACCTAAGATCAGACTTAAATTATATGCATAAGCAATGGAGAAAATGATCTTGTTTAAATTTATCTTCTGTGGCCTGTAATTAATTTTTGTCTTTCTTTTTTTTTCTTTTAAGAAAAACCTTCCAGCATGGTTAACCCCGTAGACATATGGCAAAACTCATAGTGCTGGTATTTTTTTTTTTGCATTTAAGGTCTGTCGCAAAACTGATTAAAAGAAAAGATTTAAGTCATTCTGGTAATTTGAGTATACAATCAATTACATAAAGCCCTGTAGCATGTGCCCAACAGTCTCAATATTCATTGCCCCAAATGGGTGTGGTCTATTGGGGAATGGGTGTGGTCTCTAATGATATGGATAAGGTTTGCTTGGATCGGGTGTGGCTTGGCTGGGTGACAGTGTGACCTAATACATCCTGATTTTTCAATCAAGAATGTTGGGACATATACTATAGACAAAGAGGTCTGTGATCAGTGGATAAATAAGACCATCTGCAGAAAGAGCACATTACTATGATTTAACACGATAATAGTCTCTCATATAGGCTCATTATAATCTGCTATCTCACACCATGTGCAGCCATTGAAGTCTAGGGTGTAATAAAATTGTAATTGTGGTCAGCAATGCTTTAAGCTGCTAATGAAATTTTAATTGCTGCAAAAATTGCAGGACCTTCCAAAGTTAACTTTCATTCCATTAGAACAATTACCTTTGCTTGTCTAATTCATCTGTATGTCCATATATACTAAATAAATGGGTTTCACCAATATTGCTTATTTTCAAAGTCATACAAAATTGAATGGAGCATTATATTAATTGAATTACTGGTGAAGGCCAATTGTAAAGCAAGTGTGTCCTCTTTTAGCAATTATTCTTCACCATTGTAAACTTCCACAACACAAGAATTCATTACTTATACAAACATCATATTTCATGGTTTTTTTTCTTAAGAAGTTTTTGTAACATAAAACAATGTGACATTTTACAAAACTAACAAAAAACAAAATTGCAGTATAGGTGTTGTTATTCAATAACATGAGAGAAGGGATTAACAATTTTTGTAAGGTACTGCATATAGCACTCTGATACGTTACATGTGACCGAAAAAAATTACATAGTATACATTTTTAGTATATTAGAAGGTAAACAAAAAAAGATGTGTCAAGTTACCCACCATAACTACAACCATGGATGTAATAGGATCACTCAAACAAGTAGTAATTGCAACTCAATAGGACAAAATAATTTTAATTAAATAGAAAATTAATGCAATTTTAGTTCAACATGATGAATTTCAAAACAAAGCTTTGAGGGATGTAACCATTTTGAACCCATTGTGGGTTTATTTTATTATAATGTACTATGTACTTTTTAACAAGCTTAATAAAAGTGAGCAATCTTATTGAAGAAGAATTCCATCCAGGGGAACCACTCATCCAAAGACATTAGTGACACCATCCAAAGAACTATCTCTATACTTCCTATCTATACTTCTTATCTATACTTCCTATCTGTACTTCCTATCTAGCACTTTTCTCCAGCTGCTGAGTATTCTAATGTATATAATCAAATGTGAGTGGTACCTGTCTGGAGAGATACTGTGGTCATTCATTCAGTATGTCCATCAGATTTAATTATTCACTTGACACCTTTTAAATAGTGCTATATGCTCTATGTTGGTCTAGCAGTCTTTGGCCTCTGGACAACTAAAGAATTCAGGGTAGAGGTATGAAAAGAGGTAACAGTTGCTAGGGGATACTGCCCCTTCCGTTCACTACCTGTAAGGAAGTAAAATGGAGTTTGTAGACAGAGGAAATTATGCTCCTCTGCAAGAAAAGTACAGAGGACTTCTTGAGGGAGTGAAACAATGTTGAAAGTAATAGGCCATTGAAAATTATACTCCTCTCGTCTGCTGGTCAATACAGAAATGATGTGCCTTCAACCAGGGAACTCCAAGGATGACAGAAACAGTGCAGAAGACAAAATATTATTTTATTAATATTAACAAAAAAAATCCTGGTGTCTTTACCTGATGGTGGTGAGGGTGGGAATATCTTTCATGATAACTGAGTCCAGATTTGATAAGAGATCCATTTTTTCTTCTACTTTGAGAATGTAATTCCATGGTCTTGAGTAAACTTGGAATCTAAAATCACATTCTCCAGAATCCAGTAGAACTGTCCCATTAATAACCTTTATTTAATACTGAAGAGAAAGACAGAGCGAGATGAGAAAAAGAATGGAGAAAATCAAGGTTCTTACCCACAGGAAAAGTGGAGGGGGTACTGAGCAGATGTCCAGATTCCCCACAGTACAGATAGAAATGTCAATTTCTTCTTCTTAATAACAGCTTTGTCAGAGATAGACAAATAAGTCAAATCTCCACAGATTCAGGAGAGTCTAAAGGAGCAGAGGCTACAGAGGATTGTTTGGAGGAGAGGCCCCATGAAGCATTGAAGACTACAGAGTTCTCTAAGAGAGCCAAACCCACAAAACAACTCACCCTTAACTCCCTGTGAGAAACCAAAGCAGAATTAATATTTGAATGCAGCCTCCTTTCATTGGATATCTGATCCCCAATCACCTGAATCTGGAAACATAACACTTCACAGGCTCTTAATGCACATTCAGATTTTGGAAGCAACAGACTAAAATCATCAGCAGTTGGAAAATCAGGAGTAGGACCAGGTGTAGCAGAAATTCCGAGAGCCTGGAGTTGGGAATTCATGTGTAATTATTCTTCTTGGAAGCCATGAGCTGCTTGAGTGAAGGCAGCAATCTATGGAGCCAGAGTCCCCAAGGAGGAAGCATACCCTCCACCATCCATATTTCGTTTGGAAGAAACTGTTACCTACCTGACAGACAGGTGGAATGAGGAGAATGATTTCCCTTTCACCTCTCTCTGGGGTGAAGAGGGACACTTGAAAATATGCCTGCATCAGCAGATCAGCATGAGTCTGGAGGCAAACTATCCCAAATAAACACTCTGCTGTGCCTATCCCTGCGGCTCCTGGGTCGGGGGGAACTCCAGGGCTAGGGAGGGAGCTCCGGGGCTGGAGGGGAACTCATGCAGGTGAAAAAGCATTGGTCTGGATTCTCTGACTTCCCTGACAATAATAAATAATTAATCCTGGTAACAGATTTACAAACCATAAATTAAGTTATAGATTTAGTGATACATGAGTGGTAATAGTGACTGCGTGGGTTGACCCAAAACAGTTGAGGCTGCCTTGCCTGTAGGTATTAATAGAGAATTGCCATGTTCACCACTTCCAGCTGCTTGCAAAGGGTTAAAGTGGCTGACACTACCTTGTCCTGCAAGTGTCTATAGATGTGTCTTTCGTGCATAGTTATGTATATGCACGGTGGCTCAGTGGTTAGCACTTCTGCCTCAGCACTGGGGTCATGAGTTCGATTCCCAACCATGACCTTATCTGTGTGGAGTTTGTATGTTCTCCCCGTATTTGCGTGGGTTTCCTCTCACACTCCAAAAACATACTGGTAGGCTAATTCGCTGCTATAAAATTTACCTTAGTCTCTCTCTCTGTGTATGTATGTTAGGCTAATTTTGACTGTAAGCTCTATTGGGGCAGGGACTGACGTGAATGAATTCTCTGTGCAGAGCTGCGAAATTAGTGGCGCTATATAAATAGCTGATGATGATGAATATGCTCTTAATTAACTCTTCACGTGGCATAATAAAAGGTTCTTATTGTATATACATGGAGTACTAGTTTTTTGGTTCCAATATTTTTCTATATTCTATTTCTCATGTTTTCTCCCTTTCTTTGTATTTTAACATGCATCTAAGTATGTTATTAGCAGTCCTAAAACATGACTATTTTATTATTCATTTTCACTGGTTTAATGTTATTTTGATTTTGCGACTTAACATGCGCTTGCAGCCCTTTTGTTAGCTGGGTCTTAGATCTGGCTGTAGTTATAGAGGAAAATGTCTTTGTCATCATATTTGTTGAGATAAATCCGGCCTTTTATCACATGCAGTAATAACAGCTTCTTGTCTGAGCCAAGGTATAATTTAGAGGTTGATGATACTTAATCTTTGAAGCTTAATATTTATAGAGAGAGCTAGGCACAAGACCAGAACCTGGAGCCCAGTCCCACAAAGAAAAGGCAGATGAAAAGTAAAGAACAGATTTGACGTTAATGTGTCTAAGCAAATGATCATTGCCTAAAATAAATGTCGGTCAAGGCTGTTGTCAATTTAACTGAAGCAGTTATTCTTGTATATTTTGTGGCAGAATACAACGCAACAATGCAAAAGGCAGTAGGATCACATACACAGTCACTTACGGTGAGATTTGTCTATTCATCTAACCTAGGTGATAATATTTTGACTTGCAAATCTTTGCTATTGTCTTTTCTTTTGTCTTCCGGTGGATAATAATCATATATTAGCATTGTTGCTAAGCTGAAAATATATGAAAATAAACAACAGAAGGCACTAGGTGACAACTATAAGTGACTTGTGCAATAACAAACAAAAAAGAATTATAATAAATCATACAGTAGGCTGCTTCTTGTCCTTATGCACTTGCAAATCTAAAATACAAAACAAAAAACAGAAGCACCACACATAGTGTATTCAAACTCAATAACAGTGATAAAACATATAAGTCTGATAGGTAGCCCATACTTGCCAACTCTCCCTGAATGTCAGGGAGACTCCCTGAAATAGGGGTGATCTCCCTCACTCCCTGAAGAGTCTGGCATTCTCCCTGATGCTGAGCCAGTACAAGACGTGGTTGGCTTCGCCATCTGTGGCATGGTGACACAGTTCAGAAATTGTGTCCTATGTCCATGTATTGATGCCAATGGAGGTGGCCATTTTCATGGAGACCAAGATTTAATCAAAGACTGACAGGTAAGACAACATGACTTCAGTAATGGAGACAGAAATGTAAAAGACACTTCAGTCTCTAAAGATTCATTATCTGCTTTTCTTTAACACATAGTTGCTTACTCTCCTGGAATGTCCCGGTGACTCCCACATTTCTGGGAGACCTCCCGGGAGAGCAGGGCAACCTCCCGGTTCTCGCCCCCGCAATAGATAAGTGTGTGTGTGGGGGGGGGCTTAATTATGCAACTATTGTGTCATCTTAGCCCCACCCCCTGCTGTAATTGGCCAAAATTGTGACAATCGTTTAGCGCCGGGGCCAAAATGATGCGATTCGTCAAACCCCGCGTGCGGGGCGGGGTCTGCATGTAATTATCAGCTGCTATAAATGATGGCAGCATCTAATTGGGTGGCCCTTGCACCTATCTATTCAGGCAATACTGTCACTTACACACCTTTTTTTTTTTACTTATTTTGAGACCCCCTTCATTTCTGCTAATGGGGAACAGGCTAGGCAGGGGAGTCAGTATATAGACATTTTTGTTAAATTAAGCATGTAGCAGGAAGACTTTAGGTTCCATAATTGGACATGGCCTTTGTAAGTTGGTTAAGTGGTAAAATATGTACATTTAAAATTAATTGATGTAAAAATAGTGACATACCTTATATACACTTGGGATTATATAATTACAGTCGGACAAGTGTGCTATAATTCATAACAATCACACAGAGGTTCGTTCTCCTTAACTAAGTTGCTCTAGATAAGTGTCAGTCAGAACTAAACTGGTTGCCGCGGGTTACAGCACATCTGTACACTCTGCACCATGGTTTTCTCATTGACTTGTGCTAAGTGTGAGTGTAAATCAAAATATAAATCAATGACCGAAAAATGAAGCAGAATATCAGATTACAAATAAGATTCTCTGCAGTGAATGCAATCAATAATAAAGGACAGGGACCGGTTTTGCACGCAATTCTTCATCTTTGAAATGTTCGCTTTGCCTTTATAATAAAAATTAAATGACAAATATTAACCTAAAGATCCCCCATTTGTTAGGGTTAATATTCTGACCATTTTTCCTCGACAAAACACTTTTAATCAGTTAAGGAAAAATAAAAAAAAATCCAATTTTGTTTTATTTTTGACAATATTGTTTATTTCTGAGATATCACCCCTCCAGTTGCTATTCTATATCTTCATATAGAAGCAGCACTTAGAATCTGATGGTGTGTCCTTTTACTAACACTAAGAATTACTCTCTACTTTCACATTTTTCCAGAATCACTCATGAGCAGTTCATATTGTAATGTTGTATATACTGGCACACATCATTATTTGAATACTTTCAGCTGTCAGTAAATGTACGAGCAGTGAAAGTAGAAAAAAAAACGAAAGGGGGAAAAAAAGTTTCACATATCGTTAGAGCCAGGCGATTGCCTAAGTAGGAAGAGAGGTTCAAACATCTGCAGACTCATATATTAACTCTGGCTTGACAGGGTCAAAGGTTACCTTTTCCTTCTATATATTTTCCAATGATAAAGGCAGTTTTATAATATCTGTCCCCATAATTGATTCACATCAGGAATTACTCAATGGATCCAGAAAAGTAACACATTAAAACAATATATATGCGTATGAGCATGGCTCATGTCATGGCTAAACATGTCATTAAAGAATAATTAATTAGATTTACTTACGCATACATTGTAATTGTACCTAGGACATTGTCATGATTTGATTGGGTGCAGGATTTTATGTGTATTTGTGTGGTGTGTGTGTGTATATGTGTGTCCTTCACAACGTTCCCTATGTGGGTCAATACAATCTAATAAAGTCCACTTGTTTATCACCTTCTATATAGAGCAGTGTTGGCTAACATGTGACACTCCAGGTGTTGTGAAACTACAAGTCCCAGCATACCCTTACTGGCTGGCTGATATATATTGGCAAAGCATGCTGGGACTTGTAGTTTCACAACACCTGGAGTGTCACAGGTTAACCAACACTGATATAGAGTGTGCCTGATGCTTTTTTTTCTAAAATAACTTTATTTATAACATACGATCACACATTAAAGTAAGGACCAAAATAGTCCAGAATAGGTGACATTATATAGAACTGGCAGGGACTGCGTGACAGCCTGAGCCAAATACACAGAAGTACGTATTAAAAAAGAATAAAAAGAAAACAAGAAGAATACACATCCTCTTAGATGGCCCGAAATGTGCAAGAGTAATAATACAAATCCACTAATTGATGTATAGGAGTGTGAGGTCTATTTTTCCTATAATCAGGGCCCTCTTAACCACATTATGGGCCCCCGGGCAAAGCAGTGCTCCGGGGCCCCATATATATATATATATATATATATATATATATATATATATATCATACTTACCAACTTTCTGTTGGTGAAATCCGGGAGCCTGCAGAGGAGGTGGGCGTAACGGGGGGCGGGGCTCCAAGTGGCGTCATTTTGGACCTGCCCCCATGACGTGATGACGCAAAATGCGTCATTTGACAGCGGGGGGCGGGGCCAAACGCCGCGATTCACCGGGAATCGCGGCGTTTGGGACTTAATTCTGCCCACTTCACTAGGAAGTGGGTAGAATTATCCAGATGCGGGGGATTGCCACACTCGCCCGGGAGCCCGGGAGACTCTCGCAAAATGCGGGAGTCTCCCGGATATTTCGGGAGAGTTGGCAAGTCTGATATATATACGTTAAAAAAAAAAGAAGTAATATATATATATATATATATATATAAACATATATATATATATATATATATATATATCTCAATCAATATATCACATTTTTTTTACTTTTTTATTATACTTATCTTGCGGTCAGCTGGCGATCCGGCTCCCTCCCTAGTCTCCTCCTCCATGCTGCGCTCCGCAATGGATGGATTTGCAGGATTTTTTGCTTCAGTGCTGCCTCGGACGGGCCCCCTGTCCCGCAGGGCCCCCGGGCACCTGCCCATTGTGCCCAATGGAAGAGATGGCCCTGCCTATAATGCAAGGGGGAAGAGAGGAAGTAGGAAGATTGGGGAGTGTTACTGTTGCTTTTACTATTTGAAAGTTAAAGCATAAATGCCAACTCTTCCGGAATCCTGGGCGAGCCTGCATTTCTCCCGCATGGAGTTGTGCATCAGCTGAGGGGCGGGGCTTCGCGAATCGCAGCCTTTTGGCCCCGTCCCAGTGACGTAATGCCTGCTTTGGGTCTATTTACCAATGTAAAAGACCCAAAACAGGCATTACGTCACTGGGGGCGGGACCAAAACCTTCCCCCCATCCCCCTACACCCTTCTTCAGTGCTCTCCCGGAGGGAGCCAGCCAAAAGTAGGCAAGTATGAGTTAAAGGGTTTTTTTATGTGTTTGTTTCAACAACTCAACAATCCAAATACATCCTGGTAAGTTAATTGGCTGCAATCAAAATTAATCTTTGTGGGTGCATGTGAGAGTGAGTGCGTTGCTCGTGTGTGAATGTGTGTTTAGATGCATGCCTGCAAGTGTGTGCCTGTATGTTTGTGTGTGTGTGTGTGTGTGTGTGTGTGTGTGTGTATGTGTGTGTGTGTGTGTGTGTGTGTGTGCATAATAGAGAATGTACAGTAGATTGAAAGCTACACTGGTGCAGAGACAGATGTGAATGGTCAAACATTCTCTGTGTTCATTAATATGTATGCTCATATAAAGAACTAGAGAAAAAATAAGACTGCACTCGGTACATCCCATATTATATACCACTATAATTATTACCTACATTTTAATGGTGTTTAAATCATATAAGTCAGTGTAGGACCTGCATATAATGAGGTGCCCTTGATGCTGGGGTGCAGGCTTAAATGTTTTGACCAAAATATGAACTAATACCTCATGTTTTCCTTTTGCTAGATGCACACAGATCTGCAGTGTTAAGGATAAGCACTGACAACAACTGTGATTTTGTTTTGTTTGCATATAAAGAACTATTAATAAAATTATTAAAATAATACATTCTTTTGTAGATTGATTTCACTGTGTTTAATAATTATTAAGAATATATGGACAGATTAGTGAATAGGGTAAAGGTGGTCGTTTTTTATTTGCTTTTGACAAATCAATACAAACAATAATAAGCAGTGAGGAGTGAAAGTCATTTCTTGTACATGTCCAGAGTGGAGATAATAGATACAAATGCACAATATTTCCAGATTTGGAGGATTCTGAGTTTTGCAGCTGTGTCATGTGAGGTAAGACTGACTATGATGAAGGAAAAAAAGGAAATCATTCAAACTCAGGGAAGACAATAAAGACATTAGAAGAGTTTTTAGATTTCAGGTACAGGAATTAGAAAACAGAACAGATGCTATATACATGGCAAGTCACATTAAACCCATACATGTTTAATGAAAGAAGTGATATGCCAGATGATAACAAAACAGACACAAAATAGGTTTTCACTGATGATGACTGGAGAGAGACTTGATTAAAGGGTGTAGGTTGGATGTACAACATACTTGCCAACTCTCCCAGAAAGTCCGGAAGACTCCCGGAATTCAGGTCAGTCTCCCGGGCTCCCGCGAGAGCTGGCATTTCTCCCGCATCCCGCGATTCTCGGTGAATCACGCAATTTTGGAGGGCGGGAGGGGGCGGGGCAAGGCCAATCGCGTCATTTTGGCTCCAGCCCCGCGACATAAATTACGGTTTTGCGGGGGGCTGGGCCAAAATTACGCAATTGTCCTCGCCCTGCCCCCTCCCGCCCTCCAGTCACGCCCCCTCTCCCGGAAACAAGTTTCCAGGAGTAGGCAAGTATGATGTACAATACCTACTATCACATGAAAATAATTTGTTATGGAATTTAGGGTATGTGACCATGTCCCTGCTTTCTCTGTTCCATTTTTGAAAGATAAACAGAGGAGAGAACGTGATCGCAGAGGGATCATTGATCCCTATCAAGTAGCCAACATCTCCTGCACCAAGGCTTTCTTATAAAACACAAATAGTAAGGTGGACAGAGCATGTCTTCTGTATATCCATGTTACTATAATGGTCATTATCTAATCACCCGTATTTTCTCCATGTGCATAGAAAAGGATATGCCAAAAGGAAGTGAGCTAAATATATATTAATTATAATTCATGGGATAATTCCCCCCATAATGTAGTGCCTAATATAAATTATTGGGAGATTATATAACATACCAAGATATATCTGACCATGTCAAACTTTTACGCACAGCACAAAACTTACGTGACTTCTAATATACAGGTATGGGATCTATTACTTGGGGTGTTGGAATTTAGGATATTCCATTTCGGGGGTTTTCTATAATTTTGAGCACCTACATTTAAAATATACCCCACAAATCTGATGCAGTGCTCCTCATAGTGACTGTATGATGACGCACTTATTAACCATCTCTGTGATGCAGTGCTCCTCACAATGACTGTATGATGATGCACTTAGTAACCATGTCTGTGATGCAGTGCTCCTCACAGTGACTGTATGAGGACGCACTTAGTAACCATGTCTGTGTGTCACAGAGCACCAACAATTATTAACCGTTTTTCCCTTTCTGGCTTTCGGATAATAACTTATATGTACAGTATAGCCAAATGAATACTTGACATGAATACTGGACATCATATATAAAGACTATATAAATATTATTTAAGAAATTTATACACATATTGATTACACATATGTATTATACATGGAATAATTATTGTTTTGATGTATTAAGTAGAAAATATGTTCACATTAACTGAGTAGTTTACGGGTCATTTTATATAGAGGTAACAGAAATGAACGATGATTTAAAATATCTTTATGATCTATACTACAATGGTACAATCCTTACAATTAAGACTGCAATTATTTTTACTTATATAAAACAGGAAGTCCCATTTCCCATGACATTCTCAGTCCATAAAACCTATACCTCTTCTCAGGTACAGCAGTAAAACAGCTGAGTCCACCACCAGTAATAGGAACTGAGGGCTGAATCTAAGCTCCAGGGATATTAAAATCTGAGGCCATATCTGTGAACTGTAGTGGTACTCTGGGGTTAACAACTTGACTAAGGGAGTACTCCCATCTGATGTCACAGAGGAGGGATTGTTGGAAGTGATATATTGGATGGACGGAGATTAAGCAGCCTCTTGGCTTCTGGACGTTGCCCATCCACCCTACCTGTTGTGGGATGTCGTCAGGGACCGTAAGTATGCAGTTGGTTTTCTACATCTTTGAATTTGTTCATGGTATGTAAGAGTGGCACATTATGGTAGTGAACGCACTTAACCCATCTCTCTTCGATGGAATCGGCTATAATCTTGGTCCAAGTACCGCCCTTGCGGGTCGGCCTGTGGTTGCTTCCGTTAGCCCAGAAGGGGGGGCGGGACTGCCCCATGTAAGGTAGATATGTGCGCCAAGGGTGTGTTGTTTGTCCCCCGTTTGCAGATGTCCCATAGTAAATGCTGGGGCATCCTGGTTTACCTGGCAGATGTCGTACTGACTGCTCTCTTTCTCCAACACCATACTTTCAAATTAAATTCTGTTTATTTCACCACAACTAAGTTGTTGTGTCATTTATTTAATATTAGTTAAAAAGAGTTCAGAGGTTAAGGGATGGAAGGATGTCAGCCGTTAAGCATTTTATCCTTTTCAATCGTATGTAATGGAATTCTGCACATAAAGTGTTACATGTCTATGGTAAAGGTTTCCACTGGTAATATACTTAGAGCACACAACGAGTGCAGAAAGGTTTACATCACCCATCACTAAATATAGTTTAAAGTCTATTTTGCTAATTTGGAAACATTAATATATTTGTGCAATAGTTTCTATATATTAAAATCATTTGAAGTCAATAAGAAAAACTGTATATGGAAGTTGAACAACTGGAATATGAAGTTGAACTTTAGTTTTCTTAAATAATAGGTCATAGCCATCTTGGAACTTACTTGTTGAATTCTCTCACTGCGACCAGTAAAACCACAATGGTTGGACCACCATCCACACAAACCCGCCCCCTTCCAACACCCTAAATAATCATACTCCAATCTGGATTTGGTCATCCAGCCAGGTCGGTTGTTAATTCCCAATAAGACACATTTGTGAGATCATTGTACAACTGGGAAGTTCTACATGCTTGTCATTAAAGGTTAGATTTATACAATTTGGAGCTCCATATGCATGAACAGATTGCTCAAAGATCTAGTTGCTAAGCAATCAGGATAAAGGGCCAGAGAGGGTGGGTAGATGTATCAAGCTGCAAGCTCCTGGCGGGTTTGGAAAGTGGAGATGCTGCCTATAGCAACCAATCAGATTCTAGCTGTCATGTATTAAATAAATGATGACTAGAATCTGATTGGTTGCTATAGGCAACATATCCACCCTTCAAACCAGCCACTTGCAGCTTGATACATTTACCCCCCGGGTTGCATAGTGCATAGAGAACATTCTATTAAGCTATATATATATATATATATATATATATATATAGATTAGGTAGATAGATAGATTAGATAGATAGATAGATAGATATTATCATCATCATCACCATTTATTTATATAGCAACACTGATTCCGCAGCGCTGTACAGAGAATTCATTCACATCAGTCCCTGCCCCATTGGAGTTTACAGTCTAAATTCCCTAACACACACACAGAGACAGAGAGAAAGAGACTAGGGTAAATTTTTGATAGCAGCCAATTAACCTACCAGTATGTTTTTGGAGTGTGGAAGGAAACCGGAGCATCCGGAGGAAACCCACGCAAACACGGGGAGAACATACAAACTCCTCACAGATAAATATATATTATATATATATATATATATATATATATATATATATATATATATATATATATATAATTTTTCTTTTTCTACCTTTTCCTGTGATGGGGAATTGTAAGAAAAACACACCTGAAGCGTTTTGGCATTACTACGATGTACCATTTAACATTACACATCCAGTATATAGTGATGATCGCCAGCACTACAACATAGAAAACGAGCTACAAGCCAACCAACACTCTTGCTTCAGTTTTCATAAATTCTCCAGATTTGCAGCGTGCACGGCTATAAACCTATCATCAGTAAATAAAAAAAAGATTTGAAAACATTCTACAAGTAACATTATCCTGGGACACAGTTTGATAAATATCTTACAAGACCATAAAATACCAACAATGTGTATTTGCTGCACTGAACTTAATTTCTACGCAACATATTGAAGTTCGTTTTTTTAAATGGTATCACTCTGATACCTCAATGTCTGGGCTAGGCAGTTTTATGGCTAGAGATGGAAAGCAGATTTATCTATCTGTTCTGCTTAAAAGAATATAAAATATTGTTACTAAAATGTTAAAAGTTATTTACATTCCCTGTGGGTGTTGCATAGTTTAAACTACATGCAAAGAGCAAAAGAAACAGCTCACTCATTTATACAGCTCACTATAAACATATGAAAAAAAAGAAATTAGAGGAACACTCATATCTCAAACTTATTGCCTGAGTGCTGGTGAGACCGGGTCAGACGTTCGTATGGAAACCAAGGAACGAATATAGCACTCCTGGGACTTCTGTCTTAATAGTAAAAACAGGCTCCTCCTTCCATCAATCACATAATGGCACAATATAGCTTAAACATGTCCTTACATATAGAACTACACATTCATATTCTGCTGTGTGTATGTATATTAGTAAAAAGTGACTAAACAAAGGAGTAGTCACTCATCATTCATTCATTAGAAAAGCCCTTATCTGGGGCTCCAGTGAGCAGACAGTTGCATTGGCAGTGAATGAACTCATGTTTCCCACATTACGATATCTGGGCATTGTCCACAATCCAACTAGAAGAGGTAAGATGCTTGAATTTTTTTTCTACATATACAAACCCCTATAGCTAAGTGATTTCTCAGAGCCGGATCCACCACTAGGCTAACCTAGACGGTCGCCCAAGGCGCCAATGGTTAGCCAATGGACATAATGTCACTCATCCAGTGTTTTTCATGTGCTTTCTCGGACAGCTGACATGGAGAGAAAAAGCCACCAGCTTCCTACCTGTGAATCCATGTATATATATATATATATATATATATATATATCTATCTATAATATAAATGTCTAGTGGCGTGTGTAAGTCTGTGTGTGTGTGTGTGTGTGTGTGTGAGTGTGTGTGTGTGGAAAATATAAAACCAAGCTGCAGAGCCACCTGCTGGGCGGAGTTATACACTGACCTACTAAATTCTTAGTGTGTGTGGGGAAAAAAATTCAGAAAGGGCTGAAATTTGGTATACTAAGATGTTTTTAATTTGTTAATTTAATTTGTTAATTGTTAAAAGTGTTTATAAAGATTTAAAAAAAATATATATATATTTCTTAAAGGAGAAGTGACAGTTGGGAGTGGTTGGTGGTTGCCGGGGGTGACAGTGGGGAGTGGTTGGTGGTTGAGGCCTGGGCTATGGCCCAAATGCATGACAAGAACCTTTTTAACACCTTAAGTAGCTTGATTTGACTAGAATGCATGAGTATCATGCACGGGTTAACTTGTATATATATATATATATATATATATATATATATATATATATATATCAGTAAGTTAGCATTATTGAGGTGCCATATATGAATAAAATACAGTTTGTTGACTGTATTTCTTCAAAATAAATAATACACTAAACTATACAATACATTGCTAATTGTAACTTGACATTTTAACGCTATTTTAATCCTGTTTATCTCTCTAGTCAACTACAGAAATTCAGGGCAATTTCAATAAAGTGGCAATGGGGCCACCAATACACTGACTACTGATGGAGTCTGGATTGGAAATCTTCTTTGTAAGGGGTGATTCTTATCTTTCAGGTAAAATTTAAAGTTAAAAAAAAAATTACTATCCCCCTAGAAAGCTCTAACATTAACGCAAGTCCTATATCTGCACCTACATCAAATATTAACGGTAAACCAAGACCAAGCACTCATCCAAGTCTAACCATAAACCCAGCTACACCGCTGAAATTATCCTGAAAGTTCTCTGACCCCCCCTAAAATTAGAAAAATATAATAATCCCTCTGATATATATCAGTGAAAATGATTTTGCCCTCAAGAAAACTCGATACAACCTACTTTTAGGATACTGGATAATGGGATTGGGGGACACACTAATGTGATCTATGTCTGGGCTCACAAATGTCTTAAATAGACCCGGCTCAGGCGCAATTAAAAATATGTGTCCCAAATCCTTTCCTGTGACACCACTCCTGGAATATCTTTATGTACAAGCTGTTAAGACTCCGACTAAGCACAATGTATTATAATATTAGTAAACACATTGGTCTTTGTTCAAACTTCAACTAAACGGTTGCCGCCAGCTTAAGATATATAATCAAACAATTCCTTTATATTATTGCACTTAATAAAGAGTAATTATCCCTACCAACACTAAACAGTTCTCCTGGTTATGCTATGTCATGATTTGCAGCTCTGAGTGCAACTCAATCATAAATCACGCCTGCAATTACAAAGTCATACTTCAGCATTTTATACCAAAAATTGGCCCCTTTTTACTTGATTTGTGGTGCCCTGGGGAGGAATTGTTAGGTTTGACTTCTGGAATATGTCTTTTATACGTTTCAGTAAAATTAGTTAGGTCTGGTATATATGTAGGTCTTTACCTGCTATTTCAGGAAACAAAATGAAACATGTAACATTTATCAAGCGAGCAGTCATGACCCGAATCCAGCGTGCTTGAACAGTGCTCGCTTTGCTGTATGAAAAAAACGTATTCCCAAACCATACATTTATCACGACGGTTCATTTAAGGTGTGGATATAAGATTTTATAATAAAGCATGTGGACATTTCAGATTTTTCGGTGGGAGTGGGACTGATTTGTGTCAATTTAAGTTAGGTAAGTTTCCTGACATGTGGAAGTAGTTAAATTCTGAATACAATTAGAAGTGCAGTGATTGTTAATTACGTTATAGCTATATTTGCATTAACAGCAGTTCCACTATCACAGTATATTGAAGAGGAGTAAGTTAGTTTTTAAGTCAACTAATGTTAATAGAATGGCACTAAAGGGTAGATGCATCCAACCTTCTAAAATGGAAGAGTGGAGGTGTTGCCCATAGCAACCAATCAGATTCTAGCATCATTTATCTAGTACATTTCTGAATTCTCTGCTACCCCTAAGAGTCAGTTTTGAACCACTGCATCTTTATTTAAACATGTGCATCTGCATGTATACTTTAAGGTGCACACCAACTTCCCAGTTCTTAGAACTGCCTTCCCTGAAGTCAATTTGTTACCAACTTTGCAGGTTTGCTGATACACTTGAAAATGTGCATGGTCACTTCAAAGACCAAAAACAAATAAATTACTATTTACAACTACCCTTTATTAATCTCAACTGTTCAATTTTTCTCTTAAAGTACTGCTTGGCTTAACTGAATCATAAAAGTGACGTCTTTATTAGATGTTAACATTTGTGTGTTTCAATATGTTTAATACAGTTCTAGGAATGCAACTCTCTCTTCCAAGATTTCTCCTGTGCTGCCCCCCACCACTGGAACGATCTCCTTCGTTCTAGGAGACTATCCCTTTAGCCTGCAAAGCTTTGAATGCTCCTTGAAAACCCACCTGTTCATTATCGCCTACCATTCCAGTGTTTAACCAGTCTCCTACGTGGTACATCTTCCAGTGCTTCATCCTTCATCCCACTGACTCTTACTTCAACTCCACCTTTCTGATTTCTAGATTCCCTTAAACTGACCAAGGGCTAGATTTACTAAGCTGCGGGTTTGAAAAAGTGGGGTGTTGCCTATAGTAACCAATCAGATTCTAGCTATCATTTATTTAATACCCTCCATAAAATGATAGCTAGAATCTGATTGGTTGCTATAGGCAACATCCCCACTTTTTCCAAACCCGCAGCTTAGTAAATCTAACCCCAAATGTGTCAACTGTGTGTCTGCCCCTTTCCTTTTAGATTGTAAGCTCTCATGAACAGGGCACTGTTCCCTCCTGGTCCTCCTCTTTTCATCACCTTTAACTTCAGTTCAACAGCTATATTATGTACCCCCCCCCCCCCCGCCCCCCGGGCTCTCTGCCTCAAACTCAACTTCTCCATTGTCATTGCACCTCTTTCAGTGGATCTTATCCTGTTAGTCGCACCAATACTCTTGGGCACAGGTTTGAGCTAGCGCTGAATTGGGTGCCAGGGGTATACCCAATTGCCCATTTAAGCTACTATTAGCAGTTTTGTTTTGATATGTTTACTGTTTTGTCCTGTAATACCATATTCTATTTGGTTCTTTGCCCTCTGTACAGCAATGCAGAGCATTTATGTGTGTCCTATAAATAAAGGATAATAATAATAATTATAATAATACTACAACAACCTCTAGCACACCGGAATGTTTACGGCATCATACGTTATACAGATTGTGTGACTGTTTGACTCATTATTATGCAGGAAAGGACAGGGCTCCATGTGATAATTTATCATGATTTGAGGAGGAAACGGAGGCGAGAAGGAAGCCAGAGATGGAGCGTTAAATACACCCAGCAGTGATTTCAGGTTCCTGTCAAACTGATGCAAGAAGATTGTGGGGTCAGACACACCCTTGTACGGTATAAAGTTCATGTATCCAACTCCTTTAGCTTATACCAGTGGTTCCCAAAATATTTGCAGTTCGCGGCACCCTTAGAGTCTCCATAATTTTTTCAAGGCACCCCTCCAAAATAATTATCGAGCAGTCCCGTTTTATAAGCAGTTGGGTCAAAAAAAAATGTAATAAGTATTTAGGTCAGGACAGAAATACTTATTTAGTTGTATGCAAAAATAATACACATAAATCCAAGGGAAAAGAATATTTTTATATATTTTTTTCAATTATATTTCTGTCAAAGAATAATTTACAGCTCCGCGCCCCTCTGCATCTCCACACACTGTGCCCTCCTTCATCTCCACACACTCTGTGCCCCCATGCATCTCCACACACACTCTGTGCTCCCTCTGCATCTCCCCTCACTCTGTGCCCCCTCTGCATCTCCACACACTGTGCCCTCCTTCATCTCCACACACTCTGTGCCCCCTCTGCATCTCCACACACTGTGCCCTCCTTCATCTCCACACACTCTGTGCCCCCATGCATCTCCACACACACTCTGTGCTCCCTCTGCATCTCCCCTCACTCTGTGCCCCCTCTGCATCTCCACACACTGTGCGCTCCTTCATCTCCACACACTCTCTGTGTCCCCTCTGCATCTCCCCTCACTCTGTGCTCCCTCTGCATATTCCCTCACTCTGAGCCCCCATGCATCTCCACAAACACTCTGTGCCCCCTCTGCATCCCCACACACTCTGTGCCCCCTCTTCATCTCCACACACTCTGTCCCCCCTCTTCATCTCCACACACTCTGTGCCCCCTGCATCCACACACTCTGTGCCCCCTCTGCATCTCCACACACTCTGTGCCCCCTCTGCATCTCCACACACTCTGAGCTCCCATGCATCTCCACACACTCTGTGCCCCCTCTGCATCTCCACACACACTCTGTGCCCCCTCTGCATCTCCACACACTCTGTGCCCCCTCTTCATCTCCACACACTCTGTCCCCCCTCCTTCATCTCCACACACTCTGTGCCCCCATGCATCTCCACACACACTCTGTGCTCCCTCTGCATCTCCCCTCACTCTGTGCCCCCTCTGCATCTCCACACACTGTGCCCTCCTTCATCCCATTCTCCACACACTCTGTGCCCCCTCTTCATCTCCACACACTCTGTCCCCCCTCCTTCATCTCCACACACTCTGTGCCCCCTCTGCATCTCCACACACACTCTGTGCTCCCTCTGCATCTCCCCTCACTCTGTGCCCCCTCTGCATCTCCACACACTCTCTGTGCCCCCTCTGCATCTCCCCTCACTCTGTGCCCCCTCTGCATATTCCCTCACTCTGAGCCCCCATGCATCTCCACAAACACTCTGTGCCCCCTCTGCATCCCCACACACTTTGTGCCCCCTCTTCATCTCCACACACTCTGTCCCCCCTCTTCATCTCCACACACTCTGTGCCCCCTGCATCCACACACTCTGTGCCCCCTCTGCATCTCCACACACTATGTGCCCCCTCTGCATCTCCACACACTCTGAGCCCCATGCATCTCCACACACTCTGTGCCCCCTCTGCATCTCCACACACACTGTGCCCCCTCTGCATCTCCACACACTCTGTGCCCCCTCTTCATCTCCACACACTCTGTGCCCCCTCTGCATCTCCACACACACTCTGTGCCCCCTCTGCATCTCCACACACTCTGTGCCCCCTCTTCATCTCCACACACTCTGTGCCCCCTCTTCATCTCCACACACTCTGTCCCCCCTCTTCATCTCCACACACTCTGTGCCCCCTGCATCCACACACTCTGTGCCCCCTGCATCCACACACTCTGTGCCCTCTGCATCTCCACACACTCTGTGCCCCCTCTGCATCTCCACACATTCTGTGCCCCCTCTTCATCTCCACACACTCTGTGCCCCCTGCATCCACACACTCTGTGCCCTCTGCATCTCCACACACTCTGTGCCCCCTCTGCATCTCCCCTCACTCTGTGCCCCATCTGCATCCCAGGGGCCAGGAAGACCCAGCATCCTCCTCTCTCCTGCTGCTTGTCACTCAATGTCGGGTATGATGACGTTACTCCCGCCATAGTGAGAAGCGAGGAGGGAGGATGGTGGGTCACGGAAAGATTTTTGTTGTTTTTTTTTTTCTTCTCTTCCCGGTCGCCGCAACCGTGTGACAGTACCGCAGCACCCCTGGGAGCCACGGCGCACACTTTGGGAACCGACGGCTTATACTATGCAGCCTCCTTCTCAGAGTAATCACTCTAGTGTTTTCACTGCCGAAATCTGAGTTTAGAACTCCTGGTATGTGGACATAAGTAGGCAACCTACGTCTGTCCAGTGTCGCTGCCAGTGCATGTGTAGCTCCACCACAACTGGAGAGCCAGAGGTTGCCTAGTCCTGAATCTAAGAGATGTTTTCATCACAATACAGTGCGTCATTTTCTAGCACTAAGCACCATAGTTTTCTTACATGCTGCTACACTTCTCTTTGCATGTCTGGTTACTCCACAAAGCCGTCAATTCCCCTTCTTCCCGCACCTCCGCCTGGACAGGTGTCTTCAGGTTTTCTTCTACATCGCACTGAACAAGTTCCTATCCAGGCTGCCAAACTAGCAATTTTACTGAATTATAAAAAGCTGCAAGGGAAATTAAATGGAAAATTTATAAGACAAACATTAATTATGTTCTGTTTCATGGAAAGGTAGAATGTCTGTTTCCGTCAGTATTTAGCTACAGTTTATGTAGTTACTGCATGGATGGCAGTTACACATTTGTCCAGGACTGGTATTATAATTAGTCCCATATTAGAAGCACCTTCAGGATAATGAAATTTTTCTATTTTAAAGATAGACTCACCTCTGATGTCTATAGCTCTGCTTGTTTTACTGATAAGCTGACTATTCTGTTCATGTTCAGGGAACATATGAGCGGAATTTAGATTATTTGCCTAAATGTGCATCTGGCTGCGGAATTTTGCACCTTTATCTGACAGACGTCACCCTTAACCCTTTATTGTTTCACAAAGAATTTGCCCTATCATGTGTGTTCCACTCAGATTTCTCCCTTCTTGAATATGTTCCGCCATTTTTGCATCATAAAGAATTACGTTTTACTTGGGTGAAACAGAGAAAATGCTATTAAACGCTGCTGTGAGAAGGTAGCTCTATACAGAGAGAGATACAGAGAGACATATTGACAGCAAGGAGACTCAATGTGAGAAAGAAGAAACACCAGATAAGTTTATTAAAAGGAAAGGCAGGTGGAGTAACAAAGATAAAAGTGTTAAGGCGACAGGGAAAAAAAATCTGTGAGAAGGAGAGAGAGTTAGCGGTAGCGGTAGTTCCTCTATGGGGCCCCGGAGGTGAGATGGAGCTACCGTGTGTCTGGCGCCATCCCCGCACTTCTCCTGGGTGACGGGGAACGGCCACCTGTTTGCTCTCTCACGCGCGTCCCATTGCCTAGTAACAGGACGCTCCTTCCGGTCTTCGGCTTCTCTTTAGTGCGCACATGCGCACTTCAGCCGCGTCACATTGCTAGGCAACGGGACGCTCTCTCCGGGCTCTGTCGGTGGTCAGATGTGCTCTCACCGCTGCAACTCCTCTCCTCCTATCAGGGGCCATTTCCTGATATATTAGGAACCCACCTCCACTGGCTCATTGCCAGAGTATTGGTTTACCAGTGTCCAGCGTTCCAGTGTCCTTCTCCCTGTTCCTGTTTTTTTGCTATTAGATTCTGACCTTCGGTTTGTTCCTTGACTACCCCTCTGTCCTCGTGATTTGGTACCTTTTTGTCTGCTAGTTCCTGACCACGGCTTTTCTGACCATTCTACTGGATTCTCCTCTGTACTTCGCCTCGGCCATCCTGTGTACACTCCATTGCCATGGTGACTACCTGGGAGAACAGCGACTTGTGCACCTCACGCAGCCAAGCCCATACCTCCTTGCAGGGGTCCCTGGTGCGTTAGACTACGTGCCTCTCAGTCTAGTTGCGCTAATACCAGTCAGTGGCTATCTTCTTACTACAAACGTGACACGGTGCATCTGTAATAAAGGAATTCCCTCCTGCCGGTTTGTGACATAGTTTGCATTTACCAATTCTGTCCTCCTCATCCATCTGGTCAATTAGTTGGACTTGTCACTGCCCCCATTAGTATCATCATCATCATCATCATCATCATTATCATTTATTTATTTATATAGCGCCACTAATTCCACAGCGCTCTACAGAAAATATTTGTCACTCACATCAGTCCCTGCCCCATTGGAGCTTAAATTCCCTAACACATGCACAGACACAGACTAGGGTCAAACTGATAGCAGCCCATTAACCTACTAGTATGTTTTTGAAATATGGGAGGAAACCGAAGCACCCGTAGGAAACCCACGCAAACATGTTTTGCAGGTTAAGTGTGTCTCAGGTACATGGACTGGAATTTTCACATGTATTTGAATGTTCCACGCAGCAATTGTTCAATATTCTAGTATCATTATAAGCTGTATGGTATGGGATGTATTGTGCGTCCAGCAACTAGCACTGCAAGAGCTGGATATCACCTCCTAGGGAGCAGCCCTGTAATGTGGAGGCCATGCAACAGGATGTCCGTCCTGGTTTAATACTAGTACCCTCCACGTTTGTGCATATGGGGAAAGACGAAACCCGCCGTTTGGCCTTGGACCGATTTAACTGGTAGTGTGAGCGGTATTGTATCTTCTGGGTTGCTAGTTGCCCCTTCAAGTGCTGTTGAGCATGTTGTGGCAGAGTGCAGTTTGATGGAGGTTTTACCTCTTTTAACCTCCCTCGCAGTAGTATCTAGAAGTAGCATTGTTTGGAGGTAGCATCACACGATGAAGCAAAATTTTAGCCCAATAAGCAAATCTATTATGCCACTGTCAATTGTGTCTGATGCATTCATGTTGTTTGACATAATAGAACCTGATAGTGAAACAGAGAATGGTTTGGTGGGAATGGAACTAGAGGCTTCTCTAGAATGTTCGGCTTTGTCTGCCAGATGTGAGGCTGTTCCAAATTCTGTTGTTCCTGTGGTGACACATGACACAAGATGATTACATATGCTTTAGAGATGTTCCCATTGTCTTTAAAACTGTGTCTGGCATGGCAGAAGTGGTTACCCCTGTCACTGAGTCCACAGCATGAACATTTTTCCATTTATAAGGCTGGATATTTTGATCCAGTCCTTAAGCCTGAAGGTGCAGCATGACATATGCATAGTGTAGACATGGCAAGAGGCATGGCACACTTAGGCACCACTTCCTTCATATGGAAGTTCTTTAAACTACCATATGGTAGGAGGCTGAGTGACTATGAGATTGCCACTTGCCTCATTGGTATTAGCTCATCACGGAGCAACCTGGGGGTTAGTGGCCCCTGGGCACATATGTACAGGTTGCATCCTAAAGTGCTGTCAAATTGGGCTAGAGCGTCCAGCCTTGACATCTCTACTTAATCATAATGAGTCTAAGCCCAAGTAGAGGAGTCAGCTCCTCTCCTCGGAGAAGAGTGAGCCCTTTACCTACCCAACATTGCAGTAGCCATAGACATCTGTGTCCATCGGAAGAACCTGGATCTAGAGAAGCAATTGTTCCATCTCGGCAGTCACCATCACCACCAGCATGGAGAACACAGGACCAGAGAGGGATAGAAAGCGACAGCAGGTGTCAGTGGAAGGAAATTTCACTTGCCCTAGATGGACCAATGCAATGTACACAATGACATTTATGGGTTGTTTCATCTATGGCAGAGTGTTGTCCAAAGGTGAACACAAACTGAAGACATGATAGTCTTGTAAAGGCATTTATCCACGTTCCACCCTGACTATCTCCTCTGGTTTGAGTCATCCGCGGTCACCCGAAGGCCTCTACACATACTTGAGTAACTTTTTGTCTCCATCTACTGTTCTTGAGTGTCAAAGTTCTTTCATGTGAACCCAATGCATCTCGAATAACATTAGGCTTTGCCTCTATTTAAATTCTTTCTCCTACTTTCATTTGTTTCCCCTCATGATACTGTTGTCACTCATTGACTGTCAGGAGTTCAAAAAACGATGGGTCTTTTGATGCTCATATGCCACCTCGAAGATTGCAATTTGATACACGCAACAGCAGATTTCTTTTTTCATTTGGGACTCCAGTGTGATACGAATCCTTGTTACACAGTCCCGTACATCCTGGTAATAGTCCTGTCACTATTTCCTCATTGTGCCAGTTTCCGCTACTTACTATGATAACCTTGTCTTCTAACTAGTTTCAGCATCCCCTTTCCTCTTCTCTTCTGCCTCTGTTGTACCATAAGTCTTCTCAATTTAAATATTTTAATATGTTGAATTTTTTTTTTACAAATTTTTACTTGTGAAACTGAAGGCCCACATAGGGGCTTTCCTTCCCACAGTGCCACGCAGGGTACAATGCCACAGGGCAGAGCAATTCTCACACAGTGATCAGCAGGTGTGCTAGCAGCTACTAGCCGGTGTGCTGTCACAAACTGTTAGATCATGCATATATGAATGATAGGAATGAAAAAAGCTATTATTGAAACAGTATCTGTTGCAATTCATAAATCAGTTGTAAACACAAATCTGTTTCTGCCCAGTGTATGAGACCTTAGTCTGTAACTCTGTTTGCAACAAGATTGGAGCCGACTTCCCCTTTAAGAACCTGATCTCCACAGGTCAAGCAAAACTAAAAACAAGGAGAAGAAGAAGGAGCTGCTTCTACAGTGCAATTAATCTCTTTTTAGTGTGACGTACATGTTGTCAGCCATTTGGTCATATATATATATATATATATATATATATATATATATATATATGTGTGTGTGTGTGTATGTATGCATATATGTATATGTATATATATATATATATATATATATATATATACACCTATCACATCAGGTCACAAGTTTGAGGTGCATAATAATTGATCATGTTCCACCACTGTCCAGAGGTGGCAACAGACCCAAAATACTTCTACAACGCGAAGCCCGCTGGATTGCCCAACTGAATACTTTAGCCTCTGGTGGGCTAAATAATGAGAATTATCTTGGTTGTTTTTTATAAAAAAAAATTTTACATTATGGTTATTTACAGTGCTCTAGTTGTTTGATCTTTGCTTTTATGCCTTCCTTACTTGGTGGTAATATTCTTTTACACTGTGGTTTCATCTTTCTTACTTTTTGGTTCACTTATACAAAGTTAGTATAATTTTTATTCACCAGATTTGTGCATTGCTATTTTTTTGATTTAGTGATGTATATAGGTTTGCTATAACAGATAGCAACAAACCTTTATATAGATAGTTTCCGCCAATTACTCAAATGTTTTGTATTATCCTTCCTTTGATTATAACTGAATATCTAATGACATATTAATATCTACTGTATGTAATATATTGCACTTTAATGCTACAAGGTATTGTTTACTTGTCTAATTTGTTGCAATTCTTAGTGAACAGTTATATATGGATCTATTATATACTAATTACTGCTTGTATATATTGCATCAGTTTTGTCTTTATAGGTTTCTCTAGTATTCTGTTAGCCCAGTTAGCTCATTAGCTGTTGATTTAATTAAAAAAGTTGTTTCCTTCTTGGTGTGCTGTGCACCTTGTGTAGCCAATTTGCACAGCTGGTGATTGCCTGGTTGGTTCACTCCCACTGTATAGGGTATATACAGGGCCGGTGCTAGGGTCCATGGCGCCCTAGGCACATTTTCAAAATCGGTGCCCCCCGCCCCGCGTCCCCCGCCCAACCCCCGGCACATTTTTAAAATCGGTGCCCCCACCCTGCACACTTACAAAAAAGTGTGTAAGTGTGTAGGGTGGGGGCGCCGATTTTGAAAATGTGCGTCTTTTCTTACCTTAACTTACCTCCTCTCTGCTCCGTCTGCTCCCCTCCACTCACTGACACTGTCGGGCCATGATGATGATGTCATGCCCGACAGTCGGTCAGTGAGTGGAGGGGAGCAGACGAAGCAGAGAAGCGGTGGTGGTGAGCAAAAGTCCCTCTCCCCCTCCCTGTGGATGTATTTGAAGCTATGCGGCGGCTGTGAAGGGTATGGTCAGCGGTCGCCGCACAGTTTTAAAGGAATTTTTAATCTGTGGCGCCCTCCAGGTGCCCTCCAGAGGCCGGCGCCCTAGGCAAGTGCCTAACCTTGCCTAATGGGAGCGCCGGGCCTGGGTATATAAGGGTGTTTGGTTCACTGTGGTGTTAGTCTTGATAAAGGGCTGTGTGGAGCCCGAAACGTTGACTAATTTTTAATGGAATAAATACTTTAATTTTCTGGAAAAGTCCTGTGAGTGCCTCCTAATTATACTATTTTTTACATTCATGTTATTGGAGTTCCTGCACCCAGGCTGGAGAAATATCTACAAACGTGAGTGCCTTTCCTGGTATGTGTTTTATAAATTAAATATAATATAATTAATATTAAATATAATAATATAAATTATATAATATATAAATATTATAATATAAATTTAATATTAAATTAAACTAACAAGATGTGCTTTAACTGCAGACTTTCAGCTTTAATTTGAGGGTATTTACATCCAAATCAGGTGAACAGTGTAGGAATTACAACGGTTTCTATATGTGCCTCCCACTTTTTAAGGGACCAAAAGTAATGGGACAAACTAAACAATTCTACAGCAAACTTTCACTTATTAATACTTTGTTGCAAATCTTTTGCAGTCAATTACAGCCTGAAGTCTGGAACACATAGACATCACCAGACGCTGGGTTTCATCCCTGGTTATGCTCTGCCAGGCCTCTACTGCAAATTTCTTCAGTTCCTGCTTGTTCTTGGGGCATTTTCCCTTCAGATTTGTCTTCATCAAGTGAAATGCATGCTCAATCGGATTCAGGTCAGGTGATTGACTTGGCCATTGCGTAACATTCCACTTGTTAGCCTTTAAAAAACTCTTTGGTTGCTTTTGCAGTATGCTTCGGGTCATTGTCCATTGTCCATTGTGAATCGCCGTCCAATGAGCTCTGAAGCATTTGACTGAATATGAGCAGATAATATTGCCCAAAACACTTCAGAATTCATCCTGCTGCTTTTGTCAGCAGTCACATCATCAATAAATACAAGGGAACCAGTTCCTTTGGCAGCCATACATGCCCACGCCATGACACTACCACCACCATGCTTCACTGATGAGGTGGTATGTTTTGGATCATGAGCAGTTCCTTTCCTTCTCCATACTCTTCTCTTCCCATCACTCTGGTACAAGTTGATCTTTGTCTCATCTGTCCATAGGATGTTGTTCCAGAACTGTAATGGCTTTTTTAGATGTTGTTTGGCAAACTCTGATCTGGTCTTCCTGTTTATGCGGCTCACAAATGGTTTACATCTTGTGGTGAACCCTCTATATTCACTCTTATGAAGTCTTCTCTTGATTGGTGACTTTGACACATATACACCTACCTCCTGGAGAGTGTTCTTGATTTGGCCAACTGTTGTGAAGGGGTTTTTCTTCACCAGTAAATAAATTCTTCTGTCATCCACCACAGTTGTTTTCCGTGGTCTTCCGGGTCTTTTGGTGTTGCTGAGCTCTCCGGTGCATTCTTTCTTTTTAAGAAAGTTCCAGAAGTTTTAAGAAGTTCCAAACAGTTGATTTGGCCACACCTAATGTTTTTGCTATCTCTCTGATGGGTTTGTTTTGATTTTTCAGCTTAATGATGGCTTGCTTCACTGAGCTCTTTGGATCTCATATTGAGAGTCGACAGCACACATTCCAAATGCAAATGTCACACCTAGAATAAACTCCAGACCTTTTACCTGCTTAATTGGTGATGAAATAACGAGGGAATAGCCCACACATGTCCATGAAATAACTTTTGAGTCGAATGTCCCATTACTTTTGGTCCCTTAAAAAGTGGGAGGCACATATAGAAATCATTGTACTGCCTACACTGTTCACCTGATTTGGATGTAAATACCCTCAAATTAAAGCTGAAAGTCTGCAGGTAAAGCACATCTTGTTAGTTTCATTTCAAATCCATTGTGGTGGTGTATAGAGCCCAACATATGAGAATTGTGTCGATGTCCCAATATTTATGGACTCAACTGTATATATGTATATATATATATAAGCAAATGTGTCATGATAATGACCTTTTAGAGGATGCCCCTGCCTGATATTGGTGCAACTAAATAGGGAGGCCTGGAGTCTAACGCTCCCCCAGTATTCCCCAGGGACCACCGCAAGAAGGTATGGGCTTGGCTGCATGAGGTGCACAGGTCGCGGTTCTCCCATTTAGTAATCAGGGCAGAGGGAGAGACAGGAATGGTCGTCCAGTCCGGGTGAAAAGCCAAACAATGGTGCAGTAAAGAAGGACGATCCAGAGGGGAGGTTAGAAGCAAGCCGAGGGTCAGATTCCAGGAAACCACAGAGCCAAATCACAGGACAGAGAATAGTCAGGAACAAAGCCAAAAGTCAGGAACCAAGGTACCACCAACAGGAAGAAGCAGGTAACAGGACGCTGGAGCTGGTAAAACCAATATTCTGGCACCAGACTGATGGAGGGAAGTGCCAGATATACCTAATGGTAGCCCCTGATAGGGTGGAGGAGATTTTGGCGGTCAGATGCACCTGACCGCCGACAAAAAAAGGAAAAGGAAATGGGACGCGGGCCCACCACGCATGTGCGCGCAGCATGAACCCGGGAACGACGCCTGACAAAATGGCTGTTAGCACTTGTTAGATGTAAGTCCCTAAACCAAGGAGGGAGGAGACACAGACTACCTAGATAAAGGTTACAGTACATAGCAAAGTGGCTTGGGACCATTACATCTATGGGGGATGCAGGCAGATGCCCACTTGCCTGTCCTGAACCTCTTGATGGAGTGAATTGAACAAGGGAGAGTTCCAACTACATAAAGCAGCCTTACAGATTAGCGTTCTATGATTTATTTCTAGTACGCACAGGTGGCTGGGTATATATTGGTTCTACTTGTTTGACGATATTGCACTCTTTGGTTTTCTCTTCTCTTCATATGAGTATACAAGACTGGAGTGGATCCATATGATAACAGTGAAGTACCCAGGCTTTGTGTACTGATGAGCATGCTTTCAAGTTTACATGTGGTACTCATATGCACACACTTTGGATGTATGTATGTATATGTATATATATATATATATATATATATATATATATATATATAATATATATATATATATATATATATAGACAGACAAGTTAACCCGTGCATGATACTCATGCATTCTAGTCAAATCAAGCTACATAAGGTGTTAAAAAGGTTCTTGTCATGCATTTGGGCCTAGCCCAGGCCTCCTCAGGGGAAGAGCGTAACTTCCCGACGCAAGCGTCCTTTTTTAACGTGGTTTTGTCCACATGTCACCACCTCATCATTTTTCTCCATCACCTCATCCTTCATCTTCATCGCCACATCCTTCATCAAGCAACTTAAGGTGTTAAAAAATCCCCACTGTCACCCCCAGCAACCACCAACCATTCCCAACTGTCACTTCTCCTTCAAGAAATATATAGGTCAGTGTATAACTCTGCCCAGCAGGTGGCGCTGCAGCTTGGTTTTTTTTCCACACACGCCACTAGGCATTTATATAGTAGATATAGACAAGTTAACCCGTGCATGATACTCATGCATTCTAGTCAAATCAAGCTACTTAAGGTGTTAGAAAGGTTCTTGTCATGCATTTGGGCCTAGCCCAGGCCTCCTCAGGGGAAGAGCGTTACTTCCCGACGCAAGCGCCCTTTTTCAACGTGGTTTTGTCCACATGTCACCACCTCATCATTTTTCTCCATCACCTCATCCTTCATCTTCATCACCACATCCTTCATCAAGCAACTTAAGGTGTTAAAAACTCCCCACTGTCACCCCCGGCAACCACCAACCACTCCCAACTGTCACTTCTCCTTCAAGAAATATATAGGTCAGTGTATAACTCTGCCCAGAAGGTGGTGCTTGTTTTTTTTTCCACACACGCCACTAGGCATTTATATAGTAGATATATAGATATGTATATATGCATATATATAGATGTTTGAATGTATATATGTGTATATATATATATATATATATATATATATATATATATATATAGATGTATAAATGTATATATATAGATGTATATATGTAGATTTGATAGATAGATAGAGTCTCACAACTGGGATTCTCTAATCCCTAACTTTACTTCTACATTTCTTTGATATTATCAACCCAGAAACGACTCTGTAGCATTTGAAGCAAATGTTATACTATGCACGACTTAATGAGACAACTCCCTCTTGCTTTACTAATAGCTAAATTCAGCCCCCAGGCAACTACAATTCCCACTGAACTATAAATGACATTAATAGTTTAACCTATTAAACGAGAGTACAAACTTCTAGGCTTACTTCATCTTGTTACTGCAATGTTATGTGAACCCTGTACTTGGAGAGCGGCCAGCCGTTCCTGTGTGGCATTCCCTCTACACAGAGCAGAAGTGTCTTCTGGTAATTGCACCTTCTCGTAGCTGAACAAGTGGGAGGAGCCTCCCAAAATGTCCTGCACTTAAAAAAAAAAAAATAGCTCAAATGGTCATAGAAAATGTATCTACTGTTTTGTGGGGTGTAGACTCAAACAGGAAAAGATCGAGTAAGTGGACAAGGGGACAAGCCGTGTTTGAGAGCACCAGTGTCTCTATTGCAAGAAAACTGATATACATTGTAAATATCTGAATAGACGTTAACAGAACAGGCATAGCAGCGGTATGAGCAATAAATAAATTGCCTCTCTTATGCCATAGCTCGTGTCTACTCTGCTAATATATGGGGCAAAGCAAAAATAAGTTTTGCCAAAAGGGCTTTACACCCATTGAATAAATAAACAGTACACATATGTGAGCTCCTATCCATTGGATTGCTAATTGACTTCTGAAGCGGAGTGCTTTCATCATTGATCGCACCTATAGTATATGAATTTTTGGCGTATTTTAGAATGAATAATTTATTCATGCATGAGAAGGAAGATTATACCTGCTGTATTATAGAGGATTTTATAGTGAAATCAAAACTAGTAGTGAATCTAATGAGTATGTTTATTGCTATCAAAACCAAGGTTAAAAAGCTATTCTTATGCATTTGTGGTTGGGTGTAAGTACATCTGTTGTGAGCCTGACAACGGGGCCCATTTATCAATGTACTTTCTGCATTATTGGGGATTGTAGTTATTTAACTTTATAGGATCTCAGCAAATATATCCGATATCTGTTGTGGTCACGCTGACTTCCTACATAGCCACTGCAGCCTATGGGGAGACCATTGCGGTAGATCAGGGGTCAGGGAACTTTTTTACCTTTTATCCCAAAATATATTTAGATACGCTGACGTTACCCCCTTGATTTGAAAGGAAGGAAATCATATATTATTAATTATTGGAATTCAAAATTTTATTGAATCTATTCAAAATTTCTTTGAAAGCTTCAACTTCAAAACTTCAGGTTTTGGAGAAATGATGTTGCTTCATTTTTGATGCGAGAGCATCAATATTGGGGAATTTTGATGTCAGAGCAATTTGGATACAGTCTTCGGAATCCAATTGATTTCTCTGCTTTGTTTTTATGTTCGTTAGAGTGGAAAATCCTTATTTGCAAAGGTTGGTTGTTGATAATGGCAGCAACTTTTTGACTGCCTCCTCATGTGCAATTTTGATGCCTTTGCAGCTGTTGACATCCAAAAATATGACAGATCTGCTTTGTTTTCAAATGCAATACGTGCTTCATTATTGCATCGAAGCTCAAGAAGTGCCTCTGCCAACCCCTGAGGCTCTTCTGGTACAACAGTAATTTCACATTTAAAGGTGTCTACAATCCAACTGAGCATGTGAATCGGCAGCAGTACCCCCAGGAATTTCATTTTTACCCCATTTGGGGTAATTTACCCCTGTTCCCTAAACACTGCGGTAGATGGATCTTTGGATCACTCACTGCTGCTTATCTGCTCACTCCTCCGGTCATTATTGCAGGTATGTCTCCGCGCATGAGTGGTCTTAGGATTTTTAAAGCAAGTGAAATCATCGTCTAGGACGCGTTGTTCCCGGGATGATTTGTTTATTAAATAGGGCTGAAAAATCATCAGTCAACGGTGCGATGACAGATTATAATTAACCCCGTTAATGAATAGATATGCCCCATAAACCTCACGCATGGTGCACAGCTGAACGTATACTGAGATGCAGATTATTAGAGATTTCTTTTTGGACGTTCTGGCATCCAATTTATCATGAGCCCCATGGTGTCTACAATGATTTCACCAGTAAGAAGAAATTAAGACAAACAAGCACGAAAACAGGTGGGAAGTACTGTATGATGTGTAGACACAGATACCTGTCAGTCAGCCTCTGGCAACGAGCCCAGTACACAGCTGCTAAGACCCATTCTGGGAGCAGTGGTAGAATTACAGCTGAATTACACACCAGCAGATGCAACAGGTTGAATCAATGTATAAAGCCTGCTGCCCAATTTCAGTTTGTCATAATGAAAAGAAAAAAAAACTGACCTTTCAATGTCTCTTTGTCTGCTGATATATAACCACTGGATGCTGTGCCAAGCTGTTAGGAAACAGTCATTGTAAGTACATGCAATACTTATTTACAGTTAACTAAAGTGTCAGCCAGAATACTAAAGTAAAATAACAAAACAAATTAAGCAAAATAATTAGTAGTAAAATTGTCCGTAAATGAACGAGACACAATTGTTTCTCCTAGACCATGTAGTTCCATGGGCTTTCTAATCAATAGTACAGGCAATATATTCATGGTTCCCAGCTATAGAACTCTGTATCTAGTTCTTGGATGTCCTGTCGATCGATGTTTGTGGGGTGTTGCCTTGGACATATGCATTGTCATTGTCAATGGTGAGGTGTTGAGGGCACAGGAATCTAAAAACTAGGAGGTAAAACAATACGTTGAGTAATAGAAGACATATGTGTGTGTCATGGTAAGAGCTAGTATGTACAAAAGTGCAGATTTGGTGGCAAGGGAGGGAATAGGAAAGAGGGTTGCAGAAGGAGAAATACAAGCCGGGCAGAGGGAATGTTATTGGAGGTAGTGAATAAAATTATTCAGAGGGAAATGGAGAATAAGAAAATAAAAGTGGGGTAGGGTAGGATGGCAGGAGGGTCGTAGAAGGGTGGAAATGACAGAGAGATTGATTGGGAGATCTACGGGTTGTCAAGGGAACGGAGGTTCCACCAATTCCATCCTTAATCTACCCCTCCTGTCTTTTCACTCTGCTATGCTCTTAATCTACCCTTCTCATTTCCCTCTGAATTATTTTATTCACTACTTTCACTAACATTCCATCTGTCCACTCCTTCTGTCTTCCCCTGTTGTCCTTCAGCAACCCCCTTTGCAATTCCCCTCCCTTGCCAGGGGCAAACGCAGGATTTTGTAGATTGGGGGATTCCACACCATGCCGCCAGTGGGCGTGACAAGCATGCATGGGGGCGTGGCTATAATTCTAGACAGTGCTTGGCTGCCCTCCAACTCTTCCTATCCCCATAATATACATGGGCAATGCTGCGTGCACTACTGTTAGGTGCACGCAGCTCTCCCTTTTCAAGCAGAGCCGTGTGAAGCGGGGGCAGGGTCCAGCCACCTCAATTATACAGTGCCCCAGGGTTGGAGGGGGGTTTCCAGGCACTAGGAACCCCCCCCCCCCTTGGTTTGCCTATGCTTACCTATCCAAATTGCCCTTCCAGCTCCACTACTTCCGACCATTACACACATTTGTCATCCATTACTCATTGCTTTCAACATATTGCTTACCTCTTAGCTTTTAGTGACCCCAGTATCTCCCCATCCAGAATGTCACTGCAGATTTCCCGGTAACACTCTAGACACGAATCTACAGGACATTTAGGGACCACCTACAGCTCTCTTGGCTATCAGCAAATAAGAATAACTCTTTCTAGTCTAAGTAGGTGGAGGAAACCATGTTTTGGTAGTGGACACACATACTAACACCTACATAGCTAAGCACACTAGTACATCTAGCATTTTAACTATTTACCTGGTGTCTGAACCTTGTGGTGTGAATTTGACTTCTAGAGGAAACAAAGTTCATGCATCCAGTGACATGAAAGTTTCAAAAAACATCTTCGTAGCAGCCTAAAAATGAACATTCATGTGGACGTCACCCAATGGCTGTAATACATCTTAACAGTGTGACAGTAGTGTCTTCTCTGCTTTCTATCCCAATCGTAGAAAAAGAAAGAGAACGAGAATAGATGCAAGAAAGAAACTATTCTTGTAATAGGAGACGAATGAGGCCTCTCATTACTGACTAATCGCAAAGACTAGATCATGCAAGCCCGATTCCGCCACACATTAACTCCCGCGTGATTAATGTTCACATTATTTTTATACGCTGCACTCCTTAACTCTAATTAGGCTGAGGTTTTGTCAATAAGCTTCAGTTACATGTGTCGGTTTCTAAAGCCAAGGAAGAAAAAGACAAAAAAATATTGCAAACAGGAACTGTTACAATGTGGCAGCCTGGTGTTGCGTTAATGCCGTACAGCTGTTGGAGACACGTAACTTTGTACACTCATTCTGTCTGCCTTACAGCTTAGACTCACTACACGTCTGCCAGCTTTGGCTGAGGGATCTTAAACATATTAATTCTTCACATACATCATTGCTTTACTGTAATCATTCTGTTGGTTTTGGCAAAATGTATATTTTAATAACAGTGAGATATGTCACAGAACATAAAATTAGGAAAAGTTTTTTTTATCCCACTCCTCGGTTACTATACTGTGTATATTTTTCTCGATTTTTCCATTACATACAGTCAACTTTTTACTGATTTATGTCTTAGCATCTGAAATAACTCCAGAGAAGTATAAACTTTAACGTAATAAGCATATACCCTAATTTATTCAAATGCCACTTGAGCTAGAATATACTGCAATTTCAAATGGAATCTATAATTGTTTATAGTGGTCAATAATTAGTCATAACAGGCATTTCAACTATTACAGTGGTTTTAAAATGTACTTTTAGTTAAAGGGCCACTAAATCTCAGAATTGAAACGATCAGATACGAATCATGAAGAATAAATACATTGTTTAATTGTAATCCGACATTTCACTGCGGGTCAATTAAAAAGTAAAGCTGAAGCCCCTCAAACCTACGGAACAAGTTTACAAACCGGTCAGTCACTCTTTGTCTGCCCAGTCAGAGAAACACCTACCTCCTAATATGGCAAGCTGTTGCAGGACAGTGAAAGGGAGCAGTGAGGACATATCAACTTAAGTGTAATGCCATCAGATATTTCATGTATATTATTCAGTCTTATCTGTGTGGAGTGTGAATGTTCTCCCTGTATTTGTGTGGGTTTCTTTTGGGTGCTCCGAAGTCCTCCCACACGCCAAAAGCATACTAGTAGGTTAATTGGCTGCTATTAACAAAGTAACCCTAGTCTCTCTTGGTCTGTGTGTGTATGTTAGGGAATTTAGACTGTAAGCTCCAATGGAGCAGGGACTGATATGAGTTCTCTGTACAGCGCTGTGAAATTAGTTGCACTAAATCAGGGCCTGATTAAGGGTTTAGGCCGCCCTAGGCTAATACACCCGTAGCGCCCTCTCCCCAAATCATTAAAGGAAAATTCAGGAGTATTTTTCAGCAAACAGATTTAGACAGATTCTCTTACCTGTTCTGTCTGTTCTTTTTTGCCTGTTACGGCAGCTTTGTTGTCGATTAACTGTCTTCTGGAAAGTTGGGGTCATGTTTTCAAAATGTGCAAACATTACAAACCCTCAATAATTAGGCTCTTTAGAAAGCATCCGCCACACAATACTGAGATCATACACCAAACAAGCAGCCAATCCATGACCTCCCAGCCATTTCATCACACCGCTGCGGCCAATTCATGCCTCCCCTGCACACTGTCCCCCCTCAGAACACATTCTGTTCCTCTCCAAAACACAAACTCTGTCCCACTGCAAAACACACACACACTCTGCCCCCCTGCATAAGACACACACATCCTCTGTCCCCCTTCAAAACACACTCTGTCCTCCTTCATGAGACACACACACTCTGCCCCCCTGCATAAGTCACACACACACTCTTTCCCCTTCAAAACACACACACTCTGCCCCCCTTCAAAACACACACACACACACACACACACACACACTCTGCCCACCCTTCAAAACACACACACACACACACACACACACACTCTCTGTCCCCCCTTCAAAACACACACACACACACTCTGTCCCCCTGCAAAACACACACACACACTGTCCCCCCTGCACAACACACACACACACACTCGGACCCTTTTCAAAACACAAATATACTTACCTGTCTTCTTCTATTTCGCTGGCGGGCAACTCCCCTCACTACAGCTCCTCACTGACACATCGGGACATGATGATGACTGCCAGTGAGGAGGGAAAGGAGTGGGTAGAAGGAGAGGAGACGGGGGAACGACAGTGTAGAAGAGGGGGGAGGGGTGGCTCCGTGTGTATATAATTAATAGTAAAAAAAAAAAAAATTTTTTTTTACAAAATCTTAAATGCTGCCAGCGTTTGATTTTTGAATCATGATACTGTTATTCCTTTTTTGACAAAATACAATCTGTATATAACTATACTAGAGGCGTTTTAGTAAACCCTGCACCCCAGTGAATACAGGACGGGTCACCTAGAGGGCAATTTAGGTGTTTGCGAAAAGTGACACAAGCTGGTTGCTATGGTAATAACCCAGCCCAGGCTGCTAGTGACTGAGAAGAAGGAGGGGCTGTAGAAAGGGGCGGGGGGGAGACAGTGAACTGTGAATAGTTGTGGAACTACTCTGACCAGGAGAACCTGGTATGTACTGTGATTAAACCAGCTGTGTAATGCATATAAAGAGGGGAGGAGTCCCTAATCCAAGAGAGGGGGGAACCCCATATCACTAAAGAGAACCCCAAGAAAGAGAGAGGGGAACATTTTGCATGGAAGAGACCCTGGAGGGAGGGTTGCTGCAAGAGGTATGGTAGCTGAAGTGTCAGAGCCAGGGGCTGTGCGTACACAGAGAGAAGTGTCAGAGCCACGGGCTGTGCGCACACAGAGAGAAGTGTCAGAGCCAGGGGCTGTGCACACACAGAGAGAAGTGTCAGAGCCAGGGGCTGTGCGTACACAGAGAGAAGTGTCAGAGCCAGGGGCTGTGCATACACAGAGAGAAGTGTCAGAGCCAGGGGCTGTGCGTACACAGAGAGGAGTGTCAGAGCCAGGGGCTTTGCACACACAGAGAGAAGTGTCAGAGCCAGGGGCTTTGCGTACACAGAGAGAAGTGTCAGAGCCAGGGGCTGTGCGTAGACAGAGAGAAGTGGCAGAGCCAGGGGCTTTACGTACACAGAGAGAAGTGTCAGAGCCAGAGGTTGTGCATACACAGAGAGGAGTGTCAGAGCCAGGGTCTGTGCGTACACAGAGAGAAGTGTCAGAGCCAGGGTCTGTGCGTAGACAGAGAGAAGTGGCAGAGCCAGTGGCTGTGCATACACAGAGAGAAGTGTCAGAGCCAGAGGTTGTGCATACACAGAGAGGAGTGTCAGAGCCAGGTTCTGTGCGTACACAGAGAGAAGTGTCAGAGCCAGGGTCTGTGCGTAGACAAAGAGAAGTGTCAGAGCCAGGGGCTGTGTGTACACAGAGAGAAATGGCAGAGCCAGGGTCTGTGCGTACACAGATAGAAGTGTCAGAGCCAGGGTCTGTGCGTAGACAGAGAGGAGTGTCAGAGCCAGGGGCTGTGCGTACACAGAGAGACTTGTCGGAGCCAGGGGCTGTGCGTACACAGAGAGAAGTGTCAGAGCCAGGGGCTGTGCATACACAGAGAGAAGTGTCAGAGCCCAGAGGACAAATCATCCCCGCAGAGGAGGGGTGAGCTGTAGGTGAGGATTAGACAGGATGTGTCAGAACCACATTGAGAAGCTGCCTGCCTGTTAGCATCCATGTGAATGCCTCTGCAGAGAAGGGGTGAACTGCAGTGAAGTATAGAGTACTGGAGTTTAGGAGACATGTGAACTATGTTATATTACATCTAGATAACATTAAGAACTGTGCTGGAGAGAGTAAGAAGCTGTATATATTACTGTATTGCTGCAACCTTTATGATTATTGTGCTGGAGGAAGAGAAGTGTAAATAAAGAGTTCAGTTTGTCATAGAGATGGTCTGGTGCTAAAATTGTTCTAACGTTTATTACACTGCACCACAAAGTGACATCACCTGTGTCCCACTACTTACAAAAAAACACCTGCATGTGCAGGAATCCCCTGGTCATTTACACCCATGCCCCTCAGCTAGCCAGAGCTTGAGAAGGAGGTGCACTGTGTAACTTTGCACACCACACACAGTGGCAGGCGGTGTACACCATCATCATAATTGTTTATTTGGAATTCGCCACAGATTCAGCTGCGCCGGACAGACAGTATCATAAAACATACAAATAAAATCAGTATAAAACAGAGCAAGTAAAATGGATACACTAAAACTATACAAGATCAACTTAAACATAAAATAGACCATGACAAATTAAAGGTACAAATAAGGTATGGACAGGAAACAGAAGAAAGTGAGGACCCTGTGCATTCTCGAGGGCTGCCTAATTGAGCCTATGTTAGATTTCTTTAAGCCAGTGAGAAATTGTGATAGAGGCCCTTTTATCTGCATCGCAGGGTCCATTCTTTTCACATTCAAACTTAATAAAGGTCATTTGCAGACCAGGAAATTGTAAATATATTATGCTGTCACAAACCTATCTATGAGTACATGTACATAGATTTATGGGGGATTGCCTGGACTTGCAGGCCAAGAAGGTGGCATCTGCGGGGGTTCAAATGAATGTTTTTCAGTGGCCAATGGGCAGATCGAGGGAGTTCCTTGTTAAGTACGGAATAGGTGCACAAGTCTTTGGGGTATATTTACTAAACTGCTGGTTTGAAAAAGTGAAGATTTTGCCTATAGCAACCAATCAAATTCTAATTCTCATTCATTTTGTACATTCTACAAAATGACAACTAGAATCTGAATTTTCCACCACCTACAAGAACCTGAAGATCGTGTCAAATCAAGGAAAGGGAACGCACTGTGCACCTTCTAGTTGTACTTCACCGGGGAAGTGCATATCTAGGTGCAATAAGCCAATGTGATAAAAAAGTTGAAACGCAAAAGTGACACATGCATTAAATACAGTCCCCTCACTGTTAATGATCATGATGATGACTAGTGTAATACATAATTAAGGCTGAGCCTATAAGTGAGAACAACATAAAAGTTTAAATTAATAACATGGGTGGTCAGAAAGCGGTAGCAGGTTGGACTTTGATGTGACTGTTTTGCTGTTCCACCCGGCAAATTTTATGCACCAAGACAAGGAGCCAATTACTTCTACAGAGCTGTTTCCAAAGACGTGCAAAAGCAATAACAAAAAACTATTTGTGCATATAAAGAAGCATTGCAGATCTTCAGATTTTGCACTTAGTAAAGGACCCTTTTTGCTGCAAGTATGTATTTGTCAAAACATACAGGAGTATGGGAGCATGTTTACTCTTTCATATTTTTTTTACTCTTTGGTCCCACTTCCCCCTTTAATGTCTTTACTAACAGTCCCCTAAGAATTGTCCCCTATTCTCTTTTATCTCCTCGAGCATAGATTTTTCCCTACTTACTTAAATTTCCATAACTTAATCTCTGGTCTAGTTTGCACGTGTTTGATATATATCTAAATGCTCCAGTTCTGTTTGAATCGCTATAATCTTAAGAACTGCATTGTATCCCCTCCCTTTCCTCTCTACTTTCTCTTCTGTATCCCTTACCTTCCCTTTCTCTTCTGTATCCCTTCCACTCAGAGGTGGAACTAGCCAGTGCAGGGAAGGGAGGAGGAGGAATTTGGAGCCCACAGCTCACTAGTTCCGACCCTCTGCATCTGCCATGTAGCGGGCCCTATTATAACCATGGGTCCCAGTGCACCACACCTGCTGCACCAATGGTGGTTCTGCCACTGCTTCCACTACCACAATTTTTGAGAAAATAATAAAACTTTATTTACATTAAAAAGAAACTATAAATTCAAATATGTTCAAGAAAAAATATTTAAGAGCTATGAGTGTTTTAGTGGGTACTCAGGCAATGATATAATCATTCAATCACATTGAGCGACGTCCACTGATATGGAGGCACCCCACCTCCTACCTGCTGAGTTAATAAGTTATAGTGGGGCGGAGGGCAGAGGAGGGGGGGAGGGGTGACTAGGATATATGCTGGCCCTGTACCTATAGTTGAGTAGATATAGATATGAAGGGGAGGACTAGCAAATTTTATCCCGGGGGGCAAGACTTGACTCAGCTGCCTATTAAGAACATTTTAAAGGGAAAAAAAACGCAAGTGGCCCAGTGACCCAGCCCAAGGTAGCTCACTATGAGACCAGCCCGGGAGGGCAGATGCCTCCTGCCCCCCAGCCCAGCCTGCCCCTGTTGATTTGTATGTTTTCATAATTCCATACATGCCCTTTATGAATATGTGTGGAAGTGTACCAGGTCCTCTAATGGGCAAAATTGTAAATACATGAATCAAATACCAAATCAATATCACATACAAGCTTTTATTTATTTTTGTGTAATTTGTTTTTTATTAAATCTTCAAATTAGTACAAACATGAAGTACAGGTAACAAGTAAGGCAAGTTTCAAACTTAGAGTCACAGATATGATTCATAATCTAAGCCACAGTAAAATAACTTAGTTTTTTACGAATATACAATACAGAACAGTTATATAAAGATGTAATAACACAGACATAAAAGAAGACGAAGAGAAGTTAAAGAGAAGGGAGGTAAGAGTGGATAGGGGAGGGGGGTAACTCCTCTAGGTGTATAAAGCCCAGATAAAAGAGAGATAGAGTCCACAGGGTTACATGTAACGTGACCTCACAGATAAGCATCTATCAACATTCAGATCTCAACTGAGAATAGTTAACCCGAGTTGATAAGAGAGCGGTAAGACGTGGATTCTTTAAATTCACCGTAGCCATATTGCCGCGTATTCAGTGACCTTCTTTTGGCTGGAGAAGTATATATCCTCCATAAGCCAATAAAGGTCAATCCGTCTAAACCACTCTCATATGTCAGGGGGCACAGGAGACCGCCAGTGGACTGGGACAACTGCTAAGGTGCCATTACATAGATGCCGAAGTAAGGATTTTTTGTATTGAGAAATTGGTATATTTGAGATACTAAATAACCAGAAGTCTGGTTCATCTGGGGCTGAGGTGCCTTAAATCTTCTCTGTAACAGTTTTCGCCTTACTACAAAATGTCGCTATCACAGGGCAGGACCACCATATCTGGAAGGTGGTTCCTGGTCCAGAACCACATCTCCAACGCAGCCTCAAAACATCCCGGTGCATTTTGCTAAGTTGAGAAGGGCATCTGTACCAGGAGAGGACCTTGTATCGCATCTCCACCACAGGGAGGCTAGAGGAGCTCGTCACCGTGTATTGGAAATCTTTTGTCCAAAATTGTTCAGAGGTTTCTCTCCTCAATTCTCTGTCCCAAGTACTGGCATAAGCAGATAATTTGGAGTATAAGTTAACAATGAGTATTTGGTATATCTTTGAGATGGTTACAAGCTTTTTTTATCACAACAATTTAAAAAAAATCCTTTTAAGACTATTCAAAGTCCAGTTTTATTCAAGTAGTAATCTGGTACCATTTCATATCAGAAATCCAACCTATAAATAAACACGGTGTAAATACTTTTTTTTATTTTGGAATAAAATATTGCTAGAAAACCCAGTTCACCTTTAGTCCCATGTTAGGAAGCAGATCTTATCCATAGCTCAAACACAAAGATTTTTATTATGTCGACCATATCGTATGTTGTATTTTTAACACATTTATATATATATTTCTTTAAAATATTGTTATCCTTTAGTGTTATTATAACACTTCAGAAAATCCAAAGGTCTAGAGGGAAGTTTAATGTTTGCTGTTCTGAGATCATTTCAATCCATGCAGGGAATAGGACAAAATCACTTTTAAGTCTGCCTGTAGGAAATCTATCTTGGCAAGGAGGCAAGCAGAATTACTTATTAAAGGCATATCGCGAGCATAAAGACACCACTGTAAGGGAAACCACAAAAGATTTTACACTTGCATATGTAATAACTAAAAAAATATTAATTTATATTCAACATTTTTTAAGATATCAAATGATTTTGCTAGGGTAAACACTAATAAATGTCTAATTATTTCACGGTTAAAAGTTTTGCAATTATTTTACTTTGGCAACACAAGATTTATGAAGGTACTTAGTATACTATTGTGAGATTTAAGTTGTAAATGGAGCTTAGTTGAACCCATAAAGGGATTCTCTAACTTCAGATGACTTAGATTTATTGCTTTGTTCATGCCCGTCTGCAACATTTACCAAATATATTGCCTGTTCTTTATAGTGAACGCCTTTCAGCAATATTTCTATATCATTAGGCAGAGTGGTTTATATTTGTAGCATTGGGGTGGGGCATAGAGCTGTTCTTTGAAAACGATAGTATTTCATGCAGAAAGTACAGCAAAGCTGTGCTGTGTCCTAGGGAAAAAGACAACTCTGCCTTATCACATGCTGTAAATACATGTCTGAAAAGCACAGGACAGGGATAGAAAAATAAAGTAATGTCATTAGTAAAAGCTGCATGGGAACATGTGCTAGACAATTAAGTAAAGTCATCTGCTGGTGGACCCGCCGTCAAGGCAGGTTATCCCAAATTTGTAGATGTTCTGATACGTCTGGTAACATGATTCATTTTTTTGTGTGACAAACCAATATTAAAATAAATGAATAAATAGAAACAGAATTGTATATATGACTTTATGATCTCACTGGTGAATTCCCTTGTTAAATTAACACTAGGGAGTATATTTACTAAACTGCGGGTTTGAAAAATTGGAGATGTTGCCTATAGTAACCAATCAGATTCTAGCTGCCATTTTGCAGAATGTACTAAATAAATGATAGCTAGAATCTGATTGGTTGCTATAGGCAACATCCCCTCTTTTTCAAACCCGCAGTTTAGTAAATCTAGCTCTTCATCCCTCTTATCCACCCAAAATATGTGTCCCTCATCATCATTGTGCTAGTCCCTGGATGCAGGACGTCAAATAATCAAACACCTGGAGCCAGGAACATGCATCCATTAACATGTATTCCACCAACAGCTGCAATTGTTACTCCATTACATTACACTGTATATCAAGCATTCCTCCCACCTCTTAGATTGTTGATGATTATTCTGAACATTTTGGCAATGTTAGATATTTTCGTTTTCGCTTAGCAAGGTATTGTAAATTACTATTTTCATTTTTATGTGTGTATGTTATGTTTATGCTGTGTATATGAATATGCACATTTATATAAATGGTAAAGTTGGCTCTTTGCGATATCTATAAATATCTATAGATTGGCTCTTGGTCTCTGGCTGGTTGGAAAGCCCCTGCAGTAGTGAATGGAGGGTGTATCATATGCTGGTTGCAGGGCCGTCTTTCCGACTGGGCACGATGGGCAGGTGCCCAGGGGCCCAGCGGACAAGGGGGCCTGAGGCAGGACTCCTTAAAAAAAAAAAAAAAAATTTGCGATTACCTGCATGTACAATATTAGTATTTATGACATTTTTAATTGTCTCTGCGTGGGATTAGTTTTGGTGTTTGTTAATTTCTTAGAAAAAATAACAAGAAAACCAGACAACCGTGCTTGATTTAAAAAGAATGTTATCAGTATTGGAGTAAGACAGATGCACCAAAGATTTTGCCACTTTTTGGCATAGCACAGTGCCGAATGTGCACCTGGCTTTACCAAACTTCACCCGTGTTGTCAGCTGAGCACAAAAGCTTCTGCTTTCAATTCAATTTCACAGCTTGCACTAGGGTTAGATTTCTGACCCAGTTACTGATTTTGCACAACGATATAGGTTAAACACAAATGGAAATCAAAAATCATAGCCCAAGAAAAGAATAAAAACAATGTTTACACAGATGGATTTTATGTGGCATTTGGTAGGGATAAGAAATTCTGAGGCTGATCAGCGGGAGAATTCTTACTTCTAACACATCCATTATACGGCTCATTGGAACTTGTCTGACCAGCATGGTGGGGGGAAGTAGGGGAAGGCGCCAACGGATATATATGTAGCGTTCAAAAATAAAAATATAGTATATGCAGTCCGCAAACAGAAAGTTATATTTTATCCAATAGTGACTTTGTATTTCCCAGTGTTAGAGTCTACACTACACTCCTACCAGAGCCTTCTTAACATCATTATAGCCCCCGGGGAAAGCAGTGCACTGGGGCCCTACCTACACAACCACTTGCCCACTTATGTACATGTACGCTGTTTTCGTCAAAGTCAAGATATATATTCGCGACAGCAAGATCGTGTGTACAGATAATAGCTGATACTGAGGTGATTAGTTCACCTAAATGTTTTAGTAAAGAGAGTTTGAAGGTTCTGAATAAATCTCATGGATAATATACTGAAAAGCTGGCAAGCCTAAGCTCGTGGGGTCCCCGGGCAACTGCCCAGTATGCCCATGCATTAAGACAGCCCTGACTCCTACCAGAGATTATTAAATTCCTTGAATATCAGGGGGGTAAATGTATCAAGCTGAGAGTTTTCCGGCAGGTTTGAAAAGTGTAGATGTTGCCTATAGCAACCAATCAGAGTCTAACTATCATTTTGTAGAATGTACTAAAAAAATGATAGTTAGAATCTGATTGATTTTTCAAAGCCACCGAAAAACTCTCAGCTTGATACATTTACCCCCTGGGGGTAAATGTATGAACGTGCGGGTTCATCAACACCCGCGTGTTCGGCGATTAAATTTCAAGCGGCGCTGCATTGTAAAGGGAAGTTTCCCTTTACAATGCAGCGCCGCTTGAAATTTATTCGCCGAACACGCTGAACACGCGGGTGTTGAAGAACCCGCACGTTCATACATTTACCCCCTGATGTCTTTCAGCAAACAACCATCCAGTCGTGACTTATATTACTCTCTTTCCTGTACACCAGTAGATAGATTGATACAAGCTTTTTCTTTACCATATGAACTAATGTCATTTCAGGAGTAATTGTCCCACACACAGGTTTTTTAGGATCTAGCATCCTGCTTGCATAACAAATGACACAACACATGTTGTAATTCAAAACAAGCCATTCCTGGAACACAGATATATTAGTTACGATTGATCTGTAAGTTACGTCTTCATCAAGTTACTTCTCAGTGGAAAGAACAGTTTTTAACTTTTTTTTAATATGCATATTGTGCATCCTGTTAAGTATAACTGTTATGTTTCTATTGCTGGAAGATGCCAGAGTGTTTTTAAAATTGGAATATACATTACAGTCTCTGTCACTTCATTTCTTCTTAAGTTTTCAATAAATGTTGAGTGAAACTGAATAGGGGACATTTATTAAAATTGGTTCAAAGATAAAAAGTTGTGATTCCTAGAGCAACCAATCAGATGTTTGTTTTCATTTTCAATACGGCACTAGAAATATGGCAGAATTTGATTGGCTGTTAAGAATAATGCCACCTTTTTCCATGCACTGGTAGTGATGAATACCCTCCAATGACATCAGTTAGTATGCACAGATAACAATCTCTATTAATATGAATGGGAGCTGCCACAGGCTAAACAGTCATCATGTTTATTCATACGTGCCAACTTTTAAGATTTCTCCACCGGGAGATCCGGGGGAGAAGTCATGTGACAAGGGGTAGGAGGGGGGCGTGGTGACATCGTCGCATCACCATAGCCCCGCCCCAGCTATAAAATGCCAAAATGCACGGCATTGAATAGCAGGGGACAGGGCTTAATGACCCATTTAAGCCCCGCCCCCTCCATTCAATGCCATGAATTACGGCGAATGCGGGAGCTTTGCCTACTCTTCCAGGAGTCCTGGAGGACTCCCCGACATTCGGGAGCCTCCCGGGAATTCCGGGAGAGTAGGCAAGTATGTGTTTATTTAGCCATTTTGCTGCAGAACCTTGCTGCATCTTCACACACTGTTATGCAAGACGAATGCTATACATTAAAGCGTTTGAGCACGATGAGACACTAAATGAAACTTGCCAACATTTTGAATCCCTCCTCCGATAATCCTAGTGCCAATTGCATGTATATGGCCACGTGTCATTGCGTTCCAGCTGCTTATGCCGCGGTACCTGGCATAATACAGCGGGGGCAAGACGTCGCAAAGAATTGCATGATTAAGCCCCACCCACTTCACTAGAAACATAGGCTGGATGCAGGAGGGTGCAGTGCCCTCCTGAGGGTACGCAAGACCTCCTAGAAAATTTGGTCATTCTAGGAGAGGAGGCAAATATGCACTATATTATTTCACAATTTAAGAATTTTCATTAAAAAAATAATATTTTTTACAATGCAAAATTATATTTTTATTGTCGTAGATTGGCAAGGCGCCACTGTGCCCTGCAAGTGCCAGATAGCGGGGAAAACAGGACATTTAAGGTAGACAGGATAAAGGCAGACACAAGAACAAAGGTTGGGGAGATCATAAAAGAGCTCCCAATCTAAGGTCAGAGTATATCATTGTATTCTTGCCATTAAATAGTTTATCAACTTGTTTTTTTGTGTCATCTTTTACTGGCTGCAAGATATAAAGCGAGATACTTAGGATAATTTACGGAGGGCACGACTTACACGGTGCAGTGCATCTATTCATGAGTACTCTCACAGGTCACAGCAAAACACCCACATCGAGCAAGGTCATGGTCCGTCTGCACGTCTGATATGTATAATCATTGCTGTTGAAAGTGAGACTCTCAGCATATCACTTGCACAAATAAAACTATCACCATTAGGCAAAGGCCTACAGTAACATTCGGGCCTCCCTATCGTTAATTTAACTGTTGCTGTTTTTCTGCAAATTTAAGGCTCGTTTTAACCACTTACATGTACATATAAGGCTTCAGACGCTCAAGCTTTGAGTTTTCTCTGTGTTTTTCTATATATTTTTTTTATATTATCCCAGAATCACGGATTAGTCAATAGAAAGCAGGCAAAAAATGCATAAAAACACTATAAAAGACAAACAATGGAAGACATTGCTATGTTCTTTGTCTCTTCATAGTAACTAATTTCTAAAAATAAGAAGAAGCATTAGTGGCAAAAAATGTGTGTATGTTGCAATATATATATATATATATATATATATATATATATATATATAAAAGCCACTCAAAAAGATAAGATGCAACATAAAAGTATAGCTATTGTTCCCCGGTTCACTGATTGGATGCGTTGAAGGAATATTTTTATGGCTAAAATGTAAATAAAGATATATATAAAAATCCCTTGTGTGTCTGAGGTCTTGTTCTTTATGGTATTGGGACATCAAAGCTGGCATATATTTTAATTTCCTTCCCTTAACCTTATCTGGTTGAACGATGCTCATCTTCCTGGTGACAACGGCCGTAGTAGGAGGAGTCCTAACGCTCACCAGGACATTGCCGCGTGCCTCTGTACATGCGTGATCCTAACCTTAACTTTAATATAATAGTTTCATTGTAACCCTTGCACAGTGTTAACATCAAGTCATAAATCTGTATCTACTAAACCCTAAACCAAATATTAGCCTCTTTAATCCAGGCCTAAGGAGTCTATCTTCAGATGGCGTTAGCTATTGGAGACATGCTCCAAAAGCTTTCCGATTCTTCCAAATAGCCCCATTTCACCATGGTGGTAATGATTGAAAACTTTACTGAACCCTGGCGAGATCTGTGATATCTCAGGCGGTATAGTAGTGACAAAAAGGTCTGAATGATAATTTTTACATAATCCTGTGAAAATGGGCATTTCCACAATAGGCACCTAAGTCTTAACAATAAACCTACTTTAAAGCTACACTACACCTAGGTAAAAGATTTTACTAAGGTATTCCCAGGGCCGTAACTAGGGCTGTGCGACAGGGGCGAACGCCCAGGGCGCAACGCTGAAGGGGGGCACAATTTCGGAATATTTTAGGTTAATTTGGTTAAAATTGAGGGCTAGGGGGGCGGCATTTTTCTTTCTCGCCCCAGGAGCTAAAATTCTAAGTTACGGCTCTGGGTATTCCTCTCATAGGGGCATATTTAACAAGTAGTGATGTTACATTTTCAGACACTTACCGTAAATTCCACGCCACTTGTAGTGTCCCGAATATTTATGAACGGTGCATTGCAGCAGATATCATAGATATCTGCTGCTTTGCACTTTTCTTCATAATACATAGCAGTCCCCATAGATGTCTATGGGGACTGCTATGTACCGCAATTTAAGAATAAATGAAAATCCTTTAACACTTATGTTATGTAAGCCAGATCAGGCTGCCGTACATTACCGGTTCTGCTATTTTTCAGCACTGTTCAGCTCTGCTCCGAAGAGCAAAGGTCTACAGCGCATGTGTGGAGGGATCACATGATCCCTCCCTGTCACACAGCGCATGTGTGGAGGGATCACATGATCCCTCCCTGTCACACAGCGCATGTGTGGAGGGATCACATGATCCCTCCCTGTCACACAGCGCATGTGTGGAGGGATCACATGATCCCTCCCTGTCACACAGCGCATGTGTGGAGGGATCACATGATCCCTCCCTGTCACACAGCGCATGAGTGAAGGGATCACATGACCCCTCCCTGTCACACAGCACATGTGTGGCGGGATCACATGACCCCTCCCTGTCACACAGCGCATGGGTGGCGGGATCTCATGACCCCTCCCTGTCACACAGCGCATGTGTGGAGGGATCACATGATCCCTCCCTGTCACACAGCGCATGTGTGGAGGGATCACATGATCCCTCCCTGTCACACAGCGCATGTGTGGAGGGATCACATGATCCCTCCCTGTCACACAGCGCATGTGTGGAGGGATCACATGATCCCTCCCTGTCACACAGCGCATGTGTGGAGGGATCACATGATCCCTCCCTGTCACACTCCGCTCTCTGCAACAGTGAGGTGCAGAGAAGTTTTCGATGGAGCATGCGCACAAGGCTTCTGTGGATCGCACAGCAGCTTTGGGAACGAAGAAGCAGTGAAAAGGTACGTTTTTAACTTCACAGGAAAAGCAGTTTTTTGTGACTGCTGCTCCTGTGGAGATTTTTTAATAAATTTGAGAAATAGTTCAATCCTTATCCATGCGATAAGGATTGATAACTATTTTTCATTTTTGACGAATATTGATAAATGTGCCCCATAGTGAGAGCCCTGGAGACTGTTACATGCAACTGCTTTAGTGTCCGTTCTGTAATATCCATTAATTTCACCAGTTTAGGTGATGGTCATTGAGGGATGGGTTTGCAGGAGGAGTATCCTCAGATAAACAACAGCATGGAGCAGCCCCCAGTGGGGACCTTGCTGGAGGAAGGGATACATTAGTAAAATATTGTTATAGGGGGAAGTCCGGCTAGAACTGTCCGGGGTCCCAACAAAAATATGATTCCCAAATCCCGAACACGTAAATAACGCTCAAGTTAAATAATTTATAGCAGAAAAAATATAAAATTAGAGTTTACTTTGTTGGCTCGATACAGTCTTATTTTTGGATCTGCAATTTTCCTCTTAGAGGTATTTTTACTAAACTGCGGGTTTGAAAAAGTGGAGACGTTGCCTATAGCAACCTATCAGATTCTAGCTGTCATTTTGTAGAGTGCACTAAATAAATGACAGCTAGGGGGGTATTCAATTGTTAGTGTTAACGGGAAAAAACTAGCGCTCAAAAAATATTACCGTTTATACTGTAATATTGCGCGAGAAAAGCGTTAATACGGTAGTTTACTCGCGGGAGCGGCGAGCTGAAATTGAGCGAGTAATTACCGTATTAACACTAAGATTTTTTGAGCGCTCGTTTTTTCCCCGTTAACGCTAACAATTGAATACCCCCCCTAAATCTGATTGGTTGCTGTAGGTTGCTACAGCTCCACTTTTTCAAACCCGCAGTTTAGTAAATCTAGCCCTTAGTGTTTTACAAATGGGCATGGGGGCCGACTAAAGTTACCACTTCCGTGGAAATACTAATGTATCAAAGTGACCCGGATACACTCTCACACACCTCTAGTTTCAACCAAATTGTTGACAAGTCCCATCAACAATCAGTTTAATGCTCCCAAGACGATAGTTCAAAAACAAAAAAAAAGGTGGTTCATGAATGATACAGGGCTAAAATATAAAACTGTCAGCATAGTGGTCTCATCATTTTAAAATTAAAATCTGGGACAGGCATGTGACCTCACATAAAAGTCACCCCCCTAATTACTTTCGGCTACCACGGAATTTCTAAAAAATAAATAATCTCCGAAGCTCTGCTACTTATTTTGTTAATCTGTGTGCACTAACATTCTGAACAATGGGAAAATAATCAAAAAGAGTGGGAACAGGAGATTATTCTGGGAGTCACTGAATCCTTATGCTAAGGTGTCTTTAACCAAGTAAAAAAACCTGTTACACTGTACAACTTGCTGTTGTTAACTTCATCATCATCATCACCATTTATTTATATAGCGCCACTAATTCTGCAGCGCTGTACAGAGATCTCATTCACATCAGTCCCTGCCCCATTGGAGCTTACAGTCTAAATTCGCTAACATACACACACAGACACAGACACAGACTAGGGTCAATTTATTAGCAGCCAATTAACCTACCAGTATGTTTTTGGAGTGTGGGAGAAAATCGGAGCACCCGGAGGAAACCCACGCAAACATGGGGAGAACATACAAACTCCCCACAGATAAAGGCCATGGTCGGGAATTGAGCTCATGACCCCAGTGCTGTAAGGCAGAAGTGCTAACCACTACGCCACTGTGCTGCATTTTGTTTATTAAATCAAAATGATATACAAAAATGGCTACTACCATTTGCCCAATCTTATTTGCTGATTTTTTGTTTTATTTTGTCAAAATTATGCAATTAAATAGACACAAACACAGCGATACCGCAGTTATATCGCTTTTTGTATGAAAAATTACAGTTACGTTTTTTAGACTTTAACAGACTCATGTACAAGCTAAAACAGTTACTCCCTTCTTTGCTTCTTAAGGGTTCTGTTTTAAGGCACCGATTCTTTTCAACATCTATACTTAAATCGTGGGGTTATTGCAATTCCATCACTCAGCATATGCTTCACTTCCTGTGCATCCTCACTAAACCAGAGACTAGGGAAAGTCAAAAATCCAGCTTGGGCGATTTTCTCACATACCCAGGCCAGGAAAAGAAGCACTAGAAGTCATACGACAGATGCAAGCCATTAGGAATTTCTTTTTTTAATGTTTTCTAGCAAAACTACATAAGATGAGCCCCTTTTAACTCCCAACCGGTCTATATTTTCTCAATGCCTCCGTCAGTCTGTGAATGACAGTCTTTTTCTAGAACACCTTCAGTTTCTCTACTTAGCACCAAACCGAGAATAACTCGGAACAGAAGCTACTTTTATTTCAAGTGGCCGCGAAAGATTCTGGCAAAAAATAAATAAAGGAACCCATGCATGAGGCCGGTTAGTACGCATGATTGAAATTACTTTCTTTTGAATTATATTTTTTTTTTTCACAGATGGACTGATCTGATAACATCTCTGTAGAATATTGAAGAAAAAAAAAGATTTTCTACAGGCCAAACAGACCTTCCTAAAATTTCCCAGGCAGACGGTCAGACATTAAAACAAAATAGCCTTATTCTTTATTTATTTGTGAGGTCAATTTTATATATATATTGTATAATAATACTATCATAAATATAATTCCTTTAACGAAACAGGTTATAGTACATTGCGGCCTCAAATTTAGCGTAAATTAAATTTGTTGCACAAAATAGATTCCTAGACAACATACAAGATGAATTTTGCAGCAGAGATTCGTATTGTATTACACTCCTTTTGTGAAGAATTACTTAATTTTGTCAGTATTTATTTGTACACTGACATAAGAAACGCTGAGAATTTGGTGGACAAAATATTCTCTTAATGAACAATGCACGTACCGTATAATGTCAGATTGGGGATTTGCAATGTCCACAGTATTCAAAAATAATATAGTTTACAATTTTTTTCGGAATACATGAAAATGTTAAAAAACAGGACTTTGAGGCATCAGAGGGAAATAAATTTCAGCTTGTTTTCTTTGTGTCAAACGTGGTACTGGAGTCCACTTAGTGTTGGCACTCAGTAACGCATAACTTCGTAACTTTAATGGACAGTCTGTGCCTTTGTGTGTATATGATTTACACTCCGGATCACTCTATTGTAAAAACTCTGACATTCAAACATGATCGCGCTGTGTCTAAGTTAAATAAACTTTTGCAGCGAGACTTGTGTAATTGACAACGAGTGCAAACGGTTAAAGCATATGAGAAAAATATTATAAACTGCTGTTGGACAAGCAAATGTTTAAAAAAGAAAATGTGTCACTGTTTTTGGCAATCGCAGCCCTAGAGTGTACAGTATACACAGAGAACTATTTGATGCATACTTAGAACACCTTTTAAGACCACCCAAGCTACACTTAAGAAACAAGACACTACACATCAGTGAGCACAGCATTTGTATCTCTGTTTTACTGTCTTTATATATGATTTTTTTCGCAATTTCATTTGCTTTTTACAATATATTTTATATTTACTTTTTATACGTGTATCACATCTGCTGTCTTAAGGCTACAGAGACTCACAGCTCTTTATAAATATTGAGGAATAAGGAATTGTCCACTTTTGGTGACATTTTATATTTTAATTATTCATGTAATTTAACCTAAGGGTCTGTATTGCAACTAAAACACCCTGATGAAGTTCCTGTAACTGTAACGACCTGCCTCCTGGACTTTTGCACTTTATTATTTGTGTTTCCTTATTTGTGTTGCAGCAGTACCTCTATTCACCAGAGGTGCTGCAATTGTGCCTTACTTGTTTGTATCAGGGGTTAACCTGCCCTGTAATTATTCCTTGCACCTGGGTGTGTCCCTTCTTAAACCTGTCACTCCCAGCATACATTGCTGGTTATTGTTGTCACATCCTGTTGTTACTTGCTGTTCCTGCCTTCTGATATGCTTCTGGTTACTTGCTGCTTGGGATCTCTCCATACCTCTTGCTTCCCTGCATAAGCTGTGTACCTGGTGTTTTCTGCAAGTTCATATTACCTCTTGCTTCCTACATCAGCTTGCATCTGGTATTTACTACAAACTCATGATTACCTGCTATTTGTACACTTCTGCAAATAAATATAGAGTGTTTTTCACCATATTCGTGGCTCCTAGCTGTTTTTCTGTATTTAACCGTGACAGTAACTGATGACGTTCCTGTAGCGAAACGCGTAGGGTTGCCTCCCTTGAAAAGTCTCTCTGACTGTTGGATCTTTTGTATGAGCAGAAATCCTTCAATTCCCTTGAATGACATTGCTTCCGTGTGTTCAGATAAGCATGAATTGTGATTACCCATTGTAAGGGGTTTTAATGTGTGTTATACAATAAAATTATTTTAAGGTTTTGAATGTGCGCGGCTGCCTTATGGCCGGTGTTTGTTTGTAGGACCGCATGACATGAAGTGGTTGGATCGATCCATCTTTACCCAAACAAATATAACTTGGCTTAGGAAAGGAACTCGCAGATAGGCCAACATACATTTTAATAAAGTACATAGCATTTATATGTATTCTTTATTGGTATTCATAATAATAATCCACTATGAGTGTCCTCCCTCTGTGCTTTTATTTTATATCTTGAGATATTTGCGTAGATCTGTAGGTCATACCGACTTAAATTGTGGAATGGACTACTTCAGTTCTCACGATATGCTGGCGCTATATAAATATATTATAATTGTAATAATAATAATATACATGTGCACAATGCATCATATTTAGAAATTCCACTACAAAATTTACTACTATACAGTGCAAAAAGCGAACACATTTGATTTTTCTTTAAAAGGTTCTGTAGATCATACCAACTTTTTTTCCCCCTCTCCCAGAGTGGAGGTGAAGTGCAGAGGGGGGCGTAGCACCGTGAATCATTTTGTCCCTGCCCCACGATGCAATGGTGCTATAGCACCATTTTGTCATAGGGGGACGGGCCAAAATGACGGAATTTGCATCGAAACACATAATTGGAGACCCACCCCGCTGCCCACTTCACTCGGAGTTGGGCAGAATGCAGGAAAATGGCCTTCGTTCCTGGGAGTCCGGGTGACCGACCTGGAATTCGGGCGTCTCTCTGACATTCCAGGAGATTGGGCAAGTATGCTTTAGATGTAGGCACACAAACCTCTGATGTCATAATGACACTTGCTAAAAACTTTTAAAAACAAAGGCACATCATCATCATCACCATTTATTTATATAGCACCACTAATTCCGCAGCGCTGTACAGAAAACTCACTCACATCAGTCCCTGCCCCATTGAAGCTTACGGTCTAAATTCCCTAACACACACACACACACACACACACACACACACACACACACACAGACAGAAACACAGACTAGGGTCAATTTTATAGCAGCCAATTCACCTACCAGTATGTTTTTGGAGTGTGGGAGGAAACCAGAGAACCCAGAGGAAACCCACGCAAACACGAGCAGAACATACAAACTCCTCACAGATAAGGCCATGGTCGGGAATTGAACTCATGACCCCAGAGCTGTAAGGCAGAAGTGCTAACCACTTAGCCACCGTGCTGCCCTTAAATGCATATACAGTAGGGCAAATGGTGTTACAAGCCAATTAACCTATGAGTAGGTTGTAGGAGGAAACCAAAGCACCTGGAGATGAACACGTGGATAAGGGTAGAACATGTACTCACCACAGATGGCATCCTGATCAGATTTGAACTCAAGACCCAGTGATATATATGCTAATGTTAACTACTGTGCCATTGTACCTAAAGCAAATCAGCAGGCAATATAAGACAGAGAGGGAGGGGCCAATTTTGCAAATTGTTTTTTTTAAGAATGGTGTGTGTGTACATAATTGTGCATCACAATTAAGTTATATTCAGTCTGTTTTAAAATATATTTATATTTTTCAATCCTGCATGATAGGTACAGTACACGTTAGCATTTAAATGTGACACTTTAGGAGGGATTCAATGAGCCGCGAGGAACCTTGCACAATGTGTTCCTGCAGAGAAACACCACAGTCATGGTACAGGAAACATTGCTTGTTTTTGAATTATTATTATCATTATTATTTATTTGTTAGGCCCCACAAGGTTTCCGCAGCACCATACATAGTACAAACAGTAGACCATACAGAGTGAAACAGTACAGAACAATAAACACAAAGTACCAATGCTTCAGAAACTCCAGGCAGACATATAGAGTAAAGACGGAGCAGAAGAATAGGTATGGAGACAGGAGGGGAGAGGGGCCCTGCTCATACGAGCTTACATCCTAAGGGAGGGTGGACAAAACAGGCACGAAAGGGTGGCAGTGATGCAAGAGAGAAAAAGGGACCAGGGGAGAGAGGAGGGAATGAGCAGAGTAGATGAGGGGTTAAGTGGTTAGTTGGTGGCTTTCAGGAACAGGTGAGTTTTGAGTGCCCGTTTGAAGGAGCACAGATTGGGAGCGAGATGGATGGAGCGAGGGAGGTCATTCCAGTGCAGGGGGGCAGCTCGGGAGAAGTCTTGGATTCTGGAGTGGGAAGAGGTAATTAGAGTGGAGGAGAGGCGACGGTCATTTGCCGAGCGCAGGGAGCGCGCAGGAGTGCGAATAGAATAAATGAACAATGTAAAAATGATGAAACTTCCAACGGAGACGCATCATGCAGTGTTCCTACAGAACCGCGTGGCTAATTGAATCTCCTCCCTGGAGGATACGTGACTGACGAGCAAATAGTTCTCCTCTTAGATGGCTGTTTAATTATTTTTCCTTTATTTTAGTCCACATATAAAAATAAATCATATCATCACCTTTTCACATTTAATGTCCAGTAAAGAAATCGGACAAATACAACATTCCGAAGGATTTATTCAGTAAACACACATAAATGATCATTTAGACTGTGCAATATGTACAATGTTAAGAAGTTCATAGTAATAACGAAAGTTCCGTTTTAATGAGTTCTATCTAACCATTCTGTCTGCGGAATGAAGTCTCAGGATTTAGAATGAAGAGCTGCCTATGAAAGCATGTGCATGCAAAGTATGTGCATGATATTTTGAATTGGAATAATATAGCAAAGGAGAAGATAAATCACAAAATACTCTTTAATCAGTGTCAGACTGTAGTATAAAGGGCCCACCAGGGAACCATGCAATAGGAGCCTAATGCGAAGTCACAATAGATTTCATGCACAGAAAACACATTTGATCCCCATTAGCATACAACACAGTCATATCTGAGATTACTTTCCTTGTGTTTTTCTTTAAATCAGGATGCTAAAGGGATCATGTAGGCTTGGGGTCCACAGGTGGGTTCCATGTTCATTTCCATGTCCAGTCCGAGGATCATTTTACTGACAAATAAATAAATAGCAATTGACTAATCCCAGTTTAGAGTTTACACAATGGGACATAAAATAATAAAACTAGTTAAAAGCACAGACACAACTTTATTTTCTGGACTATCAACGTCAAAACAAATTTAATAGGCTTTAAGGACGTATGTTAAGCACTTAGGATTAACTCCTGTGTGTGCGATTCCTCAGTGTCACCAATAAATAGTTCACCGTGTATGCCCTTCATCACTTTTACCATACCTTACATAAATTACCAACTTATATAAAATAAAGACACAGAAACCTGAGTAAAGTGGCAAACTAAAGTATTTTATTATTATACCTAATTATTTTGGTGGCAGAGAAAGAGCACTGCTGATCAGCTCCAGCTGATACCCATAAACCAAGTGTGGACATGGCGTATCGCCCTAAGTCCACCCACTCCTCTCATGACCCAAACTGCTTGACCGGCCCTAACCTGGCATCAGAGTAAACTGCACTCACCTCACTACTCACTCACCCTCCCTCACTGAGACGGGCGAGGCCCCTCCCCACGGAAGGGACAAGAGTTACCACTGCATCGAAAGGGGACAGATACCTGCGGGCAATCACAATAGTGCCGTTTATATCAGCCGCTGATCGCAGTGCTTTCCTCCCCACTGTACCTTACTTAAGCAATATAAATGACATAATAAAAGCAACCAGCCTCCTCTAATGACTAAAACCTGGCGTGGGTGGGTGGGATCTTGCAAAGCAGAATGACTCAACCAGGAAATGGGACCTACTATAAAAAAACACAAGACCCTCCCCTTCCCATCATTGGTCGGGTCTGAAAACCTGTTAGCTCTTTTAGGTAAGTGCAAGCTCGAGTGCCACACTGTCACTATTTAATTGCATTTGTATATAGGGACTCTCTTGTAATAAACAACATCTGGTTAATAATGCAGCTGATACTTATCAGTAATCAGTATATATGTCACTATGTTGTAGTGGTCAGCAGCACTCACAAGATGCTGCAAATGTCAGTGTACGGTGTATATAGTGCTTAGTAATGTGTATATGAGTGGGTGGGTATTTGGCTTTTAAGTGACTTGTCAGTATGTGCTGGTCTAGTTATACACATAGTTGCCTACTCTCCTGGAATGTCCGGGAGAATCCCGAATTTTTTGGGAGTTCTCACAGACTCCTGGGAGAGCAGGACAACATCCCGGGTCCAGCTCACCGCGTTTGTGAAGTGGGTGGGGGCAGGGCTGAACGCGTCATCCTGGCCCGCCCCCACCCACCGATGGGCTGAAATGGGCAAAGATTGACAGGGGGCATGGCCTAACGTTACGATTCACATGGCAACCGCCCCCAAGATGGAGCCCCCTCCCGGACAGCTGGCTGCAAAAGTTGGTAAGTATGGTTATACAGTGCTTAGCGGAGGAACTACCATGAGTGCAGCCATTGCCAACCATATATTACACAGAAATACACTCTGAGGTGCTACCCATATATTTATCATCACCATCATCATTTATTTATTAAGATAGTAGCACTAATTCCACAGTGCTGTACAGAGAATATTTGTCACTTACATCAGTCCCTGCTCCGTTGGAGCTTACAGTCTAAATTCCCTAACACACACACAGACGAGGGTCAATTTAATAGCAATTAACCTACTAGTATGTTTTTGGAGTGTGGCAAGAAACTTTCCTGGAGGAAACCCACGCAAACACAGGGATAACATACAAACTCCAGGCAGATAAGGCCATGGTCAGGAATCGAACACATGACCGCAATGCTGTGAGGCAGAAGTGCTAACCACTTAGCCACCGTGCTGCCCTAATATTGCACAGTTGACCCATTGTTAGATATACATTGCAGTATCAAACAAGGTGCTCAGCCACTTTCATGGAGGCATACGCTTATTTTCTTGATTGTAATAGAAAAATCATGTTCAAATTAGAATTAAAAAATGAATACTACAAACATATTAATTTAATGAACGGTGGATGAAAGGGACACAATTCACCATTACTTAGACTTCACTCTGCACATTGGCACCCAGAATGCATAGGACATTCCTGTGTTGAGAATCTAAATAACATATCAGACTAGCTTCAAACAATGTGCAAGTTAAATCATGCCCTAACCATGCAAAAATAAGGTAGAAAAAGAAAATTCTGGTGCGTTCGTCCAAAAAGAGATTTGGATTTTTGTACTGTACATCTGCCAGTCTTAAATTGCTTCATTTTGTGGTCAAGCTTCTAAATATGATGCAATATGCACATGATTATTATTATTATTATTATTATTATCATTTATTTTTATAGCACCAGCACCTCATGAGAACTAAGCACAGAAAAAGTCCATTCCACACATTTTTCAAACATCTCTTTCTCCCACCAACTAATAACACAGTGAAGATCACTTTCCCATGAACGCCCGCGGCTTTTGAGATACTCCCCTTGGCACAGTTCCACTAGATCTTTTTTTTCCCCAGCTGTTGAAATTTCAAATAATTGGTGTTCATACCGGTTGTCAAGACAATGCTGATTGGACGAGCTGTAGAATGCCCCTGCTTGCCCAATCAGCAGTGTCTTGCCAACCTGAACCTGCTTTTGTTTAAAATTATCTAGGAACACTGGCTTGTAGAAAAGTTTAAAAAAGGCTGAGTAATTCATTAAACGTGAAAGATGTGATATTACTCAGGGACACTTTAAGACATTAGTCGGTCCATTGCAAGAATGATATTGGTAGGACCCTATAAATATTTACACACAAAAAACACAGGGGACATCTGTGGCCGCAAATTACAGTGTATAAAAAAAAAACAGGTTACGACTAAGATTAGTATTTATTTTACATTTGTTTTAATTTAATCCAGAGTATAGAATTATTCTCTAAGAAGTCTCTTGTCTTCTTCAGAAAGCTGAATTGTAAGGGAACCCTATATTGGTGAGCCTGGAGTAAATGCCGAATTTCCCCTTTTATTACAATGGTTCTGCTATTGCCAGCTGAAGCAGGGATTTTGTAAAAATGCATTTGGAAGCTCCAGTTTTACTTAAATCAAGATACATTTACAGAATAATACTTCTCTATTACTATTCTATACTCACTTAAATTTGTTAAGCAATTCCCAGATGAAGCCACAATGAAAACACTATCGTTATTGTGTAGACAGATTGTGCTTTGTTCCGTCAATCTTTCAGTAAATTCAATCTTGATATTATGTAACATTACCACTGAATAAACTTTAATGTCTTATTATGTCATCTCTATGGGGCATCCACAGGGGGGGTCTGGTTTCACCACATTATGGTCTGGAATGCACACGTACGACTTAAGAAAACACGCAGACGAAATTGGGACATAAAAAACAACGGCTTGCAAGTAAAAGAAGCCAAATTAAGTTCTGCTACACTCAGGAAAATGAAAGATCTGCAGGAATTTAATCAATCTGGAGAGAATAATCGAAACACATTGTTTAGCACATTCCAAACTTTAACTAGTAAGAAGTAGCACTTTAAATAATCACATTCCAACCAAGTTCAGTGATCCAGGGCTACAACTGTTTATATAGTATTCTCAGATAAGTACTGAACAAAAACAGAATATGCTTTAGGGGGTCTATATTTATATAGTCAGTCATTATTGAATTGTCTTGTACCTTTCAAATTCTCACATGTAGGTGTATAACGGCCTTACCTTGTCAAATGTTTCTAAAACTGCAGTAAAATGTGTCAACCACCTGCGGAGAACTAAGATATTTATAGCACAAGACAAGTTTGCAGTTTACAGTTTAACTTTGGCAGATAGAAAGTACAATTATAAGCAATAAAGGCCAATACTAATACCACATAATACAAGGATTAACCAGTCTTCCTGCAAGATGAATATTCTGTAACTTAGACAGGTCATTACCATTTATGATCATATTATGTTTAGCATGTTAACATCTAATAAATTGCTCTAGAACATGGTGCCAAAAGTAACACTTTTTGGTGAAAACATTTTTATCTTTTTTTAGTAGTTATTAATAATCCCTATATGACCATATGTAGATGGCAAGCTATATAATGACTCATTCATGGAACCAGGATTTTGATAGTAGCCAAGGGCTTGCGTAAGATTCCAAGGCACCCTATAGCATCTTCATGGATTTCAACAGAACATGGGGCCTGATTCATTAAGGTACGTAAATTAGGAAGTCTCTTATTTCAGTCTCCTGGACAAAACCATGTTACAATGCAAGGGGTGAAAATTAGTTTTCTGTTTTGCACATAAGTTAAATACTGTCTGTTTTTTCATGTAGCACACAGATACCTGATAGCTTACTTGTACACTGAAATTTAAAGTTGATATTTGTGTGCTACATGAAAAAACAGTCAGTATTTAACTTATGTGCAAAACAGAAAACTAACTTTCACCCCTTGCATTGTAACATGGTTTTGTCCAGGAGACTGAAATAAGAGACTTCTTAATTTGAGTACCTTATTGAATCAGGCCCATGGTCACAGGATTTTTTTCATGCTTGTGTAATTACTCAGCAGAAACCCATTTAGCGTTCTGAGGGGAGAATTCAATTAACGGTCAAGCGCTGGGCCGAGCCTAGGGTGATGTGATCCTGTGAGCACTTATGATAGAGGAATCTCTGTAAGTTATGCAAAAATAAGCAGAGATTCCTACCAGAACATCTCCGCGGAATCTCATCGCGTGAGTTCCAGATGTAATTCGAATTGAACTGCCCTCTAAGGGGCCACCTTAAGTTCCCACTCTGCCCCTGATTATATTATTACTATTATTGTTATTTATAGTGCATCAAATATTCCACTGTGCTCTACATTATTGTGAAGTTGTAATAGAAACAAATCACAAACTTAACATTAACTGAAACTTAACTGAAATAAAAAAATCACTAAACTTAAATATATATATAAAAGGTCTACTTATAACATTCACAAATAATATTAATTTTAATACAATATTATTATTATTATTATTATTATTATTATTATTATTATCTTTATGTAAACGATCCTTTCCCATATTCTAACAGAACTTATGACATTGTGTTTGCATTTACTTTGCAGTTAGGTACAATCTACTGTTCTCTGTTTTCAGCATTTTCAGGCCCCCAAGAGACCCACTATCTACCAATAGAAAATATTCTGTGCATAGGGGGAAAAACATCTTCTAACACAAATATAGTTTTATCTTATGCTTCAGTTATGCTTCAAAACAATGGGCCTGATTCATTAAGGAAGGTTAAGTAAAAAAAATTGAGTATGTAGTCTCCTGGACAAAACCATGTTACAATGCAAGGGGTGCAAATTAGTTTTCTACACAAATAATTGATAGCTTATTTGTACAAATTTTGTACACTGAAATGTAAAGTTGATGTTTGTGTGCTACATAAAAAAACATACAGTATTTAACTTATGTACAAAATAGAAAACTAATTTCAACCCCCTGCATTGTAACATGGTTTTGACCAGGAGACTACTTACTCATTTTTTTACTTAACTTTCCTTAATGAATCAGGCCCAATGTGTGTACATTTATAGCTGTAAACGTGTCTAATAGTTAACATATTACTGAAGATAAGTGCAAAGGCGAAAATCACTGACCATGGGCTAGATTTGCTAAACTGCGGGTTTGAAAAAGTGGAGGTGTTGCCTATAGCAACCAATCAGATTCTAGCTGTCATTTTGTAGAATGTACTAAATAAGTGATTTCTAGAATCTGATTGGTTGCTATAGGCAACATCTCCACTTTTTCAAACCCGCAGTTTAGTAAATATACCCCCATGTCGTGGGAAGGCCTTAGCCGTGTACCTTTGAGGCTTTAGGGACCGGGAATGAACTACAGAATATGTTGCCGTTGTATAAATAAAGTCTAATAATGATATTATATTTTCCCCTGGGATTTAGTGAATCTAGATTCTAGAAGGTCATAGATCAGATCTGCATCTTATCTGATTGTCCTGAGATCGCTATATATTGGAAACACACAATGTATAAACCACATCATGAGAAACACTGCATGGAACATATTTAACCACTGTAAGCTAGCGTAAGAGGCCAATCAGCAAAACTTATATAACAACATATCCGGTGTATTCATAATAGCTGCAATACTGAGCTTACTAATAATGGACCATGAAATGCACTGAACATAATAAGCACAGTGCTGTCAGGTATATGCAGTTTCTACATAGATCTTGTTTCAAAATGGGAGTTGTTTCTTTTTTCCTTTTAAAACATATTCTCACCCTTCTTAGCTCATCAGAATTAGCCTGGAAATCACTGGCAGTCTGTTATTATATAACAAAAGCATAACATTTTAACCGAAATGTAACACCACAAACCTCAAAAAGACATAACCCCAGGGTCTATGGCATCCTTTTATCTGTAATGATGACAGTGATTTTATTTTAATAAGAAGGTTTCCTATAATTATTCTACAGCATTACATATATATATTTATATATATATATATATATATATATATATATATATATATATATATATATATATATAAAATAAAATGTGAATTGACATTATGCCTACTTTCATATATTAAAGAGGAGAGGGGATGTTCACTTTTAATATACTTGAAATGTTTTGTACAGCGTTTGAAGACATGTCTTTACTTAAGTTTTTAGATATATATATATATATATATATATATATATATATATATATATATATATATATATGCTAACCAACTTGGCACCAGAATTGGCTCTGCTTAAGATAGACTTGGCACTAAGTATGCCTCTAAATATACTGTAGCTTGGCACCATGTTGATTATGCACAAGAAATAAGTCTGCATAGGCTGAGAGACAAGGTGCACAGCCAATTACTTCTCCACCACTCCTCCCTGATCTCTGGCTGGCTCACATCAAGTTCCTCCCCTTCCCCTTTTCTCATGCCCTGCCATCCCTTCTTATTCCTCTGCTTCCCTGCCCTTCTGTTTCTAACTATCCTCTCCTCCCCTCTGCAGATCAGATAAGTGTAGTGTTTGTGGAGTATTAATGTAGAGTATGTAGGACGTCATTAATGTAATGTGTGCTGGAGGTTTTATTGAAATGGGAGCGTTTTGTAATGTAATGTGTGTAGGTATGGTAATGTAATATGTGTATGTGAGGTTATTAATATAATAAGTGTGGGGAAGGGCCTTCATGCTATTTATGTAGGGGAAGATGTTATGGTAGTGTGTATGGGAAAGGGTAATAAAGTTAAGTGTATGTGGCAGGGTATTAAATAAATGTTGGGGATATTAAGATTATGTATTGGGTCTATTAATGTAATGTGTGTGGGGGATATACATGTAATGTAGTGGTGGGGAACTTATTGTGCACACAAGGATTTAATTTAACTTTTCCCCTTTGTGTATGTTTGGCTTCCTCTAAGCCCAGGATTCATCATATTTAGGGCCCTTGCTGTATTTACGGGTATTCACTGACTACATCATCCCTGACTTTCAGTGTGTTCATAGATCGTTCAGGAGGAACCTGCAGTGTTGGTCAGTTACATCATAGCACAGTGAAGATCATGAACTATACATTACAAAATCCATTTTACTTCCAAATTAACTTGGGCATATTTGATGAATCCTGTGTATGTATTATGTAATGTGAATTCCAAAGAAGACTTTTTAGAAACAGTGGTCCAGAAAGCCCATTACATACATGGTGACGGAATGCCAGCACATACGTCATAATATGTCATTATCCAGGATCTAAATTGAGACTTTGTTAATAAGAGTGAGTTGCACTTTATTTAGTGGATTGTGCTCCATGTTGGCGTTTATCCTGAAATACAATGCAGAATACATGGATTTTAAACATATGATACAACAGAATAATAATATAATCAGTTGTTACATAGATGGAGGGCAGTTTGGCCAATTTTCCACAATAACTATTAAAGGTCTTACTAAAACACCAATCATACAACACTTTAAAATAATAATGAAAAAAAATTACTTTTTGGAACTGGACAAACCTTTCACATTTACGGTACTATACATGTGTGTAATATATTGCGTCTATCATGTCATTAAATCCTGTTTAAGGAACAAAAAACACGCAATGCAATTTTATTAAACTAAGCATTTATTGTAGTATTAAAAAGCTAAGCGAGAAGCAGGCAAATTACCGATTTAAACAAAATGAGTGTTCTTGGAAGGAGATTATTGAAACACAGATCAGCTCAGATAAAATGGTAACATTCAGAAAAGTAACTTTATTTTGCTACATTTTCAAGGCTGGTGTGGCTATACGTTTTTAATAGGTGCTGTATGCGTAAGCCAAGCTGGGCCTGGTGCCAAGTGGTTCATCAAGAAATGGGAAATCCGTGATTAGTAGTCTTCCTTGGCATGACTCAATGCCAACAGTAACCTAACATGAAACAAGCCTGACAGCCCTTCGGGGCATGCTAGGCACTCAATAAACATGCTTAACAACCACCTATGAAACGTTAGCAATAAAAAAAATAACACATAAACCAATTCACAAAAACGGTGCTAAATTTGTCTTTAATTTTGACCTTAAAAATTATAATTTTTACTGTTCAATTCACAAAAATGAACAAAAAATATTGTGAGTTTGTCATAAAAAAATAAAACAAGATGTATAATTTTTTTAAGGATATTGATTTGATGCAGAGTACTCTTTTATGTAATAATGTAATTATGAAACTTTAATGAAAGTTTAAAGGAATATTGAAACATTATGTTAAAAAAAAAAGCATTAGTTGAGAACCAGCTTTAGTTAGTTTCACAACTTTTTTTTAACTTATTTTTAATAGTTTTGAACCAATTTAACATACAGATATATATTTGAAGACATTATTTGTCATTTCCAATTGTAAAGTGCTACGGAATTAGCTGGCGCTATATAAATAAATGTTGTTGATGATGATGATGATGATGATGATGATGATGATGATGATGATGATGATGATGATCTTCATATCTCTGATTTCTGAACAAACATCCTATTGATACGGCAGTGGTTGCTCCCAAGAGAGACCCACTTGGTTGGGGTAGCCATTAGAGACACAAAACGACCAGTCAAGCCTCTTAGAGCCCAGAGGATGGGGCTGTAAGGAACAAAGCTGAAGTTGATGGGTTGGAGAATGTAGAATCATGCAGTACAAAGCTGAAGTTGATGGGTTGGAGAATGTAGAATCGTGCAGAACAAAGCTGAGGTTGATGGGTTGGAGAATGTAGAATCGTGCGGTACAAAGCTGAAGTTGATGGGTTGGAGAATGTAGAATCGTGCGGTACAAAGCTGAAGTTGATGGGTTGGAGAATGTAGAATCGTGCCGTACAAAGCTGAGGTTGATGGGTTGGAGAATGTAGAATCGTGCGGTACAAAGCTGAAGTTGATGGGTTGGAGAATGTAGAATCATGCGGTACAAAGCTGAGGTTGATGGGTTGGAGAATGTAGAATCATGCGGTACAAAGCTGAGGTTGATGGGTTGGAGAATGTAGAATCGTGCGGTACAAAGCTGAAGTTGATGGGTTGGAGAATGTAGAATCGTGCGGTACAAAGCTGAAGTTGATGGGTTGGAGAATGTAGAATCATGCAATACAAAGCTGAAGTTGATAAACAAAACAAGACTTCCTGAATCCCCGGCAGAGAAACAAAATTCCAACTTTGCTCATGCAAAGATTGGTATGAGTGAGGGTCTTATAAAGGTCGCATACAAGTGAGGTCTCTTAGTCCTTCTTCACTTGTCCTTTCACAAAGTGCTGATTGCCAGTAACTGAAAAAGAATGTGTGTTGATGGTGCACTGCCACCTGTTGTTTGTAGCTGATATTGCGGAGGATTCTCACAACTATTCCGATGCAAAAAAGTTGCAGCACTTTTTATGACCGCCATGTGCCCCCCCTCCCCATTCAAACAGTATGTTTATTGTACAATGTTTATAGACTATACAAATGCAGGATTCATAACATACTTACATATACACATATTATGGCAGTGAGGCACTGTAATCATTTCCATTCTACAAAACATTTTACATTTTAAATTACCCCCCCCACACACACTTATAATATCATTGCAGACATAAAACACTTATGTGTAATGTAATAAATATGCATGAGGTTTTTTTGCATTTACTGCATTAAACCTGTCCATTGTAAAAGCATATACATTGTTTCAATTACTGTCTGTTTCAGTGCATTATAGAAAACATATTTATTTATTATTGTCTATATATATATATTTATATATATATATAGTGCCCCCATACTGTGTTGCGCTGTACAGAAAATATTCAATCATTCACATGCATTGGAGCTTACAGTCTAAATTTCCTATCACACAAATACACACACACACTAGGGTCCGTTTTTGTCAGCCAATTAACCTATCAGTATGTGTTTCAATTGTGGAGGAAAGAGGAGCACCTGGAGTGAACCCACTTAAACATGCAGATAACTTTCAACCTCCACACAATATCAATATCGAAATTCATGTGTGGAAATGGAATTTTAAGCATATGTTTGTTTGAGTAGGCAGAGATAAGCAGATACCTCATATTTATAACAGCTGGGGCTGTTTAAACAAGCTGAACCTCTGATGCTAGTATGATAAAAAAAAAAGGGGCCTGTCCATTTCTTGCCTCTGATTGGCTGGATGATGAGAAGGCTGCTCTGATTGGCTTCTTGTGATCATAATTACTAGATTACAGAACACGAAAAGAGCCAATACGTGCAAATGTATATACTAAGAAAAAAAGCAAAAAAAGAAAACTGTGCACCATAATTTCAGAAGACTTTCAACTATTTAATAAGGCAATGCAATACTAGTTATGTAATTATTTTCCAAACATTTATTTGGTAGATGTTTGAAATGTCATTATTTTTCCGGTAATGTGTCTCCTTCTGGAAAGTACTGTGCATTCCATCATCATCATTTATTTATATAGCGCCACTAATTCCGCAGTGCTGTTAGTGGTTAGCACTTCTGCCTCACAGAACTGGGGGTCATGAGTTTGATTCCCGACCATGACCTTATCTGTGTGGAGTTTATATGTTCTCCCCGTGTTTGCGTGGGTTTCCTGCCACAATCCAAAAACATACTAGTAGGTTAATTGGTTGCTATCAAATTGACACTAGTCTCTCTCTGTCTGTCTTTGTATGTGTTAGACTGTAAGCTCTATCGGGGCAGGGACTGATGTGAGTACATTCTTTATACAGCCCATATAACAGACTTTGCTATAAGAGTAAGTGACCACTATGTTGATTGTCAAGATTCCCAAAGTGAAGACCACAGAGAGAAATGCAAATGAAATGAAGTGTTTTATTTTCAACCCAAGCCACACAGGTAAAAATGAGATGTAGTAAATTATATGGCAGCTAACACAAGTCCATAGAAACAGTGAAACAGGATCCCGAGGGAGCGAAGTACTGGATACCTAGCACAAGTCAGAGTAAGCAGTTTTGGTTGGGAAGCTGGTGACCAGGCACAACAGGATGACGGCTGGTGCAAGTTGTCAAGATAATCAGGTTAGCTGGGAAGCTGGAGACCATTTCCAATTATGACAGGTTACTGCAGATGCAGAGTATCTGGGTTGGCAGGTTAAGCTGGGAAGCTGGATTCTCTGGATTTCCAAATTTGACAGGTAACTGCGGGTATTGGATGCCTGGATTGCCAGATAATGCTGAGAAGCTGAAGACTGTGGTTTTTCAAGTTAGACAGTTGACTGCAGATTTTTAATATTTGGAGAATCAGACAAAATGGAGAGTCAGGCAAGCCAGGGGTCAGAAGCTGGGAGGTCCACAATAATACGAAGGTGTAAGCAGGAGCAAGGTCAAACAAAGTCAAGTTCTGGGTCACAAGAGGAGGTGCAGAACGTAGGAACAAGCAGGAGTCAAATATCAGGGATAAACTTTTCCAAATTACTGGGAAAGGCAGTCTCTTAAAAGTCAGACACAGGTGATTAGGATCCAGAAGTAATGATTAAGGCTTAGCCCCTAGCAGGTAGGATCAGACGAACGCAGTGCAGCATCTAAAGGGGAAATACTGAACTGCAACCTGAGGCAGAGAAATATCACACAGGCCCTAGCCCAGGGGTGGCCAACCAGACTAGACTAACAGGCTAAGAGACAAAAAATTTCAATAGATTCTGTGAAGATCCAAATTTACCTTTTACATGTGTGTGCATACACATATATACATATAAACACAGACATAGATAACGTCGATACATATGTTGAAAATATAGCATAATTTATCATATCTTGCTAAGTTCAAAAGCAAATAGCGGAGATTGCCAAAATGTGCAAAATAGCTATCAAATTAGCACAGTTCTTATCTCGCTGCTGTGTCCAGTAGAAGAGGGTTCAAAGGACTACTATTAGTCTGACTCTTCACAGTAGCTCACGGTGCTACTGCATCGCTGTAGACAGAACTGTTGCATTGGAGACAAAAAGTCATAATTGGCCAACATGCCCTTCAGACCTCTTTACATGCCCCTCACATGCCCATCAGACATCACCACATGCCCCTTACATTCTATCACACCTCCTCACATGTCATCAGGCCTCACCACATGCCCCTTAAATGCCTAACAGACCTCCCTGAATGCCATCAGTTATCCCTATATGTCCCTTACATGCCCATTAGCCATCCCACATTCCGTCAGACCTCACCATATGTCCCTTATATGCCTATCAGAGACCTCCCTATATGCCCCTTAGATGTCATCAGTCTCTCCACATGCCCTCAGTCTCCATACATGCCCTCAGTCTCAATACATGCCCTCAGTCTCCCCACATGCCTTCAGGCTCTATACATGCCCTCAGTTTGCATTTATGCCCTCAGTCTCCCTACATGCCCTCAGTTTCCTCACATGCCCTCAGACTCCATACATGTCCTCAGTCTCTATACATGCCCTCAGTCTCCCCACATGCCCTCAGACTCCATACATGCCCTCAGTCTTCACACATGCCCTCACTCTCCATACATGCCCTCAGTCTCCAGACATACCCTCAGTCTCCCCACATGCCCTCAGTCTGCCCACACGCAATCAGGAATTACCTGTCAGGCCGATAGCCTTTTGAGGATAACAATAGCGGGACACTAACCGGTATTAACGCTACTAAACTAATAGGTGCGCAGTCTAACGTACCCCTGGTATTCACCAGGGACCCCCGCAAGGAGGTTTGGACTTTGCTGCACAGGGTACGCAGGTCGCGGTCCTACTAGCCAGTTGCCGGTGTAGTGTAGAAGGGTCAGACGGTCCGGGTCGAGCCAATCAGGAATAGCAGTACCAGGGAGAATCCAAGAGGGTAGTCAACAGGCCGAGGTCACAGTACAAGTAGGTCACAAGAAGTAGGAGAAGTCACCAAGCCGGGTCACAACAATATATAAGGAACACAGGGAGCACAGTCAGGATAACCAGGAACACTAGGTATAACCTGTTACTCTGGCACCCTAATGACGCCAGAGCCAGGTTTAAATAAGGCCAGAACGCTGATGATTAGAGGAGTCAGGGGCGGGGAATCAGCATGGAAAGTAGCCGCAACGGGACGAGCCAGGGCGCATGCGCCCGACAGATCAGACCACCGGAAGCCGCAGCGCGAGTGTTGCTTAGCAACAAGCGTCTGAAAGAGGAGAAGGCGTCCGTCCCCGACTGACAGGGGATCAGCGGGAACGGCGCCTGACATTACCTCATGCTGCTCACAGACCTTGCACCCCTCCCCCACTTTCTTTTATTGCTGGAGCCTATGCAGAGGAAGGAGAGAGCAGAGAGATCAAACTGCCCTCTCTCCTCCCCTCCTCTGCTGATTGGATAAGTTGTTAAAGTGTGACCTCCATGCATTGTGCAGAGGAAGTCACGTGATGCGGACTCCTAGCTGCTCCCATTCAACCTTCACTTCTGTCAAATTGGGACCAGCTGACAGGGTTCCGCTGCCGCTACACCTCCTGGCCGGGAGCCACACGCGGCTCGAGAGCCACGGGTTGGCCACCCCTGCCCTAGCCTATGGACGCTGAGTTGCAGGGCCTACATTCTGCAAAAATGTATTTTTATTTTTGTTTTCATTTGAATATCCATGTATTATCAGTGTATTATAAACATATAACTATGGCCTTATTTAGGGCTCAACTTTTTACCTTGGTTTTATTTCATACAAATTGTATGTAACTTGGAAGCATTGAGAGAGCTGGAGTGGCTGAGGGCCAGTGCGGGTCTTAGATGGCCCCTAAATATAAATGCAGTCTAGTAATACATTTATTTCCTGTCAACTAAAATATAAAATAAAAATAAATAAAATTTGATGTTTCAAAAGCACCAATTTAATTAAGTGTGGGAATGGAAGGTCCACCAACAATAATGAAGAAACAGTCTTTCATCCAGACGGAAATAAAATGATCAGATTGTATTCTTTGCTACCTATGTTGTTAGAAACATTGACATGTTTACGGTATTTAATAAATGTATGCTCGGCAGAGCTTGCATGAGTAAAATAAAACTGTATTGTAAACTTACTATCTGTATTCCTGTAAAAAAGAAAAATATAATCGCTGTCTACTGGTAAAGTCAGATGTCATCTGCTAATAATCCTAAGGTCACATACTTCTACATCTGATCAAAGGACAGCTAAACAGCACAATAACACCATAGTTAAAGTGATATTATGGGGATAACGCTATATTAATGCTGCATAGAATGAATATTTCTCGTTTAGGGTTATTGCAAATCCTTTTCCTTTCATTGCAAAATAATGATTATAATTATTATTATTATTCTCTTTATCATAATTTCCAGCACAAATTGATGCGTTGCTGATCTGATTATCTAGTTTACTCTGTATTTTTTGGGCACACCCAAAATCATTTTTAATTTCTTTTAATTGCATATAAATTTCACTACATTTCGGAACTTCTGTGAGTCTGCACCCAAACTGAAAAAGATGGGATAAATCCAGCAAGTTAAACGCTGGTTAAAGGTTGATGTTTTCTATACTTATATGTAAGAACACAGCCATGGGCATTTTAAGGTAGTTACACCGGGGTCCCAGGGTCCTAATTTCAAGCACAGATTTATTTTTATTAGATGATTTACAATAAGTTATTTGATATACTTAACATGTTGCATTATTCCAACACTTTTGTCACATTTAACTTTTTAAGTATACTGTGTAGGTGTACATAATAAAACTGACTACAAATGTTTGAGCTTGGTTACGGGGGTCAGGATTTGGGGCTTTGAGAACTAAGCAACTGTCCTGAATGCAGCAATGCTGGGATCTACATTGCACTATGGGCCCGATCCATGTTCAGACGTCTATTTGTGGAGAGTATCTTGTGTAAGATTTTCACAACTTGATACGAGAAGTACCTGCTAACATTGGCGCAGCTCAAGTAGAAGGTGCAGAGTCTAAAGCACCCCCGGTCTTCTCCAGGAACCCCAAAAAGACGGTATGGGTTTTGCCGCAGGAGACGCACAGGTCGCAGTCCTTTCCTGAGCCAGAAAAGTAGTCAGGCAAGCCGGGTCTGTAACGTGCTACAGTAGAGGTACACAGCAAGAATCCAATGGAATGGTCAGACAAGCCGGGTCTGTAACATGCAGGCAGCGGAGGTACACAGGGAGAATCCAACAGAATGGTCAGATAAGCCGGGTCGGTTACTTCCAATGAAGAGAACAGTACACAAGGAGAATCCAATAGGATGGTCAAACAAGCCGGGTCAGAAGGAAACACTGGAGAGCAGAAGGAATAGTCAGGAAAGCCAAATGGTACACAGGAACACTGGAGCATGATGACCCAATACTCTGGCACCAGCATGGTGTCAGAGTCAGCCTTAAATAGTGCTAGTGGCCAATGAGATGGTTGCAACGTGATGCCATCACTGATATAGATAAATTGTACCTGAGTATAACTGCAGCAAATGAAAATACTCCAGGGATGCTCAAAATATGGGCAGTATTAAAAAGCACCATCCAAAATGATCACAAATATAAAGAAATACAACAATCACACAATATATACAAAACTTAAATAAATGTAAGTAGATCAATCTTCCTGCCATATAGTTCGTATTCATCCTAATGACAAATACCTTGATTTTAAAAAAATAAGGGAAACAATTAAAATGTAACGGGCTAATTAATGTCACAATTTACAATCAATAAGAAACTAATCAATAAATAACAATGGGCCTGATTCATTAAGGATCTTAAATGAAGAGGTATCTTATTTCAGTCTCCTGTTACAATGCAAGGGGTGCAAACTAGTTTTCTGTTTTGCACATAAGTTAAATACTGACTGTTTTTTCATGTAGCACACAAATATCAACTTTAAATTTCAGTGTACAAATAAGCTATCAAGTATTTGTGTGCTACATGAAAAACAGTCAGTATTTAACTTATGTGCAAAACAGAAAACTAGTTTGCACCCCTTGCATTGTAACATGGTATTGTCCAGGAGACTGAAATAAGATACCTCTTTATTTAAGATCCTTAATGAATCAGGCCCAATATGTGCATATCTAGAAATGTGTTAGTCACTAAAAATAAATATTAGAAATATACCATACGTGATATTCTTGCCATGATATACATATAAGTGATAAGATATACAGTTCAATTGTATATAAAGTAAAAATAAAATGGAGAGATCATGGAGATCATAGAGATCACATGCAATTCATCAGAAATAATTTCCACTAAAACCAAAATTAGTTCATCCAATTCTAAAATGTGCTTGAATTTCAAAGACTCAGCACTGTCAAATTAATTTTTGTATTAGTCTCAAATAGGCAAAAAAAATTGGCACACCCGCCGGAGATATGAACAACCTCTTCTTCGTTTAAAATGCAGCAGTAATGGGACAAACCGGGCAGCATGTCCCCCCCCCCCCCCCCAAAAATCTTCAACCAGCTTAGACCAGATACTACGATAACAGGGAGACCAGGGGCTAGATTTACTAAACTGTGGGTTTGAAAAAGTGGAGATGTTGCCTATAGCAACCAATCAGATTCTAACTGTCATTTATTTAGTGCACTCTATAAAATGACAGCTAGAATCTGATTGGTTGCTATAGGCAACATCTCCACTTTTTCAAACCCGCAGTTTAGTAAGTATACCCCCATGTGTTAGGAACTCCCTTGTTAAAGTGAACACCAGCCACAAGTTAGGCAGCACAGTGCTGATGCCTCTTCCATTGTTAGAACATTATACTGGAACCTTTAGATTGTAAGCTCCCTTGAGCAGGGTCCTCTAATCCTCACGTCCTCCTCCTCCTGATTACCTTTGGTTCCCCAGCCTCATTTCTATACCTCGACATTTGTTTCTTGTCTTCTCCTTAGCCTTCCCATCTCCATCAATGCCCTGAACTGAACTAGATAATTAAACTAATTCACCTGTTTAAGAAAAACCCAGGTAAGGGCTATAGACAAAATACCTTCTCCTATTTAAATATGTTATTAAAGACTTTGTGGAAATCCATTTGATCCAGAACAAAATAACTCCAGACTTCTGTTAACTGAACAACGTGGATTTGCCTTTATGGAAAATATAGTCTTCCATTTTTATTATCACTCATACCGCTTGCAAATTGGTTAGTTGCAACTTTCTCACTTTCTACAAATTTCAGTGCATTCAATTTTGTAAGATCAATTTGGAAAAAAAACAGAACAAATTTATTTTTCATAAGTTTATAACAAATGCAGAAAGCAGAACCTGTACATAATGAACCTAAAAAAACCTCAAGCACCAGGCTTGAGAAACTAGAGACTCATGCAAACTAAGGACCAAGTGTGTTACCTTTATTATAAAGGGCTAAAGGTTTTATTGCCCTTCCTATTCTTAATGCATGAACCAAATGTTTTCACTGGAGGCTCATTTAAAGCTTTGCCCATTTAAACAAATCTGAGACATAGGCAACGAGGCAGAATTTAACTGCCAAATATAAATTGTGAGATTAGTGAATTGCTAACATCTATTTTCACCAGAGGATCATTTTACAGTGGCAGAAATCCAGCCTGCGTGTGTTCTATTAGAATTTTAACAGCATCGGAGAGGAGTATTGACTGTATGGAATAATGATAATTGTGGAAAATGTAACTAACATTATGTAATGTATTATTCATTTGGTTCTATTCGGCTTTGGCGACACACCACAAGGAACTTTGTACGGGGAAGGTTGTGAATTTAGAAATTCAACAGACTATAATTTCAGTAGAGTGGCAGAATTTTTTCAGAGAAAGAGTTGTCACTCAATGTTCTGTGTTCCAAGTTCTAAATTGTTTCGGAAACTTGACAATAACTTTACAATTTGTGTTAAATCAAGCAGAATGATTCTTTAACCTATTTTCTGCTAAATTTTCTCACAAGTCGTTGTTCCAAAAAAAAAAAAAAGAAATAGACCCATTCGGAAAGATTTTTTACATAACATTGTAAACCATTCAACACACAGAAATTCAAAAATAACATCTTGTGTTGCCAGGTTCTTTACTTAAAATTCACATACTGTAAATTGTCGATGAAGCACTGGAAAAAAATTTATAGAAATTTTCAGGTTTTGCTTTTAGTAATTTTAAAAGGAATGTACTATAACTTTCCTATGTTTTGGGGTTATAAAAGATAATGTGCTCTATAAAAACAAAATAGAAGGAAATATTAAACTTAGCAAATTAAATTACCACAATGAGAAAATCAAGTATATTGTTAGAATATTGTTAAAAAAAAAAGTTGTTATTTTATTTAAACCATTTTTTAAATCCTATGGGTCAGCCACCAAATTTTAGATAAAATGAAGCAATGGTTTAATCGTCAGCAGACTCTATGTTCTGTATATTTGGAATATCACAGCCATAAATAGACGAAGAGGAGTACTGAGATATGCCAAGCCCCTACAGTCAAACCAATTTAGTTAATAAATTAATTTTCTTGCTATTCACAGTCATGGTAACTCGAGGCACAATGGCTGTTGTGTTAAAAGTGCTGATTGGTCAATTTCCATATCGTCCAGTCAGTGGTCTTGAGACAAAATAGTGCTATGGTGTCAGGCATTCAAAATCAGCCAGTCTTCTCAAACGACAGGGAGGGGAAAGGTTTAGGTGGTGGTGGTGGGGGGGGGATTTTGAGAACCAGAGTTGGGATACACTGCCTTAAGTGATGTTCCTATCTATGCGTGTGGCATTTTCAGTTAAACCAGCAAAAATATACATACCTTTTTGATACTTTCAGCAGGGCTCCGTCCAGATTAATAAGTGTAAAAATGTACATTCACAGATTATAAGTAGAGCATGATAAATTGGAAAAAACAAGTACACACAGATGTAAGAAGTACCACTGATATTAATATGATCGATTTTATTTTTTAATATTTGTTTATATGTTTCTTCCAAAAAGCATGAAAACTGTATGAATAGCTCATAACTGTGAACAAGCCATAAATGAGACCTTGTCACTTGTATATTCATGCAGTGATGTACTAGTATCCAACTGCTGCTTGTTTGGAATATCCTCATTATCATTATCATCAACATTTATTTATATAGCACCAGCAAATTCCATAGCGCTTTTACAATTGGGAACAAACAGTAATAAAACAATGCTGGGTAATACATACAGACAAAGAGGTAAGAGGGCCCTGCTCGCAAGCTTACAATCTATGGGGCAATGGGAGTCAGATATATGAGGGAAAGTGCTATATCATATTGCATATTGATCCAGCTAGAATACAAAGGTAAAAGTATTTAGTGGGCTATATGATGAGTCACACAGCAATGTTGGTCACAGGGTTGTGTCTTGTGTTAACAATGTAGAGGGTGGTAATAGGGTAACCCAGGGAGATTAAGAGGGTGGTTAAGGAATATTATAAGCTTGACTGAAGATGTGGGTTTTCAGAGAATGCTTGAAGGTTTGAAGACTAGAGGATAGCATGTAATAAGAGTGGAAGAGAGACACAGAAAGTGTGCAGAACGGAGGTGTTGAATTGGAAGATATTTTGAGACAAGTGAGATGATGTATGTTGGTGCAATTTTGTTGATGGCCTTGTATGTTAGTAGAAGACTTTTATATTGGATGCTTTGAAAAACAGGCAACCAATGTTTGAAGTGGGAGTGGATTGAGCATTTTGCCAATCAGATCATCGGAATGTTGTGTGTACTGATATTTCGGGAGCAATTGTCTTGTCCACTCTTTTGATTGTGCTAAGACATAACTGCATGTGAGAGAGGCGTGTCATGATGTGAGGAGGAGAATGAAGGCAGGTCAAAGACTGAGAGTTAGATACTGAAATGAGCAGAGTATTCTAACAGTACAATAACTCTTTGAGGCTCCTAGTAAACTGGTGCAAGAAAATTGTTTTGTCAAATTCACCTCTATATGAAATGAAAAACATACATTCAATTTCTTTTCATTTTTTTTCCTTGCAGCTGCATTTCAGACATGCAAGCTTTAGATCACCAGCCCTGTATTACATCTCAGAGATGTACAATTGTTTGGGGGCAGTCTTTTGTCTCCATCTCTGTTCGAGTCTGTCTGAGATTTCACCATTGCAGAGTCAAATAGTGAAGTGCACTGTAATGGTCTAATAAAAGTGACCATTCCTGAGAGATAGGTGAGATGAGCGCCTTCATGAATAATGAAACAGCCTGTACGTGCATAATCAATATTACAGCTTCACTCGGAAAACAGAGGTAATTGTCAGTTAATTATGTTAAAGGTTTAGAGGTGCATAAATAGTTAGTTTAATAGAATTGGTGAAGAAGGTTAGGGGTGCTGAAAGGGGAGGGCTAGCAAAATTTTAGCCCAGAGGAAGAGACTCAGCTCAGTAGCCTATTAGGAACATTTAAAAAAAAATGTAGGTACCCCAATGACCCAGCCAAAGGTAGCCCACTGTGAGATCGACTCGGGGGGGTGGATGCCCCCCTCCCCCCCCCCCCCCCGTCCCCATCCCCTTCCCTCAGCACAGCCAGCCCCTGGGTAATGGTTAATGTGAGCTGGAATATTTAAGATACATATTACAATTCCTTGTAATAAACATATAATTCTAAACTTCAATTACTATAAACAAAACATTATTCTAATAGTGTAAATGCAAAGTGCTGTAGTATATAGTGGATATTCTTACATGACAGCTCTCTTGCTCATCCTGTTGCTGACAAGGATCATGGGAGATTCTTTTCTAGACATTAGACCGCCTGCAGTAGCAGTAAGAATTAATAAACTATGTTCATAGTGAACTAACAAGGACTGCATTTTTTTATTTTTTTTTCTATTACATAGCTACACAGCCATTAAATATCTAAAAATGACATACCTAAGTTCAACCACCCTTACAATATCCTTATAGTAGTACATGAAAGACAAAAATAGAAAAGGGGATGGTTCAAAACTACTTTAATGTTTGTTATCTCAATATCCCCAACACATGAAACTGCTACAAATCCAGTCGCGTTACTTAAAAATGAATTCAGGACCGTAACTTGAGAACATAAAAGTCACTAAGCCTGACATCAATGTTAATTATCTAGAAAAAGTGACCCAGCGTAAGGTATAATCATGGGAATTAACTTTGTAAATAATACAATAATTATTTAACCATTTCAAGGCCAGAGGGATTCTGTCCCCTTCCTGACCATACTCATTTTCTCATCTTTGCAATGTATCAGTTTAAGTTGGAATAACTTTCTTATACTTTCGTTCAATCAAACCTTTTAGTAGCAATCCTTTTCATTTTAAAAGCTTTACATAGCTAGAAACAAGCAAAAAGAAGAAAAAAAAACCATGCTGTACAATACTTTTTCATATTCACACCATAGTTATTTTCAAGCAGTGTAGTTCCAGAAATGTCCAATTTAAATGGTCAGCCCTCTTGAGTGTAGCACAGCAGCTGTTAATATCGGAGTAGGAAGGAAGTGTGGGGTGGCAACATTCTTAATTTGTACCATTCATTCTCATGCTTTACTGCATTAGTGCAAGACACCCATATAATATTAGAGAGAGAGAGCAAAAGACAGGCACATCCTTTTCTCACAGCAAAGATCAGGCTTCCTCTCATAAAGACTCTGCATTCACTTTCCCCATGTAGTGAAAGACTGAATACACTGTCTAGCAGCCCTTTAAACACAGCTCACAGGTGCCAGCATTTATCAGTCTGACAGCAAAACAGAAAACTTGGGCTGGGCCTTGTAAATGGAGCCCATCCTTCTCTCTCCATTTACACCCAAGGGACCTTTACCAGCTTAAAGCTGAACATCTTTCTAGAAAGCCTGTCCCAAACATAAACACTCTCCCTGTGGTTTTAAAACATGTAGGTTTCATGTCACTAGATAGATAGATAGATAGATAGATACACCAATCACCCACAACATTAAAACAACTGACTAATATTGTGTAGGTCCGCCTCATGTAGCCAAAACAGCTCTGACCCATTGAGGCATGCACACCACAAGATCTCTGAAGGTGTCCTGTGGTATCTGGCACCAAGATGTCAGCAGCAGATCCTTTAAGTCCTGTAAGTTGTGAAGTTGGAACCCCCATGACTCTGACTTACTTTCTCTTCACTTCCCATGATGCATGCTGGCTAACGTTCCAGATTTAGAGTGTATGTAGTGTTTCAACATTTTTATCTTTTTATCTCTTGCACCTTACACTAATATTTTTTTGTTGTTTAATTCATCTAATGGACCTGCTTCAGTTGGTGGCATGGCAGATGTCAAATCTTTTTTTGCAGCCGTTGCAATTTTCTACATGCGGTTGCTGAATGTCGAAAATACCCAGAAAAGAGGATACATTAGTTTTGATCTCCATAACTTCAATTGAGAATTGTAGAAAAATTGAATCCTTTTGCTGGAAGAAAAATGCTCCCTGAATACAACGAACAGCCTCACCGTATGTAAAGCAGGATGCAAACAGCGTTTTCTGCGTGTAATGCGCTTTTTTACTTCTGGACATGCCCACAAAGCACTAGTTGCGGCCATATGCAGACTAAGTGGCATCTTGCAATTATGGCCGCTTGTGACCCCTTAGGATTAAAGGGGCAAAATGGGGGAAAGAGGGGGCTTACAAGGGCGTGTTGGAGAAAATGCAAATTATTTAGACTGAGGCTCAGATGCACATGCGCCTGGCTGGAGACGGGAAACCTGCGGGTGATCGATCACTAGTGTAAGTTGCGAACTGACAGACATAACGATCAGCCTAGATGTGTCTGGCTCAACATAACCATGTAAAATGTACATTTTTTTGGATGCAATTTAAGTCTGTGTTTTAGATGGACATTGCGTCTAACTCTACATGAGGCCCTAAATCTGCACCCCCCCCCCCCTTCCTCCCTTCTCTCATTGAAATAACCACTTCCTGCAAATCTCATTTGAGCAAGCACTGCGGAATTAGTGGGCTCTATAAATAGCTGCTACTGATGATGATGATGCATGTGGGTGAATCAGTAGTTGTAATCCTGCATCAAATCAGTACTCAGCCAAGTACTCCTAGGTCTGCCCAACTCCTATCATATGAAGCTGCAAACTGCTTCCGTTTTGGCCTGCAAATCCATGAGCTTACCCACAATAATTGGCGCATTTGCACAAATGTAGTGACGTCACAAAACAACATTTACACTTGTGCTTTTGCACTTTCACCAACGAGACTTTATGTGGGCAAAAATAAATAAAACAAATTCATATATTTTGATTTTCAAAACAATACAACTATTTTGATCAATGGTTTTAAATAATAAATGACATATTTTCTATGTTAACAAAAGTGATCTGGGGGAAGGAAATAAGACATAACGATCCCAGTGCCATTATATTCACCTCTATTTGTGGTCAGCTTTTTCTATCTTGTGGGCAGGTTATTGGCTAGGAAAGTTCTTAGCGAGACTGTCATGAATTACTTTTCATTTGACAAACAGAAGGCAATAACAGTATGGCCAGCATAATTATTAAGATTTAAAGTCACGGAGCTCAAAGAATTTTAAGTTCCTTTGATATCGGACTAAACTTCAACCTGTGATGTCAAGGTATTTGAAAAGCCACATTTGAAAATGGAGAAATTTATTATTTTACTTAACTTGATGAATTAGTCTATTTTTTTTGGGAGAAAATAAGTACAGAGAAAAGATGAAATACTTGTGTGGAATTTACAAGTGTTTTGATTGACTGGTGAACCTAGAAGTGGAAATAGTCATATAATCCTCAACGTTTAGGAGAAAACAGATGTTTGCTATATTGAACTGACAGCTACAACATCGCAGAGAAAACGAGTTTGTCCAAGATGGGCTGAATTTCTTTCTTTCTTGTTTTTGTAAATATCAGCAGGAGGCTGTTGGTAGCAAGTCGATCTTCAAACCCTGAGGGGCAGATGTGTATTTCTGCAACAAGAACCTCATAAAACCCTGGTAGCATAATTATCTCATCATAAACACACCTTTACAAGTGCCATACTGACAAATTAAGATAATATATGTGTGTTTGACGTCTTAGTAGGAGAGTAAGGCTTACAGCAACACTTGTGTTCGAGCAAAAACATTTGGACTAATTTATTAACTTGAAGCAACCAATTAGAGATGCGCAAACCATTTTAGAATCTACTTAAAAGTTAGGAAATTCGCAGTAATTTCAACCACAGTTCCATCACGATCAGAACTGACACTAGCAAAGAAGGTCACCTAGAGCGCCAATGTTTACAGGGGCACCTAAAACACTAAATGAGCGACATAATGTGCCTGAGGGAGGACACCAAGAGACCTTCCACTAACTCTGAGTACGAGACATTTCAATTTCAGTACCAGACTTTTGGTCAAGCTGCAAACTAACCAGCCCAAAATCATGAGCAAACTATGGAAAAATTTGAGGCCAGTTCGATGTGCTGGCTATAGGTGGGGTAACACACCATTCAAATCAATGAAGAGGTGGCAAACTACTGCCACCTAGCTTTCAACCATCACATAATTTTTAGAGAGGCTTCCCTTGGAGACTTAATAAGATTCACCCAGGTAAGCAAATCTATCTTGCAAAAGTTGAAAATCTACGTCCACCAAATTGGATGTATGGAAACCTTTAGACTGCATTGTGACAATAACACCGAACACCTAGCCGGGTTCCCATCATGTACCCTCTGATCAAGTACCCCTGACATGGCTTTAGTCTCTGCAACTGTTGCTAGAAGAATTCTTTATCATTGGCACAGGATTATGACATCACACCTCATTAGTGCCCATACCCGCATGTCACCTATTCAATGTTCCTTGTCTGAGTACAAGGTATTAGTCCTGATCACAGGTGAAGACTATTCTGCCTGTGCTTACTCTGTTACTGAAATTTGGCTTGCTTGACCAACCTGTTCTCCACTCAACTATTCCTCTTTCTCCAATCCTGACCTCGGCTTGTGATTTTGATGATTCTACATTCCCCAGTCCCTGATCAGAATTAGTTTGCTCAGTTATTTTTCTTTCTGGATCTACTTTCTGGATTATCAGGCATGATACTGTTCTAGGTCCTGGTCATTTTTTTTTTTTATTTATTATCTGTCCCTGCTCCTATCTGTAATTAGATTATATCTATTCATTCTCCAGACTATTTAGAGGAAGCTGATGAAAGAAATGAAACTGTATGAGGGACCACATACCAACTTATTAGAACCTTACAATCAGCCTTCTTAACTAAACATTAAGCAGATTTCTGGTGACTAGATATCTAGCTCCTCGCCCATATCCCATCTCCAGGCTTGCTCCCAGATCTGCCTCACAAGATGCAGCCTATTGCTGATGACATAACAGAGGCATTTGGCATAAATGTATTGAATTAACAGACTGAATTTTGATTCTGCCACAAAATGTCTGCCTCTCCTGTGTGTAGGTGTACTTTCAGCACATAAATATGTAAAATACAAATAGCAATAGGAATGGTAGTGTGTATAACTCAAATTTTGCACCAGATTTTGCTTAGCTCATTAGATTTTGTAGCATATATGGCTAAACCTTGTATACTTGGTAACAGCGGGATGGTCCTTTATGGGGCAAATGTAACGAAAATATGAATGGGCCCCTGCACCTATAGCATACCAGCCCAATGTTGAATAGCACTGGTTCTGTCTGGACCCCTGGCTATTGGGTATCAGGGTAATATTGTACAAATCTGATGCAAGCTCTTGTGATACTACATGTGTCAGTATACACTGAAAGCCCAGGAGGGACATTGCATACTGACACTTGTAGAGCTCCAAGGACCAGAATGCACATGGGCACAAGTACATACACACACTTTTAGTGCCACAAGTATCATCATCATCATTTATTTATATAGCGCCACTAATTCCGCAGCGCTGTACAGAGAACTCACTCACATTAGTCCCTGCCCCATTGAGGCTTACAGTCTAAATTCACTAACACACACACACACACACACACACACAGACTAGGGTCAATTTGTTAGCAGCCAATTAACCTACCAGTATATTTTTGGAGTGTGAGAGGAAACCGGAGCACCCGGAGGAAACCCAAGCAAACATGGGGAGAACATACAAACTCCTCACAGATAAGGCCATGGTCGGGAATTGAACTCATGACCCCAGTGCTGTAAGGCAGAAGTGCTAACCACCTAGCCACCATGCTGCACTATAGATGAAATCAGAATTGTTTCCCCCCATAATAAATGAGAAATTGATGTCCCCACACCAATTAAAGAGTTGTTTCCCCTGTAATATATTATGAACTGTTTCCCCCATAATAAATTAAGAACTGATGCCCCTATAATAAATTGAGAACTGATGCCTCCATAATAAATTAATATTGTCCCCATCAATAATGATTAAATATTACCCCCATAAATAATAAACAATTTCTCCCCATAATTAATTATTAAATGTTGCCTCCATAATTAAAACTTACCTAAAATCATCTTTTTTTTCTGATAGGCAATTTGTGATCGTCTGTTGACTAAAAACTAGCCGAGCTCTGCAGAGTTTGACTCTATTTGCATCACATGCTTCTCAGGAGCCGTCCGTCCATTAAGTGGGGGGGGGTCCTAACCCAATTTTCCTATTAGATTAAGACAGACCAAGAAAGAAAAAAAACTTTAGGTAAATATTAATTATATTGGCAACATTTAGAATATAGAAATCAACAATTCAAGATATATTTAATGGTTGACCTATATTTGTTAATGTGTAAATACCCAGACATCCGATGTTTAATATGAAAAGCAATTTCAACAAAGGAAAAATCTATTTTAAGTTATTGACTCTTGCGTAACATATATATATATATATATATATATATATATATATATATATGTATATATATATATATATATATATGTTTACTTTTCAGCTTATTGAGTAGCACCAATATTAGCACCAATAACAACCTCCATGCATAGACAAAGGCTTAGTTTGAACTCAAAAACGAAACATTCATTTTGACAATCCAAATGCAATGTAACTTTGTGTTTCATTAATTGGAACAATTAGTTCATTGTTGAGAGGAAAAGAAACTAAAGCCAAAATATATTTCATATTCTCCCAAATGATAGAAAGACCTCTGGATGAACTGTTAAAGTTGCGTAAAATTGAATAATTAAAACATAAAACCTGGAACTTATTACACACACTTATTATTCCCCCCAACACAGCACAAAAGCATCCAAACATCTGCAGATGGAACCTTTTTTATGTGTTTTTCTTTAACAAAGCATGTGATTTACTTTTTATTGAAGATATATATGTCAAAAAGGTTTTAAAAGTGTTCTAAAATGCATTTATATGTATTATTTTCAATAAAAATAATAACAAGAATAATATTAATAATAATAATTATAATTATAATTATTATTATTATTGTTATTATTATTGTTGTTGTTATTATCATTGTTATTATTATTGTTGTTATTATTGTTATTATTATTGTTGTTATTATTATTGTTATTATTGTTGTTGTTATTGTTATTATTATTATTGTTGTTGTTATCGTTATTATTATTGTTGTTGTTGTTGTTGTTATTATTATTGTTAATATTATTGTTATTAATATTATTATTGTTGTTGTTATTATTATTATTGTTATTATTATTATTATTGTTGTTATTATTATTATTGTTATTATTATTGTTATTAATATTATTATTGTTGTTGTTATTATTATTGTTATTATTATTATTATTATTACTGTTGTTATTATTATTGTTATTATTATTGCTGTTGTTATTATTATTGTTGTTGTTATTATTATTATTATTATTATTTTATCAAGCACCAACACATCATGTAGAACTGTAAGCAGCACAGACATACAGGATATTATAGCAAAAACATATGGAGAAACAGAAAGAATGAAAACCTTGTTCAAAAGAGCTTGTAATCTAAAGGTTGTTGCTTTTTTACCACTTCTCCCCTTCACACATAAATCTTATAATAAATCCTCAAATGTGGAATTTCAGAGCCTTTAACATATTTGGAGAGACTTTCATACTTGTAATACAGAAATACAGAAAGCAGCAATGTAAATTATACAAACTAAAAGCCTGGGTAACGGAGGCAGCTGCAACTATTAATCTTAAGTGAAAGTTTGGAATTCTGAACACTGTCTCCCGGACCCCACACTGCCAAGAACTCCCTAGTTGCAAAATCCATTTTAGAAAAGGAAAAATTTTTTTTTTTAAAGTTTCAGTTTAAAATCATTATAATGATTTCTAACGATGCAGACATACATGCTCATAGAATGAAAATCAAATAACTGCTCTCTGGGCATGGCTTAAGTCAGCGGTGTCCTTTCTTTTTTTCGTTGGTGTTCTAAGTGCCAGTGTGCCATTGTTTTAGGACCCCCAAAGGGGCAGTTACCATTATAGAGTATTGTGTGTTTTGCCAATTAAAGAACCTCAAACAAAGATTATGTGGCCTCACTTGGTGCCCAGACCCACAGAAGCGCCATTAGAAAAAAAGTATCCAATAACAGAAATTCTATTTTATTTCACAAGGGGTCGTTAAGTGTCTTGATTAAGGAGTGCTCACATGTATTAGCAGACAGTGAGAACTAATCTGGTGAAACATAACATTGTTACGCCACCTGTGGTTGTGGTCCACCTAAGATCTTGTGATTAAAGACTTGAAGGAAAATGCGCCCAGGCAAAAAAAAAAAAGATAGGTTAAAGTTAGTAGTTACCAAAGCGTTCATGGGATAAATGTATCAAGCTGAGAGTTTCAGGCGGATTTGAAAATTGGAGATGTTGCCCATAGCAACCAATCAGATTCTAGTTGTCATTTATTTAGTACATTCTACAAAATGACAGCTAGAATCCGATTGGTTGCTATAGGCAACATCTCCACTTTTCAAACCTGCTGGAAACTCTCAGCTTGATACATTTACCCCTTTAGAGTGAGCGGTACATCCCATTTACCATGTACCGAAGTCTGGTGGAACTACTAATTTCTGCATGGATTTCAAGTAAATAGCATCTTCAAGTTTGTTGCCTATCTTATGCCTAATGTGGATAAGTTTATTTACTCTCTTGGGTCTGAGCAATATATTTCCCCTCTAGTTCTTATGAAACTGTATTGGCAGATCAAGATAGCTGAAGAGACAAGATATAAAACTGTTTGTACTGTTTTGGGGGCTACTCCACATCAAAACAATGACATTTGACTTTATTGTGCTCCTGCTTCATTTCAATGGCTCAATAGTGAGGTACTCCATCTGCATCAAAATTATATGAAGGCATACCTAGATGATATAGTCATTTATAGTAAAGGCTCAGCTAAATTATCTGCGAGAAAGCTTTCATTTCATCATGACATCGGTCTACAGTCAATATAAAAAAAAATGTGCGCTACAAAAATTGGAGACCGGATATCTAGGGTAAATGGTAAGGATTACAGTAGTAGTCTCTATTTTAATAAAGTACAGTCTCTGAAAAATGTAATTTCTCTACACAGCATTCGTATATGTGTATTAAGCTGCAGTGGTTTTATCATGGATAACCCATAATTAAAACAATGCAAAACTAGATAAAATTTGCATGAGAAACTTTCCTCCTTGTTAACATTTAAATGAGTGTTAAAATGCAACACGCAAAAAATAGAATCGGTTGACCTCTAAAGTTATTCAACTATTTCACTTAACGCAGCATTCCCATGAAATAAATGAAGAATCTTGATACTTAACATTTATCTTTGGTTTGCTTCTTCAGGCTGCTCTTAATGATTTATAATTCTGCATAGAGTCAATAATTAACATGGCAACCACAGTCTCATGGCACATGGTGTAGTGAGCAGAGAAGGTTTGAAACACCCCATGTGAGCTCTCTCTGCTCTGTGTACTGTAAACATCTCCCCTTCCTTCTCCACCCCCTCTGCCTTCACAAGACATGCATATGGCTGTGAGTCTTTGTCTGTGTAAATGGCAGCCATAGTTTTTGCAAGCTCCAGAGAGATTTTGAAAAGGACGCCATGGTTTGTAGAAGGGCAGCTAAGAAAAATGCTTAAAACTTAACTGATATTTAAAGAAGGTACTTGCTGTTTAAATAAAAAAAAGGAGACCTTTTATGTTAGATTGATACATCAAATTGGAGAAAACCATGGCAATAGTAATTTTAATGAAATATGCATTTGAAGCTTTTTAAGATATAATTGTTGTGATGACTGGCAGACCTCCAACACCCTTGTATTAAAAACTTGAGCCCCAGATAACAGGTGAAGTTTTGATGGGCCACATGCATCCCCATGGCCACCAGTTAAGCACCATGGCTTTACAGTATGTAATACAGACAAGAGGAGCACTGTATAAGTGAACTCTGGCATAAATATCTGCAACATTCAAGTAAAACACTTGCACACTGAAAATTACTTGTTTCTAGTATATTTTAGTATGCTTGTAAATAGACTTCACCAAATTTTTAAAGTGTTCATAAATCCAATCTTCGGTAAATCTTTAGATAATCATAAATGGACTTTATCAGGATGAGAACTTGAATGTGGACAGTTGAATTTATGTTGCTACATGATTAAATAGGTTGATGAAAGCTACTGTACTTTTCTGCACATCTTTATTCTTTTAGGTTAAATGTGGTTTCCATTAGATTATTAAGATTCCCAGCACTCTCATAAATCGTTCTATCATTTCATCACAAGTAGCCACCATTTTTCCATTGCGTGTAATCATATGGATAGTATAAATCTATCGTTTGCTTGTGTATGTTTTGCTTATTTTACTTTCTTGCCTTTGTATGCACACGAATGAAACATTTTGGATTTAATTTAATGTCGCCATTATGGGTTTCTCAAATCAGGTTGCAAATTGAAACATGGGACTTTACTGTTCAAAGATTATCCAATAAGTGGAGTAGCAACAATGTTTCATTTAAAATGTTGTTTGGCTTGTCACTCAAAACACAATCTAAGACATTTGTTTTGTAAAATGCATATTATAAATCTGCTTTAACTTCACAATATTTTGAAAATGAAAATATTTGTGAATTGATACAACAATAGTAGAACACATTTAGTTATTCTAAATTATTTTTCTTTATTGAAGTTTTTAAGGCAGTTTCAACAGAGATTCACAAGAACAGATAAGTGGGTAACAAAACCACCTCATTAATACAAAATGTCATAATAACACATTCAAATAAATGTTATAATAGAAGAAGAAGGAAGAGAGAAAAAGGAAAAGACAGAGACGGGGATAGGTAAGGGGGGGGGGGGGGGGGCAATGTTTCCTAGTACAGATTATGTAAATAAACAATTCAAGTCCTAGCAAGGAGAGTAGGTGAGAGAACTGGAAAATAACATTTAGTTATTCTATAACCAATACGATAATCACAACAGCAAAACAACTGCAGTTAAGTTGTGATAGTGGCAAACTTTAAAGTGCTAAGCTGGCCACACATATAACTAAATGTCAGCGGGTAGTATCATTGTTTGTTATAACCAGTCAGATACATAGATGGTACAAACATGTCTTCCATAATTTTCCATGTATCTTATTGGAGAGAATATTCCTCCAATCAGATACGTGGAAAACTATAACAGCTGATTTAAACAATTTTCCATATATTTGCTTGCTTGTTACTTCAGCTAAATTGTTACTACCATTTAGTTTTGGACAGTACTATTACATGAGAGAGGAAAATTCCGCAAGCATTGGAGGGCTGGAAACTTTTGGCCAAGTGGGGAACACGCAAGCAATTGGCACAGGCTACACTACCAGCATTCCACAATGAAAAAATGGGTGTGATGAAATCTGCACAGTATGTGGTTTTATATAGCAAAGGGAACATGAAAAATTGTTATCTCAAAGATCTATATTCAAATACAACATATACCAGCCCTATCTGACTATTATTCCAAGCACATTCTATTCTAATGTCATCTCTACATTACAGACAGCATTCTAGTGTCCTTTATAGAATACAGACAGCATTATAGTGAACTTTATAGATGACAGACATCATTCTAGTGACCAATATGCAATACAAACAGCATTTGTGTGACCTAAATACAGTATAGAGAGCATTCTAGAGACTTTATACAATACAGATAGTATCCTAGTGGCTGAAATAAAATGCAAAGTGAGTGATATACAATACAACTGGTTTTCTAGGGATTTAATAAACAAGATACAATAGAGAAAACATTCTAGTGACAAATGTACAATACACCAAGCATTCCAATGATATATGTACAATACATAGGCCATTCAATCAACATAGATACAATGTAAAGCCCCTTTTAACGACATATATGCAATAACAAAAGCATTCTAGTAACCTCTATACAATACAGAGAGCATTCTAGTGACCTTTCTTCTAGGAGCCCATAAATAACACATAGGGCATCACAGTGACCAAAAAAACAATAGAGAGAGCATTCTAGTGACTGATATACAATTGAGATAGCATCCTAATATATAATATACAATACAGACAACAAACAATATAGTTACCAATATACAAAACACACTTACACAGTTTAGTGTTCTCCATACAATACAGAGTGCATTCTAGCGACTAATATACAGCGACTAATATACAATACACAGCACAGTGGCCTAGTGGTTAGCACTTCTGCCTCACAGCACTGGGGTCATGAGTTCGATTCCCGACCATGGCCTTATCTGTGTGGAATTTGTATGTTCTCTCTGTGTTTGCATGGGATTCCTCCGGTTTCCTCCCACACTCCACAAACATACTAGTAGGTTAATTGGCTGCTATCAAAATTGACCCTAGTCTCTCCCTGTCTGTCTCCCCCTCTGTCTGTGTCTGTGTGTGAGTTTGTGTCTATATTAGGGAATTTAGATTGTAAGCTCCAATGGGGCAGGGACTGATGTGAATGAGTTGTCTGTACAGCGCTGCAGAATTAGTGGCGCTATATACATAAATGATGATGATGATGATGATGATACATAACACATTTGAATGGCCTCTATACAATACATAGAGCATTATAGCGACCAATTTACAATACAGAGATGATTCTAGGGAGCTATTATACAATACAGAGAGAGCATTCTACCGATCTTTGTACAATGCAGAGAGCATTCCAGAGATCTCTACTCAATATATATAGCATTCTAGTCATCAAGAGGGCACTCTAAGGATCTCATTGCAATGAATGAACTAGTGGCTAATATTCAATGCCAGCCTTGTTCTGTTGGTCACTTTAAAATACAGACCTCCAAATCTCTGGTACTTTCACAACGTAAACCCCCATATCTCTGTTGGAGTTATAGTGCAGACCCCTTCACTATACAGGCCTGAGACATATGGTGACTTTACTATACAAACCCCAGATCTCTGGGGTCTTTATAAAGGAGATCCGCCAGTTCTCTTGGGCTTTACAATACAGTCCTATAGTCCCTTTATAATACAGACCACCCCTAATCTCTGGGGCCTGTACAACAGACCTCAGATTTATGGTAACTTTACTATATAGACACCAGATCATCTGTGACTTTAAAATGCAGAGCCCCCCAACACACACACACACACAGACTCTTTTGGTGACAAAATCAGACCCCAGATCTCTGGTTTTGACCCAAATAAATTACATACAGCTTCTGTGGCTCCACACAGGCTCATACCATACTTTAGAACATATATTGCTATTGTGATATGCTGTCATGCTCAGTAGATGGCTCAAAGCACAATGATTGGTAGATAGTTCCAGCCATTCACCAATCAGAGTGTGGGGACCTCCTGGCAGTGATTGGTGAATGATTGGAGGCAGCAAATGGTTATGGCAGCATATCCAGTAAGCGGGAGTGACTAGAGTGGTGCCAAGCAGAGGATACTCTCCAACCATTTTGATTGTGTTTAGAATAAAATTAGTGTTCTCATTTGTGTGGTACACAATAGAAGTGAGAGGTCAAATAACATGACTTATTTTAGGGACTGTACTAATAAAGATCATAAGTTTTCAATCATGGTATACAGAGCCCTATCAATCCTGCTGTCAGAGTTGGAAAATTGTGAAAGCAATTATAGAGCAATTTCAAATCTTATTAAATAGCAAAAAATAATGTATGAGAAATGACCTGTACACACATAGATACTGTCAAGTTTTGTGTCACTTTGTGCCTGCAAATCCATGCATTCAGCCATTAAAACAAAAGAAAGTGTGTGATATCACTAAACAGAATTTGCATTGCCCTCCTGCACTTTCATAAATGAGTCTTACTGAGGCATAAGACACAGTGTGCCTCATGCCTCTGTTATGTTACTAGTTCCTAGGGAAGTGATAAGGTGCATTTTAATGAATATTTGTGAAGTCCATAAAACTGCTGCCTCCACTGTGTTTATGGCACAGCTACGCTTTAAAATTATTATTATTATTATTATCTTGAGTAGACTAATTTGTTTTGTGGAAAACTGGATGCTAAAAGTTTACACAACATGTATTACTTCTACATAGTATTTCTTTTTTTTTTTGTCCTTTCATATCCACAAGGACTCACTTTGGGCCTAATGCAGAGCACTATAATAGTTTGTGTGGAGTAACTTGCTTGATTTCGCTCACATATCCTCAGAAAGCAAAGTATATGTGCACATGTAGACTTGGGGACATCCGACACTTATGACTTCTCACGACGGGAGAGGCTGATCGAGGGAATGGGCAGTGTAACGTATTCCTAGTTTATGCACAATAGCAGTTTAACGTATATACACCTTTTCGGAGGCGGAAAATTTGCACCTGCTACAGGGCAGGTGCAAGTCCATGCGTCAGGCGCCGTCCTGCTTCTACTTCTAGACAGACGCCTGCCCCCTTGTGATGCCCGCGTCCCGTTGCCTAGCGACGGAACATTCTCCGCTCCTGATTCACACGCATGCGCAGAGTATCGCAATCCGTTGCATAGTGTCTAGAGACACTCTCCCTGCTCAGCGATTGGTTGCGTTCTTACCACCGAGAACTGCAGCACCAATCAAGGAGTACTTCCCTTTATTTAAAGATCACTCTGACATAGTGTGACAGAGTATTTGGTCTTTTGCCTTGCTCCATCGTTTGTACCTGTTTCCTGTATGCTCTTTTGGATTCTGACCCCGGCTTGTTCCTGACTTCTCCTTTTGTTCCTGATTCTGGCTTAGACTGATTTCCTGCTTCTAACTCGGCTCCCTGACCATTCTCCTGCTTCTGATTTTGACTGTAGAGAGTCTCTCTGGTTTTGACCCGGTTCCGCTGACTATCCTTCGTGTGTGCATTGCTGCATCCAGGGATCCATCCTATATTCTGCTGTACCCACACCGCTGCCTTCCTGGTCACCTCTCCAGCTAACCAATACTGAGGGCCACAACCCGCATGTCTCTTGCAGCGGAGCCCATACTTCCTTGCTGGGGTCTCTGGTGAAAACCAGAGGCGTGTTAGACTCCGCACCTCAGTGCTCAGTAGGACCAACTACTGGTAGGTGTCACCATCTCCATCCTCGTGATTGTGACACCAATGAAGATAAGGAATTGCAACATTTCTTCATTGTTCCTTATTGGATAATTGCAGATTCATCCCCAAGCTGATACCATTCATTGATATCAGCAACATTCCTTGAATGAGCATATGCTTTCTTGGGGCACTTTCGGCAAACAGAATTGGTTCTGTAGACGTACGTATATTTTACTTGTTTACAGAGATTAACAATTGTATGTCTTGCTAGCACAAACATTTCTGTAAACATATATGTAGAGGAAATTACAATTAAATTATGTTTTGCTGAGCTGATGCTATTGTGGAGGTTTTTATTTCTTTTGTTTGTTTTTTTAACACTTTTCAAGTTACTACAATAAACACATTACTCTGGCTTACAATCAGTTTTGCTTCCCCATCGCCACAGAATTTTGCAGATTTATACAATAAACGTGGCTGGATTCCTTCCATAAGTATTTATTTTATAATATATCCAATGTATGTTTGTGATGACATACCTCCTTCTGGCCACGTTTTAACTAATGTGATGCTAATGTTTTTTTGAATTCCTTTACTTTCTAAATAATATCAGATGTATTTTTTATTAATGTTTTTAGAAGTTCTTTTTATTTTGTTTTCTGACACACAGGACCTTATGGCAGATATTGGCAGGCATTGTCTTTTGAAATCCTGCCATCTGTCAAAGTTTTAATAGGTTGATGTATTGTCTGGTAAGATTCAAGTAACCTGGAGGAGAGAGAGAGAAAGACAGGTGGAGAGAGAGACAGTCGTATAGAGAGAGAGAGAGAGAGAAAAACAGGTGGAAAGAGAGAGACAGTCAGAGAGAGAGAGAGAGACAGGTGGAGAGAGAGAGACAGATGGAGAGAGAGAGACAGGCTGAGAGAGAGAGACGGGTGGAGAGAGAGAGAGCGGCGGAGAGAGAGAAAGACAGGTGGAGAGAGAGAGAGAGAGACAGGTGGAGAGAGAGAGAGACAGGCGGAGAGAGAGAGAGACAGGTGAAGAGAGAGACAAGCAGAGAGAGACAGGTGGAGAGAGAGAGAGAGACAGGTGGAGAGACAGACGGAGAGAGAGAGAGACAGGTGGAGAGAGAAACAGGCGGAGGGAGAGAGCGAGAGAGAGAGACAGGTGGAGACAGAGAGAGCCAGGCAGAGAGAGGGGGGTAGAGAGAGAGAGACAGGCAGAGAGAGGGAGAGAGAGAGATAAGCAGAGGGGGAGAGAAAGAGAGAGAGAGACAGGTGGCGGTAGAGAGACAGGTGGAGAGAGAAAGACAGGCGGAGAGAGAGAGACAGGTGGATAGAGAGAGAGAGAGACAGATGGAGAGAGAGAGACAGGTGGAGACAGAGAGAGCCAGGCAGAGAGGGGGGGAGAGAGAGAGACAGGCAGAGAGAGGGAGAGAGAGAGAGAAATGGGCAGAGGGAGAGAGAAAGAGAGAGACAGGCGGAGAGAGGAAGAGAGAGAGAGAGAGACAGGCAGAGAGAGGAGGGAGAGTGAGGGAGAGAGAGATGCTTTGAGTGTACTTTATATATAGAAAATTGTCCCAAACAGAGATGAGTTAATCCAGCTGCATATGAATCAGAATCTAGATAATCTGGCTATTAGTTGCAACAATTATTAGCTAACCCTATAATACATGCGCCAACCATTATACCTTAAAATGAAGTTATCAGTACAAACCTCTCCTTGGTCTCTATGACGGTGCAGAGGATAGGTGCTAGCCTGTTGACCTGTTCTGTTATCTACTCCCATATGCGGAGTTTGGCCTCAACCATGATCTGCTTGGTGAAGGCAATGATGTCTTGTTGCACATGCACTACTACTGCTGCTTTAAGTTTTAATATGAATGTTTCCTTAACAGCCATTTCACTTACGTGATTTTAGCAATCCGCGTCAGAGCAACAGCGTGCACAAGGACTAGTCCATTATTTGTTGAAGTCCTCTCATCAAAATAAGCTGAAAGCTTTTTTGCCTGGACATAAGTGTGCCTTAGAGCTGTATAGTTAGGGATTTCATAATGCAAATAAATACTATTTTGCTTTGTGTTTTACAGGGAAACAATTAAAAGAGAGGGCAGAGTATACCCAAGAGGAGGAGAAGGGGATCGGGGATCAAAAATTATGTATGTTTAAATATGTAATGATTAATAATTGAAAATAAATGATGTTTTGGACTCTAATATGTCCCATTTTTATTTTCTACAGATGCAAAACCTGGATCTATTTTAGGATTTAGCATAATTACTTTATTTACATCTTAAAAAATAAAAAATAAATCACATTAATTTTATAAATTTTGTTTTATCAATGTTTGTTCCCAATTGTAAAGCGCTACGGAATTTGCTGGCGCTATATAAATAAATGTTGATGATGATAAATTCTATTTTTTGAACACATCTGGTTGCTTGCTTGCAAATATGATTATGGTTTAATTACAATTAAGTGACTCTATTTTTTTCCGCTAACAATGTGATTATGGTTTAAGTTTTGCAGTGACAGGGGGGTGTATATCTACCAATGAAAGTTTTACTAGTAAAGGTGCAAAAGTGTTTATTGGATGTTACTGGGTCACTTACATTATATTTGCATTTTTAAAACATAGAGGAACTAGTGTAAGAAAGATATGAAATGTAAGCATTATCAAATACCCATATTTGACTGTAGTTTAATAACAAGCAACAACATAATGTCACTCACCGGACCGTGAGTGCCTCTGCGCTGGTGCGTGGCTCCCTAGCCTTCCTGCCGGCACCTGTCCTGAACCGCGGCCGTCCGCCATCCTGATGGTCTGCGCATGCGCAGTCCCCAAGAACTCTGGTGACCTTTGCTGTTATCTAACTGGTTGATCAGGCAACTCTCCCTATTTAAGGCACCTGTGCTCATTACCTCATTGCCTGATCTTGAGTCTTATTCCCTGTGAGTCTCTGAAGGTGTCTCCTGTGTTCTACTAGTGTCTTCAGTTTCCTGCTGATTCCTGTTCTACTCATCGCTGGTCTCCATACCCGCTACTGTCTCCTGTGTACTACTAGTGTCTTCAGTTCCTGTGGATTCCCTGTGCTACTCATCGCTGGTTTCCATACCTGCTACAGTCTCCTGTTTCCTGCATGTGTCCTCAGCTGGACTCTGATTACCGGATCTACTCACCTGTGGTTCCTACACTCGTCTCTGCCGTTCAGCGTCTCTGCAGTCCCTGCATCTTCCTGTGGACAGACTGTTCTACTGAATAGCGGTATGCCTATCTGTTATTGACTTTCTACGTTTACTCTGCATATCCGCTAGGACAAGTTTTCCCTCTCAGCAATGGTATCCATACCCGCTATAGACTGTTATTGTTACGCTGCATATCTGTTTGGAACAAACCATACTACTCAGTCGTTATATGCACAATTGTGATTGACTATCCGTTATTGGCCTGCATATCTGTCACTCACCGGACTGTGAGTGCTTCTTCCCGGACTATTAGGAACCGTGGACGTCCTCTATCCTGAGGGACTGCGCATGCGCAGCCCTTTCCAAACCTTCAGTGTATGTTCCTTTAACTTAATTGGCAGATCAGGCAACCTCCCTATATTAAGCACCTGTGGTCAACACCACGTTGCCTGATCTTGGAGTCTCATTCCCCATGAGTCTCTGAAGGTGTTCCTGTGTTTCCTTGTTCATTCAGCCCTGCTGATTCCTGTGGTTTCCAAACCACTTCTACCTCTGTGGTTTCCAAACCACTTCTGCTACTGTGGTTCCCATACCACTTCTACCATCTACTATATCATCGTGACTGTGAGCTGATTCCTATCCGCTGCCTCCGTGCACTACAGTCTTCTAATCACTTCAACTCTACCATGTATCATTGGGACTGTTAGCTGATGCCTATCCGCTGCCTCCGTGCATTACAGGCTTCAACCACATCCACTCACCTGTTCATGATTGTGACTGCCAGCTGATTCCTATCCGCTGCCTCCGTGCACTACAGTCTTCAACCTGCAACCCGTCTGTGTTTCATCGTGACTGTTTAGCTGATTCCTATCCGCTGCCTCTGTGCGCTTCAGTCTTCAGTCCTTGTCTACTCTACCGTGTTTCCTTGAGTCTGCTGCCACTATTGCTACCCGCTACTCTCCGTGATCATCTGTTCCAGTTCAACTCTGCTCCGGTGTCCCATCGTTACTGCACCTGCTGGTTGCTATTGGTTACCTCCGTGTTCCCGCAGAGACCCGCTGCTGTTACTTCTCAGCGCTACTCATCCATCTACTGCTGATCCGCTCTCCACGCCTTCCTGTGTTCCCTGCTGGTCTACCTACCTGTGCGCTGCACCTGCTAGACCCCTGCTTCACCCATCCAGGGACTTGTATCCTGCTGGCCTCCTGCCCTTCAGGTATCGCTGCACTCCTGTCTGACTGCCTTCTCCTGAACCACGGTATGCATACTTCCCATTGACTGTGCTGTGTATTGCATACCTTGCTGGACTGTGTTGGTTCTCCTCTGGAGTGTACTATCCGCTGAGTCTATTGCCATCATTGACTGTGTTGGTTCTCCTCTGGAGTGTACTATCTGCTGACTCTACTGCCATCATTGACTGTGTTATCTCATGCCGGATTACTTCAAGAGACTTTCTATATTGGCAGTGTTGTTCAGTCATTTATACATTTATATTGTGCATATTACTGTGGATCAAAGTCAAGGTGCCCGTGTATATATTGTGTTGCAGTCTCTCCCCGTGCACCTCCTCACATATATATTCAGTAGTACAACTTGCTAGTGGCAGACCACTGACTCCTGTTTACAGTTTCACCTGTTCCAGTATCCTCTCACATAGCAGTGGTACAACTTGCTAACGCAGACCACTGACTCCCCGGATACCTCCACTTGGATTCCATTCCTTCACTCAGACAGCGGTACAACTTGCTATCCGCAGACCGCTGACTCTCATCACCTCCTCGTTTCTGTTGGACATTCCTCCTCACTATAGCAGTGGTACAACTTGCTACCGCAGACCACTGACTACCTTCACGTGTCCTTTGTCCATACAGTTCCTCGTGTATTACTACCTCCATATTGCCAGTGCTGCTAGTCATAGACTTTCCTGAGCATCTCATCATCTGCTATTTCCTGTTCCGTGATCACCCTGCTACCAGAGTACCATATTACCACCTATACTGCTCTGGTAAGCCTATCACCTGGTGATCCCTGGGTAAAGACTCCTAGTGCCCGTGACAGTAAGATCAGGCCATGACAGACCCAGATACGGAACCTACTGCTAAAGAGATGCTGCAGCATCTGGTCAGCCGTGTGGAGCAACAGGATGCTCGCCAACAGCTGTTACTTCAATGTTACCAATCGTTAACCTCCCAAGGAACATCTGGACAGACTGTTACAGCTAGTATTGAAGCTCCTGTGCTTTCCTCCGTTTCCCCAGTGCCATCCCAGGTGTCTACAGCTCCTACGCTTCACCTGCCTACTCCGTCAAAATATGACGGGGACCCCAAAACTTGTAGAGGTTTCCTTAACCAATGTTCAGTCCATTTTGAACTCCAACCTCAAAATTTTTCTACCCATCGTTCCAGAGTGGCCTATCTTATCTCATTGTTTTCTGGACAAGCCCTGGCTTGGGCCTCCCCTCTGTGGGAGAGAAACGATCCAATTCTACAAGATAGTGCCAAATTCATTTCCACGTTCCGAAGTGTGTTCGATGAACCAGGTCGTGTGACCTCCGCTGCTTCCAGCATTCTTCGTTTGCGACAAGGCTCCCATACAGTAGGACAGTATGTCATTCAATTTAGGATCTTAGCCTCTGAACTTCAGTGGAACACTGAAGCATTAGTTGCCGCCTTCTGGCAGGGGCTCTCCGATAAAATTAAAGATGCACTGACTACCCAAGAGCTTCCTTCCTCACTAGAAGATTTGATCTCTCTTTGCCATCGTGTAGACATGAGATTTCGTGAAAGAGAATCTGAGAAAACAACTTCTGCTAAAGCACCTCTTCGTTTAAACCCTCAATTTCGTCCAGTTTCACCTTCTGTGATTCCCATGGAGATAGGACGTTCCAAATTATCTTTAGAAGAGAGGAAACGAAGAGTAAAGAATAGACTCTGTATCTATTGTGCTGATTCCACACATATGCTCAGTTCTTGCCCTAAGAAATCGGGAAATGCCAGGCCCTAACTAGTTCTGGAGAGGTGAAGTTAGGGTCCCTGGAGTCCTCTCCATTGTCTATGAAATCTAAAGTCTGCGCTTTCGATGTTACGGTTTCCTTTGCTACCAAATCCTTTGAGTCACAGGCATTGATTGATTCCGGAGCAGCAGGAAATTTCATTTCTAAATCACTAGTGAATCAATGGTCCCTACCAGTGATCACTTTAAAAACACCCATTACTGTGACGGCTATAGATGGATCACGTCTCATCAATGGTCTCATCACCCAGAGTACGTCTCCAGTAACCCTTCAGATTGGTGTACTACACCATGAAGAAATTTCGTTTTTAATTCTTCCTGTTACGACAAGTCCGATTGTCTTAGGCCTTCCATGGCTTCAATGTCACTCTCCCCAGATTGACTGGCGCACCCCTCAAGTTACGTCTTGGGGGCCTGAATGTCACCATCGTTGTCTCTCTCAAGTTATTCCTCTTAAAGTACAGCAATCTTCCATCTCATCGTCCTCCCCGGGACTCCCTCCTCAGTATGCTTCATTTGCCGATGTGTTTGATAAAGCTCAGTCTGAACGTCTTCCTCCTCATCGTTCTTGGGATTGTCCGATCGACCTTCTACCTGGCAAGACTCCTCCCAGGGGTCGGGTCTATCCTCTCTCGTTACCTGAAACTCAAGCCACATCTGAGTACATACAGGAGAATCTCCAGCGTGGGTTCATTCGACCTTCCACCTCTCCCGCTGGAGCTGGGTTCTTCTTCGTCAAAAAGAAGGATGGATCATTACGCCCTTGTATAGATTTTCGTGGACTCAACGCCATTACTATCAAGAATCGGTATCCCATTCCGCTGATCACTGAGCTATTTGATCGCATCAAGGGAGCTCGGATATTTACTAAGTTGGATCTTCGTGGTGCCTACAATTTAATTAGAATCCGTTCCGGTGACGAATGGAAGACCGCGTTTAACACCAGAGATGGGCATTACGAATATTTAGTAATGCCCTTCGGGCTGTGTAATGCCCCCGCGGTTTTCCAGGGTTTCATCAATGAGATCTTTCGGGATTTATTATATGTATGTGTCGTTGTCTACCTGGACGACATATTGATCTTCTCACAGGACCTGCCTTCTCATCACCAACATGTGGCAGAGGTCCTCTCCAGACTACGGAAAAACTCATTGTTCTGTAAATTGGAAAAATGTTCATTCGAGTTACCCCAGATTCCATTCTTGGGGTATATAGTTTCCGGAGTTGGCCTGAAGATGGATCCAGACAAAGTAAATGCTGTACTACATTGGCCTCAGCCAACTACTCTTCGTGCCATCCAGCGTTTTTTAGGTTTTGCCAATTACTATAGACGCTTCATTCAAGACTTCTCATCCATTGCATCTCCCATTGTGGCCTTAACTCGGAAAGGGGCTAATACTAAGCAATGGTCATCTGAGGCTCTCCAAGCCTTTCAAATCCTCAAAGAGTCCTTCTCGTCTGCTCCCATTCTGCGACAACCTGATGTGACACTCCCCTTCTTCCTAGAAGTAGATGCCTCTAATGTGGGCTTAGGAGCTATTCTCTCCCAACGCTCGGAGCAACAAAAATTACATCCTTGTGCCTTCTACTCTCGGGGTCTTCTGCCCGCAGAGAAAAACTATACTATCGGGGACAAGGAGTTGCTGGCCATCAAAGCTGCATTAGAGGAATGGAGATACTTGTTGGAAGGAGCTCGCCATCCTGTGACGATCTTCACGGATCATAAGAACTTGTCATATTTGCAATCTGCTCAATGCTTGAACCCTCGTCAAGCAAGATGGTCTCTTTTCTTTTCCCGTTTTGAATTAATTATAACCTTCAAACCAGCTGCTAAGAACAAGAAAGCTGACGCTCTATCTCGAGCTTTTGTGACGTCCTCTGATGTAGAAGAGGTTCCCAACCATGCTATTCTAGACCCCAAATGTATTTCTCTGGCTGCGTCATCCACCAAAATGCTACCATTTGGGAAGACCCTCGTGCCTCCTACTCTGAGGAGGAAAATCCTTTCGTGGTTCCATGCCTCTCGTTTTTCTGGACACGCCGGTGAACATAAGACCTTTGAGATTCTCTCTCGTAGTTACTGGTGGCCTTCAATGAGGAGAGACGTCAAAGAGTTTATTGCTTCCTGTGATTTATGTTCTCAGTTCAAATCCTCCCGCAGAACTCCAGCAGGGTTGCTGCGACCACTACCCATTCCGTCCAAGCCTTGGACCCATATTAGTATGGATTTCGTTACTGATTTGCCACCAAGTAGGAATCACAATACTATTTGGGTAGTGGTAGACAGATTTTCGAAGATGGCTCATTTCGTCCCTCTGTCCGGTTTACCTTCCTCGTCTACTCTGGCTGAACATTTCATTAAAGAAATCTTCCGCATCCATGGATGTCCGTCTGAGATTGTGTCAGATAGAGGAGTACAATTCGTTTCCAGATTCTGGCGGGCCCTTTGTAAAACCTTGGGCATACGATTAGCACTCTCATCGTCTTACCATCCGCAATCTAACGGACAAACGGAACGAGTCAATCAAGATCTTGAGACTTTTATTAGGATGTTCTCTTCAGCCAACCAAGACAACTGGGTAGAATTGCTCCCTTGGGCTGAATTCGCCCATAACAACATGTACCATGAGTCATCATCCAAAACTCCATTCTTTGTGGTCTACGGTCACCATCCGTCTTTTCCGGAATTTCCTGCCCTCCCGCCCACCCAAGTTCCTGCTGTGGAGACTGCTTGTCAGACCTTCAAAAATATCTGGTCTCAGGTCAAAACCTGTTTAAAGAAGACATCTAACAAATATAAGTCTTTCGCAGATAAGAAGAGGCGGGCTATTCCACCACTAAAAATTGGAGATCGTGTCTGGTTATCTACCAAAAATATTCGTTTGAAGGTTCCATCTATGAAATTCGCCCCTCGTTTTATTGGTCCATATAGGATCATTCAAGTTATCAATCCAGTATGTGTTAAACTTCTTCTTCCTAAGAATCTTCGGATTTCCAATGCCTTCCATGTGTCCTTACTCAAACCTCTTATTATCAATCGTTTCTCGACTCCTCCCTCAGCACCGCAGCCAGTTCAAGTTCATCAGGAGGAGGATTTCGAGATTACTGAGGTATTGGATGCAAAAATTTCGCGAGGAGTCCTCCGTTTCCTCGTTCATTGGAAGGGCTTTGGTCCTGAAGAGCGTTCATGGATCAAAGCTGAAGATCTTAATGCTCCTGCCCTTCTGAAGAAGTTTTATTCCAAAAATCCGGACAAGCCCGGTTCCAGGCGTTCTGTGCCCACCTTTAAAAGGGGGGGTACTGTCACTCACCGGACTGTGAGTGCTTCTTCCCGGACTATTAGGAACCGTGGACGTCCTCTATCCTGAGGGACTGCGCATGCGCAGCCCTTTCCAAACCTTCAGTGTATGTTCCTTTAACTTAATTGGCAGATCAGGCAACCTCCCTATATTAAGCACCTGTGGTCAACACCACGTTGCCTGATCTTGGAGTCTCATTCCCCATGAGTCTCTGAAGGTGTTCCTGTGTTTCCTTGTTCATTCAGCCCTGCTGATTCCTGTGGTTTCCAAACCACTTCTACCTCTGTGGTTTCCAAACCACTTCTGCTACTGTGGTTCCCATACCACTTCTACCATCTACTATATCATCGTGACTGTGAGCTGATTCCTATCCGCTGCCTCCGTGCACTACAGTCTTCTAATCACTTCAACTCTACCATGTATCATTGGGACTGTTAGCTGATGCCTATCCGCTGCCTCCGTGCATTACAGGCTTCAACCACATCCACTCACCTGTTCATGATTGTGACTGCCAGCTGATTCCTATCCGCTGCCTCCGTGCACTACAGTCTTCAACCTGCAACCCGTCTGTGTTTCATCGTGACTGTTTAGCTGATTCCTATCCGCTGCCTCTTTGCGCTTCAGTCTTCAGTCCTTGTCTACTCTACCGTGTTTCCTTGAGTCTGCTGCCACTATTGCTACCCGCTACTCTCCGTGATCATCTGTTCCAGTTCAACTCTGCTCCGGTGTCCCATCGTTACTGCACCTGCTGGTTGCTATTGGTTACCTCCGTGTTCCCGCAGAGACCCGCTGCTGTTACTTCTCAGCGCTACTCATCCATCTACTGCTGATCCGCTCTCCACGCCTTCCTGTGTTCCCTGCTGGTCTACCTACCTGTGCGCTGCACCTGCTAGACCCCTGCTTCACCCATCCAGGGACTTGTATCCTGCTGGCCTCCTGCCCTTCAGGTATCGCTGCACTCCTGTCTGACTGCCTTCTCCTGAACCACGGTATGCATACTTCCCATTGACTGTGCTGTGTATTGCATACCTTGCTGGACTGTGTTGGTTCTCCTCTGGAGTGTACTATCCGCTGAGTCTATTGCCATCATTGACTGTGTTGGTTCTCCTCTGGAGTGTACTATCTGCTGACTCTACTGCCATCATTGACTGTGTTATCTCATGCCGGATTACTTCAAGAGACTTTCTATATTGGCAGTGTTGTTCAGTCATTTATACATTTATATTGTGCATATTACTGTGGATCAAAGTCAAGGTGCCCGTGTATATATTGTGTTGCAGTCTCTCCCCGTGCACCTCCTCACATATATATTCAGTAGTACAACTTGCTAGTGGCAGACCACTGACTCCTGTTTACAGTTTCACCTGTTCCAGTATCCTCTCACATAGCAGTGGTACAACTTGCTAACGCAGACCACTGACTCCCCGGATACCTCCACTTGGATTCCATTCCTTCACTCAGACAGCGGTACAACTTGCTATCCGCAGACCGCTGACTCTCATCACCTCCTCGTTTCTGTTGGACATTCCTCCTCACTATAGCAGTGGTACAACTTGCTACCGCAGACCACTGACTACCTTCACGTGTCCTTTGTCCATACAGTTCCTCGTGTATTACTACCTCCATATTGCCAGTGCTGCTAGTCATAGACTTTCCTGAGCATCTCATCATCTGCTATTTCCTGTTCCGTGATCACCCTGCTACCAGAGTACCATATTACCACCTATACTGCTCTGGTAAGCCTATCACCTGGTGATCCCTGGGTAAAGACTCCTAGTGCCCGTGACAATATCTGTGCTGAGCAAGTCTCTACCAAGCAGCGCCACACATACCGTTATATAGACTTTGTTGGATACACTGCATATCTATTGGGATCAAGTTCCTCTGTGCTCTCAGTGTCTGCATCCTATTATCTTTTGTATACTTCCACTCATCGACACCTGTACACATCCTCACCTATTAAGCAGTGGTACAACTTGCTATACGCAGACCACTGACTTCCCCACTACCTACCTGCACCTGGACAAGTCTTCTCACCATAAGCAGTGGTACAACTTGCTATACGCAGACCACTGACTTCTCCGCTACCTACCTGCACCTGGACAAATCTTCTCACCATAAGCAGTGGTACAACTTGCTGTACGCAGACCACTGACTTCCCCGCTACCTACCTGCACCTGGACAAGTCTTCTCACCATAAGCAGTGGTACAACTTGCTGTACGCAGACCACTGACTTCCCTGCTACCTCCCTGCATCTGCTCACGTCCATCCTGATCTCCGTGTTCAAATCTGCCTTTCCTCAATATCAGCTAGTCGCTGACTCATTGACCAAGATTGCTGCAAGTCACTGACTTTCTTATTCTTTATTGGCATTCTCTCTCCATCTGCTGTGATATATGTTCCGCTAGTCACCCTGCTACCAGAGGACCGTTGTGTTAACTTCCCTACTCTGGTAAGTCCACTCATCTGGTGAATTCCTGGGCAAGACTCCTAGTGCCCGTGACACATAACCATTATTGGAATTATACTACTGTAGTATTCCTTGAAAGTAAGACTTACATCGCATTGGTTAATGAGGGTTCAACTAATAGATGATGGTGTTGTAACTTAGTGACCATGTGATATGTTGCAGATCAAAAAACAATTATGATATGTATATATAACAAATATTATATGTTTATAATGATATATATGTATATACAAGACTAGTGTTTGTGATTTTAAACATTAAAGAAGAACTGTATTTTTTATAACTATGCACATGTAAAGTGGTTTTAAAACATAATAATGTAGTAATGGGCACCATAAATATGCAGTTCTGTCCTGATTTGACTTCTTGTTGTGAAACAGATTGTTTGAGGATGTGGATTTCTCTGTTTTCTCATAACTTGACCTTGGCTTGTTAAACAGATTTGCATATTAAACTCTGCAAGCCCTGACCTCAGCATGTATTTTGGATTTATTCTTTTGTACTCAGAATGCCCTGACCTCTGGCCTATATTTTGCTTTTTCTGTACTCGTGCGGTTGTCTGTTACCTCCTTCCGTGTTCTGTCCACTCCATCAACAATATTGCATTTTATAAACTTCTACTACTACCATGAGTTAAGACCTGGGGGGGCAACCATGCATTGTGGAACAAATTACGTTCCTTAGACAGTAAGCTGAAAACCTTACGAACCTATTCTAGTGGTGTGTGTTCTCTTCCAATATTGCCTTTAACAAATATAAGTTGACTGTAATGGTGACTAGTGTATAATCGCTAATATGCAAATTTGCGTTGTGATTATGCTTAAGTGCAAATATGCCTTCTTTATCATTAACACCTGCCTATGGGCAGCACAGTGGCCTAGTGGTTAGCACTTCTGCCTCACAGCACTGGGGTCATGAGTTCAATTCCCAACCATGGCCTTATCTGTGTGGAGTTTGTATGTTTGCGTGGGTTTCCTCCGGGTGCTCCGGTTTCCTCCCACACTCCAAAAACATACTGGTAGGTTAATTGGCTGCTATCAAAATTGACCCTAATCTCTGTCTATCTGTCTTCCTCTTTGTCTGTGTCTGTGTGTGTCTATATTAGGGAATGTAGACTGTAAGCTCCAATGGGGCAGGGACTGATGTGAGTGAGTTCTCTGTACAGCGCTGCGGAATTAGTGGCGCTATATAAATAAATGATGATGATGATGATGCCTAAAGCCTAGCACATTTGCTTCCAATGCAGAGGCAGAAGGATTGGCATATGGGTGTAATACACTATTTTGGCACTAAGCGTAAATGTGACACATATAATGCGAATAATGGAGCCAAGCACAACTCATGTATGTTTGCATCCTTATATGGGCAACAATACACTACTTTTGTGCACGCTTTTATTTATTTTTATGTAAAAACTCTGCATCAAGTCCTCTGTGTTCCGGTAGCATTTTTACCATCTCATGGAAGGTTTGGTAAAGGTCGTTCCTAATTACAATCTTTCGGTGAAGGTGTATGTACAGAAAGAATTAAATGTTTCCACAACATAGAGAACCAAAACCAACATGACATACTTCATGTGGTTTTCCCTGAATGTTTTAAACTCAAGATGTATAACAATTTTTTTTACAGAACTCCTTTTATTACTTTTGAATGTAAATGCTTAAAACTCCAGGGAACTCCTCCCTTCCTTCACATTAGTGTTTTGCGCTGTTGCCAACAAAATATGATTTCAGATGTGTGTTTTCTTTTCCACGCAGGGAATATTGAATACGAAGGCACATTATTCTGAGCAACATAAAGGCTTTCACTCTGTAATAAAACTAGAAAACACTTCAAGAGAAAGATTTTCTTGGTGGACTGTAATAGATCTTCTTATTGCATCCACATAAATATGAACAAGATTAATTGCAGTTAATACCATTCCTATAAATTCCAATTCCAATAAAAATGATGTGAGACAATAATTCTGATTACATCATCACTTCCATAGACTACGGGCATATGTTTTTTATTAAAAAATGCCTCTATAAATCTCATGCAGCAAAATGCTGATTTTATTTAAGTAAAAACAACTATGGTGGATTATATATTCATATATTTGTATATTTGTATGATAGATCATGTAGAACACATTAGACAAGTGGAACAATGCAGCTGTAATGGCTGCTAGTTATGGCTTTCATTTCTACCTTTGGCACTTTGAGCAATAATGAACATGTCAGGGTAAGAGAGGTGCGATACGATGCTTTTCTTTTTTTGGGTCATTGCTTTGTATCAAATGGCTCAAAGATGTTCTATGTGCTTGTGTATGGGTATACGTAAATATATATGTTATAATTAGTGAGAGAAGCACTGGGGGAAAAAATGATAAATGGTGTATAAGTATGTCCCAGGATTCTACTTTATATTGTTTATAAACTCTAGGAAATCTTAGTAAGTGTTAGAATGACAGTTTTCTAATAGGTTCGGCTCAAGTAAGAGCTGGTTTAAGTGACCCTGGAATGCATAGAAGATAGAAGACAGAACTACATTCTTTTGGACCAGTTCAGGTCTTCTGGCCTTTCAGCCTGTTAACAAGCTGATAAGCAGGCTGCATCAATAAAAGAGTGGGACAACCTCCTGGTTGTGTGTCATTTTGGACCTTTCTTATCTCTATGGATGTTTTGCCAAATTTCGGCAACCATCCCAGCAACCATTGGTTCCTCAACACAGCTGATTTTGACTTGAAAGTAAAGATAATTGACTGTCACAAAGCAGAGGAAGGCTTTAAAAGGAAATTTAGAGGATTCCAACTTGGAATTTCCATTGTCAGAAACATTATTAAGAAATGTTACAACTCTGTCTGTTGTTTGTACCTAGCAGCAGTGCCTCATACCACCAGAGGTGCTGCTGTTCTGTTCCTGAACTCTTCTACGTGCCTGAAGGAGTTAATCTCCTTGTATTATGCTTGATTAGAACTGCACCTGTCGCACTGCTTTAAGTACCTGCCTCTAGCTGTGCTCTGAGCAGTTCATCCCGTTTGTTCCTGGCTGCTGCTAACCTGCTCCTGTGCTATTTGGTATATACCTGCTGGACTGAACTTCTGTGTATGATCCCTGCCCTGCACCTTGGACCTTGCTTGCTTGCCTGAGACCCCGAATCATTTGCCTGTACATTGGACCACGCTGTTTTGCCTGTAGCCCTGACCTTTTGGACAGACTTCTGGACCTCGCTAATTTGCTTGATCTCTGCCTGGCTATTTGGATTTGTTTGTGTGATCACTGCCTTATCCCTGGACTCTGTCTGCTTTCCTGGACAGCCTTGTGCCTTCTGGACTGGGGTAAAACTTATATACCTGTTCCTGACATTTTTTCAATACAGTCTCCTTAGGAACCTGTTCTTATCAGTGGATCTGAGTAATCTTTGTTTGTGTATTTACCTGAATAAAGACACTTTGCTTTACACTTCTGTTGCTCTTCGTGAATACACTGGGATTCATAACAAGAAATATAAGTTAAGGGGAACAGTTAAAGTTCCGGCAAGATATGGGTGTCCCAGAAAAATCTGGTCACATATGCAAAGCAAGACGCACATATCACTCAGAGAATCTGCAGAAAGTTTTAGCTGCCACAGGAGTAGTGTTCCACGGGTCCTAAGTACAGTGCTACTTACTCTAAAATAATGCTTCTGCATGAATTAGCTATCAATATACACTGTTCCTACAACCTCAACAGAACGGTCAATGTCTGAAATATGCAGGACAATGTTTAGATAAGACAAATTTTGGAACTGGGGGAGGTAGGGGGGGGGGGTTATTTATTAAAAGGTGAAAAGCCCACTCTCCGGGATAAATATTCGCTTTTGCCAGAGATTGGGATTCTCACCCTTTATAGGACTTCGCCCTATGCAACAAGGGGTCAACGTTGGTGATAGCAGTGCTATCGTTGGCGTTAGGACCCACCGGTGGTAAGATTCACAGGGTCTCGGAACAAGTGTCGCCACAATCCTCTTTCTGTTATCGCATATAAGGATGATGATGATAATAGAAAAAAAGAAATTAAATAATGCTTTATTCTAGAATAAAGCATTTTTCCCAATGGTCAATACTTTTAAAATAATTTGCTGCTATCTTTTTTTTACAATTCAATGTTTATTATCTTTTCTTAGTTAGTGTCTGGACTGTCAATTCCACTGCACATGAGCGAACCAACTAACCGGGTCACGCATTTTCATATCCCCTAACACTGGCCCGGCGTAGTCGTACGTTGAGCCCTTAACCACTCCTGGCCACTATGACCGAGATAGCTAGATAACATTCAGCTGCCTCAGTGACATTTTATTGATAAATTATGGTGATAGGTGTTTTTAGAAAATCAACACTAGTGTCAGATATTAATAAATAGACCCCAATGTGCTGTCAAATGATGAAGCAAAAATCTAACTTTTCGGCCACAACCAGAAAAGATGCAGAAATACAACATTTGAAGAAAAGAAGACTTTGCCAACCTTTAAGCACAATATGGTTCCATTATGCTTTGGGGTTGTCTGGCATCCAGTAGCACAGCAAAAGCTGCCTTGGTGGACGAAAGGAATGGATTCAACTAACTATCAATAAATTCTGGGAGCTAATATTCGGTGAAGAAGTTGATGCTGAGAACAAGTTGGATATTTCAGCAAAACAATGATCCAAAACATATCTCAAAATCAACCATGAAGCCCTCACAGGAAAAAAAGATTAAGCATTTGGTATGGCTCTCACAGTCTCCAGATTTGTGTAATACTGAATAATATCTGTGGGGAGATCTCAAACATTCTGTGCAAGCAAGATGACCAAGGATATTTCTGAGTTAGAAGAGTTATGCAAGGAAGAGTGGGGAAAAATTCTGAAGAAGGAATAGAAAAACTGTTAGATGGCAACAAGAAATATTTTGAAGCTTTGATTTCTACTAACGGTGGTAAAACTAAAGACTGACTGACAAGGTGCCCAAACATTTGCACACGCCACATTCACAGTTTTATTTTCTTTAATCTGTTAAATAAATGTACAGAAATTTTGCACATGGCTCTATACAGAGGGATGCCAAGTGCATTCAGTCCACTGCATTTAAGGCACTGTAATCTCTAAAAATGCATTTGCTTAATTAAGCCTAGCACAGGTAAACGTATATGTTAGACATGGTTTACGATACTAAAGGATTGTGTCTACTAACTCTTTCCTTGGTCTCTGTCACAGTTTTGGTCCTTTTTAGACCTGCCTACGCCCAATTAACGTCATACCATTCCCCAATAATGTCAGACATATCCCTTGACACTAGGCCATACCCATAAGTAATTGCATTGTGAGAGGATGATCACAGCTCAATAAGATTGGCAGTAGAGCTCTAGGAGTAGATAAAAGTATTATGGGAAAGAAAAGAGAAAACAATGGCCTAATCTAAACGGAAGAATAGTGAGCTCTGCAAACATACTAGCATCAAAGAAACATCACAATCATGCCTTAATATTTACAAAAGCAACATACAAATGGAAAGTAAAATATATATAGAGAGAGGAATCCAATAAGTGTCTCTGGAACATCCGCTTGATGCTTCGGAGTGGAGATTGGACAGAAATCTCTGCTCTATTTTCCCCATAGAGTTGCGAGGAAAAATTAACAGAGATTTCTACCGTAATTGCCGGCAATGTCCGTGCGCCAAATGGCCGTCAATTGAATTTCCCCCATTGTGTCTGACACCCTTTAAGGCATAAATAATGCTTGGTAGGGGGGATATATCTCTGAACAGCTAACCTTTATAGGACCCCTAAACTTAAAATATAGCTCAAAGGGCTATTAATAATATTCAGAAGATATTAAAAATAAAGTTGTGATCATGTTTTTCCTCTTTACCCACCAGACTTCCTGTATGTAAGCCTATTGAAGAATACTACATGCAACCTTATCATCATCATGTTATTTATATAGCACCACTAATTCCGCAGCGCTGTACAGTGAACTCACTCACATCAGTCCCTGCCCCATTGAGGGCAAGCAGTCTAATTTCCCTAACATACACACACACACACACAGAGAGAGATTAGGGTCAATTTTGATAGCAGCCAAATAACCTACTAGTATGTTTTTGGAGTGTGGAAGGAAACCGGAGCACCCGGAGGAAACCCACGCAAACACAGGGAGAACATACAAACTCCACACAGATAAGGCCATGGTCAGAAATCAAACTCATGACCCCAGCGCTGTGCGGCAGAAGTGCTAACCACTAAGCCACTGTGCTGCCATATGTGTCTGAAATGGCTGAACTTGGAAACTTTAAATGTCAATAAAATAGTAAATAGCACTTTGCTTTAATTAAAAAAGTGGAACAAGGTCCTTGGTTATTTGTTGATTGATATTTTAAAATGTTCACTAGCTGGTGACTATGTGGTCTTCCTTTGAACTGAAAACCCTCCATGTGTATTTGTCATACGATCAAGTGCTGCCATTGTAAAGTTTCTGATGATTATAAATGAATAGAGACCTTTTTGCATTCCTGATAAATACAGGATGATGGACTCCACAGTGAAAGTCTAACCTTTATTTCTAACATGGAAAATAATATGAACAAAAGCAAATGTTTCAACTGCAATGTGAATTTCCAGTTTCTTCCTTAGGAAAGGAACAGAGCAGGGTGACTGCGGCTAAGTGAACAGTACAAACATCCTTTGGCAGATACATCATTAATATAAAAAGAAAAAAGTATTCACGCTGAATAGAGACTTTTTCTAAGGTAAGGATTTCTGTAAAGCCAGGTCTGTATTTCATTATAGTGCTGAGATCCTGACATCATGGGATGCTAAAGTATGAAGTATTAAATGAGAAACAGGGATTGATATTAAACAGCTCCCTTACTGTAGGATAAACCAATAAGGGCCACTGGGAAGACAATTCCAAGATTTTTTTTCTGTAAATACAAGTGTCATCGAGAGATATTCAGTCACTGAACAGCTTAATGCGAGTGGATTTTTTGGGTCTGGCTTCAGTTCCATGATCTAATTATACAGATAAGGTTCATCCTACAAGCTGCAATTGCGGCATCTAGCGACTCATTAAAACTTCTTCTTATACAGTATTTTACTGCCACTTACACGTAGAGGAGATCATACTTACATTGCTCTTCGAGGTGTACAATACCTCCTTGGCCATATTAAGGAGGAGGTGGGAGATACAGTTATTGAATTGAGTTCCCCCTTTCCCTTAAAAACTCCGGTTTGACGATCTCTGTCAAAATCCCACACACAAATTACTTTACTTGAAGCCCCTCTCACCTGCTCAGGAGCTGCTGGTGTACATTGGGCTGTGATAAGGTAGTAGCATTGACATATTATTATTATTATTATTATTATAGATTTGTAAGGCGCCGCAGTGCTCCGCAGTGCTCCGCAGCGCCGTACAGTAGGGAAAACAGGACATACATAAAACAGGAACATACAAGGTAGACAAAATAAATGCAGACATGAAACAAAGGGTATGAAGGACCCTGCTCATTAGAGAGCTTACATTCTAAGTGGAAGAGGGCACAGCTGATACAAGAGGAGCGAGTGTGGCTCAGAGTGGAGATTGGGACAGTTTTGAGGGTCTATTAATGTGAATAGTGTTATTGGGGATAAGGTCACCTCTAAAAAACAAATGGGTTTTCAAAGAGCGCCTAAAGATTTGAAGACTGGGGGAAAGTCTAATTCAGCTTGATAAGGAATTCCATAAGTGGGGAGCAGCACAGGAGAAGTCTTGTAGGCGGGAGTGAGAGGTAGTTACCAGAGATGAGACAAGGCGGAGGTCAGAGGTAGATCTAAGAGGGTGGGAGGGAGAGTATTTTGATATGAGATTTGAGGGGTATGTTTTTGAGGGCTTTGTAGGTAAGGGTGAGTAATTTGAAATTGATTCTGACATATTTTCAGGGATGATTCATTTTAACATCATGATAGAGACTTCTCTGTAATATCAGTGGTGTGTGCTAAGATGTGGGTGCCTGCTAACATCTGATAGTATGAACACAACAGAAATCCAGAAAAACAGCTATAAACTACTATAAATATCCTGGGCCAAATGCTCAAAATTTACAAAGATGTTCTCACATAGTGTATGTATGGAACTGTCTGCTACCTACTCGGGTACAAGGATCATTCTAACCAATTGGCACAGGACAAATGCTATTTAGTGTGTTCTTGTCCTTCAATAGCAACACTAAAAGCAGTTTTACTCTCTGTAGACCAACTCCATTACTCACATTAACAATCGGGATTGTTGGAAAGGTGAAGTGTTATAATAAAGGGAACCCAGAATCTGCACACACTGTAGGAATCAATTTTGTAATCTGAATCAATATTAATCAATTAATTAATTTTATCGCTATACAAAATGTTTCACATGATTGTACTTGTAAACAACAGCAATAATTTGAAGGCTTCCTCCTAGAGGAAACCCACCTCTCCTTCTACCCATCCACATATTCTCTCGTTAGAGAGATACGAACTTCATGGTCAATGTCAACTCCTTTGTCCACTGTTTGGCAGAACAGATGTAAAACCAAGTGTTCGACACAGTAACATATTCTACAAGAAAGATATAAAACCACATGGTCAACATGAGTCCTGGACAACGTGTGGCTCTCCGGGTGCTGTGAAACTACAAGGCTCAGCATGCTTTGCCAGCCGATAGCCAGCCGGTAACTGGAGAGGTATACTGGGACTTGTAGTTTGCCTGGAGAGCCACAGGATGTCTGTGGCTGGTCAATGTTGACTAGCCTGTCTCATGAATCATTTCATACAGAATAAACACAGAGGTGCAAAATGATCCATCTTGTGCAATATCCAGAATGAAGGACGTGGAAGCAATAGTGGATATCAACAAGTTAACTCCCATGAGAAATAAACTCAATATTCATGATGGGGTATTTTTGTGCATGATAAAGACAATAAATATTTCTTTCAAATGTGCACCCTCAATGCCTAATGCAGAGAATACTGTGCAGCACAGTGGCTCAGTGGTTAGCACTTCTGCCTTACAGCACTGTGGTCATGAGTTCAATTCCTGACCATGGCCTTATCTGTGTGGAGTTTGTATGTTCTCCCTGTGTTTGCGTGGGTATCCTCCGGGTGCTCCGGTTTCCTCCCACACTCCAAAAACATACTGGTAGGCTAATTGATTGCTATCAAAATTGACCCTAGTCTCTCTCTGTCTGTGTGTGTTAGGGAATTACTGTAAGCTCCAATGGGGCAGGGACTGATGTGAATGAGTTCTCTGTACAGCGCTGTGGAATCAGTGGCGCTATATAAATAAATGATGATGATGATGATGAGAATAGCCTGTGTGGTCACAACAAAATAATCAAGCCCTGAATTGCTAATGAAATGAATGACCAGTACTTATTACTCACCTATCTTTAAAGAGCCAGGCACCGGGGAAAAAAAATTCACATAGAAATGGTCTTATCAGAAAAATCCCTGTAATCTCAATGGGAATATTTGTTGCCGTGCAGAGAAAAATCTGCGTTCTGTGAGAAATGTTCAGATTCGATCATGGGAACAACATGCTTCATATTTACTGAGTTTATATAGACTTGGCAAAAGTTCTCATTTTACATCACAGGGAAAACAAGTCACAAGTAGACTTCAATGGAAACATTTGCAAATTGTCACATTTTCAATTAGCAAAAATAATCTCTTACTGGAACTTTTTTTAAGATAATTTATTGTTACTGTTAAAGTTCCCCTGAGGTTCTGTGGCCAATAGTGTATACAAATAAATAACATACAAATCATTACTGGTACTGTGGATCTTACATTTACATTTTCACTATTGAAGTTAATAAAACATTACACAGTTACTAGCAATACTTATATAAACCCTACTCGGTAATCTGTTTAGCCTCTGGCCATTTGGCATTGATCTTAAAGGGAAAATATTCTTTATTTATAATCAGAATGTTTTGAACTTTACTCTTGACACAGAGTAATAATATAAAAATACAAAGACTTACCCAGACAAGTGGGGGGCTGTCATATTTATTGTTCAGACAAGGGGGTTTCCACCTTATGATAATATTAATTTAATTTATTAAACCTAGGAAGAAAAATAATGTAGTTGGTAAAGGTTGCAGGAGGGAATATATAGTACAAGCCAATAAATTAAAGTTATCTCAAGGTGGAAAATAAAATATCTTATACCGGCAATGTTCCCAATGTTTTCATTATCATCATCATCACTTATTTATTTACATAATGCCACTAATTCCGCAGCGCTGTACAGAGAACTCACTCACATCAGTCCCTGCCCCATTGGAGCTTACAGTTTAAATTCCCTAACACACACACAGATAGAGAGACTAGGGTCAATTTTATAGCAGCCAATTAACTTACCTGTATGTTTTTGGAGCTTGGGAGGAAACCGAAGCACCCGGAGGAAGCTCACGCTAACACAGTGAGAACATAGAAAATCTACACGGATAAGGCCATGGTCAGGAATCAAACTCATGACCTCAGCGCTGTGAGGCAGAAGTGCTAACCACTGAGCCACCATGCTGTCCATGGTAGATAACTTCTTCTCTATTGACTCTTGGTGCTTTCAGCCTTATTTTAATTAAATGGTTAAATAATGTGTGTTTATATTTAAGACAATGCTTCATATTGTTAATGTAACATTTATTTATAATATATATAAGCTTAAGAACTGGCACTCATACACCAGTGCAAACTACCCTGTGAATCCAGCCATATTGCTTCTTTATTTATGCACATTTATGACAAATCTACAATGTAAATATTATCATTATTAATACTATTATTAGCTGCATTGGTCCTTCAACTCTACCTGGCAACACAGTGACTCGTTCTATGCAGTCGACTTTGACTTAACACCAGTGAAGACATTGGCAGGCATTTGAATAATTTATTTATTTCAATGGCCCTGGATCTCACCGCTGCCCAGCGACACTAGAGAGAGTTATGTCATACCAGACATGTTCCCATGACTGGCCCCCGGGCAATGTACCATTCAATATAGACAACCTTCAGGGCCCAGAACATTACTAATTTACTTGGGTTGCTTTTTAATGTAATGCAGGACAAGTTTTCTATCTCTCTATGATTGTAGCTGGGTAGTGGTGCGGTATTAGCTAAATAAAACTACTTTGCCTGTTCACTTCCAACATCACTGTTGGCTCGCCAACATATAAAGAATATAAAGAGTACCACAGAATTGGTAGCGGAGTGAAGTGGAAAAGGAACTCGCTAGTTATCTATAAAATCTACCTAAATAAATCTGCCTCAATAATCACACAACAAGATAGTTTCACTGAAATATCTTCAATGCTCTTACTTACAAGAAGCCTGGCAGGTACAGTAAAGAATACTTCCATCATAACGAAAACCTTATCTGTAGTACTGAGAATCTGAGAGAACAAATGTCTAGAAATTATCCCTGATTGGATGGCACGTGTTAATTAGGAGATGGCTGACTTTCCAGCTGAGCTTCTGATCCCTTGCCTCTCCAGGTTTCAGAGATCATTACTGAAGCTGGACCATATGAATTTCTCACAAATAACATCAGGACCCTGTCAGGCACCGCCCTGCTTCTGCCTCCAGGCGATGCCTGCTTCCCGTATTCATAGCAAAACACATTCTCCATTCTATTTGCATGCGAACCCTATGCTTGGCTACCCGTTGCTTAGCGACTGGACACTCTCTTCATGTTCACGATCCATACGCAGGGCATCTCGGTCCATCACATAGCGACAAGTCGCCGATTGGTTGCATTCTTCCAGCCGTTTGTGGCAGCACCAATCAGGGATCTCTTTCCTCTATATAAAGAGCACTCGGATGGACACCATTTGCTTGCCAGAGTATTTGGTCTTCAGCCTTGCTCCAGCATTTGTTCCTGTGTTATTGGCTATTTGGATTCTGACCCCGGCTTGTTCCTGATTTCTCCTTTGGTTCCTGATTTTCGTTTAGAGTTTCTTGGTTCTGACTCGGCTTCCTGACAATTCTACTGCTCTTGATTTGACTGTGTTCGTCTCTCTGGTTCTGACCCAGCTTGCTGACTATTCTGTGTATTGCTGCCTGTGGACTACCAATCTGGATCCTGGTGCCCCGTCACCACTGCCTCATTTGATACCTCGCCAGCTAACTGATACTGAGGGCCGCGACCTGCACGCCTCTTGCAGCGAAGTCCATAACTCCTTGCGGTGGTTCCTGGTGAAAATCAGGGGCGTGTTAGACTTTGCACCTCAGTACTCAGTAGCGCCAACTGCTGGTAGATGTCACCAACTTCATCTTCGTGATTGCAACAGACCCAATGTGCTAATGTATGGGAACAGAAGGGATGTTAAACAGGTGGAAGGTCGATAACCCCTTAAAAATCCAGCCAAGTAAACGTCGAGTCTTGCTCTATTATGTTCAGATAACTTAATACTCAGATAAACTCAGATAATTCCTCGATTGAAATACTAACAGATACAGTACCCCTTTGAAGTTAGGAGGAAAACAATAACAAAAGAGTAAATTTGCACCTTGAAAACACTGTGTTGCACTATATGGGGATGGGGGGAAATTTAAACAGTGCAGACAGATTTAGAGTTGGGATGGGTCATGTCCTAGCTCAACTCTAAATTGCAGTGTACAAAATAAAGCTGTCCAATATTTGTGTGCTACATGCAAGAGCAGCCAGTAGTATCCATTCATGTTTTGCTTCTGATGAAGCCCTATATGTCTCTCTAATATATTCTTACACCTAATTTTAACGAAAGTACAATAATAAACAACCATCATGGTCCTCTAGCGTTACTGTTTTGCTTTACATATAGTGCCGTGTGCATTAAGTGATAAGCAAAAATAAGGAAACCCTTTTTTTTTTGCTTACTACACTGTGCCAAAATCATTATGGAGTAAAGCAAAAAAGAAATTTAACGCTAAAACTCCTGGTGACAGCTCCACTTTAAATCTAGTTAGTCCTGTCTAACACAATGAGGGACACTTCATGAAACTGCTTAGTATGATAGCACTTACACCTTAATTATTACAGACCAATTTACTTCCTTGCAGGCAGTGAAAGGAATCTTCAGAGATAATCCAGATTTAAAGTTTCTTTGACACAATCTTTAGATCTTTATCCAGCAGACTTTTACAGCTAAATCCCTGTAATTGCATTTATTGAAGTAATTTATATCTATAAGCAAACAAGATACATTTTGTAATTACAGTCTGGATTGGCCTAAATCAGTCCTACCTAAAAAAAAATAAGAAAAAGTTTGCAATGTAACAATCTATTGTAACTGTATTGTGAATCCTGTAGAGCAGCAATGGGCAAGAGACGGCCCTCGGGCTGAATGTGGCCCTATGAGCCTTCACCTGTGGCCCCTAGCTCCTTTCTGCTTTATTGTCAGATCTGTTTGCTATAGCTTGTAAGACTTGTTTAAAATACCTGCTGATCTGTTATTACAGATAAGTGTTTCTTTCTTTGGTTAAATTAATTAAATGTATGTGGTCCTTTTAAGGTTAGGGGCCCATCCAAGCACACCTTTGGCTGTATGCGGTTGCCGATCATGCTGTAGAGCAACTACATTATATTATCTCTCAGTTATATTACAGGAACAGGCTGATAAACTAACTTCTGCTAATTAATATGGCAGCACGGAGGCTTAGTGGAATTTAGACAATAGGGACGGATATGAAAGTCCTGCGGAATGGGTGGGGCAATATAAATAAATGGGCAGCATGGTGGCTAAGTGGTTAGCACTTCTGCCTCACAGCACTGGGGTCATGAGTTCAGTTCCCAACCATGGCCTTATCTGTGTGGAGTTTGTATGTTCTCCCCGTGTTTGCGTGGGTTTCCTCCGGGTGCTCCGGTTTCCCCCCACACTCCAAAAACATACTAGTAGGATAATTGGCTGTTATCAAAATTTACCCTAGAGACTCTCTCTCTGTCTGTGTGTGTGCGTGTATATTAGGGAATTTAGACTGTAAGCTCCAATGGGGCAGGGACTGATGTGAGTGAGTTCTCTGTACAGCACTGCGGAATCAGTGGCGCTATATAAATAAATGATGATGATGATGATGATGAATGATGACGATGATAAACTAATTTCTGTTCATTAATGTAACTTAAGTTTAGTCAACTACTGATTCTCCAGTTATTGTTGTCCTGAAAAAACAAATTCCACTTATGTAAAGTATAGATGACATAATAATCTACTTTCCTATCTAACATCACACTGGGGCACAATAACACCAAATCTTGTGTTATTGGCTTGCAGTCTCCAAGGTAATAGAAATGCCATACAGATAGCATATTGATTGATTCCTTCACAGGAGCATAACTAACATGTTTGGTCATTTTGCCCTTTATCAGCCCTTTATTAGACAGTTTCTGAATATAGCAGAGATCACATGATCTGGTCACCAGTTCATTCTCCACTAGTCAGTGAGCTTTAGGAGTAATTCTTTGGGATGACACTGGATCTTCACCATCATTACACCGCAGCAGTTTGGATCTTCTAATTGTACTTTTATAAAACAGCTGTGAATATAAAAAAAATACAGACAAGCGCTGGAATTGGACTGCTGTGCATACCAGGAATATTAATCATTTTCAGCGTAGTCCACAGTTTACTGGGATATTTACATATTTTATGGATTTTCTTGTCCTTGATATTGATTTTGTTTCACAATACTGCAAATATATCACATAAAGTTTAGAATACACTTTTATTCTGTATGTATGGACAACTTACAGTATCAGTATCTTCTTATGCATGTCTATTAGAATTTATTAACGTACTTATTTATCCCTACCATAGACATGTTTGACACTAGGGCCGTAGCACTACATTGTAGGGACCCATTGCAAAAGTTTTCATGGGGAGGGGGGTCCTCTGGAGCCTCCCCCCCCCTCTCTGCTCTTGTAAGCATTTGTGAGGGGGGGCACACCATCATCATCATCATCATGAACATTTATTTATATAGCACCAGCAAATTCTGTAGCGTATTATAATTGAGAACAAAACCCATGTGGGCTTTAGTGTTCATGTTCATAAGAGTCAGTGGCGCACGCAGGGGGGGTTTCTGGTTCTCCAGAAACCCCTCCCCTCCTGGAACCAATGATACTGTACAGCAGCCGCGGCGCTGTCAAAGAAGCGCCCGCGGCAGTGCTGTATTGTAGTATAATACAGCACTGCCGCGGATGCTTCTTGACAGCGCCGCGGCTGCTGTAGAATTCAGCCTCGCTGAAATGGAGCAATATTTATTTTTTTTCCCGGGGGGGGCGGAAACCCCCCCTTTTAAACCCTGCGTTCGCCCCTGAGAGTAGAGTATGTGCTCTCTATTCCCATTCTCTGGGCTTTATAACTTACTATTTGGGGAAGGGGAGAATCCAAAATGCAAAACTATTACATTATTCAGAGTAAATACATCAAAATGAGAATTGTAGATTGTTGATGTTCAACAGTGTCCTGGCACACAACTGCAGACTACTCACACACATCATGGACAATGGACAATATATAAGTACGGTTACCGTTAGTTTTAATCTATATTAGGAGTGGGTGGAGAAGTGGTGGGAGGGCTGTGTACAAAAACAAGTTGAATGATACTCTCTTACCATTAATATGTTATTTTTATGCTTACTATATACTAAATCTCTCATTACACTTGTTTTCTATTGTCTGCCTACAGTATAACTTACTGGAAAACTCTGTAGACCTGTGCCATCGCTGTCAACTATCCCTAATTTGCGAATATTAAATATTTTTAACAGCTGTCAACACTTATGTATTTGCAATTTGACCTGAGGCGCACCTGAAGCATATCTTCTAAATATATAGGGTGGTGTCGCAGTACCAAGGCCTGAAATGAAGTTATGGTTGGTCCTGACTTTAGCTGACCTTTAACTTGTAGTAAAAAAGGACACAGGCAAACATCTTAAAGGCTTTGTATGTTTGACTGTCTTATTGTTCTTATCAAGCGTGTTTTTATTATTTTCATCATCATCAGTTATTTATATAGCGCCACTAATTCCACAGCGCTGTACAAAGAACTCACTCACATCAGTCCCTGTCCCATTGGAGCTTACAGTCTAAATTCCCTAACACACACACACACACACACACACAGACAGAGACTAGGGTGAATTTTTATAGCAGCCAGTTAACCTACCAGTAAGTTTTTGGAGTGTGGGAGAAAACCGGAGCACCCGGAGGAAACCCACGGCAAACACAGGGAGAACATACAAACTCCACACAGATAAGGCCATGGTCGGGAATCAAAATCATGATCCCAGTGCTGTGAGGCAGAAGTGCTAACCACTAGACCACTGTGCTGCCCAGTTGTTGACCTTGAAACTGTGCTTAGAAACATTAGAGACATATGTGAAATTGAAAATTCATTTCCATCAATTCTGCACAAATTTAACTTTAGAAAAATGTAAACAAGAATATGATAGACGTTAAAAAACAAAACAGCATAAGTTATTTAGTTAAAATATATACTATTGAATTATGCTTGTAAATAATTTAAATAACAATAAATTCAAGTAATCTTTGAGTAATTTAATACTCCAACAGCCAAACTAAGGAACGTCCTAATTATATGCAACCGAGATTCGAAACTGCGCTAAATGGAATTATTACAAAGGTTATATTTCTTTGTGTGAAGTTCATCTCTTTCCAAGATATTTTCTCTGGCTACCATACAACCATGCCTAAAGCTTGATTAAACAGATTTTCATTTAATTACTAGCTCTTATACATTTCATGCTTCTGATTTATTTAGTTTGGCAAGTCAGCAAGGATAATTATCCATGTACGTTGTCATGCATCTCCACAATTCGATAGAACATTCTGTAATGTGTATGTTCCATATGGAAGACTTAGTGTCACGCTCAGTTCTGTTGTATGGATTGAGTCAATAGAGTTCCTTTTTCAGTTCTTCCTTCCTTACCATACGTTGCAAAGTTCATCTGAACAGAGGTGTGCCCATAATTTGGAATATAGGTTTCTGTGAATGATTTTCTATGGTGCTTTTCACTGTTATCCTTGGTAAGAAAAGATGATAAAAATTGTTTCAAAGAGTTTCTTAGTTCAAAACGTCACGATTCATTCTCGAACTTTAAATAGACTAAACCGAATTAAACTCTTCCTATCCCTATTATATACAATGCTGCATGGACCACTATTCCCTTTTCAAGCAGAGCCGTGTGAAGCGGGGGCAGGGTAAAGCCACCTCAATTATACAGTGCTCCAGGCTTGGGGGGATTCCAGGCACTAGGAACCCCCCTCCATTTGCCTATGACTGTGGTCCCATTACCCTGTTTTTGCATTTTCTGGAATGAGCTAATTTATGAAGTACTTAAGCCATAAAACTGAGCAGTATTTTAAGAGAAAAAATTGAAAGGGGTGACACTAAAGGTGTAGGAGGCTGGACGTCATGTGATATTGTTCCGCCCCTCCACACAGTCATGTGCACTTTTACTTTGTGGAGGCGTGAAGAGAAAAGGATCAACATACCTAGAGATCCCGTATTAGCCATATTAGCCATGCCTATAATTCTTTCTCAGTCTATGAAAATCACCTCTTGCGTCCTCTTTGATTGCGAAATTCTGTAAAACAGCTAATGGACCCTATAAGATAGGAGACTGATGCTCAGTTGCTCGCAACTGACACTTGCTCACGTCTGACACTTACACCTCTTTACAATTGGAGAGGCGGAACAAACTCTTCCTGTGTTTATAACCTAGTTGTACGTATGCCTGACGTCAGCCTGAATCATATTCTACAGGTGCGGTGCTGGAAGCTGGGGTACGTTTTTCCGAACAAGAGAATTCTGACACTAGATATATCGACAAAAAAAATGTCGATGACTATAACCCAGACATACAGGAAATACAGACACAAAATAAAAAACACACAGAACCTGTCCGACAAGCCTGATATAAATTGCAGCTGCAGAAAATGCTGGCAGTAGGATTCTCACCACTTAAAATGGCCACAGTGAGATTGCCGATTTTAAGGGGGCAATGCCAGGATCCGCCGTCTGTATAATCTGGAACCCATAATCCTAACCCTAACCCTAATTCTAACCCTAATTCTAACCCTATCCCTAATTCTAACCCTAATTCTAACCCTAACCCTAATTCTAACCCTAATTCTAACGTAACCCTAATTCTAACCCTAACCCTAATCCTTAGATAAGATTATTTATACTGTCTATTTTATCGCAAGTCTGTATTTGCTCCATGTCTGGCTTGTAGTAATTGGCATTTTTTTGTCGATATACCTAGGGGTAAATGTATGAACCTCCGGATTCTTCAACTCCGGCGAGTTCAGCGTCTTCAGCGCTTAAATTTAAAGCGGCGCTGCCTTGTAAAGGGAAGTCTCCCTTTATAAGGCAGCGCCGCTTTAAATTTAAGCGCTGAAGACGCTGAACTCGCCGGAGTTGAAGAATCCGGAGGTTCATACATTTACCCCTTGTGTTGGAATTCTCTTGTTCGGATAGACGACTACCACTGGTGCTGGACTCGTCTTGAAACGCCGCTGACTCAGAAAAAATACACTATTTTTACGGGCAGCTTCTTTTTAGCGTAAATTGTGCCCTACATGCTTCAATCTCAGCATCAGTTCCTAGCTCTCTATTTTGCATCTAGTAAATAGTTTGTAGAAAATAAGACTTGTAAGTGAATGATGTTAACCAGCAAATCTCATGATTGACCTGGAAAAGGAGGAGTTTTCAAATGATTCTTACAGAACGTTATATTTTCACCTTAAGGAATATTGCACACGTCGAGTAACCAAATCAATTGGGACTTGACTCTGCTGGTTTTCACATTTAGATGCACAGAACAAGAACGCTCTGTTTCGCTCTTACAATCAGAATAGCATGATTGTCTGTTAGAAAACCTAGCGATGAAATTGAAAATAAAAACATAACATAAGACAATGAAGTTTCAGTGCCAGACAGTACTGACGCCAAGGAACATGCTTGACAGCTTAACCTGCTGAGCTATTGAAACCTATCAATACCTCACTGCGAAAGCCTGCTGTACAGCTGCAATGTTTTAACAGGTGTGAAATGGTAGATTCAGGGGGCCGAAATCATGGTTAGCATTAAGGGTTTTGTAGAAGCTTTTTAACTTTAAAAAAGGAGGTGGTCTGTTTAAATTCTCCGAGATTGGCTTAATATTTGAACAGGGCCGTCTTAAGCCTTTGGAAAGTATGCACAAAAATATTAAAACTGTTTTCCTGTTAACTGTTAGGTATGTATCCCGTATGGCAACCTGTTGATGGAGATCTTTAAAGGGCTTTGAAAACTACATGCACGTTTAACTATAACTATAAAGCAATAACTCATACAATGAAGTCATTATCCAGGTAGTCTTAGATAATCGAGCTGTTTTTGGATGCTGTCAATTCCCAACCATGGCCTTATCTGTGTGGAGTTTGTATATTCTCCCCGTGTTTGCGTGGGTTTCCTCCGGGTGCTCCCGTTTCCTCCCACACTCCAAAAACATACTGGTAGGTTAATTGGCTGCTATCAAAAATTGACCCTAGTCTCTCTCTGTCTGTGTGTGTGTGTATGTTAGGGAATTTAGACTGTAAGCTCCAATGGGGCAGGGACTGATGTGAGTGAGTTCTCTGTACAGCGCTGAGGAATCAGTGGCGCTATATAAATAAATGGTGATGATGATTATGATGTCAGATTAAGTTGTAAACAAAAAAATATAATGTTGAGGTCCTCCTTGCATTTGTTATAATTACAAGTGGTCGGAGTTCCAGGGGTAGCCCTAAACTTCGGAGGAACCTACCTGGATTTACTAATGGTTCAAGATAATCTAGTCCAACGTTGGTTGAATTTATCCAGCCATACATGGATAATATCAAGCAAAATACATTTTCCCTTATTTAAAGTAGATTCTCAACAAATAATCCAGTATAAACGTTTAATGTGTGCACATATTGCTAATTCAAACATCATTTTCAGGTCAAAAAATGAATTTATCTCTTCCATTTTGTGATTTGCAGCCAATTTTGACATCTTTCATTTGAAAGTTGAATACTTAAAGGGGGTCTATCAATGCAGTAGGAATTCGTAACATCATTGAGGCATGGAGCGGGGATGTCACCACTGATAAACAACAAAATATGTGGGCTTACAACGCTTTTATATGTGTCACTTTTGTATGTTTAGACTTTTTAATACATTGGCAGAAGTGCAAATGGAAAGTGCAAACTACACTCTCTGCCACTTCCAAGGTGCCAGAAATATCAAGTCCATTGGCAGAAAAAGAGACTTTGGACCTGATTCATTAAAGAAAGCAAAGCAAAAAAAAAGGAGTAGATTTGTTCCGGGATAAACCATGTTACAATGCAAGGGGTGCAAGTTAGTTTATTATTTTGCACATAAGATAAATACTGGCTGCTCATGTAGCACACAAATACTTGATAAGCTTTACTTTTACACTAAAATTAAAATTGATCTAGGACATGCCCTATCCCAACTATTAATCTGTCCCCACATTTTAAAAATGCCCCCCCCCCCTCCAATGCAACATGGTTTTGCCAAGGTGCCAAGTTACTCCTTTTTTTTTGCTTTGCACGACAGGGAATACACCTGTAAATGCACAATAAGTCATAGCAAATTAATAAACAATACAATCCTGCAAAACATAATCTCGTGCTTGCATGTTGGACCAAGACTAAGAGCAATCACGTGTCAAATCCAAACGCTCAGCAAAATTATTACTGCACCCCAGAAATGCCATCACAGTGGCCCTTAAATCCATGTGCTTCCCAGTTACAACTGATGTGTAAGTGATGGGTCCACTTTAAATTAGTTAAATTGCCTGTTAATTGGTTACTATATCCACAAACAGGTCCAAGCAGCCAACATCAGTTAGAGTAGGTCTGGACAACCTATGGCTCTCCTGGTGGTGTGAAACTACAAGCACCAGCATGCTTTGCCAGTCGAGAGCCAACCAGTAGCTTGCAGGGTATGCTGGGACATGTAGTTTCACAACACCTGGAATGCCACAGGTTGTCCAGGACTGATTTAGAGGATCATTTCCTTCCCTACCATACTGACATCATTAAAACGGTGCCCAGTGCCTGCACTCATGTTTAAACTTTATTGATATTTTGCATAGACTTTTCATGCACAAACACTATAATAATAATAATAATAATAATAATAATAATAATAATAATAATAATAATTATAAAATGTAATAACTCCAGGGCCAGTGCTCGGGTAATTAGGTCTTTACTGTGCTGGTTTTTAGACTTAGATGCAAAGGACAAGTTTGTTTTGTTTCTCACTTGGGATCAGAAAAGCTTCTCCAAATATCTGTGGCGCAGACCCTATAACCAAGCCGCCCACATTCAGACTCCCACCACACGCACACACATTGTGCAATGTTAGAACAGAAAACACTAATAAACAATATCTGTGTATATTATGTCTGGCCTGGCGTTGGAGTCACATAACAAGTCAAATAAGTTGACAAAAATCATGCAGACAAAATTTATAAATGAGACAAAAACTAAAATAAATAATGAAAATAAGTAATATATACTGGGAGACCCTAACACAGACTAAGTGATATTACAGCGATACCTCACAGGGTTTTACATTTTGATGCTTACCATCCATAGATGGTCATATAGCTATAACATGAATTAAACAATTAAACAAAGTGAAGTGAAGAGTGAGTGCGGAGGGGGATGGGGGGTGCACTGAATTGCGTAATTTTAGCTTTGACTTGCATCCCAATTACACAATCATGTCATTTTGCTGCAGGGGGAGGGGCTAAAATGGCGCAAATCGCATCATGGAGCACCCCTTCCCCTTCCTAGTGAAGTGTCAGGATGCAGGAGAATGATCTACTCTTCCAGGAGTCTCAGAGACCTACCCGGAAGTCGGGAGTCTCTTGGAAACTCTGGGAAAGTTGGCAAGTATGGTCTATGCCCACCTTTAGTGACACCACTGCTTGACTTGGAGAATGGAAATATTATATATATATATATTTATATATTTATTTATATTTATATTATAAAGGTTGCTTTTTTTTTATGTCTGAGCGATTTCCTTTGCAATTGAATTCTGCCAGCCCTTTATTACACTACTTATTACGATTTTAGTTGTTAAGATTCTCCACATTGTCCTAATCATTTCCATTTGTGTATCTATTAAGTATGCTCTATGTGTACTATCCAATCACTGTCCTCCTTTCTTTTTTGCTGTATTGCAGCATTACCTGCTTAATTTAACTTTCGCCTCTTTCTCCGATGGCGAAACCGTTGACAGTCAGACTGTGGGCACAATACAGTAAAAAAAATTCTAGGGGTACCCAACCCTGTGCTGAAAGCACCAGGACTCCTCCGACTCCCTTGGGGGCGGTGGGTGTGTGGTAGTAAAATATATTTGTATAGTAAATACATCATTTTGTGTTGGTGCACTATCGGTCCTAGCAAACCCAGGCTGCCATTAACAGTTTGACCATGCTGGTGATGTAGTACTATAAGCACCAGCAAACCCATGGCTGCCAGGGCATCCTGGCACTTGGGGAACCACTAGTGCCAGCATGCCTTGGCACCCAGGACCCGCTGTGACCTGAAGTGCACCAACACAGAATTTAAATAAACCACACACCTCGTTTAACAAATAATTTTATTAGAAAGTAATATACACCAAATTCCTTCTTCTTCCTCTCTAATTATTCAAATGGTACATGGTTTTCCCCAAAAAACAGTACCTAATAAAATTATTCCAATGGTCCTTAGATTTCCCATTAAAAAGGACCTAAGAAAATTATTCCAATGATCCATGGTTGTCCCAAAATAAGTACCTAACAAAATTATTCCAATGATCTATGGTTGTCCCAAATACAACCGGAGGATCACCGACCATTGAAATCATTTTATTATAGGGTAAATGTGATTTTGGGGGTGGGGCAGGTTTGGAGTTAATGTTTGTGTGTTGTTTTTTTATATTAATTATTATGTGCGGCACTCGCTGGCTGCCAATGGCTTTGCCATATGAATGTCGACATTACTGCTCTCAACAGTCACAGTGTCAACATTTTAAACATGTCAACAGAATGAATCAGATTCACCATCGCCACATCGTGCCTAAACCTTCTCTTGCATATGATTAAATGACTTTGCAAGACCATCATTAGCCACTTTATTAAATATAAAATATTTTAACCCATGATAGAACAAATGGGGTGAAAAAACCGTCATAAAAACAACCCATCTGCTCACTATGAACGACCATTGCTAAATGATCACCGCCAGGATTAATTGGGTCTTCACCACCAGCCAATTACAAGCATTTTCCACACTGACAGCTTGTGATTGGCTCTCAGAAAAGATAAATCCAGTGGATATTCCAGTTTTTGATCATTTTGCGACAGTTGCTCATAGTGAGCAGGTGGGTAATTTTTATTAGGACTTTCACTTTTTTTCTAGTTTGTATTATGATGGGTGGAGCAAGTAAAAAAGAAGATTTTCATTTCAATTTGGACTATGACAGATCAAGAAAGAAGAAACGAAGATTTGCTTTTATATTTAATAAAGTGATGAATGAGGGTTTTGGGGTGTATTCTACTTTACCAGAGTTTATTTGACAGTTGTGTGTGGTTATTCATTCCTCTTTCGGGAATATTGGCCATGGTTTTAGAGATCTGTGTATTGCGAACCAGCGCTATTGAGCAAATGGATAAAGTTCTTGGGAAAGGAGCCCCCACCGATGTGCTGGTGTGGGATAAGGAAGGGGGAAACCACTTTAAACAAAAACAAAGAATGTAAACTGGAATTTTCAAAACAAAACTTCACATTTCCATGTAATTTTAAGAATAAGCTTAGTAGACTGAATTGGGACTGACATATTATTGAATTTCTCTTACTAAGGTCAATAAAAACATCCATTACCCTTTGTGTTTGACATAGTTGTGGTTAACTGAGATCTATTTTGGTAGTTTGCAGCTAAATTGCTTGATATTCTCTGACCAATTTAACATGATTGAACAAACAAAATCTAAACTTCGCTCTTGAATGCTTAATATTTAAGCTGTGTGACGGCTATTGACAACATATTGTACTATTGCTACATTTAATTTTTCATTTCCTTCAATCTTATAGGAGACATAAAATGATCAACAAATTATATCCCGTTCCCAGGCTTGCTTCTCAGACACAAGTTAGTGGTTTATGAGGCTTATAAAGTCGTGGAATCCAGTAACCCCTCGTGACACAGAATTCTGATCGTTGCCTCTATACGTTTTACTGCAACACTCAGATATTCAATTGTTCATTGAATTAGCTTCTTCCCTTTATAACCCTCTTAGTGTAGCACAAAAATTCAAACCATATGGATTTGAAAACCATATACATCTGTATACACAGAGAGGGATTGCTAATTATATTATTATTATTATTATTATTATTATTATTATTATTACTATTATTATTATTATTATTGTTATTATTATTATTACTATTACTATTATTATTATTATTATTGTTATTATTACTATTTGTTATTTGTTCAGTGCTTTTGTCAGTATGTACGTAACTGTGCTGTCAAGGCCTGATTATCCAATAGGATGACTAGGCTGCACCCTAGGGCGCAAGGCTTTTGCTGGAGGCGCAACATTTTTTTGGGGTGCAAATTTATGGCAGAGAGATTAACCCTAATGCTGCCAGCCTAGGCTGGTACTAGCAAAATCTGGGGGACATAAATATGACATAACAGTTGTTCTCCAAACTAAAAAGATAACATGAAAGAAAAATGTAGTGAGGCTGAAGACATTGAGTCCTCCTTGGGTGATCACTTGAGGATATGTAAGTAAGAGAGACAATGATGGCGACAGTCACAGCCCCCTCTCCCTTCACCCTTAGTAATTTTGTTAGCAGCCAATTAACCTACCAGTATGTTTTTGGAGTGTGGGAGGAAACCAGAGCACCCGGAGGAAACACACACAAACACGGGGAGAACATACAAGCTCCACACAGATAAGGCCATGGTTGGGAATTGAACTCATGATCCCAGTGCTGTAAGGCAGAAGTGCTGACCACTGAGCCACCGTGCTGCCCCATAATATAGATATATATATTCCAAAGGATAAAAGGAAAGCAAAGCGCCTGATAGTGTAATATTTCTGGAAATTTTAGCCAAACAAAGGTGATATTGTCTATGCGTACCGAATAGATTCTTTGATAAGGTGTACAAGTCGTGTGCTTCACAGGCTGCACCGGGATACTGTCCAAGGCTCCACACCATATACAAGATACATATGGAAAGCAGCAATAGTGTTATAATATTAATAATGTTTCAGTATAATAACCAACACCAACACACCCCATGGATGTTATTGTGCGTACCACATAATAAATAAAAATCGCTTATCTGTAGTAGTAATCGAATCTCAAATCTCTTGATGTCTCTTTCCACGTAGCCATCCTAGATGGCCAAGGATCAGCTCAAAAAAAGCTGGTGCAGCAATGTACTGTTTGAATTGACGTAAGTTCCAGAAATATTACACTATCAGGCACTTTGCTTCCCTTTTATCCTTTAGAACATCTTCACCAGACCAACCATCTGGATGAATGCAACACAGCTGCTGCTTGTACATAAGAAGTGTTTGGGTGAAACCTATAAACTATATAAGGACTGGATTTGAATTTAATGCCACTTATAGCATATTTGTGTGTATATATATATATATATATATATATATATATATATATATATATACAGTTTTCGGAAGATTGTAACCTTATCTGAGGTTGATAAGTAGGCCCCTTATTGTTCAAGGGGTACAGTTGTGTAAAAACAATGTAAGTACTCTCCCTAAAGCTGGGTACACACTACAGGGTTTTTTTCCGATAATCGACTCAACCAGTCGACATACGACCGCTCACTCGAAAGTCGGGTCAGTGTGTGCAGTGACACGATGGTCGAAAGTCTGCCCAAATGGATGATTGTCGCCTCATTTGGTTGGTCGTACCGTTCAATATTTTCCGATCAATCACCTAACAATCATGCAGTGTGTATGCACTCATGCTGACGATCTCCATAGAGTTTACAGAGTCGGCCTCTTTTCAGCCGATACTGGCGATGAATGTCAGAGCGAAGAAATGTAGAGAATGTTGTAGAAGGAATAATTCATTTGTTCAATCTGAGACAGAATATTTTGTTTCAGAGTCACAGAAGCTAAAGAAATTGGTTAGGACATGTGGATAGCTATAACAAGGCGGTTTTAATCAGTGTGACAATGTGACAGTAGTGAATGAATGAATATTGTGCTGTCATTCTCTGAGGACTAGAGAACCAGATAAAGGACCAGATGAAGAGCACAGATCTAAAGATAAATCGTGTCAGTGTGTATGGATGAATCATCAGACTGATCGGACCTTCAGTCATAGGTATAATCATTTGAGATAGCACGTCGGTCTGAAAAATTCTTCAGTGTGTACCCAGCTTAACTCTTGTCTCCAGCAGCATAACTGTGGTGGAAAGGACATACTGTGGTGGGTTCATTTGCTGTCAAGTTAATATGCAGGCAGCTCACAGGTTCCTGATGGTAAACAGGAGACAGAGGCATTGGAAGTTAGTGCATGCTTTTTTATTTTACATTGTTGCCCTCACACACACAGTGATAAAATATACTTTGGTAGAAAAAACAACCCTCAAAACTATTGAGACAATAAAATTCTAATTTTATCCACCAGGATGCATGTTTCCATAATTAAATCAATAAATATAAAAAATGCCTCCCCAGATCCTTCAATAAGAAAAATTAATTCCTTCAGGAACACTTTTAAAGAAGAGTAGTGGGACAAAGGAGGAGCCTGTTTCTTGAGTACATGACACTAGCGAAGACATCAGGCAACGGCAAAGGGGGTAATCCTAAAAATCTGAGTACCAGGGGTGCACTTTTTCTCCAAGCCACAAAAAAATCTATTTTATAACTACACAGCTCATTAATTTTTTTACATTGCACAATGCATCATTTTACCCACACCGTTCACAAATAATGTATTTCCCATACAAAGAAAACATCATTGTGAAATGTACATTAAGTATACAGTTTAGTAATTTATCACAATTTAAGGAGCAAGTTAATGAAAAGCTGTCAATTAAAATCACTCTCTGTGCTGACCTTTCCTTTCCAGTTTAGAAGAGAGCTTAGGAGCAAACTGAAAGAAAACAATGGTGAATATCCTGGACTGTCAAACAAAAACAAATATGGTCTCTCCTTCCCTTCCCTCTCTTCCTGAGTACATTATTGAAGTGCTGATCTTTGGCCTTTTGACTAGGAAAGAAAGTCAACCAGATTGACATTCCCAATATTCATTTTGCCCAAAGCTCTGCTCCCTGCCTGTTTTTCATGTGAGAACACATGGGGGCTCGCTCATAACTCCATGGAGAAAATATGGCAGACACTGCAAAGGATCATGTTTAAGTGTGCGAAGACATTAAAATCTCATTCTTCTTGTCTTTTTTCCTGGGTCATGACAGGTCACATTAACAAAGTTTCCTGTTTCGTTATAATACAGTTTTATCATCCTCCTTCCACATCCCAAGCTTTCCCCCATTTGTTTAATATGACACTTCCTAGTTCCATCAGAATGTTTTTTATCTTTGTTGTTGGGCATGAAGGGCCTGATTCATTAACGATCTTAACTTGAGAAACTTCTTATTTCAGTCTCCTGGACAAAACCATGTTACAATGCAAAGGGTGCAAATTAGTATTCTGTTTTGCACATAAGTTAAGTACTGACTGTTTTTTCATGTAGCACACAAATACTTGATAGTTTATTTGTACACTGAAATTTAAAGTTGATATTTGCGCGCTACATGAAAAAACAGTCAGTATTTAACTTATGTGCAAAACAGAATACTAATTTGCACCCCTTGCATTGTAACATGGTTTTGTCCAGGAGACTGAAATAAGAAGTCTCTCAAGTTAAGATCGTTAATGAATCAGGCCCTAAGTGTTGTTCGATATTTTCTGTGATAGTTGAAAAACCACGCATAGGCTTACCCATTAAATACAAATGTAGTGCCCTACAAAATGAGTACCATTGTAAGGAAACCCTTCGGCTGGTTTTATATAGAAATAGCACATGAAAACAAACAATATAGAACATAAATATACATGGTAGACGTAACAGTGGTGCTCGTTGTACTAGTGAAACTAAACCTAGACTTATTTATAAAAAATGTGTTATATAATTTTAGAACTGTTTACAGATATGCATTGAGAGTCTTTGATTTAGACATAGCATCTACTGTAAGCTAACCGAATTGAGAATATTGGTGGCTGTCAATTTTTTATTTGATCATTTATTAGCTTTGCAGTTTATTGAATTCCCTTCAAAATAAAATAGAAAAACATTTCTAAAACAGTGTCCTATTCCCTTGGGGTCTTGTTCTGGTTGGTTGTCTTCTCTCCCTGTGTATCCGGGTTGGCGACACTCCCTCACTAGAGATAGAATCAGAGCAGTTGCAATTGACAACCAAGCAAGATCATCATCATCACCATTTATTTGTATAGCGCCACTAATTCCTCAGCGCTGTACAGAGAACTCACATCCGTCCCTTCCCCATTGGAGCTTACAGTCTAAATTACCTAACACACACACACAGACACAGACAGACAGACAGACAAACACAGACAGACAGAATAGCGTCAATTTGTTAGCAGCCAATTAACCTACCAGTATATTTTTGGAGTATGGGAGGAAACCGGAGCACCCGGAGGAAACCTACGCAAACACAGGGAGAACATACAAACTCCACACAGATAAGGCCATGGTTGGGAATTTAACTCATGACCACAGTGCTGTAAGGCAGAAGTACACAAATACAGATATAGGAAGGTAAAACAAGTAGAAAATCAGAAAAAAACAAGTAGAAGGAAGATATAAACAAATAGGAAGTGATTAACAAAGCACACCCTATGTGCACTACAAAATACCTTTTTTTATTGAGGTGTTTCGTTGGTCTATCAAACTTTTTACAATTTTTTCTATGGTACTTCTGTGCCAATCCAGCACATACTTGTACATTTCGATGTATACAAATACTGTCTGTTGGTTTACTGTGCTATCTGTTGCCACCTAAATAACCTCAATTTGCCCAGACATATGCACACAAGGAAAATTAATCAGGGCTTATTTCAAGAAAAGGGGGCAACCCAGTGACCTGGGATGTTCATCAATATCACTGGCTATTTGTAGGTGGGGGAAATAATGAATGCTAAGGAATAGAATAGGGATATACAAGGTTCATGAAAAGGTGCAGGCGTGAGAATAAATGGTAGGGAAGGGCATGCTCATATGAGCTTTGGTGAACCCCTAGCCCACCAGGGGTTATATATTATATGTAATAAATATATATATATATATATATATATATATATATATATATATATATATATATAATTAGAACTTAGTACTATACATTAGCGCATAAAATATTCTGCACAATCTTGCAGTAGCTTCACAAAATGCAGGACTAAATCTACTCTAGTGTAAGAAAGTACTACGGCAGTATTTGAACACTGATTGAGATCCTAATACTCCTGTATAACGCTATTGTCCTGTTAGCAAGGTACCTTAAGCAATTAAGAATCTAAACCTCAACAGTGCTTCAAGTATGGTAAGACTGCCGACTGAGACACTGTTTATCTTACTAGCACAGAAAGTTTCCTCACACTGTACTTAAAATAACCTGCTGCAGACATCACACTGCGCACCCATACAATCAGGGCCGGTGCTAGGGTGCTTGGCGCCCTAGATACACTTTTAAAATCCAGGCTATAGCACAAGCACAGTTTTCTGTTCCTCTGCTTGTATCCCTATACCTAACTCCAAACCCTCTTCAGATCTGTATCCTCTCACAGATCTGCACTGGATCCCTCTGTATGGCTCTCCCACTCACTGTCATCTCCCCACTCACTGGCTTTCCCACCTCTGCGCTACCTGTCTCCTGTTTTCTGGGCCCAGCACCCCCAGCTCCTCCTCTCCACCTCTGAGCTTCGGGACCTGTAGTTTTCAGTGGCCCCATAGAGCAATGAGCACTCACAGAACTGTACTGGGGCTACACACAATTCTCAAATGAATAACTGTCTTTCCAGATTAAGTTTTCAAACTCCTTCCAATGAACTTTACAGGCATTAAGCACAAAATTATGCGGTGTACGACCCACCACAAAGGAAAGAAGTATTTAAACTTTTTTAGCAGTAAATACACTCAATTCACTCATCACACACTTCTAGAATAAGTAAGAAACAAAAGTAAGGTAAGGTGACTTCCCAGTGGGCTGTTTTACGGGTAAGCAGCCAAAATAGTTTCCTTACTGTGAACTGAAAATAAACATATTAGAGAAAGGATCTTTAAATCTTAGAGACGTGTTCTGGTCAAGACAGAAAGTACATTTTTTAATTCCCCAGGACCGGCCCAGACGGTTCACGCCCTTTAACAGACACTGTTAACCTCAATTCACTGTGTCACTGGAATAGGGTCATTGTCCCTTATGGGTCGGTTCACACGGGGAGAAAGATAGAGAGCAAGGGTAGCACACATCTGCAGTGGGACACTGTGGTTCTATAGGGACAATGCATAGTCCCAGAGCTGATCATACAATATATATTTATCATACCAGCATAAGCTGTAAGAATGCATAACAATAAATCCTTTGATCAAGCAGTACTTACTTACTCTCATTATTTCAACCAAACACAAAAAATGACTCCCTCAACCCTAGCAAAAACCATGTTTTAAATTAACAATTAAGAGTGAATAAAACACAAACTCCCCAAACTCTCATTTACCACTTATTGAATATAAAAAAAAAGATTATTCCCTTTTGATCTGACAATGTCCAATTGGAAAAATAGAAAAATACACATTAATAACTAACCATCTGCAGAATATCCCCGACCAACACTAAATTATTAAAGATGGGAGTTTCCCACACAACTCCCCTTCACCAGCCCATCCAGCCAGTCACAGGACTCCTGTCCATTACACCTATAATACTGAAATGTTATCCATTGCACTGGACTCAAAGTCTTCAAGTGCTTTTGAGCCCAGGGCTAGTAGCCTCTCAGAGGGGCCAGGAGACATGCTGTTTCTGGCAGTCCTTCCCCCAGCACTCTGTACAATTATACCTCATTATTGCACTGCTCCACAAAAAGGCTTCTCTCTGCCTGTGCCAACTCCCGCACCTCTGCAAATGCAGCCATCTTGCTCCTCAACCCTATATGCTTTGGCAGAAACATAGGTAGCACTGCACGAATTCAGGTGCTCCCAAGCTACATTTGCACTGATTACCCATTTTGCACTCCTTAAATGACGTCCAGTGTTGTTTGACTTTGTTGTTCTCAAATACGACACACAAATGCTCAGGGCCATCTTTTCCATTGGGCACGATGGGCAGCTGCCCGGGGGCCCCACGGGCAAAGGGGGCACCATAGGCACGGCTCTTAATGAGAATAAATAATCCTGCAAAAGAAATAAACCTGCAAAAAACACCTTCAAGGGTCACTAAGCAAGTACATCTATCTATATCTCTATATATCTATATCTATATCTGTATCTGTATACATCTATATATCTATATCTATATCTAGGGGCCCCGGTGCACTGCTTTGCCCAGGGGCCCATAATGTTGTTAAGATGGCCCTGCAAATGCTCAGTGCTTTGCACAGCTGTAATCAATGCATAGAGCATAGCAGAGCTGCTGCATGGTAGTGTTAGGTTTGCTCTAAACATTGCACCTAGCATTCAGGCCAAATAATGTAATCGTAAGTCTCTTCAGACTATAACATTTTCCACTTGTTATGGAGGTCGCCCATGTGCTTAGTGACAAATTGTAGATGAGGTTTCATGTAAGTTTTATTACAATGGTTTAATTTTTGCCCCCTGCCAGAGATGTGTGTTGTGCAGAGGCTATTGTCCAATGCATAGTTTCTCCCTATTTACCATGGAAGACTAAGGGGTATATTTACTAAGCTGTAGGTTTGAAAAAGTAGAGATGTTGCCTATAGCAACCAATCAGATTCTAGCTGTCATTTTGTAGCGTGCACTAAATAAATGACAGTTAGAATCTGATTGGTTGCTATAGGCAACATCTCCACTTTTTCAAACCTGCAGTTTAGTAAATCTAGCCCTAATCCTACATTGTCATAGGGATCTTGGTGGTAGTCGTTGTTGGAACACCGGAGCCTTCCATATCACCTCTAAGTTAGCAACTTTGCTTGCAGACTTTTATTTCCAAGACAGTGTTTGCTTCTTCTGTGTTTGTTTCCTTCCAAGACAGTGAAAGCAGGCATGTGGACTATAATACAGGCTTATACTGAACTCTAAAAATAGTCTGTCCTCTACATCTTCCCATGTCTGAAGCTAGTCCTTCTGGACTTGTACAGTTCCAATAATGTTGAAACTTATACAGATTGCCAAATCAGCCACCTTAAAGGCGTAGCCTGCAATTCACATGACACATTGCTTCTCAATAAAACACAAATATAAATCAAATTAAACATTTTCTTCAACACCTAAGTTTTCAACAGATATTTCACAGGGTGTGTGACCACAAAACTGATAAAGACTCTCGCAGCTGTATATCACATCTGTCCACTGATGTGTGGTTAACTATTCACTGCAGATTCTGAACCTATGAGTCGTCTGTCCACTTATGTGTGGTTAACTATTCACTGCAGTTTCTGTCCACTCAGCTTAGTAATGCTTGCTCTGCTAAAGTAAGTTACACCCAAATGCTGCCCCCAGCCTTCAACTGTAAGCAATTAACCTAAAATATTACTTTCCCATAGCCCCTTACAGTTTTGCACCCTAGGCAGTTGCCTCTCTCCCACAGCCCTAGATATGGCTCTGTTTGGTGATCCCCTAACAAGTGCCTTTCTTGCATGGATGCTTATTTTTGGTGGAACTATAAATTATGTTTAAGTAAAGGTTATAAAGTTTAAATTTCTATTTTTACCTTGACAAGATCTTACAGGAGCTTAATTTTATTATTTTACTTAAAGCTGCCCACACAAACACAGTTCCAGCTGTACAGCGTAAACACCCAAAACTTTATTTGTGCCAATTTAGGCTCACACACGTGTGGTCAACTTGGACTGAGACTCTCTTTCAGCGATCAAGCCATACAATAGAATTACACAGGGCCAAGTTTTATCCAAACACATTTTGATCAGGATTATTGGTAGCGTGAGGCCACACACAGAGAAACGTCTTAGCAATTTGGTGGAAAACAAGCACATTGCCTGACATAATCACTCTGTTTAGCCATCTTTACTCAGGGCACTGGGGGAAACAACAATTCCAGTCTCATTAATTACTTTATCCAGAGTTATTCAATAGAGTACAAGCCAAACAGTCCTCCTCCTATTATGAAGAGAAGTATTGCACACAAACCGCGATGTGAGGGTAGGATTCTCTAGAAGAAAAAAAAAGAAAGAAAGAAATGCTTTAAAAAGGAATAATGTAAAAAACAGATGTTATTCAGCATAAAATTAATCCATCTTTAACCAGCGTGTGCTTAGTCAGCTGTAAGATAGATACTGGTGTAACAGGGATACACTACACAGAAAATAACACACTGAACATCATTTTCTTCAACAAATAAATGTCTCTTTTTATTGTATATAACCTTTTTACATTTCAATTTTATCATAATTTATTCAAAGCAATATAAGAAGAAAACAATTTACAGTAAGAAAAATCATGTAAAAAAAAGGCAGAATAGTACAGCATAGGAAAACACACAGATACGGGGAGGAAATTTATGGAAGCAGTAAGGGGTAGATCTAGCAAAACTTCTAAAAAGGAAAAATAGAGGTGTTGCCCATAGCAGCCAATCAGATTCTAGCTATCATTTAATTATTACATTCTAGAAAATGATAGCTAGAATCTAATTGGTTGCTATGGGCAACACCTCCATTTTTAATTTTTAGAAGGTTTGATAAATCTACCTCAACGTGTCATAGCTGCATATTAAACTTTTATGGGGAGAGTTTCAGTAATACACTTTATATAGATTACCAAAATCTCGGAAACTATAACTGGGGTGGGCAGCCATATTGTTTCATATTGCAGTACAGTATTGTTCTTATGTTTGAGTTTAGGTAAACAAGAGATAAATAATCATTGCAGACCTGAATGAAAATAACAGGAACTGTGTCAAAATGTGAGCGAGTGAAATCATTATTGAATAGGCTTACATGCCTTACATGCTAAACACGTGTGTGCACAGATGTCATACTACTACACTTGCATTGCATTTTTTTAAAAATTGTATTCAATGGACAGATAATGCACTTACTAATACAAACTAGAGATTTCTCACACATCAAAGTACAACTTGCTCCCTATTATGTGATCCTGCTGAAAACCATCTTGGAATTAATGTCATTCACAGGCCAATGATTGTAAAACACAGATAATCCAGACAAATCGTTGAGTTTAGAATAAACTTAACTGCCCCATTCTCATTTATTTTCTGTCTAATGTTTATTTAATGGCTGGAGATTTTGTCCAGATCTGGTTAGCTCACAGATGAATGTCTAAAGGACACAATATTTTACAGTGTTTTCAAGCATACTGCCATTTTTAAATGAATTAACCGGTCATAAGGTCACTTGTCAACAATTCTTTTTTCTTTTTTTCTTTCCATCATATTAGTCACATATTAGTTTGAACCAATTTTACTCAGCGATACCATATATTATCCAAATTATGAAGAGGGACTTGGTTTTTTGAAGTGTTTTATGGCACTCTCCCCATGAAATGGGCTTAGAATATACAAAAGATGTCCATTAAAAGTAGTGGTGATTACTGCCACCTCCGAATTGGTGTAACACATTGGCCAATTTGCAGGATAAAAAGGACTCTGCAGATTTCTTCTAATCCACTAACAACACCCCAAATTTGCACTCTCCACCAATTGAAGCTCATGAGAATACCTCATTCCTTGTCCACAGAAGCAGCACACCTTCCTATAGGGCTCTAACTAGGGCTGTGCGAGAGGGGCAACTGCTCGGGGCACAAGCCTGTAGGGGACACAGGGAAATTAATATTTTACGTCAATTTGATTAACTTGGACAAGGGAGTGCCAGGTTTTTTTTTTAGTCCCAGGCTCTAAAATTTCTAGTTACGTCCCTGCCTTCCTACATTGAAAAACAGAGAAGTCAGGATAAAATAAACTTGCCCCTCCCTCACCAGAACCACACCCACAATCTCCCTAAACCCCTCCTTAATCTGTCTGAGCCCGCCTGCATTCCCCCAACACCACGCCTACTTTCCCTTTCATGGTCAGACAATCAGGAGAGAAATTGGGACTACGGGGTGGTATTAAGCAGATTTATTAAGGGTGCTATCCTGCAATGTTCCACTGAAAACACCAATCCACCCATGCCTAGGAAGCACCTCCCTCAGAAGCAGAAAAAATGAGCCTCTCATTCTTTACATGAACTGATATGTAGAAAATAACAAAATTAGGTGCATGGCTCCATAAACGAACAATACACAGCATTTGAAGCCTTACAAGATCCCTCTGATAAGTTGGTGCTACTTTATTGCATATATACTTTGAATTTTTAATTATTTGTGAATAATTAATAAAAATGTATTCAGATATTAATGTAATTTTTTTTTTCTTTTTTTAATTATCATTGTTCTTCAAGTTGCAGTTAATTTTTATTTAAGCGAACAAGTTAATTTCGTGGCACTCAGATATATTTTGTTTCATTCTAATTATTTATATTTTGACTATTTATTTCCTGGTCTTAAAGGCATATCCTTAAACTGCGCTCCTCATTCTAGAAATGTTCTTATACCCTGGTGAATATTGTCATTTTATATGACTGCTGTGAGTTTTCTATCATCACACACATTATTATTATTTTTTTATGTATGAGGTTTTTATTTCAGAATTATATGAACCCATAGTGGCAAATCTTAATTTTTTACTAGAAAATCTAGTTTTTATTTTCAGATATTTCCTAGATGCATTGGTATATTTAACCCTGGCCTTATCTGTGTGGAGTTTGTATGTTCTCCCTGTGTTTGCGTGGGTTTCCTCCGGGTGCTCCGATTTCCTCCCACACTCCAAAAACTTACTGGTAGGTCAATTGGCTGCTATCAAATTGACCCTAGTTTCTTTGTCTGTGTGCATGTTAGAGAATTTAGATTGTAAGCTCCAATGGGGCAGGGACTGATGCAAATGAGTTCTCTGTAAAGCGGTGCGGAATTAGTGGTGCATTCTATAACTTACTGCAACTGTCACTGAGGCATCTTCTTGTAAGGTCCATCGTGACCAAGCATGACCTTGTCATTCGGACTCCAAAAGTGGTGTTCAAATACTTTTACGTTTAAAAACCGAGCTGGAAGAAAACAGTAAGGCATTAGAGGAAAATGTATGTTCAGATTCAGAAATGGCACATTTCCCTAAGGAGAGTCTATCCACGAGTTCTATGTGTAATACTGACCATTCTGATAGTGTACCCATAAAGAAGGCCCCTTTCAGCATTACTGCAGATGTGTGCATGAACATCCCAAGTGTAGCCGGTGATACACATATTGAGGATGTCACTTTGGAATTGCAACAGGATGAGGGGGATATTTGTGCAGCCGACGTGGGCGCTAATGAGGATGTTGATAAGGATGATGCTGTTTGTATAAGTCCTGCACCGGTGGAAGCAGTTCTGGCACGTGATAAGAAGAAGGCCATTGTTATGCCTGGACATAAGACAAGAAAAATCCACTTCTTATGTGTGGAATTATTTTTACCCAAATCCTGACAACAGTTGTCTAGCCATTTGTAGTGTATGTAAGGCCACAGTCAGTCGAGGTAAGGACCTTAACCATCTAGGAACCTCATCTATGTTACACCTACCTGTCCTTCACCATATATCATAACTGTCCTTTACCATACAAAACTGAATAAAACAATCAGCGCTGAGTGTGATTCAGCAATACCTCACCAAAAACACATGGATTAATGTAAAAATGACATTTAATATGCATGTATAAAAAACAGATAATACATTTATCCTATGATAACCAGCTGATGCAATAATAACAATGCTCTAATGAGCCAATGGTTGATATTAGTCCAACACGGAGTAATAGAAAATAAATATATATATTGGCCAATATATTACTCCTGCAAAGATTCTATATCAAAAAATGTCTCAAATGCTCAAACTCGAGCTGCTCAGTTGAAACCTCCTGAGGTCTATATAGCAGGTGTGCCTGTCAGACTGATAGTAAATCTAGGTATACGGAACGACCACAAATGTAGACAAGCCAGTGTGATCGTTGATCAAAGCAACTGGATGAAATGGCTCACCAAACTGGAGACTGGTGTTGATGATTCATATACATGTTGTTACAGTTCATTCGATGTATACACTGATAAAATCGATATAGTTACTGCTGTATCATACCCAACCAAGGGGTTCCTGGATAAGCGAGTGGATCGCTGTATGTGAAGCAGGCTATACAACTTTGTCCGGTAATTAGCAAACAAGCAATACGATACCGTATAATGATGATTCCCCAAAGTGGTTCTTATGGGTTATATCGATACTTCACCATCGTACCAATATGAGTTCAGATGTCTCAGTCGCAAAGTCTCCTTAGAAATGAAAGATTGGTCCCAATCTATAAATGTTGATATGGAGCACATCCAGAATAGTAACAAATAGGAAATACCCCGGTCTCTCGTTACTAGCAGCACACCGCTCGACAGGCACTTCTGGAGTGAGTGAATCAATTCAGCTGGTCACGTGACCATATATCATACCTATCCTTTATCATGTATCATAACTGTCCTATACCATATATCATACCTGTCCTTCACCATATATCATACCTGTCCTTCACAATATATCATACCTCTCCTTTACCATGAATCATACCTGTTCCTTCATCATATATCATACCTATCCTTCACCATGTATCATACCTATCCTTCACCATGTATCATACCTATCCTTCATCATATATCATACCTATCCTTCACCATGTATCATACCTATCCTTCACCATGTATCATACCAATCCTTCATCATATATCATACCTATCCTTCACCATAAATCATACCTATCCTTCATCATAGATCATACCTGTTCTTCACCATGTATCATACCTATCCTTCACCATGTATCATACCTATCCTTCATCATATATCATACCTATCCTTCACCATGAATCATACCTGTCCTTCATCATATATCATACCTATCCTTCACCATGTATCATACCTGCCCTTCACCATATATCATACCTGCCCTTCACCATGAATCATACCTGTCCTTCATCATATATCATACCTGTCCTTCACCATGTATCATACCTGTCCTTCACCATGAATCATACCTGTCCTTCATCATATATCATACCTGTCCTTCACCATATATCATACCTGTCCTTCACCATAAATTATACCTGTCCTTCACCATATATCATACCTGTCCTTCACCATGAATCATACCTGTCCTTCATCATATATCATACCTGTCCTTCACCATATATCATACCTATCCTTCACCATGTATCATACCTATCCATCATCATATATCATACCTGTCCTTCACCATGAATCATACCTGTCCTTCATCATATATCATACCTGTCCTTCACCATATATCATACCTATCCTTCACCATGTATCATACCTATCCATCATCATATATCATACCTGCCCTTCACCATATATCCTACTTATCCTTCACCATGTATCATACCTATCCTTCATCATATATCATACCTGCCCTTCACCATATATCATACCTGTCCTTCAACATGTGTCATACCTGTCCTTCACCATATATCATACCTGTCCTTCACCATATATTATACCTGTCCTTCACCATATGTCATAACTGTCCTTTACAATGTATCATACTTATCCATCACCATATATCAAACCTGTCCATCACCATATGTCATACCTGTCCTTCACCATATATCATACCTGTCCTTCACCATATATCATGCCTGTCTTTAACCATGTATCATACCTGCCCTTCACCATATATCATACCTATCCTTCATCATATATCATACCTGCCCTTCACTATATATCATACCTGTCTTTTAACATGTATCATACCTGTCCTTCATCATATATCATACCTGTCCTTCACCATATATCATACCTGTCCATCACAATATATACCTCTCCTTTACCATGAATCATACCTATCCTTCACCATGTATCATACCTATCCTTCATCATATATCATACCTGTCCTTCACCATATATCATACCTTTCCTTCACAATATATAATACCTCTCCTTTACCATGAATCATACCTGTACTTCACCATGTATCATACCTGTCCTTCACCATATATCATACCTGTCCTTCACCACATATCATACCTATCCTTCACCATGTATCATACCTATCCTTCATCATATATCATACCTATCCTTCACCATGTATCATACCTATCATTCAGCATATATCATACCTATCCTTCATCATATATCATACCTGCCCTTCACCATATATCATACCTGTCCTTCAACATGTATCATACCTGTCCTTCACCATAAATTATACCTGTCCTTCACCATATATCATACCTGTCCTTCACCATGAATCATACCTGTCCTTCATCATATATCATACCTGTCCTTCACCATATATCATACCTATCCTTCACCATGTATCATACCTATCCATCATCATATATCATACCTGCCCTTCACCATATATCATACTTATCCTTCATCATATATCATACCTGCCCTTCAGTATATATCATACCTGTCCTTTAACATGTATCATACCTGTCCTTCATCATATATCATACCTGTCCTTCACCATATATCATACCTGTCCATCACAATATATACCTCTCCTTTACCATGAATCATACCTATCCTTCACCATGTATCATACCTATCCTTCATCATATATCATACCTATCCTTCACCATGTATCATACCTATCCTTCACCATGTATCATACCTATCCTTCATCATATATCATACCTGCCCTTCACCATATATGATACCTATCCTTCACCATGTATCATACCTATCCTTCATCATATATCATACCTATCCTTCACCATGTATCATACCTGTCCTTCACCATATATCATACCTTTCCTTCACCATATATCATACCTGTCCATCACCATATGTCATAACTGTCCTTTACAATGTATTATACTTATCCATCACCATATATCAAACCTGTCCATCACCATATGTCATACCTGTCCTTCACCATATATCATACTTGTCCTTCACCATATATCATGCCTGTCTTTAACCATGTATCTTAACTGTCCTTTACCATGTATCATACCTGTCCTTCACCATATATCACAACTGTCCTCACTATGTATCATACCTGTCCTTCCCCCGTGTATCAAACTTGTCCTTCACCAAATATCATACCTGTCCTTCACCATGTATCATACCTGACTGTCTACCTCTGCTGTTTCTAGAGGAGGCTATCGCTGTCATGCTGCACAGGCATATATGCAACCAATGTACTACTGTAGGGGAATAAATAGAATTTAGCACCTTTTTTGGGTGGTTTTTATTAGACCAGCATTTTTTCCAAAGTGCTTCAATTAATCAGTTTAATTGTGTTTAGTGGTTTAGTATAGCTATACTGAATACTACCCTGTGTTCAGTAATCCGAATGACTACGGTATGTTCATTTTGGTTTTTAGTTGTGTTGCTTTGTTATCATTGGTTCACTGTTCACAACCAATAACTTGTTCTTCAGCATGCAACACATGAGGAATTTCATATTATTTATCAATACGCTCAGCTGGGCTGTATAGTTTTAGTAGAAAAGTCCCAATACAATCCTCATGCATACGTGCCTACTCTCCAGGAATGCCCGGAAGACTCCCCCATTTCTAAGCGCTGTCCCGAGTTCTTGTAGAGCTGTACAACCATCAGCTTCCTGCACACTTCCCTAGTGAGGCACAGGGTTTAATTCCGTGATTCGTGTAGTTCGAAGGGGAGATCCAAACTGTTGGCAAGTATGTTCTTATGTATTTATGTATGTATGTTTTATGTATGTCATGCACATCATTGTATGTAAATATATATTATTGTTAATTAGCCAATGTCTGTAGAAGTGGAAGGCTTAGAAAACACCAATCAGCATTACATTACTGTAATATAAAGGTGAGGCGTCCATTATCCAAAATACATCCCATAGATTGTAAGCTTGCGAGCAGGGCCTTCTTACCTTTACTATGTTTGTTCCCAATTGTAAAGCACTACAGAATATGTTGGCGCTACATAAATAAATAAATGATGATGATGATGATGATGATGATACATGGGACTATGCTTTCAGAATAAGGGTTCTTCTATTTTTTTTAAGTACCTTACCTCAAATATAATAAATTATAAATAGAAATGACTCCAGTCTTTCCAGTTACTACCCCTGTCATTCCTCTCCTCATGGCATGTTTAGCAGTGCTCCTCACAGTAACTGAATACACTTTGTGATCATGTCTGTGTGTATGAGATTGTCACCAAATAGCAGCAATTATTTACACTCTTCCTTTCTGATTTTCAGGATTATCTGGTTAATGGTTTTCCAGGTAAAATATCAGTATTTATAATGATAACTATCCCTCATGTGACCCTTCCTTCCATTCTTATCTCCATCTGATATTTCACAGAATCATCCACTTTTCCAGAATTCCTAACATGAGATTGTACCAAGGAGTATTGCGGCATGGGGACGGCTCATGTTCTGCTGATCCACTGATTGGTTATAAACAAACCTCCTCCGTATATCAGCTGGCAGTCTGTATATGTGGTATCCAGGGCCTACAATAGGATTCCAGGGCCCCAGTGGGTGTGCCTCTTTTGGGCACCTAATAGACTTGGCTTATAAGGGATGACCACGTTGACCAGTGGAAAGCTATTGCTTCTCTCAGTCACTCTCCTCCATCCACAATCTGGCTCTGATGGGGCTGCAGATGAAGCCAGAGCCCCTTCTGTCCCCACCTAATCACCACCTTCCCTGGTGGACGTACATTGACCAAAAAGCTACCTAGCTATACCTAATGTGATATTTGTGTGTAGCACCAGTACTAGGACCTGGGGGAGAACAGCAGAGAGAAGGATTGTGCAGGTGGGGGAGCATTTCCTGCATTTATGGCTATGCCTGTGGTCATATTGTGAGATATTTGGAAGAGGCCTGAGTATGGCAAACACTGAAGAGTAACAAAGTAGTCCAAAAACTGAGAGCAAGACTCTGGGTTATGGTGACTTCTCATGTGGTCTGGGAAGACTGCAACCAAGCTGACAGCGAGCACAGTCCATCACTCCGCTGACTAGAAGCACAGTCACTCCACTGACAGCGAGCAAAGTCCATCACTCCGCTGACAAGGAGCACAGTCCATCACTCTGCTGAAAGCGAGCACAAACCATCACTCTGCTGACAGCAAGCACAGTCCATACTCCGCTAACAGCGAGCACAGTTCGTCACTCCACTGACAAAGAGCACAGTCCATCACTCCGCTGAGAGCAAGCACAGTCCATCACTCCGCTGACAACGAGCACAGTCCATCACTCCGCTGACAGCGAGCACAGTCCATCACTCCACTGACAGCGAGCACAGTCCATCAATCCACTGACAGCGAGCACAGTCCATCACTCCGCTGACAACGAGCACAGTCCATCACTACGCTGACAGTGAGCACAGTCCATCACTGCGCTGACAGCGAGCACAGTCCATTACTCCACTGACAGCGAGCACAGTCCATCACTCCGCTGACAGCGAGCACAGTCCATCACTCCGCTGACAGTGAGCACAGTCCATCACTCCGCTGACCAGCTATCTGGGACACATAAGTACTTTCTTCATGTTGCTACTTATCACACTTTAGAGACTGAGAAAGAGGTACCTCTACACATTTCAGGGGTCGGATCTATTAATATTTAAAAAGTTCATTGTTTACACACCAATATAGCTGTCTACCCTGTTTGAAGTTAATCCCATCACTCATTCCTCAATTGGGACCGACATTTTCCAGAAATGTGTTGCACTGTCTGCAATTTGCGGTACAACCTCTTTGTGACCTCCACATAAACACTCACGTCTATATGTAACCTGGGTTACCTTCGTTATATGTGCACCAACAGTGCCACAAATACTTTATTCTGATTACTTTATATGGTCACCATATTAGTTATTGTTTGGCTGATGACTGTCTGTGAGTGTTATTCATACGTTGTTGTTAATATTGCTTCACAATTGTCCATTCAAGGCTTGTTTGTTATAATGTGTAGCCATCCCTTTATGATACATTCCTTCCCCCCCCCCCCCTCATTCACCATCTTTCCTACCGCTGAAATTAAACCATAGTGGTTTCCAACGTATACCCATTGTCTGCGTATAGTGTTATCAAGTGCAGTCATCCGAGTCAATGCCTGGTATAAAGATCCCTGCCCACCTCCCACAAGTCACTGTGAGGACTCAGGTACAGGCACCGCACAAGGAGAGATGGTGAGAATTCCTTGTATACACTATTTATCAACACCCCTCAGAGAACCAGTGTGTGCAGCTTATTGTAAACAAGAATCACACAGAGTTTACTTTGAAATATTTTTTTATTTAACAATATGCAGAGATGCAATTGAAATATTGCTGAAGTTTTATTTATTAACCAACACTGCCAGCGCCCAGGGAACCCCAAATATCTTGGTGCAGTCAATTTAACCAATTCACCAGTATTTCTGTAATAACAGCCATTATTATGATCATGTTTGGGGCTCCCAGGGATCTGGTTTCAGAGTTACTGATCTATAGATCCAGAGGAAGGCGAAGAAACCCCTCAGAGACATTTCATTTTTCTCAGAGGGGAAAAAAATTCCTTCCTGACTCCACGTATGGCAATCGATTGTCATCCTGGATCACATATATATATATATATATAACTGCATATTGCTGTATATACCTGTAGAGACGACATAAGGGGGAGGGAGCCCTGCTCGTAGGAGCTTACAATCTAATGAGATGAATCTTGCCCACTAGGCCTTACAATTTGATTCATCTATATAGAAGGGGGAAGGGAGCCAGGGTTGCCATCAGGGTAGTACGGCCAGTACAGCTGTAAGGGGCCTCTCGGTCCGGGCCCCCTGGACTGTCTGGGCCCCTTACTCTGACAGATCCGCCCCCCTTTATTATGATGGAGAAAAGGAGAGGGGCTCATTTACTGTGATTGGGGGGGGGCAGAGGGGCACATTTACTGTCATCTGGGGGGGAACATTTGCTGTGATTGGAGGGGCAGAGGGGCACATTTACTATGATAGGGGGAGGGGAACATTTACTGTGATTGGGAGGGAGGGAAACATTTACTGTGATGGGGGAGAGGGGAAAATTGATGGGGGGGCGGAGGGGCACTGCCAGTTTAACTAGTACTAAGTCGCAGTTTCTGATGGCAGCCCTGAAGGAAGCCCTGCTCGTAGGAGCATACAATCTAATGAGATGAATCTTGCCTGCTAGGGCTTACAATTCATCTATATAGAAGGGGGAAGGGAGCCAGGGTTGCCATGAGGGTGGTACGGCCAATACAGCTGTAAGGGGCCTCTTGGTCCGGGCCCCCTGGACTGTCTGGGCCCCTTACTCTGACAGACCCGCCCCCCCTTTATTATGATGGGGAAAAGGAAAGGGGCTCATTTACTGTGATTGGGGGGGCAGAGGGGCACATTTACTGTGATCTGGGGGGAACATTTTCTGTGATTGGAGTGGCAGAGGGGCACATTTACTATGATAGGGGGAGGGGAACATTTACTGTGATTGGGAGGGAGGGAAACATTTACTGTGATGGGGAGAGGGGAACATTGATGGGGGGGCGGAGGGGCACTGCCAGTTTAACTAGTACTAAGTCGCAGTTTCTGATGGCAGCCCTGAAGGAAGCCCTGCTCGTAGGAGCATACAATCTAATGAGATGAATCTTGCCTGCTAGGGCTTACACTGTGATTCATCTATTCAGAAGGGGAAGGAAGCCTATACAGATACAATTACAATCTTCTCATTTACCGCTTCAATAGTGACGACAGAGCAGCGGATCCCACGACGTAGCAGTTACATCTGCGTTTGAAGATGTTATAATCCCATAGATGTAAAGATCCATTGGTCCTGTCAGTGATCTGGGGATTCAACCTCCCAACTGACTGACTGGAGCAGCTTCTGGTCCTTATATCATGATCATTACATCACAATGTCCTGGTCTCCATGGGAACTCTGTCACCTTCTATGATGTCATCACTGGCTCTGATCTAGGAAGTATAACAGGTGTAATAAGATGATATATACTATTATATAAAGCTATGTGATGTGCATGATCTTATACATACAACAAAAGAATATATTTGGAACTATAGTACCACCATTTATAAACACCATACATAAATAAAAACCGTATGAATTGGAAGTATTTAAAATGAATAATCATGTTCTAAATAATCAAATTAACAATTTATTCCTTTAAAAATTAAATGTACCGTAAATAATAAATTGCCCATAACTGAATCTGGAATATCATTAGTCACAAGAGATCTTACAGTCCCTGGAAGTTCTGCTACATAAACCTGATCACTGCCCCCTGTATGTTGTGTAGAGTTGTTAGATGTTGTTCACACATTATGGGGCTTCTGTAGAGTTTGATGCAAGAGTATTTTTTGGGTACATTTTTTGTACTGAGCATGCCCACAAAACATGCATCTAAGATGCCTGGACCAAAATGGCACATGGCTCATGACTGTATGAGGGCATGGGCCATAGAGTTAGAAGATGGCTGTCATTGTGTTACTTCAGCATTACAGGAGTGGTCCAGTGGAGGGGGCACCAGTGCAGGAACACCCACCGATGTACTAGTACGCATGCTTTAACATGTGTTTGTATTGACAAGCAACAGCAAAAATATATTTTATGCTCAGTAGGAATTAAAACATTCCAATACATTTATTACATGGGGAAAAAAATAACAAAACACTTTATTTTTCTTTTTAAGTGTTTTAACATTAATGCCTTTTTTATTATCAGGTAACAATAATGCAAGATTGCATTTTTTATTTCCTGTGTGTTTCTTTTGCAAATTCACAATTTGGACGCATCCTGCTGCGTCCGGTGTCGTAGAGCACAGCAGACCTGCCCCCAATTTCAAAAGCACACGTATCTTGAGATCCATGCCATGCTTAACTCTGGTGGACTCAAAGTCTAAATACGTGCGTATAATACTAAGCCATAGTTGCCTACTCTCCCGGAATCTCCCGAATTTCTAGGAGTCACAGCAACTTCTCGGTTCCAGGCCAGTTTGTTACTGTTGGGGACAAGGCTTATTGACGCGATTCGCACGTCATTGCTGTAATAGGTTAAAATGGTTGTGACAGCTCAGGGGGCGGGGTCAAATGAAGCATCCAGCTTGACCACGCCCAAAACAAATCGCCACCAAGATCTCCCCACCTGGAACTCAAAAGTTGGAATGTATGTACTGAATGCGGGTTGTGCTCAGAATATGTACCTTGATGAATCAGGCCCTTAGCTTCTAAGTTATAGGTTCCAGTGACATCTAGTTTCCAGGATACATGCTCTAGACACATTTAGGTTTTAGAATATAGATTCTAGGCACATATAGGTTCTAGGCACATATAGGTTCTAGGACATAGGCTCTAGACACATTTAGATTCTAGTATATAGGTTCTAGGATATAGGTTCTAGGCACATATAGGTACTAGTGTATAGGTTCTAGGAAATAAGTTCTACGCACATATAGGTTCTAGGCACATAAAGGTTCTAGGATATAGGCTCTAGACATATTTAGGTTCTAGGATATCGTTTCTAAGCACATATAGGTTCTAGGGTATAGGCTTTAGACACATTTAGGTTCTAGGAAATATGTTCTATGCACATATAGGATCTAGTGTATAGGTTCTAGGATATAGGTTCTTGGCACATATAGGTTCTATGCACATATAGGTTCTAGGATATAGGCTATGAGGTATTATATGATCAGGTCTTGCCCGTAGGTCTTACACAATTCTGCAGCTACAATTCTGTCATCATAACGTACACTCCAATACCAATACAAGGTACAATACTGAGGGGGTGAGTATGGTCCATGAAAACTTTCACGCAGAAAGATGCTAAAAGTGTTTACAATCAAATGCGTTTGATTCATTAGCATTCATTGAATTTATAATATAATATAAGGAACTAACTTACTTTGCATGTCTTTATTATTAAACTTCAAATGCATAAAGGAATGCTTATAATTGGATCTGGATTAGCTGCTTGTTTTGGTTTTGGCAAAACCGCCCTCGTGTGTTTTGGTTTTGCTTTTGGCTTTGGATCTGGATTTTTTTAGAAAAATTGCTAAAATATGCTAAAATCACATAATTTTGCTCTTTTTTGATCCTACATTATTATAAACCTCAATGACACTAATTTCAAGTCATTTGCACTCAATTTTGACCACCTCACAGGTCACAATATTATTTTCATACACTTTCAAACAAAGACTGCAGCAGTTCTTGCCAGTGATAAGAAGAAGGCCATTGTCACGCCTGGGCATAAGACCAAAAATCCACCTCTTATGTGTGTAATTATTTTTACACAAATCCTGACAACAGTTGTCTAGTCATTTGTAGCGTTTGTAAAGTCACAGTCATATAGGATCCTCATCCATGTTTCGCCATTTGAAGCGAGTTCATGGAAAGCTCTTGGTAAAATCAGAAACTTGTGCTAAAAAAATATCAACAAGCAGTCCAGCATCAGCTATCTCCCTTCTCTCAGTTAGATCCCAGCACCTGCAATCTACATTCCCAAAACCTTCATCATCAATATCCTCACAAGTGATGGGAGTTAGTCCTGCATAAAAGTTGCTACGGCTAGATGACTCCTCCACTAACCATAATTGCTCTGAAGAATTATTGATTATTGAGCGTTAGTCCCTCTGCTGCTGCTGCTGCTGCTGCTGCTGCTGCTGCTGCTGGGGGTGGATCTTCAACCCAGAAGAAGACTACTAGTAGTTTACAACAATTGACTGCTAAACAATCCTTTGCAAGAGGAAGAAAGTAAGAAAGCTGTCACCCAGTCGCAAAGCAGATCACAGAAGCCATGGGGACTATGCAAGTAATAGATCTGTGTCCAATATCCACTACCCACTGTACACTTAACCACAGATATGGGGATAAACGGAACTGGGCAAACTAAAGATTATATGAATGTGACAGCCCACTGGGTTGGTGATTCACCTTCACCAGCAGGAACAGCAGTAGTATGTACCCAAGTAAGTCACATTTTTCTGAGGCAGCTACTCTGTGTATCATCTGCTTCGCTAAGAGGCATATTATTATTATTATCGTAGATTTGTAAGGCACCACAGTGCTCCACAGCGCCGTACAGTAGGGAAGACAAGGACATACATAAAATAAGACATACGCAAAAAAAGAACAGACAAGGCAGACAAAATAAATGGAGACATGAAAACAATGGGTATGGAGGACCTTGCTCATTATAGAACTTGCATTCTAAGTGGAAGAGGGCACAGCTGAAACAAGAGGAGCGACTGTGGCTCAGAGTGGAGATTGGGATAGTTGTGAGGGTGCATTAGTGTCAATAGTGTTATCGAGGATAAGGTCACCTCTAAAAAAGAGATGGGTTTGCAAAGAGCATCTAAAGATTTGAAGGCTGTGGGAAAGTCGGATTGAGCGTGGTAGGGAATTCCATAAGTGAGGAGCAGCACGGGAGAAGTCTTGAAGGCGGGAGGGAGAGGTGGTTATCAAGCACGAGACAAGGCGCAGGTCAGAGATAATACCGCTGACAGCCTGTTTTCAAAACTAAGGGATGTCATTGCAACATGGCTTATCCAGCTTGAACTCTCCTGAGGATATGTGATTTCTAATCCAATATTGCTAGAGCATTACAGTGGGAGGAATTCCATCACAATCCCTGTTTTGCAAACACAATCAACTTGGTACAGAACTTTTTCAAAAAAAAATTACAATGACATGCAGGAGTTGCTGTCTATGTCCTGAAAATTTTGTGTCATTTTCGGGATTGTGCAACAGCATGTAGGAGAATGCAGCAGCTGCAAGAAGACTAGAATTTGAGGGGGAATGTACTTTAGTCCAGCGAAGAAGTCACCTGTAAAGAGAGTGCCCTAATTAGACTTTTTGAGAAGCAGCTAGAGAAATTCAAGGAGGAATTCAAATCCAAAAAAGCAAATCCACTATATTGTAATTGTAGATTAAATACTTAATTCGCTTCGCCAGCATCCAAGAGTTATCAACATCTTGTAATGGTATCACTACATTTTTCAAACTGAGCTTTCCCAATACACCCAGGGGTGGTGCAGATGTGTCAGCACAACATTTTCACATTTGGGCTGGACTAGAAGAATTGCCCAAAAATTGTGACAGCTCTGCAATAAAATGAACTACAAATTCCATGAGGAAGGCCATTATCGGCAATTACATCAAAGTACACAGACTTCTGTGATGGTTGATTCTAGTGGGCCTGAATTAGTATTGTTTGAGGAAGATGTACACACTGATGAGGGTGAATATGATGACAGTGTAGATTGCAGGTGCTGATATATAGCTAAGAAGAGCGAGCTATCTGATGCTGGTATGCCTGGTAATATTTTTGGTATAATAGCATCTTGGCAATTTTATGTTTTTCTACAGTAAACTTTCACCTTTTTTAGAGAGGGTTTTTTTTGTTTAAAAAGGTCAAGCTTTTTATTTAAATTTTTGTTTCCCTGACTTAAAAACCATTATGCACATAGGCTTTAACACATGAGGTAGAGGGATTAGTATCATCATGACTGAGACTGGAGAGTGACAACAACAATGTCACCCCTCCTATTTCTGTATGAGCTATGGCACAGTAGAATGTCACTGGAGACTTTTAAGAACACTGACAGCCCTATTATTACAATTTCTGTTTCAGCACAGAACCCTGCCCTCTCTCCTGTTTCTGAGTGAGCTATGGTACAGTAAAATGTAACTGCAGATTTAGACCAAGCCAGCCAGATTCATAATTTTTATTTCAGCAATGATTCTTAGCAATGGAACACTCCTATTTGTGTGTTACCTATATAACACAGTAGAACTTGACTGCAGAATTACACCAACCCTGACAGCACTAGTATTTGTATTATTCTGCAATGAGAATTAGCAATGGAGCTCTTCTCTTTGTGTGTTACCTGGATAACACAGTAGAATTTGTCTGCAAAATTACACCAACCCTGCCAGCATTAGTATTTGTATTTTTCTGCAATGAGAATTAGCAATGGTGCTCTCCTCTTTGTGTGTTAACTATATAACACAGTAGAATTTGACTGCAGAATTACACCAACCCTGACAGCACTAGTATTTGTATTATTCTGCAATGAGAATTAGCAATGGAGCTCTTCTCTTTGTGTGTTACCTAGATAACACAGTAGAATTTGTCTGCAAAATTACACCAACCCTGACAGCACTAGTATTTGTATTTTTCTGCAATGAGAATTACCAATGGAGCTCTCCTCTTTGTGTGTTACCTAAATAACACAGTAGAATTTGTCTGCAAAATTACACCAACCCTGACAGCACTAGTATTTGTATTTTTCTGCAATGAGAATTACCAATGGAGCTCTCTTGAATGTCACTGTAGACTTTCCTGAACACTGCTACCCCCTCATCGTTCAATTCTATCTATGTGGCTGACCAACTGCTCTACACAGTGTGCTACCCCTTCTGTGTCTCTTTTTCAAATGGCGCTAGACCACCGTGGAGGTCGGTATTTATAGATTTCAAAACTCACGAGATACGTAATCCGACAACATAGCGATGACATTTTGCCTCGTTTTCGATTCCGAAAAAGCGCAAAAGTAGAGCCGAGCCGGCTCGGTACTCGGATCCCCTAAGTTCGGGTGTGTTCGGTTCTCGAGGAACCGAGCCTGATCATCTCTAGTAGCAATTATATCAGATATAGATATGGTTTTTTTTGCTTGTATTGCTATAATGTAATAACCTATATATGTCTAATAATGTTTGCCCTTAAACAGTACATAGCACCTACAAAAAAATGACACATTAGTTATCTGAACAGAAAGCTAAATAGAGTACATTTACTCTACATCTATTGTCTGTTGCAGATGTTTAGTTTACACTATCTTCATCATTTTATATGTCAAGATTAAGTTACATGTTCTGTGCAGCAATATATACTTATAAGCATTATTGAAAGTGTGAACACCGAATGCACTGTCAGCAGCGTGCTCACTGTGCTCCTGAGAAACCTCTTGTGACATCATCAAACTGCCAGCTTTCAGTACATTGGCTCTGAGTGATCATATGATCGCAATGTCATAGGAGCTTCTGCCCACACCAATAACCAATATAAATAAGACATTATATATGACACAGAAAAGGAAGGGCACATTTTTATCGTGGAATTTTATCAGCAATCATTTGTGTGTTAATAACAGTACGTTTCTTAGGCTATGCTATTAATGTTATGATTTTTCAAAACTGCTTGATATAAATGATATATAACTGCATGTGATAAAACTCTGCAGGTAGCGGTACAGTATAAGGAGTACTGTGTAAAGGGCAGTGCGGTGAATAATGATTTGTAGTTTGATACCTACTATGTAGATGTGACCATGTGAATTCAATTAAAAACTATGATGTATTTTACATCTGTAGAAACGTCCATGAGGAATATTTTAGGTACTTCATTAAATCCCTGGGAGTGGTTAAAGGTACATATTTTACACATACTTTAAAATGCACGGCTAGTTTACTCTGTTACTGAACAGTCTCAGATGTGGAACCAGTATCTTCCTACTCATCCACATGTTAAATTAAGACCGAGAGGGAATGTCTTTCCTGTTAACTGTTTCGGCTTTTGTGGTTTAGATTCTTAAAAAAATAAAAGAAAGCATGGTCCACCTTTAAAACTGAAAGATTCATTTTGACAGTTTTTCAAAAGGAACATACTTGTCAACTAACTTGTAACATGGTGTGTAGACTGAAAGATGACTTGTGGGAGTACAGAGGAGTTTTAGGCAACCTGCATAGTTTTGAATACTTGGATAGATTCCACGGATGGAAATTCTGGGTTTTAAAACAATTAATAAAACATTTGAATAGAAAAAAGAAGAAAAAAGCTTAGGGATCCCATGTGATTCACTTTCTGCTATAGGTAATGCAGTTAAACTGTTAATTGTCCTCAAATTGTGACTACTGATGCAGCTGAAGAATAGATGGAAATTGGATTGCTTAATTGCACTTTATTTTGGCAAAAAGAATCATATGGTGGCTTTTTAAGCTGTGTACACACTACAGAAACTTTCTCCCAATGCGATATCGTTAACGATTTTACCAACGACTGAAAGTCCTGATCAGCCCGTCGATTCCAGTGTACACACTATACACGTTTTACCGTCATATCTGTGCTGTTCATCTGTCATAACCATCGGCTGAAAAGATTGTGACTCTGTAAACTCTATAGAGATCTATGGACACTGCTGGCTGTGAGTGCACACACACTGCAAAATTTGCCTGACATCGTTCCATCATTTATAAAGCTTTTTAGTCCGTTTATAAAATCAAATCAAATGACACAACGTGCTTTGGTACGATTAAACATGATCGTGCGAACGTACACACTAATGCGATATCTGACCTAACAGTCGTGTATCGTGTGATTGACCCAATAAACGGGTGAAAAAAACATATTGTGTACCCAGCTGAAGGCCTAAGCAAAGTTGATGTCACATCGGTGTCCTGAATTTTGTTCCACATTACTACAGCCTCATTTGTGCATTTGATTTATAAAGTCCTAAGGCCAGGTTTCAAAAAGGGCAAAGGGTCCACAGATAGTATATAGAGATTATGTTTAGTTATGTTTAGTGTTTCGTATATCAGCAGAATACAGTAACAGTCGGTCTTCCATAGAACAAATCTATCAACTCAGGAGAATCCCAGCAGTGCGGAGTAGAGATATGAGCAGCCCGCCTCACCACCGGGCCCCGTAGAAGCTGCATCCCCAGCACCCATGGGATATATGGCCCCTGTCACACCTTTTTATGAAACAAAGTTCATACTTCCCACTTGTTAGTACTTTATTCAGGCAGATAAAATAGAATGCAGTGAAAAGTAATTGAGACTTTTCAAACAGCATCGGATTGAACAAATATTTTACATGACTTTTACAAGTCATGAGTGCACAAAAATTCTGAATGAGACTAAAGGGCCCCCCCTTTTCTTCATCTGAAATATGGAGACAGAGATAGAATGCACTGTATAACTTATGCAGCAGTAAATCTGCAACATTGCTACATGATATTTGAGGTCCTCTGCCAGAGGAGTAAGGGAAAAATAATAAATCTGGAAGCTTGGCAAGGTTAACCAGTTGGGCATGTAGCCTGAAAGAGGGCCACCCAGAATAATAACAATAATAGTAGGGGAAAACATTCAACAGGGAAGGTAACGAGGCAGAACCAAGATATAAAGGCAGGTTTGTCTACAGCCTAACAAACAGATTATTACAGGAAGTCATCTCGGAGGGCATTGGAGGGCTGTCCCAGGCAGCAGGGGGCAAATACTTTCCAATTCAAACAAATAAACAAAATTGATATCACTGTCAGCCACTTAAGAGCTATTCTTTCTCCGTTTACAGTCATCCTTCATGTAAGGTGACATTAAACTGTTGTCACACCAAATTGTTTACTTTTTTTGTCTGTCACTTTGTGAGCACTACACCAGTTTACGTGATGTAGATTTGCACGATTCTGACACGTACGCCAACCTGCGCCTGGAGAGATGGGATGGGGGCGTTCTAACACAGACCAAGTATAGTTAGGGCGTGCTCATGCAATTGTGAACGGACACAGATCGGGCATAAAAGGGACCACCTGAGAAAGCTGTATTATATGTGGGTGGATAAGGCAGGTGCAAAAAATGATGATGATGATGATGCTGATGCACCACTGCCACTGATTAGTGTTTTCTTCACCACTTGTACATATATAATTGTTTTGTGTGTGTGTTTAAGCAAAACTATTTTTTTCTTACAAGAGACAGGGAGTTGTTTCTGCTGTATTAGAGATTGAATGTGTGGTGGTCGAGACGTATGGGATTTCCTTCCCTTACCTTGTCCTCCAGACACGAGTCAGGTTCTTTTCTGTTCGGATATCCGGTGGTCAGGAGATAAATACTTCAATGAAAGGGACAAGGATTGGTCAAACAACTTGGTTTTATTGAGAATGCGGTAAGGATAGTTTTGTTAAGCACCGGGCCACTGACCCCTTCAGCTCAATAGTATGACAAAATAATGCGTCTGATCAGCATAGAGCACAATAGCATTTAACATATGACATACACCTGGTGAGTATAAGGCAGAATAACGATAACATCTTCAATACACATTGTCTAATAAGCCACACTGGTAATCACAGTTACTACTTTCAAGTTAGCAATATCTGACTGGGGATGATGCAAGAACCATCAGTAATAACCCATCAAGACTCTTACGGTCACTACCGCGCCCACTAGAGGGCTCCTTCTTATTCAGGTGTTTTGGGGTACCGTGCTATTCCCTATGGATCAGGCGCCCCACTTTTAGCATCTACTGCTGAGTTAACTTGAATTGCAGCGGTACCACTAACACTGAATGTCACACCTTCAATATTAATAAATCAATTCTTAGGTAAATCACATAACATTAACATCATCTAAAACATTTGGTGCACCAATATTATCCCTGGTAACGTTAACGTTACCATATTTTTCTACTCAGTCCTGGGCTGACCTGTGCACAGGAATTTGGTAGTGTTCCAATGTCTGCAGAGGTTTCCATCAAGGGTTAAGTATTATAGTAGAAAGCAGGGCTGTTGCTCATTTCAGCCACAAGATGGCGCTGTTCTCTCAACAGTCAATGAATCTCTATCAGCACATGTGCTCTGCAACAGGGTATAATGTCCAGATATCAGCACACACACAGGATATAGCTGAAACGACTGTCTTAATTGTTCCCTGCAGCATGTGTAAAGGTATGATCTGGGGGAAAAGCTCTAACAATCCTTCCTTGTACAAGAATGCAATGTCAGTTTTGGATAGATTCTCTCATCACTCTTCCCTCTGACACTGGGGTGTGTGCAGTACACTGCAGGCTAGGGTTTTACCTTGAGACGGTTCTGCAGTTAGTGGAGACTGTCTTTGGCACCCCGCTGCGTGTCCCCAGCTGTTCTCCGTCCGCTTTGCTGGCAATGTCACAGTTCTGGCAGCAGCTTATCTTCTCTCTGCTCGGCTGCACATCCTCCCCCTTGTTCCTTCTACCATGCTGCTCTCTCTCCTTCTCCTTCCTGCACATCCTCTTCCTGTTACTCCCCCAGCCAATCAGGGCCTTCATCCTCCTCCTGTCAATCACTCCTGGGCACAAGTTTTCAGGAGCACAATTAACCCCTTGTAGCCCTGCGTTTTAAAAGCATTTATGCACTCCTCTGTGCTGTTCAACAGGGCTTTGGGGTACCACAAATGTGTTTGTTGCCCAATCAAAGGGTTAAAATGATGGGTGAAGGTGGAATGTAAGGCTGGCTACACACTACAGGTCTTCGGCATATTATTGGGCCAATCCAACGAACGACCATTATTGCATTAGTGCGTACACTGCAACGATTAATGATTATCATTCCAAAGCTCATCGTATCGTTTCATTTGATTTTTAAACCAAACGAAAAATCTCAGTCAACGATGAAACAATGTTGTTCCAATTCTGCAGTGTGTACGCACTCAGGACCGTCAGTATCCATAGATCACATGAGTATATAGTACACATAAATCGGTATACTGATTGAGACTTTTTTCCTGGTAAAATCTTTAAAGATATCAAATCCGGAGGAATTTTTTGTGTTGTGTACCCAGCCTAAGTTTCTGTGATGAGTGCCTGGCATAAATCAGGCACATGTGGTACTGGTGTCAACATGCACGGATCTTAAGATGCATACGGCTAAACATTTGGGTCGAAATACGTTATTTGTGCAATATTATTTTAAAAATAGGGGAATCTTGCTAATTAGTCACAGCTGGCACCTATAGCAGAACCAAGGTTCTTGAGATTTCAGCCTATTCATTTATAAGAAACTTGTGACAGTACTGAGACATACTGGTTCAGAAAACAATATGGCTTCCTCCAGTGTATTTAGGTAACAAGCGCATTCTAAAATCCAGTGTGCAGGAAAATTATTAGAAGCTAGAATAGTTAATCAATTCTAAAATCCCACATTTTGCTCACACTACAGACCTATCGCTGTATTAAATTATCTCCTGGACATTTTAATTAGTTGCTAATTAGTTTGCTAAATAATTTTTTGGAATCAAGTGTATTTATTGAAATTTTTAAGCGTGAAAAGACATAATATTTAAACAATTAAAATGATAACATTTGATACATGATATTTATGCATTCTGCATAAACTAGTAAAAATAAATAGATAAATATATAAATGAAATAAATAAATACAGCATATAAAGTGATAACATACCTGCCTTAAATAATGAAAGTCTCAATAAATACTTTTGAATATATATAATAGTGTGTATAATACAAAACAAGGAGAACATTTATAGTAGCCAAATAAAGCATTAAGATCTGGGTGCCCAAAGAACCTACTTAGAAAAAACAGGCCTGATTCATTAAGGAAAGGAAATCATAAAAATTAGTAACTTTGCACCTGGACAAAACCATGTTGCATTTGAAGGGGAGGTAAATTTAAAATGTGATGGCAGATTTATAGTTGGGGTATAGCATGTTTTAGTTCATCTTTAAATTTCAGTGTAAGCATAAAACTATCAAGTATTTGTGTGCTACATTAAAAAATAGCCAGTACTTTCCTTGTGTACAAAACAGTAAACTAATTTGCACCCCTTGCATTGTAACATGGTTTGTCCAGGATAAAGCTTATTCCTTTCTTTGTCTTTATTTCCTTAATGAAACAGGCCCAGCATCTTCATTTCTAATAGAGTACCTTGCACCCTGGAAAAACTGCATTTAAGTAATTGCAGTCTAAAAATAAATCTATCCAATATTTTCCCTGCTTGCATGAAAAAAAAGAAAAAAGAAATCCATTTGCACCACTTGCCTCGCAATATGGAGCAAACTTGCACCTTTATTTTGCTCCGAACACTAAATGAGTCTCTTTCTGTGTAATGAATAGAACTCTATTTACTCTTAAATTGAACATGAAATGGGTGCAGCATTGTCAAAAACAAAATCTGATTTAAGAAAAACATAACTAAGATGTAAATGTCTCTTCCCCTGTTCTCGATCTTTCTGGCTTCAAGTTTGGAAGTGTTGTTGGCATTTTCATAATATTTCTCTTTGACTATTTGTTAGATAATTTACCACAAGCAATTATTGTTATGAATGCTCTGTGACTATCTATATCATGGGAACAACTGGATTCTCTTTGCTTCTCACTCATCTACCTATATTACTACATATGACAATATACCTTTACCAGGATGCATATGACTATGCAGGGGCGGATCTAGAAAAATGCTGTACCCGGGGCGAGATGGGGGGGGGGCGATTTAGGTCCCGCCCCTTTCTAACATCTTAGGCTGCTGACGGCTGCACACTACGTGCAGGTCCGTCCAGCCGTGACAGGCAGGGACAGTGTGCTGCCCGGCTGCTCCGATTGTGTTTAAAACACAGTCAGAGCAGCCGGGCAGCACACTGTCCCTGCCTGTCACGGCTGGACGGACCTGCACATACTGTGCAGCCGTCGGCAGCAAGTGTCTGCTAGGGGGGGCGATCGCCCCGATCGCCCCCCCCCCCCCCCCCCCCCTGGATCCGCCACTGTGACTATGAAAGGAGATGTAATAATCATAGTGTGTGTGGTTACACTCAGGGGCTGGCTGGCAGACTTTAGCCCAGGGGGCAAGCACACACCACTGGCCCATAAGTAGCGGCCCATCTTTAAAGGTTTTCGGTACAATATACATGCATCAATATAAAAAAGAGGCTATTTAAGTGTTGCTTAACCCAGCAATACTTTATTATTATAAATGATAAATCTTAAATAATGAAAATAAATAAAGCAACAAAAAACAAACCTCACTGTACATTGAGCTTTATTGTTTATATCTTCACCCTACAACACCTTTTCCTTTACATATCTGGCTGATTTTAAAGGGGTGTATATATATATATATATATATATATATATATATATATATATATATATACATATATATAACACTATATAGCTAGAAGATCACAGCGATCAGTGCAACAAATATCAGATATGTCTGTCCCATTATCACACTGTTCTCCATTCATCACACTACTGACCCCTCCACTATCTTAGATTCTGAGGAATCCAAGATAGTGGAGGAGTCATCTAGCCTTACCAACTTGGATGCAGGACTAACTCCGATTCCTACTGAGGATATTGATTGGGACGGTGTCACGAACACGCTCCCAGCTGCCGTGACTTTGGGGTGTTCGCTGTATGAGGTCACACATGATTTCAGCCCATAGTCTCTCTCTACCTATCACACAGGTTCTAGACCTACGGAATCGCCCCCAAACACAGCGCTCTCACACCACCCAGACACTTCAAGGTTCAGCCACCACCTATTGAGTACGGGCAATAGGACCCCAATATACTGTCCCACACTGGCACAATGGCTTCTAGTTATCCACAAACTAACAAGACCCACACCAGCACACGCAGGGTTAACTCTTCACACCTCCAGACTGTTACATAAATGTAAATACAAGCACACACAGCTTGTTAATCAAATGTATCAACAAGTCACACACTGGCATTCCAAGGGTTAACCTGGTCGAGCAATCTCTTCTAATAGGTTAATGGATTTGTTAGAGTATCAAGGACGCAACTTATTAATTTATAGATTTAATATACAAAAACTACAGGGCATTCAGATATAAAGAAAAATAATGACTAAACAATTAATATATTGACATAACAAGCAAAACAGTTTAAAATAAAAGAGATAAACGTAGAGAGCATAACTTACTTATAATCTGTATGCCTGGGGCAGGCAGAAAAGATGGACAGTCCTTCAATTAGATTGATTCCCCAAGAAGCTGACCCTTTGTCCCTACAGAACACAGATTCTTAAGAAAACTCAAATGGGACGCCATTCACAAGGGCAGTGTGAATGCTAATGTGGGGGCGGAAATGTCCCCTGGGTGTCACCTAAGGTTTGTTCAAACTATTCCTAAGTTTTGACCGGTCTTAGCTTTCCTCAGATATCTCCAAGAGACATAACTTCCGATCATAATTTCCCACACATTTAAATACCAAATATGATGCGATTACAACAATATCCAATCTCATCCTGAAATACATGTGACTATGGTTGTTCCCTGTGTAGTTGGTATCTATGTTTTAAGACCCTTGTGTGGTTTTTGCCCCTCAGTACGGAGTGGCATCCAGATTTCCCAAAATATGAACTATGACAACATTTTCCTTTGAAGGTCATATTCCTATATACCTGTATAGGCTTTCACATGCTGCCTACCAGGATCTCCAGCTGTGATTGGCCCCACAAAGTCTATTCAAGTGTCTAAAGCTAACAGTGAGACATCCTGGAAGCTGCTAAAAGTGGCAGGCTTATCTCCTCACAGTGGGTTGTGTAAAGCCATCAAACACAATTACATCAGACTCTCTGTAAATTTTACACTTTAACTTATCAATGGATTCATTTCATACAACCTATTTACACTGCAGTTATGAATTATCCCTTATAAATAACTGCCAGCTCTCTATGTTCACGACAGACGGTGTTGTGGGTGTAGATTGCAGGTATCGGGATGGAGGTGAGAGAAGGAACCTAGCTGATGATGGACTCCTTGTTTTTATTCTTTTTAGCATAAGTTTCTGATTTTCCCAACAGATTGCCATGAAATCGCTTCAAATAAATGTCCATTATCCATTTTTTGTACGAGCATGCCCACAAAACATGCATGGAACAAAATGGCACATGGTTAATGGCTGCATAAGGGCATGGGCCATAGAGTTAGAAGACTGAATGAATGATGTGGGCACATGCTGTCTGCATCGCATTACCACTGGACCAACAGGCTGGGTGTGCCCATATGGAAAACTGTTTAACTAATTTATGTTGTGATCATTATCTATTTATATAGCGCCACTAATTCCGCAGCGCTCTACAGAGAACACACTCACATCAGTCACTGCCCCATTGAAGCTTACAGTCTACATTCCCTAACACACACACACACACACAGACTAGGGTTAATTTGGTAGCAGTCAATTATCCTACCAGTATGTTTTTGGAGTGTGGGAGGAAACCAGAGCACCTGGAGGAAACCCACGCAAACACTGGGAGAACATACAAACTCCTCACAGATAGAGCCATGGTCGGGAATCAAACTCATGACCCCAGTGCTGTGAGGCAGAAGTGCTAACCACAAAGCCACCGTGTCTATGAAGTAGCGAAATGTGCATCAGCATTTTGCCTTGCTAGATGTCTTCTCCTATAATATGTATCCCATAAAAAAATAACTGGGACAGGGGGTTGAAAAACATCTATTTTAGGTGGAAGGGAATAAAAATTGGATATGACCAAAGGGATTGTGTTTTACCTATATAACAAAGTACAATGTGACTGCAGATTTAGATGTCCAAGCCTGCCAGACCTATTATTTATATTTCAGCAATGACAATTAGCAATGGAGCAATGGAGCTCTCCTCTTTGTGTTTTACCTATATAACACAGTACAATGGGACTGCAGATTTAGAAGACCAAGCCTGCCAGACCTATTATTTCTATTTCAGCAATGACAATTAGCAATGAAGCTATAGAGCTCTCCTCTTTGTATGTTACGTATATATAACACAGTACAATTTGACTGCAGATTTAGAAGACCAAGCCTGCTAGCCCTATTATTTCTATTTCAGCAATGACAATTAGCAATGAAGCAATAGAGCTCTCCTCTTTGTATGTTACGTATATAACACAGTACAATTTGACTGCAGATTTAGAAGACCAAGCCTGCCAGCCCTATTATTTCTATTTCAGCAATGACAATTAGTGTGTTCAGTTCTCTGGGAATCGAGCCTGAGCATCTATAATATTTATGAAGAATATGGGAATGGCTTAATAAGAATTTAACAGTCCCTTTGAACTATACGCAATGTTTTTATAAGTATAATATTGTAAGTATACCCTGATAATTGTCATTTGGGGGTACGATATGCTTTTCAATCCCGCTGCAAGGAAATATATTTCTGATTTGCTTATCATAGGAAATATTTTACCAGTTGAGGAAATATACTTTTAAGGTAAACATTTTGTTTCATAAAGCAAAAGGGAACCAAGAATTAATAAATTGTATTGTAACAAACATAGGAGAATTTATATACAAAAAAAAGTATAATTATTAGAATCAACTGTCAATGCATCTAACAAGGCACAGCGGGTTTGAAACTGCAATTTTAAATTCATAGGGGTATATTTACTACACTGCGGGTTTGAAAAAGTGGAGATGTTGCCTATAGCAACCAATTAGATTCTAGCTGTCATTTTGTAGAATGTACTATATAAGCTAGAACCCAATTGGTTGCTATAGGCTGGAGACCTTTTAAAACCTCCACTTTAGTAAGTATACCCCATAATCTTTTCACCTCACTTAGTTCACAATTTTTTAAAAAATATTTCGCTACATATGTGGGAATCAGGAGGAGTATTTGAATGAATATCAATAAAGATTGAATTTTTTTAATAATAATACAAAACACCCTAGAGTGCCCCAGAAAACACAGTTCTTTATTTTTCTCTTTGTTCTGAAATTAATTATTTAAATGTGTCGGTGCACCTCCCCATATAATAGAGGGAAACATATTGTGTAAATAAATAATATAAGAAATTCTTTGGGATGTTATTTATTTAGTGTGTTTGCATACCCCCTTTTTTGTTATATTGAAATTCACTTGATGTGAGACGTATTTTTACATCTGTTCCTTGTTGAATATGTTGGTGCGTATGCCCGATTCACGCACCCAGAGGGTGCTGAGTCTTCTGAAGTTTACAGGTGCACTAAACACCCACACACCAAGGTAACTCGACAATAACGCTACAATGTGTTACTGTGATATTATGATTCTCCAGGTCCTATCTAATGGTTAAATCAGCAAAGCTCAACCCTAAACATTCTATTTGCCTCAAACAACGGGTGAGTCTGAATAAGAGACGTTTGATATTATTGGCAGGAGTCTCGCTGTTAGTAAATGTTGAGTCTCCACTCACGGAATTGCTTTCTGTAAGGATCTGGGGTGTTAAGCAACACAGATAAAGGAACACGGACACCCCACAACTGGCAGATGTCATCTTCACTTTCCTCTTAGTGGTCTTTATTTTGGATGGATTTACCATGCAGTGAGGGATGAAACTGGCAACAACTAGCCTTCCAAATGCCAAAAAAACAGCTTTTTACTGCTGCTAACGTTTGTCTGACAAGTCCTAATGTGCAGCCCGGATACATTTTTCCTTACTCTTTAATTTCACTTGGATTTGGATGTCAAGCTTGTCTTCACTCTTTCTGAGCATTTTTTCTACTTTGACTTTTGCATTAAATGCTATTTCATCCAAAAGTACTCAAAAGCTCCAATGAAAGTAATAACAAAAAAAGAATGCAATATTAGCTATCGAGTTTAATATGAATATTTGGTGGTATTTAAAATGTGAATGATACAGCTGGTCACGAAACAGTATAAATGTAGGGACTGGCACAGAACACTTCTTTTGCTAACTGCGGTTTTAGAAATCCATCTGGTATGTTCTGTTTTAGCTATAGTTTATGCGAAGGCATCCAGTTTATGGTGTGTCCTAAACATTCTTAATAACCATGGGGTAGGCCAGAGAATTGCTGTGATCAAAAACGTGTGTAAGACTAAAAGCATTATACTGATAGAGGCATAAATTAATGCACTATATTATGTATGTAGTCCAGTTATTAGAGCAAACTAAGGGGTAGATTTAGCAAACCTTCTAAAAAGGAAAAGTGTAGGTGTTGCCCATAGCAACCAATCAGATTATAACTATCATGTTCTAGAATGTTCTAGACAAATGATAGCAAGAATCTGATTGGTTGCTATGGGTAACACCTCCACTTTTCCTTTTTTTAGAATATTTGATACATCTACCCCTAATGCTCTACAAAGGACAGTTATGGGGCCGGTTAGGGCAGTCATATCGAGAGGAGATCCAGGGAAGAACTCCAAAGAGACCACACAACAGACTCACAGGGTACAGGAGATTAACCGCTGATCCCAGACACCAACGTTTCTCCTAAACACGGAGGAAATGATGACCGTAGAGAGAAAAAGTAGAGAGACTGCGCAGATGATAGAGAGTATAATGCAGGAAGTAATCACTCTTTTGAGACACCTCTTCCTGACACCCCTGAGAGACCTAGACAGAATGAGGCTATATGCCTATAATAGACATCAACATAAGTAAGTAATTGTAACATTAGAAGTTACAGTTCACACTTGGAGACTAACAGAGGCCAAAAGGCAAGTGAGTGAAGAACAAGGTGAACTGACATGTTCAAAAAGAATTCAGCCACAAATAGTCTAGAAAATAGATGACGCACCAACAATATAAAAACCATTAGTGTTCCAGAATCAACACAACATCATATCTCCTTGCATCAAGTAGATCCCCAACAACACTTAAGTGCCCCTGGTCCCCTTAACTCTAGACCGGAATATTATACTGGGTGCAGGTACCGTGTCTTGGTTAGTATGCTGAGGCTCCATGACTTCAAAGTCCTACTCACCCAATGATTGACCCGAGAATGTCGAGTTTGGCAAACTATAATTCCCAGCAAAACATTCAATGTCTCTGCAGCTCTGCATTGCTGTCCCTAATCTCCCAATCCAAACTCTGTTTATTGTATATCTCAACTGCAGCTATCTGTATAACTCAGCGTCAGTTTCTGGATCAACATACCTATGGTCAACTACCAGAGTAGGTCAATTCCCATGGGCTTATACTTTACCTTGAATCAGAAACAAGGTGTCATAATTAGAGATGTTCACTGACCCCTGTGTTTTGGTTTTGGATCTGGATTAACTTTGTGTTTTGGTTTTGGCAAAACCGCCCTCGCGTGTTTTGGTTTTGGATCCCTATTTTTTTCTAAACTCCCTTTTTTTTTTTGCTAAAGTCACATAATTTGGCTCTTTTTTGTTCCTACATTATTATTAACCTCAATAACATTAATTTCCAGTCATTTCCAGTAAATTTTTGTCAAGTGACAAGAACACTGCTACCCCTCCTGTTTCTGTGTGAGCAATGGCACTGGGCAATGGCACTGGAGACTGGAGAGTAACAAGAACACTGCTACCCCTGTTTCTGTGTGAGCAATGGCACTGGAGACTGGAGAGTGACAAGAACACTGCTACCCCTGTTTCTGTGTGAGCAATGTCACTGGAGACTGGAGAGTGACAAGAACACTGCTACCCCTGTTTCTGTGTGAGCAATGGCACTGGAGACTGGAGAGTGACAAGAACACTGCTACCCCTGTTTCTGTGTGAGCAATGGCACTGGAGACTGGAGAGTGACAAGAACACTGCTACCCCTGTTTCTGTGTGAGCAATGTCACTGGAGACTGGAGAGTGACAAGAACACTGCTACCCCTGTTTCTGTGTGAGCAATGGCACTGGAGACTGGAGAGTGACAAGAACACTGCTACCCCTGTTTCTGTGTGAGCAATGTCACTGGAGACTGGAGAGTGACAAGAACACTGCTACCCCTGTTTCTGTGTGTGCAATAGCGCTGGATCTCCTGGGGAGGGAGATACTTATGGAATCCAAAACCTGCGAGATCCGACAACGCAACACTGATGTTTTGCCTCGATTCAGATCCGAGGACACGTGAAAGTACCGAGTCGGCCGACAAGCCTACTCGGATACCCTAAGTTCGGGTTGGCTCGGTTTTCAGAAAACCGAGCCCGGGCATCTCTAGTCATAATGCCATTGTCTGCCAGAGAGTCTGCCAGGCGCCCTTTTATGTGCTTTAAATTAAACTAACAATGTATGGAATAGCAGAAACTCCACGGTTGTCAGCAGCAGTCAGACACATATCTGATACAATAGATAGAAATTGAGCTTTTCAATATTACACCTTCTCCCCCAAGCCTTGCTGCACCCAAGGCACTCACCTTCTCTGCCTACCCCTTGTCCTGGAACTGCATTCCTGTTTAATTGCATATGTTCTAAACCCAGTTCCCAAGTGTTTTACATTAGCCTCCATCATCTCTTTCCTTATTTTGCTTGCCCAGTCGGTCATCGGGACCTACATCTTAGCAGGGTCTTTTGCGAACAAGTCAGATCATTCTTGCTTGTTTCAGTTAAATAGAGATTGAGGTTTCATTTACTTTTTACCAGGGCCTAATACACTAAAGAGCTTCTATGTGTTACAGTTCACGAGTGAGTGGCCTATTTACTTGTGCTATTTGAACAAAAAACTTTATAGACGTGTTAATATCACACAGGAAACGTCTAGAATGTTCATATGCGTATACAAGCAAAGATATGTAGTAATATTTAATATGTGGTAAACCGTAGACATGCTCAGTACTAACAGTAATACCTTCCTGCAGCAGCGTTATAAAAGTCCTTAATGTGCAGTGAATTTAATCACTGTAGTTGTTTCCACTTTTTGAATAGCCGTTTGATGTCTATGAGGTGCCTGACAGACTTATTATCCACTTTGGTTATGAAAACTTCTACCCAGATCCAGAAGGAGAGGACTTGACGAACGAATCTCATGTTTGACTTAAAAAGCTCATTCTCCTAGCTGCCATCTTCAAATACTACTTTTAAAAGGAATACTAGTATTTTGCATTAGGTGTGTTAGGATTGGCTGAGGTCCCTTTTCCATTCCTTGCCCTGTGGGTAGAAAAACACATCTTGGGTGTTTTTTGCAGGACATCAAGAGTTGAGGATTAGAGGTGGAAAAATCGTGACTAATCTGCAAATGACTGATGCTTTGAGCACTGCCTTGTGTAATGTAGATACTCTGCCAATGCACCACCATTCCTATATGACTTCTGCTGTACAGCCAACACCGTATGCTTTATTTATAGTGGTTCTCAATGAATGCACTCAATTTAGTTATGTTAACCTAAGGAGGTGGCATTATCTGATGTGGAAAATGTTCAATTGAGTGTAGGATTACTCAAGAAACGTGGTTTAACTAAGTAGGGGTTTCTTGATGTATTTGCAGCGTTTTGGCATAGATAACAGTGCACATTAACAAACAGAACAGGTAAACACGTAAGACCATTGAGAAAAGTTTTAAAGGAGGACATACGGTATAGGGAAACATGCTGATACAGAAACAATAGAGTATGCTGGACAATTAACATGGGTACTAATCAACTAAAGGTTTATACAAAGATAGGAAGCCAAGGAAGGATAGTCTTTTATCTTAGGGTCCTACTGACTGTACTCCCTGAGTGCCAGAGGTACCCATTACTGTCCTCAGTGTAATGTATAGCCAGAGATAGCGCTAGTGTCCACATAGTAGTGCATGGCAGCAGGTGCCTGCAACTGTCCTCAGTGTCAGACTGGGGCATGAACGGTCCACCGGGTGACTGCAACGCTAGGGGCCCACCAGAGGGGGTGAGGCCAGTCATCATAGAGGCGAGACTAGACACTAGAGTGGGAGTGGTCAGCCCACGAAGGACATAGCTAACAAAGTGTAGTATATAAAGAATGCAGTGTGTATATAAAGAGTACACAGTCTTGACCTGCCCCTTAGATTGGACAGAACAGTCAACAAAAATAGGGATTGTCCCACTAGACCAGGCTTGACTAACCTGTGGCACTCCAGGTGTTGGGAAGCTACAAGCCCCAGCATGCTTTGCCAATATATAGCAGCTTATTGCTGGAAGGGTATGCCGGGACATGTAGTTTCACAACACCTGGAGTGCCACAGGTTAGCTAAGCCTGCACTGGACTCAGAACATTTGACAGACTGTCCTACCTGTTCTTGTCACTTTTACTACCTGTAGCTGCTGGTTTCTTTAGTTGCGGCTTGTCTGGATCCTGGAATGTTGGGGGCCCTATTTGAAAAAAATAATGGGTACATTTAAAAAATTCCAACCAGCCCCGGCGTTAGAATCAATAGGACACATAATTAATACTTAGGCCTTCTTCCAGCCCCAACATTAAAGTAACAGTATTCCCATTTAATAAACCTATTTCCCTCCCTCCAGACAGCCCCTGCAATAAATTAATCGCATTTACGTATAACAAAATATATTTCTTATTTCCCCGCAGCCATCACTGAACAAAATAATTCATATTCACATTTAATAAATAGACTTCATGCTCCTCAAACTCAGCCCCACATTCAATTAATAGCCCCCAAACCACCCCATTTTAAATTAATAGCCCCCACTGTAAAATTAAATTGCCCCACCTTCATCCTACAAACAAAATAGCACCCATTATTTAGCCACCACCTACCACACACACATTACATTGCGACACACATTGTGTGTGTGCCATCACACACACATTACGGTGCCCCTTCATCACCATGCTGTGCCTCCTTATGATCACACTGCACCCTCCATGCTGCTTTTGCTCCCCCTATCTCCTAGCCCCCCTTCACACTCTGCCATGCTGCTTTGGCTTACCTTCACACTCTCTGCCATGCTCCCCCTTTTCACTCTCTGCCATGCTCCCCTTCACTCTGCCGTGCTCCCCCCTCACTCTGCCGTGCTCCCCCCTTGCTTCCGTTCCTTCACTTACCTTTTCTTTCGGCTTCTTTCTTCTCTTCGTGAGTCCGTGAGCGCTGCGGTCATGTGAGTATTCTTTTTCTTTTTTTTTAAGTTTCCAGCTCCCCCCACCAACGAAGAGGGGTGCAATCAGGGTCGGGGACTACCAGTGGATAGCCCGGTCCCCCGGTGGGCCAGTCTGACCTTGCTCAGTGTAATGTATAGCCAGAGGTACCTGCTAGTGTCCACATAGTAGTGCATGGCAGCAGGTACCTGCTACTGGTGGTAATCGTGTTAACGGGGACGAGACTCCGACACGATTTACACCTCCACTAAAATGACGATTCCTGAAAAAGGAGAAGGCAATTTAAGCAGACTTACCTTAAACCCGAAGATCCAGTTCTCCGACGGCAGCGCCTGCAGACAGCCAGTCATTCTGATTAGGCAGCTGTCCGGCACTTCACTTGGACATCTATGCACCGTTCATTCATGTTAATTTAAAGTGGCAATGTTTGGACCCCTCAGGCTTACTGTTTAAACAGCCAAGATCCAACTGATCCTACTGTCAACATCTTTTGCATGTTAATAGTAGGATCAGGTGGTGTTACGACAGAGGTGTCACTTTTTTGGTCAATTCTTTTAGACCAGATCAGATGTCAAAATGTTGTGCTGAGTCATCTGCATCATCCCTGGGTTTCTTGGGAAAGCTAAGTTTTTTCCTAGTAGCAGTTTACTGAGAAACTGAAGGAGGAGACGCTGTCCTGCTACGTAACACTTGAGCTGTCATCTTGCTCACCAGGAGCTCCTTGCATCTCTTCAGATCTGGGTCAGCTGGAAACAAAGAGAAGACATAGCTCTTAAACCTAGGATCAAGCAAAAAATGTAGTGATCCGATTTCAAGATTTTGATAACTCTTGGATCCTGGTGAAACGAATAAAGTACTTGAACTACAAGTTCGACATACTTAGCATAATTGCTTTGTTTAATCTCTTCCTTCAGTTTCTCAATCTGCTTTTCCAAAAGTCTAATTAAGGGAATCACTTGACTCAAGCTAGCAGTGTCTGAACTCACTTCACAGGTGACTACTTCGAATGGTTTCAGCACCTTACACAACACGGAAAGTATTCTCCACTGTGCTTGACTCAAATACATCCCCCCTCCTTTCCCAATGTCATGGCTTGTGGAGTAGGCGTGGATAGCTTTTCGCTGTTCCTCCATCCGCAGAAGCATATACAGGGTGGAATTCCTCCTTGTCACCACTTCTTGCTTCAATTGGTGGCAGGGCAAATTAAATTGCTCTTGTAGCTGCTGCAATCTCCTACATGCTGTTGCCGAATGCTGGAAATGTCCAGATATTTTACAGGCCACAGACAGCATCTCCCTGTCATTTTTTAAAAAGCTCTGCACCACCACGTTTATGGTGTGAGCAAAACAGGAAATGTGATGGAATTCACCCGACTGTAATGCTCTCACAATATTGGTGGCGTTATCACAAATGACATATCCTGAGGAGAGTCCAAGCGGGATAAGCCATGTTACAATGACATCCCTTAGTTTTTGTAACAGATTGTCAGCTGTATGCCTCTTAGTGAAGCCGGTAATACACAGAGTAGCCTGCCTCTGTCAAATGGGATGTACTTGGGTACATGCTGCTGCTGTTCCTGCTGGTGAAGACGAATCACCAACCCAGTGGGCTGTCACAGTCATATAATCTTTAGTTTGCCAGTTCCACTAGTGCACATATCTGTGGTTAAGTGTACAGTGGGTAGAATGGCATTTTGTAGCCCAATAATTACATTTTTATGAACCTTCCGGTAGATGTGAGGAATAGCTTTACTAGTAAAATGGTGTCGTCATGGAATTTGATAGCGGGGACACAAGACCTCAAGTAACTGTCTAAAACCAGCTGCATTAATAGTGGATATTGGACCCAGATCTAATACTAGCATAGTCGCCATGGCGTCTGTGATCTGCTTTGCGACTGGGTGACAGCTTTCATACTTGCTTCCTCTTGCAAAGGATTGTTTAACAGTCAATTGTTGTAAACTACTAGTAGTCTTCTTCTTGGTCTGCTTCTGGGACGAAGATTCACCCCCAGCAGCAGCAGCAGCAGAGGGACTAATGCTCAAGAACTCTTCTGAGGAATCCAGGATAGTGGAGGAGTCATCTAGCCTTAGCAACTTGGATGCAGGACTAACTCTGAATGCTACTGAGGATATTGATGAGGACGGTGTTGTGGGTGTAGATTGCAGGTGTCGGGATCTAGCTGAGAGAAGGGACGTAGCTGATTATGGACTGCTTATTGTTATTTTTTTAGCATAAGTTTCTGATTTTCCCAAGAGCTTGCCATGAACTCGCTTCAAATGGCATAACATGGATGAGGTTCCAAGATGGTTAAGGTCCCTACCTCTACTGACTGTGGCTTTGCAAACACTATAAATGGCTAGACAACTGTTGTCAGGATTTGGGTAAAAATAATTCCACACATAAGAGGTGGATTTTTTGGTCTTATGCCCAGGCCTGACAATGGCTTTCTTCTTATCACGTGCAAGAACTGCATCCACTGGTGCAGGACTTACAGAAACAACATCATCCTCATCAACATCCTCCTCAGCAACACAAATATCCCCCTCATCCTGTTGCAATTCCAAAGTGGCATCCTCAATTTGTGTATCACCGGCTACACTTGGGCTGTTCATGCACACATCTGCAGAAATGCTGAAAGGGGCCTTCTTTATGGGTACACTATCAGACAGGTCAGGATTACACATAGCACTCATGAATAGACTCTCCTTAGGGATTTGTGCCATTTCTGAATCTGAACATACACTTTCCTCTAATGCCTTACTGTTTTCTTTCAGCTCGGCTTTTACACGTAAAAGTATTTGGACACCACTTTTGGAGTCCGAATGACAAGGTCTTGCTTGGTCATATCTGACCTTACAAGAAGATGCCTCAGTGACAGTTGCAGAACTAGCACTTATAGAGAAAGGCGAAGGCCTCATTCTTTCCTTGCCACTGCGTGTGTAGAATGGCATGTTGGCAATTTTATTTTTTTCTGCAGATAACTTTGCCTGGATTATAGGTCTTTTTATCTTGACCAAGGTAAAAGGTGTTTTTTTTTTAGAGATGGTCACTGACCCCCGTGTTTTGGTTTTGGATTCGGTTTTGGATCTGGATTACCGTCGTGTTTTGGTTTTGGTTTTGGTTTTGCAAAACTGCCATTGCGTGTTTTGGTTTTGGTTTTGGTTTTGTTTGGTTTTGTTTTGCTATTTTTTTGGAAAATCCATGTTTTTGGGCCTAAATTAACCCAATTTAGTGCTCCAACTGTTTTAGAGACAAGTAATCTAATTGTTGAGGTAATAAATCATCCAAAAAAACAGTTTAATTCTTCGTTGGTAGGCCTATTCTACACACAAAACAGATTGTCTTCCTCTCCATCTATGCATATTGGCAATGCAGCCATCGTCTTTGAATGTATATTACACCCTACACTTATAGTTAAATATGTAAAGAAATGGAAAAAGCCAGTTTGGTTTCTGTCTCTCAAGGCCCCCCTCCACTTGTATAAAATACCAAAAAATTCAGCCATTATAGACTGTACAATATTAATTGACATGGAGAAAGCCAGTTTGGTTTCTGTCTCTCTAGGCCCCCCTCCACTTGTATAAAATACTAATAAATTCAGCCGTTATATACTGTACAATATAAATTGAAATGGACAAAGGCAGTTTGGTATCTGTCTGCATCAGATCCTCTCTCCACTAGGAGTAAAATAGAAAACTATTCAGCCGTTATATAATCTAGAATATAAATAGAAATTGAGAAAGGCAATTTGGTATCTGTCTGCATCATAATCATCAACATCATCATTAGCGCCCTCGTCGCCTACACAAATCTCCCCCTCATCCTCTTCTAATTCCAAAGTGGCATCCTCAATTTGGGTATCACCGGCTACACTCGGGCTATTAAGGCACACATCAGCAGAATGCTCATGATTAGACATCCCACTGTTGGATGGACTCTCCACAGGGATTGTTGTCATTTGTGAATCAGAGCAAATATTCTCCTGTAATGCCTCACTGTTATCTTGCAGCTCGGCTTTGACGCGTAACAGTAGTTGTGCACCAATTGTAGGCTGGGTAACTTTTTGGGATCTGCCACTAATAGCCAAAGGTGAAGGCCTCATTCTCTCTTTGCCACTGCGTGTGTAGAATGGCATGCTTGCAATTTTTTTTTTATCGTCACTTAACTTTTGCTCAGTTACACTTCTTTTTCGCTTCAATACAGTAATTTTTTTTTTGGTTTTTGTTTTTTGCACTAATTTGAAAACACTCTGTTGTTTGACATCGCCTTGGCCAGATGACGTACTGGGAACACTAACATCAGGACTGGTGACAGAACCTGGTTGCTCATTCAGATCATATGTGGACTGCTTTGAATCCATTCTGAGCGCAAACCACTGGGGAGTGCTAAAAATTATTTAGTAGATACTGCTGACAGATATGACTTTTGACAGCCAGAAATATTAATGCACAATTAGGGAGGACACCCCAAAAGCACTGAGGAGTGCTAAAAATTATTTAGTAGATACTGCTGACAGATATGACTTTTGACAGCCAGAAATATTAATGCACAATTAGGGAGGACACCCCAAAAGCACTGAGGAGTGCTAAAAATTATTTAGTAGATACTGCTGACAGATATGACTTTTGACAGCCAGAAATATTAATGCACAATTAGGGAGGACACCCCAAAAGCACTGAGGAGTGCTAAAAATTATTTAGTAGATACTGCTGACAGATATGACTTTTGACAGCCAGAAATATTTATGCACAATTATGGGGGACACCCCAAAAGCGCTGGGGAGTGCCAAATATGAAGAAAAAATAATAAACCTCTATCCTCCTCTCTGCACTAGCGATTTTGGTTAGAGCAATTGCAAGAACAATATTGTATTCTCTGTCCCTGCTCTAATTAGCCTATGACTACACCCTGCTCTCTCCCTCTGTCAAATGGCGATGGATTGCTGTGGAGGCGTGTATTTATAAAGTTGAAGTATCGCGAGAACCGAGCCCCGAGATCCGACGACGTCACAATGACGTTCGGCCTCAATTTGGATTCGGAATGGGCGGGAGAGTACCGAGCTGCTCAGCTCGGTACTCGGATACCCAAAGTTCGGGTGGGTTCGGTTCTCAGAGAACCGGACCCGCCCATCTCTATTTTTTTTACATTTTTGTTTCCCTGACTTAAAAACACTATGCACTTTAACATAGGCTTTAGCAGATGACGTAGAGGGATTACTATCATCATGACTGGTGCCAGCAGCTGCTCGGTGCTCCTGGACTGCTGTGAATCCATTTTGATAACACAGTACAATGTGACTCCAGATTAAGAACAACATTGCCAGCCCTATTATTTCTATTTCAGCAATGACAATTAACAATGCAGCCATGGAGCTCTCCTCTTTGTGTTTTACCTATATAACACAGTACAATGTGACTGCAGATTTAGAAGACCAAGCCTGCCAGCCCTATTATTTCTATTTCAGCAATGACAATTAGCAATGGTAGCAATGGAGATCCGACGACGTAACAATGACGTTTTGCCTCGTTTTTCAATTCCGAGGGCACGCGGAAGTTGGCATGATGCTACTGGACGGTGACGTCATGTCGCATGATGCCGGCTGGGGGTGGCATAAGGTATAATGTGGGTGGGGGTGGTGTGATGTTGCTGGGGGTGGTGTGATGTTGCTGGGGGTGGTGTGATGTGGCGATGGGGTGGCGTGATGTGGCTGGGGGTGACGTGATGTGGCATGATGTGGCTGCCGGGTGGCGTGATGTGGGTATGGGGTGGTGTGATGTGGCTGGGCGTGGTGTGAGGTGATGTGATGTGGCTGTGGGGTTGTGTGATGTGGCTGGCGAGGGCATGATAAATGTAAAATTATATTATAATGCATGTATTGTATACTGCATGATCTGTGTTGGGTACTGTGTTCACTTATTGCTCTGTTTTCCATATATTTAATGTACCTATAAATTTTTAAAAAACGGGTCCCAACATTGCAGGATATATAGAAGAATTCAGTGGCAGGTTGTGAAAGCTGCAATAATTGGTAGGATAGAGCAACAATATTTTAACACATAATATGACGTCTAAAGAGGCGCAGCCACACCCCATGTTGACCACGCCTCCAACACTATGTGTCACTGCACAGTGACACACAGCTCTTTTCCTACTCATCTATGGGGGAAGGGGGAGAGAGTCGCTGTACCAGGGCCCAAAATTGCACTTGGTGGCCTTGTGCTTGTGTCATTGTAATGTATGGCTGTAAGTACTCACTACTGTCCTCAGCATAATGTCGAAGGTACCCACTACTGTCTACAGTGTAGTGTATGGCTGTAGTTATCAGCTTGGGTCCAAAAAGCCAGGACTGTTCAGCCAGAAATTAGATTAATGGGAGGTACTCAAAAGTGCACTTATATTTAAGATAAGATTAACTACTTCTATGGGCAAGACCAATTTATCTTACTTCCTTACAAAAGCAATAAATGTATTACTATATTTCAGGATAAAAAATATATATTTAGCGTTTTGTGAACATCATCCTGTGTTCACATAATATAGGTAGGTAATAACTGTATTTTTTTCTTTTTTGCAAAAATAGTTTTTTTTTTTGCAAAAAAGCTTTTCAATCATACCGACATTCAAATTATAAAATTGGGGCACGTCAGAAGGGGAGAATGCCTGAGTCTTGGTTGGGACTGGTTTGTGCTTCTGACGCACTAGACCGCTTCAAGTCCCCCGTCCCCCGCATCCTCTAAAAGCATCCCTGTATTGCCACACACACCAGTAACAGGTCACACAGCACCCAGAATCAGAAACTGGGAGATATATAAGGACATACTTTAAATGATTCCCCAAAAAAAAATTTTCTCTCTATATTATTATGTGCTTTAATGTATTATGGTGTTTTGTAGCTTTTTATAAGACACTGTGTTTTATCATAATTTCTAACTAACCTTAAGCATCTTTTTGGATATCTGAAATATTGGGATACATGCATTAGTCTAGTACGCGGTAAATAGTCCATCAACAGCCAGGTCTCTGGATATGAACAAATCTCATATTTGTCAAAAGATTTAACACACATAATTGCATGAAATATTGATGTATATGGTCATAACTTATCCAACCACAAATTTCAACCACATGTCACAATTTCTATGGTTAAATCATTTTCCAAGGTCGTCATTCTAACAAATGAATTGTATTGTTAGGTTGGACAATATATATATTTTTTATGACCCTTAAGGCCAACAACAGGAAGTTCACATCAGAAGGTGCCAGCTGTTTGGGGTTTAGCTGTCACTGGTATATATGTGTTTTAAAGTGCTGTGATTTTATCATGCCTAAATTATTGTCTATGCACAACTTCCACATAGTGGAGGAAACCGTTTTGTGGGCTGAGCCAATATTCAGTCCACTAATTTCTAAGGAACTTGACCTATCACTGAAGCAAGAGGCACATAATACCTTATGCCTCAATAATGTTAATTGTTCCTAGTGAGTGGCTGTAATTCTCATTAAATGAGAGGAACAAATACGATGGGGACAGTACAGTAAATATGCTCTGCCAGTGGCGGGTAAGGGGCTGGACTTCTAGCCCCAAATAGCGCAGATTAATGATGGAGAATTAACCATTGCGAGATTAATAGCAGTTGCTGTGTTAGCATGGCTGGAATAGCTATGTCCTATCGGAATACCTCCCAACATTCTATTTTGGACATGGCTCAAAAGAAGCTGTTATGTTATGACGCGGCCGCATCCCCTGTCATATGATGCGGCCGCCTGTGTGCCCCCCGGCCATCCCTCTCCCAGCCCGCGCCTGATCACACTGCAGCACATACTCACAGATGTAAAGTCAGTCAGGCAGTAATACAATATTATGCAGATGGTATAAGCACTTTGGTTATATACTACAGGTCCATGTAGTATATTTATATTGGTGCCAAACAATATAAGAAACAGGCCCCTTATTTAGGTATATGATTAGAGAACCTCCGGTCACTTTAATATATATATATCATCATCATCATCACCATTTATTTGCATAGCGCCACTAATTCCGCAGCGCTGTACAGAGAACTCACTCACATCAGTCCCTGCCCCATTGGAACTTACAGTCTAAATCCCCTAACATACACAGACACAGACTAGGGTCAATTTCGTTAGCAGCCAATTAACTTACCAGTATGTTTTGTGGATATATGTATATATATATATATATAAATGTACACACACACATATGACACAGTTAGGACACAGCTCTAACCGATACGTCTTTCTCCATCAACGATCACTGGAAGAACGTTGCGAAAGCTGAACTTCAGGTCGTCCACGCTAATGGGCACAGGTTTCAGCCTGCGCTGAATATACCCCTTGAACCCCAGTCGCTGTGTTGAGAGTTGCAGTGTTATTTGTTTACTGTATTGTACTGTACTGTTATACCATAGACTTTCTTGTTGTGTTTCACTCTGTATGGCGCTGCAAACCTGATGTGATGCCCTATATATAAAGATTAAGAGTAATAATAATACTATTTAATAAATAAGGACCTCATTTAGAGTTAGGAGTAAATCCAGCAAGAAGGTGCAATTTTGCATTTTGGTAGAACCATATTATGTTGTGAGGGGACAAACTTAAAATATTCAGACAGACAGTATTTTCCCTGCATGCATAAAAATTACATTTGCACCCTTTGCATCGCACGCAACATTTTTTCTCCAGGTGCAAATTTGGACCCTAAAGCTGGGTTTGTTTATTTGTCTAAAACATGAAAAAAAGATATTTGACTAAACAAGTGCTGTCATAATGTGTAATAAAAGATTCACTTAAGCACAGCAATAACCAACAAAAGGCGTAGTAATAGAGTTAGCACCGATACCAACTGCTCCTAATCAGCAGCGATGGTGCTTCCAAGGTCACAAGGAAAATAGCATCAGACATAGAAATCAAGGGGGGATAATGTGGGATATATTTAGGATATACCCCAGAAAGTCATACTGTGTTGTGGATGAGGCTTGTGCAGTGTATGTGTTGTGTATTGTGTGATGTGTAAGTTTTGTGATGTGTGTGTGTTGGCAGTTTGTGTTTCTTTGCACCAGAGCCCAGAAGCACAGGATCTTTTAGTTACACCACTGTGCACATCTACCAAAGCCATCACATAAGTTAAAACTTTCTCAGCAACAATTCATTTGTCTAATTGATGCTCTTTCATTTCAAATCATTTGTTTTTTCAGAACACATTTTCAGTTACTGATTTACTTTCCCTCCCTCGAAGATATCAAGACCTCTGATAAATCACCAGAGTGCAGGAGGCATTCTCCCATATTTTACACGGACCGCTGCTCTTTTTAATCTTTACGTTCACACTTGTAGGAAAACCAGCTGGAAGAGTGAATTGATTAGTAACGTCAAGAATCTCACTTAATACTCAGAGAAACTGCTATTACACTTATTTGTCTAAAAGTACTGAAGCGACTAATGATGCCCAACTGATCTAAACAAATCTTATATAAAAATGTTACAAATGCGCTCAAACCAAAAGCAGCTCGCTAGTCATCATCAATATCATCACTACAGTTTATTGACCAAGAAGATGTTCACATGGTACAAAGAACAGAGAGAGCCCTGTACGTGTGTGCTTACAGTCTAGAGGCATTTCCATTCATAAGTCAAGCTCAAAGGGGCGTATTCAATTGTTAGCGTTAACGCTAACAAACGAGCGCTGGAAAAATCTTAGCGTTAATACGGTAAATACTCGCAGAATTTCAGCTCGCTGCTCCCTGAGCTGCGAGCTGAAATTCCGCGAGTAAACTGCCGTATTAACGCTTTTCGCGCACAATATTACCGTATAAACGGTAATATTTTTCGAGCGCTCGTTTTTCAGCGTTAACGCTCACAATTGAATACACCCCAAATAGTCTAATAAATACAAGTGTTGGATTCAAAGCTGTAGATGACCGCAAGTGTCGCAATATTGCCTATTTCCTTAAGTAAATATAACTGGGGGTATATATGCTAAGAAGATGCATTTGTGCAGTAACACATCAGACATTTGCCTTTGTAGCCTATCTCTATTTTTGTTTATGTTTTGGAAGCCTGGGAGAGGCTGACTAAATGTGTGCCATGCATCTGGCTTAGTTCAAGGTACTAATTAACGCTGTAATGGGTCTTTGTGTGCGAACTTTGATTAGAGGAGCTGCTCTGCTTAATGTTGACTAGCTGTGTTGCAGTGAGAGTAGACTTGCCAGATGCTTAGTTAGTGGCAGAATCTAAGGTCATTTATTCATACCTCCCAAATAAATAGGGACAGTCTCAATCTGAATACTCACGGGTTTATTAACGGTTGTAATGGGGAATGGATACTACTAGTGTTGAGTGCAAATTTAAAGAAACATTGGGGTGCCATCTCAGTTCAAACGAAAAGAAACTTTATTTAAAAAAAACGCATCCTCCTTCAGCACATAAGTATACCGGTTGCACAATGAAATAATACTGGCAGTACTGGTGTCGTGGTTGAGGTTGTTACACAGCAAACAGTTCGATTTAACCATGAATACAGACAGATAGTAGACATGGACCAGAGGTTCTTGCACACCCATCCCACTATTCAAGAACTCCTCTTCATGCACTCCATCCTCTACACCAGGAACTCTTCTCTACAACTTTATCCATACTCCCTTCATGCAGTGACCCCCCCCCCCCCTTCCCTCACGGTATGGGTATACTTTCCAAAGGGGCTCTCCTGCTGCTGTTGTATAGTAATCCCAAATATCCAAGGACCTTCCATCATCCCTCTATTGAAGCTGAAAAAAAATCTTAAGGCATCACTTCCAGATTGCTTCATATCACATATCCCAGATACCAGGGATTCTTCTACTGCAAGCTTGCAGCCTCTCGCAGCACTCCCCTAACTGCATGGTCCAACCGTACTGCTATACACCATTCATCTCCTCCCAGGGTGCTAACACAAGTAATCACTGGGGACATCCTGCCCCTTCCTGTGTCACAACGTACTCTGTGGCAGGGGCCATCCACTCACCCTTTCTGGTGCTTCTACTTAATGGAACACACCGCTCTCCACCTTAGTCTTGCGCCTGGGGAGCACTCTTCAAGGTACCCCTGATAGTGGGCATCCCCCTCTGTCTCTGCTCCTCTCTACTGCCCCTCTGTTATGGAGCCTTAATCAAATGGTGCCTTGTGGTCTCTGCCATGCACCTCCCCCTATTTAATTTAATCTGAGGGTCCCTAGACTCCCTCGTGGAGTCACATGCCGGTGTGGCCTTTTTGCATCCTCTGCACACCCCAATATGGTCACTTCCCTATTCACAGGAAAACCAGAATCTTTTATAGACTCTAGTCCCCCATGTGATAGTCCTACCTCTGGCTCTGGCTCTTTCAAACCACGCTGTTGGCCACACCTTTACCAATGATGCATCTCCAGTGACGTGACCACATGCATCACTGGAGCAGTGCTACCTAGCCTAAGCACTGCCTCACTACACTAAATATGCCCCGGTGGCCTAGTTTGTGATCACAGGGGGGGGAGCGGAGGCCTCAACAGTGTAATTCCAGTTCAGTGGGTCTTAAATTTGTAGATATGCCCCAATCAGTGCTGCTGTAAATAGCAGCCATTGTGATATGGCCACACTCCCTTCCACAGAGTCAAGGAGATGCAAAGTTGTGAAGTCTGATTTTTTCCAACACTGGAGCTAAAAAGAAAAAGTTAAAAATCTGAGATTCTAGGGCTTTCAAGTATTACTGGAGGCAACCTGGATATCCAAAACCTCATCACCCAATTTAAAATCGGTAAATGAAAGCAATTTCAACTTTTAAAATGACTGGTCTCCAGGCTCAGTCCAACTTTTCCGCTCATCACGACCACAACAGCACCATGAGACTGATAAGAATAAATACAACTATAAGCTCACAGTATGGATAATTTACTAGAAAAGATAAATTAGTTTACACTATCACCCGTAAAGAGAGGCTACACAGTGACAACTTAAGATACAGCACCACCCGCTGTCCCTCCAGTCACTAAGAAACACTTAGCCTATATCTGTTGTTATACTCCAAAACCCCTTTCAACATCTAAGGCTTAGTAGACTAAACCCAATTTCCTTAACTTGTGAGCTTGTGGTTTCTTTCCCCAGGTAGTGGCTTTGTACCATTCAATTTCTCCATCTGTGCTACGCTGAACTTTGAATGTCCAATTGTTGCCATTGGCTTTTCTTCCTGCTGGTAATTTAGGGAGTATCCAGATATGGTTGTCGTGCATGGACTTACTCCATTTCAGCTGCTTTTGTCAACCTGTTGGCTTCCGCTTCCGAAGGATGATGAATGTCTTACCAGGATGAGGGTTCACATTTACTAATTGCACTTGATTTGTATGAGGCAGTTCACCCTTGTTTTCCCTTGTTGAATACCTTACTTCATCCTCCAGGCCCTCAAACATGGGCCGGTAAGTTCACGGTGTAGAGACAATCTGGCAAATATCTTAATGCAATAGAAATATTTTCCATTAAAGATGAGTGTCAAAAGTTAATAAACTCTCTTATTAAGAGGCAAAAAGGTCTATGTCCTGTACCACATCATCATCATCATCATCATTTATTTATATAGCGCCAGCAAATTCCATAGCGCTTTACAATTGGGAACAAACAGTAATAAAACAATACTGAGTAATACATACAGACAGAGAGGTAAGAAGGCCCTACTCGCAAGCTTACAATCTATAAGACAATGGGAGATTGATGAATGAGGGTAAGTGCTACATCAAATTGCTTATTTATTTTCCAGCTAGAATGCAAAGGGAAAAAGTATTGAGTGGGCTGTGTTCAGTCACACAGCAATGTTGGTCAGAGGTTTGTTGTCTTGTTTTAGCTGTGTAGTGGGTGGTAATAGGGTAACCTAGGGAGATTAAGATGGTGGGTGAGGAATATTATAAGCTTGTCTGAAGAGGTGGGTTTTCAGAGAACGCTTGAAGGTTTGAAAACTAGAGGAAAGTCTTATTGCGTGAGGGAGGGAATTCCACAAAGTGGGTGTGGCCCGAAAAAAGTCCTGTAACCGGGAATGGAAGGATGTGATGCGAGTGGAAGAACTTTGAACCCGGGAGCCTGTTCTGGGCCTTCCACTGCATGGATTTGGTTTGTTTGTCTGCCCGGTAATACATTTGGACACCCCTGCGCAGATTGGCATGAAACCAAAGTGAGGAGGTCCAGCTGGATGCTAGCGAGGTTTTAGGAGGTTTCGAGTCCCGATTGGACCTCCCATTGGTGAACGATGGGGTTTGACCCAAGGAATCTGTTCTGAGCCTTCCCTTGGATGGATTTGGATGAAAACTTCACAGAGTGGTAACATTGCATCCCAAAAAGACTCACTAGGGGGTTGAGGTCCTAGTCGGAACTACTGTTGGTGTACCCTGGCCAGAACTTTGACCCGGGGAGCCTGTTCTTGGCCTTTCACTGGATGGACTTGGAAAACATCTATATATATATTTATAAAAGAGGAAGTTTGTTTCTTTGTTTGTTGGCAAATATCTTGCCTCCCACCACACACAGCACTAGCGCCCCCACATATGCCTATGCTGGTCACATACAGCCCAGTCCTTACTATCATAATCACAGGATTGGGCCTCCAACAAGATCTGCTCGCTCATCTCCTGAAATACTGCGCTGCCTCAAGCATTCTTATAATTTAAGTGTCTACAGATTGTTGTATCTCTTCTACCATAAACCTGAGGAAACCTCAGAAGAGCAGGAGATGAAGATTGACTACATACAAGTTGCTCAAACCTTAGTCAAATGCACCCATATTATCACCATAACCGGAATTGCAAAGAACATACTTTAAAAGACTGCAGTTGGATGACCAAGTTTTGCTAATTCTGTGACTATGACAAACTGCTCGCTCTTTACATTTAGACCCCTCATCAATGACTCATTCTAAAAGGAGTTTAATTATATTGTAATACATCTTTGTCCTCCCAGCTGCATTTTTTATCTAACACTATTATTTCTTTCCATTAATCAATCTTCAAAGACAGACTGAGAAAAGAAAACACCACAGGTGACTTTTCTCTTCAGATGGTTAGATCTTAAATTCTAAGTAAGAGGCTCCAGGTGGACAATTAATATTGTTTAGTATAATTCTAGTAGTGCTTAGGGTCATGTGAAGACCGTTTGTACATTGCCAGCATGGCGCTGTCCTGGGGAAAAAAGAATGTTACTATTCCATAAGAAAGAAATTTCCTATAGATAATAGACATGTTTCATGCATGATAATGTATTCATCATTAAAATAAGAATGACCGTCTGTTGTTGCAGTGATTATATGTGTGCTGTGATTACGTTGTGTGCGTTATTTAGTTAATAGCACTGGTAGCACTTAGTATTAAGCAGATGAAATCATCAATCAAGTATTCACAGTTTTAGAATTATTTTGTTGTATGGTATTCTTTAAATCTAAGCAAAACAGAGAAAATATAACAGGCCTGATTCATGTCTCAACGCAACTTGCACCGTTCCACCTCTCAAGTCGTGTGGTCAGTTGCGTCCGGGCATGAATTGAATGCAATTGCGCTCACAGATGTAATGTCCGTTTCTGATGATGCGCAGTGCGGAATCACGCAAAAGACGCTACGCAAAGGGACATATGTCCGCACATCAATCAGGCCCAATGAATCGGGTTTTGCCTGGATTGATTCATCCCCATAAACAAGCTGACTTTAGTAATAAAAGAATAGAAGTGACAGTGAAGTAATGATAAATAATTTACAGTTTTATAGATAGAGGTAGACTTAATAAAAATATATTCACCATTCATTTATTTTCTTGAAGTAATCCATGGCAGCTCGTACAGTGTCCATAGCATTCGAAACGCGTTAGCAGTTTTTTCTGGGACAGCTGTCTACTCCTTACCTGCTATTGGAATCTTACACCATCTATTGTGTAATGTATATGTGTGGACTTATTAGAATCCGACAGCATTGCTATAGGTGATGGCGAGGAGACGTGCTACTTTGCTTCCGTGTACCACTTTCCGGATGGCTGTTTCCAGTGCAGGGAGCTACAGCCGTAATACCACCAAGTTCATTCGAGAGAGTGTGTTATTCTGCCTCTTTGTGTGAGCCATCTGACGGTTGCTGTCTGAGATCACCCAGATGGGGATTAAGACAGAAGACTAAACCACTACTCCAATAAGTATATCAGACTCAGTCTACTTGTTTCCAACACTAATTACCTTGGGAGGATTATATTATGCCTATTTCAGCATACAGATGTTATCCCAATACCAGGTTTCATACAAACTGACACATTATTATAGTCCGCTATTTTTACAATGCTCATATATATAGTTTATGTCTCAGTGATTTTATCCTTATGCTTTATAATGATTAATATTTCATGAACGTATTGTTATTTGTTGGGTCAATAAATATTTTATATGAAACTATTATGTATCCTGCCATGATCTAAAATGATTTTTATTTACCTCTTTCCAGCACTGCTCTATATGTGTCTTTTTGAGCTCGCACAAGGGGTAACATCTCCACTTCTTCAAACCCGCAGTTTAGTAAATATACCACCTGGAGTGTATATTAGGTGACTTCTCCTTCACTCTGGTGCTTTTGAGAAACTTCCCAAGTGGTCCTACAAAAACATAAACATGGAACATAGGTGAGAGTATTGGACTGTCATGGAGTACTTCAATAAATTAATGGTAAGTATAATTCTCTTATATCCTTTGCTTGTCCATGGCAGCCTTTACCGAAGCAGTATAAATCAAACAGGATGGGCTTAAGAACAACAAATAATTTGAGTTTTTATTGAACGACTTCTTGAAAGATTTTTTTCCCAAAACTGTGTATCAGCAAAGGATGTGACAACTAGAAAATAATGTCTGGTGAAAGTGTGCGGCTGTCATTCATTGAGGCCTGAGCCCTACTTGCACAGGAGGTAGCCACTGCCCTTGCAGAATGTGCCTTTAAAACTTGAGTCCCCTTGTGGAGCTGTGCAATGACATCTCTAATCCATCTTGCAAGAGTAGGTTTAGCTGGAGCACAGCTTTTGCGGGAACCTCCAGGAAGAACAAAAAACTACTCTGTCTTTCTGAAGCTTTTTGCTCTGGAAAAGTAAACGGATGCTCTAAAAAGATCCAGAGTATGTAATCGTTCTTCTTTTTTATTAGTTGTTTGTGATCAGAAAAGATTTAAGTATATTCTCCTGCTTGATATGGAAAGTCGAAACTACTTTAGGTAGACAAGCAGGATTAGTTCTTAATATTACATTGTCCACATAGATACTTAGAAAAGGTTCTTTACACCCCAAGGCAGGCAGCTCTCCAACAAAGCGAGCATTTTGCTACCAAAATCAATACTTGAAGAGGGAGCCATTTAAGGAGACTATCCTGTAAAGGCACAAAGAGATCCAAAATGATGGCATCCCAAGCAATATTGGGAAACCAAAATGCCACAAAAGGTTTGTTTCTAGACCATAATCTTTTTACTGCATGAAAAAATGAAGGTCAGCTTGGTGTCAAGTGAAATATTGAGTGCAGATACCTGAACTTTTAAGACAGAAAGAGACAGACCTTTATCAAAAAATTTCTGTAATCAATTCCAGAACAATTGAGATATTGATAGAGCTCTTAATCCTACTGCCCAGGGCCATCTTTTCCATTGGGCACGATGGGCAGCTGCCCAGGGGCCCCACAGGCAAGGGGGCCCTATAGGCAGGGCTCTTAATGAGAATAAATAATCCTGAAAAAGATAAAAACCTGCAAAAAAAACCTTCAAGGGTCACTAAGCAAGTACATCTATCTATCTCTATCTCTATATATCTATATCTATATCTGTAATCTGTATACATCTATATATCTATATCTATATCTATATCTAGGGGCCCCGGTGCACTGCTTTGCCCGGGGGCCCATAATGTTGTTAAGATGGCCCTGCTACTGCCCTGATGTCCCTGTTATGGGTGTACAGTTGGACTACCTTGGTATTCTGAGCTTTTGCCCACAGATCCATGTCAGGAAAACGTAACCTCTGAATTAGTATTTGAAAGAATGCCCATTCTTTTGGGTGGATTTGACACCCACTGAGGTAATCTGCTATGGGATTGTCTTTGCCTGCTACATGAAGAGCAGAAAGGTACTTCACATTGTTTTCTGTCCATGACATCACCGCTGTCACTTCTGACATCATAGTGTTCCTCTTGTTGCTTCCTTGCTTATTTATAAGAACGACTACTGTACTGTTGTCATAAATGATCTAGGGATGTTTGTGTTGTAAGGAAGACTGAAAATGCTGAATTGTAAAGCGCTACGGAATCTGTTGTGTGCACCTACTCTGGTTCTGAAAAAATCATACCTTAATATGTGAACTTCGGAAGTTGTCATAAGTTCACTCTGCAGTTTATTCATATAGTATATTCATACACCATCATAACGTATACATTAACTACATTGTACCATTGAAGTTCATTGTATCAATGAAGTTCACTGTTATTAATACTGTGCAGTTCATTCACACATATGGTTGGAGTTACCATGAGTACTAATGAAATTTACGAGAGGTATGACACTTACACACATAAATATTATTCATTTATTTATTAATTTCTTTTAGATTTTTAATATATAACAAACATATTATTTAATGGTACATTGGACAATTGTGACCCCAAGATCCCTCTTTCCCAGCTGTATGGAATTTAGTACATTTGCTTGTTATTAAAGATGATCATTTTGTAACCTTGCGCTACACATGTTTAATAATTTTCTCTTCCAATTAACCCAAAAAGAAGATTATGTTTGTTTTAGCCATTCTTGTAAAAAATGACTTTGGATGATTCTGGAATGACTCATAATTGAGTCTTGAATTAGCTAAAATCCTTTTTTCCTGGCACTTCAAGAAAGCAAAGTCGGGTGTATTTATATAAGTGTATATATGGCAGGTAAAGTGAGAGATTAACTGTATGTGCGAGTTTAGCCTATATGGGGACTTGTCACTCTTTCCAGATGAAAGAACTTTCTTCTTCTTTTATTGAAGAATGTTGTTTATAGAAACAGGTTTGAATGACATAGTTTTATTTAAATCTATACTTTACATACATAAAACACATTTTTATGGTTATCAAAATCTCTTGCTGGTTGGTATTACAAATTGCTTTCATCTGATTTGCTGGAGGTATATCTCTGGAAGATGTTATGTTTTTTTTGGCCTTATGAAGTTGGGAGGACTCACTAACTATTACATAGAACTCATTGAGGAAATGAAACCGTTATAGTTACAGTAATGTGCATGTTGAATAATGATTCTCAAATAGAAGTTAATTTGCTAGGATTGAAAATAAGTATTACATGACGATTGTGATTTATCTTCGAACAAGGTACTAAAAAAATCATTATTTTTCTTTGTCTGTGTGTGTGATTCTAGAATGAGCCTTTAAAACCACAAATACATTACATGTTATTACGGTATTCCTCCACTATAACTAATAATTCAGACTGTCTAGGACTTCAAGACACAGAATGAAAACATGATAAAAGGGAAAATAGTTTCACATGCATTTATATATATAGGACTTCTTTTCCGACGTAAAGACATAGAGCCAAAATGGGGCGAGATTTTTATAATTGAGGCCTGTAGGCAGACAGCCTTTGCCACGCCAAAACCACAAACTCCGCCATCCATTAACCACACCCCTGTCACACAGAACATTGGCTGGTTTGTAAGTCTTGTCACAGAGAAGAATATTATTTATCCAACCACAGAAAAAACCTGCTGATCTGGTAAATCCCTAAACAAGTTATTATAACCTTCCCGAGCTAAACTTATATCAGTAGAATGTTATTCCCTTCTTTATTTTACTTTGTGGATATGGAAAGAGCCGCCTCTTAGGCTTTGCGTCTCCAGAGCCAACCTTAGTAACACGCAGTGACATGCGCCCACGTTGACACAATATCATAGTGGAAGCTAGGTGGAATGTTGTACAGACGGTAGTAGGCTTTCTCTCTCTCACCAGCACTAAGGATGCACACATTAATATCAGCAACTCTTCTATTCTCCAACTACACCCTCCTATCCTTCACCCTCACTTTACCTCATGCATCCCCTCCCCTGCCCCCAAATCCACAGCCACACCTAAATATACTCGACTCAATCCACTTTTTATTTTTACCAGAACAACTACTCTGTCTTATACACACCCTGTTCTGGCCTGATCAGGCTGTCTCTTTGTACAGTCACTTTAGCCGTAGACAATGCAACTCCAGCCACACATACAGTCTCCGATGATCGAAACCTCACTCATGGCACAGCAAACAGATCTGCACTGGGGGAAATCTCCACCCAAAGTAGACTTCCTTCTCTATATATTCATCCTTTCATCTTACAACGCTGCTGTTTCACTTGCCAAGCAATCATTCTTCACTTTTCTAGTATCCACTCAGTCTTCTAACCCCAAGGCCTCGTTGCCACCTTCCAATCGCTTATCAAACATCTGCACCAACTCCTCCTTTCTGTCATACAGCCTAAGAGTGTGGCACCTACTTCAAAGATAAAATTGACACAATTCGACAAGATACTCCCTCATTCCAGAACCTGGCCACCCTTCCACATTCTCCTACATCCCTCAATCCAGCCTCAGTTCATTCTCTCCAGTAACGGAGGGCAACATATCTGCACTTATCTTTTGATCACACCCTTCAACCTGCTCCCTCCACCCTTTTCATTCCCAAGTTTCCTGCTCCCTTTTCCCCACTGCATGGCCACCTCTAGTTCACCTCTTGAACCCTTCCCTCTCCACTGGCATCCTCATTACACTTACCATTACTTATCTCTCCAATCCTAAAGAAACCATCTCTTTATCCAGCCTGTCTCTCCAACCACCGCCCTAGCTCTTTCCTCCCCTTTGCCTCCAAACCTGTGGAAGCCTCATTGCTTTTCAATGTGAGAGCGTTACTATTGTTATTATTGTTGATTTGTAGGGTTCCTTCGTGCTCTGCAGCTCTGTACAGTGGGAAAAACAGGCTTACACAAGATAGGGCATAAACAGGGCTGCCAAGAGGAATTCAGGGCCCGGGTACAACAAATTCATGGGGCCCCCCCTCATAGTCGAGTAAGCCCCAAAAAAAATTTAGGCGGCGCAAAATTTTTCAAGGTTGTCGTCATGCATTCAGGGGCGTGGCAATGTGCCGTTGGGGCGTAGCTAGCCTAACGGCGGTGCAAAATTTTTCGGGGGTGTGGTCATACATTTAGGGGCATGGAAATGCACCGTTGGGGCGTAGCTAGCACATCAAAATCACTAGGTCCTGAATTCACCAGAGTGTCACATATGTCCCAGCACGCCTGAGTTTTAAGACATCTAGCACCACAGTGTGTACACAAAGAGTTCAGTTTTTGTCTGCACCTTACATTGGGCACAACACTCACCAAAAAGTGACATTGTCCCTACTAGAATCACAACATTTCACACACTCTGCTGCTCTCTCCTACCTGTTCTTCTCACTTTCACCACCTGTGACTGCTGCTTTCTTTAGTTGCGTCTTGTCCGGATCCTGGAATGTTGAAGGACCTATTTGGAAAAAAAAATGGCTACATTTAGAAAATTACAGCCAGCCCCGGCGTTAAATCAATAGCACCCACGATTAATAATTAAGCCTTCCTCCAGCCCCAACATTAAAATAATAGTATTCACATTTAATAAATAAACCTATTCCCTTCCTGCAAACAACAATACCTATTTCCCGCAATCATTATTACTGCCATTAAATAACTCATAGTCACATTTAATAAATAGACCTCATTCTCCCTAAACTCACCCCCATATTCAATAGATCCCAAACCACCCCATCTTAAATTAATAGTCCCCACTATTAAATTGCCCCACCATCACCCTACAAACAAAATAGCGCCCATTAATTAGTGCTTCTCTCCCTTTTTTAAAAAAATTAGTGCTTCTCTCCCCCTTTTTTTTTAATTAGTGCTTCTCTCCCCTTTTTTTAAAATTAGTGCTTCTCTCCCCTTTTTATTTTAATTAGTGTTTCTCTCCCCTTTTTATTTTAATTAGTGTTTCTCTCCTCTTTTTATTTTAATTAGTGTTTCTCTCCCCTTTTTATTTTAATTAGTGTTTCTCTCCCCTTTTTATTTTAATTAGTGTTTCTCTCCCCTTTTTTTTTTAGTGTTTATCTCCTCTTTTTTTTAATTAGTGTTTCTCTCCCCTTTTTATTTTAATTAGTGTTTCTCTCCCCTTTTTTTTTTTTAGTGTTTCTCTCCCCTTTTTTTTCAAGTGTTTCTCTCTCCTTTTTTTTTAATTAGTGTTTCTCTCCCCTTTTTTTTTCAAGTGTTTCTCTCTCCTTTTTATTTTAATTAGTGTTTCTCTCCCCTTTTTTTTTAGTGTTTATCTCCCCTTTTTTTTTTTGTGTTTCTCTCCCCTTTTTTTTTAATTAGTGTTTCTCTCCCTTTTTATTTTAATTAGTGTTTCTCTCCCCTTTTTATTTTAATTAGTGTTTCTCTCCCCTTTTTTTTTTAGTGTTTCTCTCCCTTTTTTTAATTAGTGTTTCTCTCCCCTTTTTTTTTTTTTTTTTTTACTCTCTGCCTCTCTCCCCTGGTTTTTTTACTTGCTCTTCTTTATAGCACTGTCCCTTTCTGTTTCCCTCCCCTTGCCTCTCCGCTTCATTACTTACCTTTTTTCTACTCTTCTCTTCTCTTCTTTCTTCTATCTTCCCTGCTTTCTTCTGGTCTTGTCTGGTGCTCCTCACTGACTGCCGGGCGTGACTTGATGACGTCACGCCCGTCAGTCAGTGTGAATGAAGAAGAGAGGAAGGAGGGACGAAGTGCCGAACACGTGAGTATGAATCATTCTTTATTTTTTTTCTCTCCAGCTCCCCCCACCAACGACGGAAACCCCCCCCGCGGAAAAATAAAATACAAAAAAAAAAATCACCAAATAGAAAAAAAAAAAAAATTACAAATTAGGACGCGAGGGCCCGGCCCGGGCCCCCTGGCAAGCCCGGGTAAAATGTACCCGCTTCCCCCCCCCCTCTCGGCGGCCCTGGGCATAAAAGGTAGACAAAATAAATGCAGACATGACAAGAAAGGGTGGGAAGGACCTTGCTCACTATAGAGCTCACAATCTAAAAGGAAAAGGTCACAGTAAAAACAAAAAGGATCAAGTTTGGTGCAGAGTGCAGATTGGGACCATTGTGAGGTTATATCAATGTGAGTAGTACAGGTTGGAGCAGGGTAAATTCTAATTAACAGGTGGATTTTCACAGCTAAGGAGCTTGGACAACACCCCTAGCAATAGCAAAAAAAAAAGCAAAAGCATTCATACAGAGAGCATACACATAAAGAAACAGAGGAGCACAAAAAATAGAGACCTGGGGGTATATTTACTAAAATGCAGGTTTGAAGAAGTGGAGATGTTGCCTATAGCAACCAATCAGATTCTAGCTATCATTTATTTAGTACATTCTACAAAATGACAGTTAGAATCTGATTGGTTGATATAGGGAACATCTCCACTTTTTCAAACCCGCAGTTTAGTAAATATACCCCCTGCTCTGATTCAGTCTGCAAAGTATATTCATATTTATTTGGTAAAATATAATTATCCTATGTTTGTATATGTGTAGCGCATTGCGGGTACTGTTCAGTAAGCACACGATAAACCACTGGATGTGAGAGACTGATATATGTTCATGAGACATTAAAGATATCTATAGTAAGTGTATGTCAAATATATCCATAGAATGCTGCCAGTATGAATATGGGGAATATCATCATCATCATCATCATTTATATAGCGCCACTAATTCCGCAGCGCTGTACAGAGAACTCATTCACATCAGTCCCTGCCCCATTGGAGCTTACAGTCTAAATTCCCTAATATAGACACACACGCACACACAGACAGACAGACAGAGAGGGAGAGACTAGGGTCAATTTTGACAACAGCCAATTAACCTACCAGTATGTTTTTGGAGTGTGGGAGGAAACCGGAGCACCCGGAGGAAACCAGAAACCCCCCCTGCGTGCGCCCCTGATACCCTCACAACAAAATATGTTAATACAATGTGATATATGGAAAATATACAGTATGCTACAATGCACATGTCCTTTTAATGCAGAACATGGCTTATCCAATGGACGATAATCATACTGAAGAAGAAAGCACACTTTGAGGTTCTAATGATGAACATGTTTTTAAGATTTACTCCAAATATTTGAAAGAAGTAGAATGTCACTGAACATCTGCACTCTATACCGATAGTTGACACAATCAATGCACTATCCCATGCAGTGTGCTTTAGGTAATGTATAACAGTGTGTGTGGACGTATATAACACATTCTTCAGTTGTGGTTGAAAGACTTGATGCAGGGAGCAGAAGGATATCTTGAGCCCACAGTGTTTCATGTAAATGAAAAGCAGAATGTTTAATAGATGTGACTACAGAAATGCATTAGAAGGGTATGTAAATAATTTTGGCATAAAAAGAAGAAAAGGAATCATTTAGTCAACTATATCAAACATATATAATAGGATAAACATCACAACACATTCATAAAATAATAAACAATTTAACATAAAAGTGAATAAGTTAAAGACAAAACATCTAAAAATTCTTAAACTATGTTAATGAATACCAAATCTAACCAAACATGAGATTCTGTATCAACCCTGACACACCCACATTAACCTGAGACTTTGATCCCAAATTGGAAAGACAAATCACTCTTTAGTCCCAAATCTAAATAAAATGATGTACCAAAATCAGAGATATTGGTGTCTATGCTCTCTTCCATTTGAAAGTGGTTCTGTGTAGAATCTGCAAAGTCATTTTCATTGAGAAAACTGTGCTTATGTAGTCTCCATGTGCCCAAACACAGGACAATCCAGCTACTTGGCTCAACCACCAAAGGAGTGTGTTAGAAAATCGGAGGAGTAATGAGGTACGTTGTAGTTGCAAACAATATGGAGTTTATTGAAGAGTTCAAAAGCAAACAGGAAATAAACACAATCTCTAAAGAAATTCTGGTATGATGATCAGGCAGAAGATTACAAAGGAATCATGCAGTAATGTGACAGTCTGAGGCAATGCAAAAATATGAAGTAGAACACTGAAGATATTTCTGGTGCAAGTTAACCCAGTATTAAGCAATGGAAGGAAGTAACTAATGTCTCTTGTAGCAAGGCTGGTGCAAATGTTCACAGAGTCCATTAATAACTGTGATGCCCTACTGGAGAACAAAGCTGAATTATCGCAGTCCATATCTGGGGATTCTGAGTTAATGCAGAGTTGAAGACAGGAGACAAAAGAAGCAATGATAGGAATAAACAAACTGAATTAAGTAACCATGATTCTGGTGTCCAAAATGAACAAAACCAGAACTAGCAAAACTGTACGGTGCAGTCTAGAAAGCAGGATACATTTAATGCTGAAACAGGAACTGGTTCAGTGACAGGAACAAACAGGTCAGGATACAGGAACCAAGAGCATGCATGTCAAACGCAATCACTGGCAATGAGTGCATGGCCAGTGATGGTTTAAATAGTGAAGTGTTCCATAAAGGTCACAGGGGTAGGCACACCTGCACAGCAGCTCAGAACTAATTTACAGCAGTAAACAGTCCTTTCAGAGGGAGACACAAATGTGTAGCTTATGTGCATGGCAGATCTGAGTGCTCAGGATGCAAGACAGATTTAACCCTAATAGAGTGAGCAAGAGTAAGAGTTAGTGTAAAGAGAAGGAGAGATGGTTTATATAGGGTCCTAAAGAGATAGGACATTAAAGAACAGTAGGCCAACATGCTGGGGTGAAGACAGTGTTCTTGCACTGGAGCCCTGTAGGTGAAGTAGCCCATTTCACTATGCTTTTCAACACCTCTCTGGCTTATTTATACGTATGGTACTATTTGCCTTTAACTTTTTTTTATATATTTTGTTTTTGAAATAAATCAGCTTCTCATGTTCTTGACAAAGGGGCCGTATCCCTTGAAACGTAGTGGTTCTCATCCTCCTGGAATAAACACACTCTAATTGGTCTCTACATCTCTGAGTGCAGTTGATGGCTCTTGTTGAGATAGTACTACTGAGGGATCCATGGTGGTGACCCTTCCACTATTGTTCACTAGAAGTAAGAAATGTGACTTGATTCCAAGGTTTGCACCATGGTTTATTATAAAAAAAATATACCACCACTAATATTTGGCTGTGTGGCATTGCATGTGTTTCATCCAGATGATTTTTTTAATACCTAAATTGTCAGTGAGACATATAGTCCGATGTTCCCTATGGATGCCAAATAAGCTAACCTATCCTGATGTTCTTCCCCTACCTCCTCTCAACAGCTTCATATTGCTTCTGCAACCCTGTCCACTGATGAAAGATCTGACTGAGAATTCCAATGTGATTGTTTACTGGGAGGAAGGACAGGTCTGAAAGCAGAAAGGAAGATGCAGCAAAGTAGAGCCGAAGCTACACCCCTTTCAGAGCTTTTGCAAAATGTAAACAGCTATAGAGGCAGCAGGATAAATGCTAAAAGCAGTGCACTAAAATTTGCATTTTGGAGGCTTTTATTTGCAGATATTTTACTTTTTAATGTATAGAAATATTTCTATTACGGATACTAAAATGGGTTTAGTTATTGTCTGTTTGCGTGTAAAAAGAATATTATGCTTATAGTGATGACAACATTTTCAGCTTTTTGACCTGTACAAGATCATCAGGACACTGAGCAAAAATCAGCTGTTGCCAAAATTTAATGTTAGGTTAGCACAGAACAATGTATTTTACCTCCATGGTTCATATTTGTCAATTTTAATTTTGGGGTTTAGTTATCCTTTAAATGTGTTTCCATAGTTGCCTACATTTTAAACTAATATCTGTGGACATTTTGCCTGGTGCTTCTAAGCAGGTCACACAAATACAGTTTCGTTCCACCTTTGGGCACTACAAAACCCATCCAAGTCATGTTTACTAAATTTGATAGTTATGTGCGTTTCAGATAATATTCTCTTATAAAGTTCAGGAAATAAGAATAGATGGTAAAAATGTTGCAACAAGCAGTTAGTCCATGCTGAAAAACAAGGACTTTCCTTGGGCCAAAATATTCTAGGGACCCATCTTTGAATCCAGGAACAATCCTTGGGAAATAGAGATAGTTGACAACTATGTATATCATATTTTGCTAAAGCTAATTATAATTTTATTTTGCAATCAGCCTGTTTACATGTATTTCCTTTTTGTTTGCAATTTTCAAGTCACTTTACATGAATGAGCTACAAATGCAGAACGGTCAAATAAATTATTAATGAATGCCAGTTCCTATGCAGGTGGCACATTTAATTCAAAGGGACACACAGATGTTAAACGTTTTTAAATCGACTCTAATCCGATGTCCACGGAGAGATCGATTCTGAATCTCCTGTGTGATAAAGTGTCACAGGAAACTGTAGGAAGCGTCTGCAAAGCCAAAATTACGTGGAGGCTGCACCTAACATAATAGTTTAATTCCCATGAGTAACTGTCCAAAGTCTAGATATGGGCAGAGGAGAAATGCACTTTTGTTGATCTAGGCTGAAATTGAATATACTTATGACAGCTGGAATACCAAAAGATTATCTTTTCAGTTTCAATATGCTGTCTTGTGACGCCCGTACAGAGTAGCATCTGTTCCTTAGCCAGAAAAATAAATATTTACTCTGTAATTCCTCAATCCAAAATGATATGAGATTAAAATGTGTTCTTTATTAACTTATGTTTTATTTAGTAGAATTATATTTTTGCTCACATTTTGCTTAAATTGGTTGATTTTACAAGGGTTCATGAATACCTTGTTATAAGATATTATCAGGTCAGCTTTTATGGATAATCAGCTTGGGAGTTGGACGTTGCCTAAACTTGGCCCAACTATATTAGTGTGGTTTCCACCAATGACGTTTTCTAGGGTTCACAATATTAATTTGCTACGGTACAAAACTGGACATTGACCACTCAAATATTATGTACCTCTGTGACAATACCCATTTTCACTTATTTGCAAATTGAAATGTTTACCAGGAATAAATTAATGTTTATTACACAACCCTAGCAAATTTTTGGTTGCTTTTTTTGAGAAAATTAGGTCTTTCTTTTGGTAGCATATTTGAATTAATATATATATTTTTATATTATTTTACTATACAAGCAGAAAAAGGCAAAAATGGGGACAACAACATAAATGTAGGCCCATAAATTCAATACTTTAATTACCTAGTGTTATGACCGTATCTATCGTTTGCGATAAAGATTGTCCGATGCAATCACTGTGGTTCCAAAGCACATAGGTTTTACTCGCAAAATGTAATTTGTAAGTTGGAAACATTATTTAGCCTCTTCACCACTTTATATTTTAAATTAACTAAAATAACTTATTTGCATGTTGTTATTTGCAAAATTATTATTCTATTGCATACTAATCGCATCGCAACCGATATTAGTGTACAGAAAATATTGATTAACACATTAATCCAATTATTAAACTTCAACACTAGTTTTTGTGAGTAGAGAAATATGTTTACATTTATCATTAATTTTATATAGCTGTATAATGGAGAACTTGGATAGGATTTGATTTACTGATTTACTGTTTTTATTTTATTTTTATTTACAAATTTTATTTTTAATGACCTTTGGGAGTTTCGACTTAGAAACTTGGATCCTTCGGTTTCAGTGTTCCTGGGTCATGACTAGATTGTAAGGGGTCATGATTTTATCTGGTTATATGGACTTTCCAGAATCAGCATTCAGGGGCTACTGAGCACTAACGCTGTGTATAAATGAGATAAGTAATATACCAAAACAAAAGTATATAGAGTTCACTAAATCTGTACAATATGCCACATATAATATATGTCCCGTTCCTTTCCTGAAAGTTGACTGTCAGGCGCCGTCCACGCTGTTCCTCTGCTTTGCGGAGACAGACGCCTGTGGAGCCTCGGCCGGGGCGCTCTGCTGCCTAGCAACAGGTGTGCCACACCCCCAGCTTCCTCCTCATCAGGCGCATGCGCCCTGGTCCGCTTTTATCGGCACGCAGCGTGCCTGACCATGGCTTCTCCAGCTTCCTCCAATCCCTGCTCCCATGCTCTTACTTAAACCTGGTTCTGGTGTCATTAGGATGCCAGAGTAACAGGTTTCTGTCTCCAGCATTCTTTGTGGCTAATTATTGGATTCTGACCCGGCACTCCTGACCATTCTCCTGGATAGTGTATTACCGTTGTGACCCTGCTTGCCGACCATTCTCTTGTCTCCTGACCCATATTGTTCCTGCGACCTTGGCCTGTTTGACTACCCGTTCGGATCCTCCTTTTGTACCGTGTTTTCCTGATTGGCATCTGACCCGGACCGCCTGACCTTCCTTACCGCTACACCGGCAACTGGCTAGTAGGACAGCGACCTGCGTGACCTGTGCAGCGATGTCCAGACCTCCTTGCGGGGGCCCCTGGTGAACACCAGGGGGTAAATGTATGAACGTGCGGGTTCTTCAACACCCGCGTGTTCAGCGTGTTCGGCGATTAAATTTCAAGCGGCACTGCATTGTAAAGGGAAACTTCCCTTTACAATGCAGCGCCGCTTGAAATTTAATCGCCGAACACGCTGAACATGCAGGTGTTGAAGAACCCGCACGTTCATACATTTACCCCCAGGGGTACGTTAGACTCCGCACCTTCTAGTTCAGTTGGCAAGTTTAATGCTGCACACAGACGGGCACACCTACATTATCTTGGAGCACACTAGAATGGAAATGTTTTTTTGTAGCAACACACTGAAGCCTAAAGCTTCATATATATGTATATGTATGTGTGTGTATATATATATATATATATATATATATATATATACTCTATGCAGGTTGGCGGATTCAAGCACAAGGCCATGGCCAATGAAGTGAATGTAATCATGAATAACTTGCTATCCTTTCCCATTTGAACCATGTGATCCATACCATTTATGACTGCAGGGTATGACATGTGGTTGTTGCTGTTTATGATGAAGGTGAATATTTCCCCACTTTTTCAAAAGAATAAAGGTGCATTGAAAGGACACATATCCTGGGTAAAGGAATCAAGCCCTCCAATTTCTCATATGAAGGGACAACTACATAAAAAGGAATGTTGTTGAAATACCTTTAACTAACTGATATTGAAAAATCTTACATTATAGTTAGTGAGGTTAATCAGTGTTACATAAACTGAAAAATATAAGTGATTATGCGCCATACTATGAGGATAGTCAGTAAGTTCTCTGTAGCCATATAAAGGAATTAGGCAAAGTTCTTTTCCACAGTGTTTGTCGATAACATTCCTTAGTGCACCCATGACATTCCTTAACTTCTTCCTGGGAATATAAACAGGCAGAGAAAAATAAAATATATTTTGTGTTAAGCTGTATAGTAGGAATGTGAGGCTGATCCATATCTGCAGAGGAGAATATCACACTGTGAACAAAAAAACAGTATCTAATAACATTAATACCAAGATCTTAGAACATTCGCTGCTCCACATTCCAGTATATTTTTCTAAGTTAGACTATAATCAAGTCAGTATGTTTCAAAAGGTGTTAAAAATTGGGTATCAGATTGAATTTGCTGTAACCAATGCAGTCCTCCAGAACTCCTAGAAATGTGCTTGTCTATGATTAAAACATAATCTAATTTTTATTCTGCCGTCTAAACAGGAGGTGAGCCTATAATATTTAATGTGGAAAATGAAAGATACAAATGCACTACTGAGTTTCAAGTAAGCCCTCCGGGAGGTAACGGAAACGGGAACATTTATCATTTTGAGTATTTATGGCATTGACATTTGTTCCTGATGCTTTATTGCAAATTGTCAGAGCTTTCCCATTTCTTTTAAATTGCAGAGATTCCCTAAACCTCTAAAGGGAACAGACTAAACCTAAGGTTAGAGATGAGCACATTTCTTTCAGCCTAATTTGTAGAAATAATTGTTATATTGCTTTGTTTTTATTGAAATCATTACTCAAACTTTAAAGTTCTCATTTGAAGAGAAAAAGCCCTTTTAATTGAAAGGTCCTCCTTTAAACATATTTAAAATTGAAATTAAATTTAGGTTGTGGCTCTCTGTTCAATCCTTTGTAATCCTTAGATGAGCCCTAAACTGTTTTCAGGCCTCCTAGCCAGAGAACCAGAAAAATCAGCAAAGGTCTAGCCCAGTGATGGGCAAACTACGGCCCGTGGGCCAGATCCGGCCCACTTAGAGGTTCTATCCGGCCCGCCAATATTTTAAAAAATTTCATTCATATGCATAAAATTATTAGGGCCGGCCCTGTGTGTCAGAACCTTAATTTTTACGCCTTCCCAGCTATTTTCTCCATTACACTTCATCCTAAAAGGACACTTCATATGTCAATCACTCAAACACCTGCCCGCCCCCTAATGGCTGAAAGTCATGTGAGAAGAGATGGGCTGGGCCATATACTAAGGCGGATTTCGATTGGCTGCTGTGTTGTCAGTTAGTGGCTCACCAGAAAGACGGATCTGCAACAACCTGCTGAAATAAGTGGTGTGTCTGTACGTACGATCACTGCACTTATAGAGGTAACACTGCTATAGAACACCCTCCCGTCCCATTCAAAAAATTTGTATTATATATTTCGATATTTGAATTTTTTTATAAATTATATTGGCCCGCCTAAAGTTTTTCTTTTTTATTTTGCCCGCTCCTGAAAAAGTTTGCCCATCACTGGTCTAGCCCATTTGTACTACATTAAAAACCGTTGTGGTGACCTCACTTTACCTTATAGCCAATCTGCAGACCGGAAGTAGGGTATGAAGCAGCTTCCAGTGTGTCAGGAGGATTGAGCAGGACCCAAAACCAGGTGCAGTCTGGGCTTGCATGTGCTTTTCGGGCTGGTCCCTTAGTGGGCTACTTTGGCCTGGGTCACTGAGTCACCTGCATTTTTTTCCTTTAAAATGTTCCTAATAGGCTGCACAGTTGAGTCCTGCCCCCAGGGATAAAATTTGACATCCCTCCCCTGCCCAAAACCTCCTTACTCACTGCTACTTGAGAGAAACAATTACCAGGATATTCTAGAACAAACCATCAATCATTCAGCTGGTTCCTACGAGGTGTGAGGACGTCACTGTCTCCTTCCCCAAGGAGGAGTAGGAGTATTCGGAGGGTCTGTACAAAGATGTGATGAGGGAAAATCACCAGACTCTCACATCATTGGACCAAATCTAAAGTCACTGGTGGACAAGGTCACACCGCTCAGATTGAAAGTTTGTGCTAAAGATCCCGCTACATACTACACCAAAGTTGCTCTAATGTGAGTGCACTCACGATGGGCGCTGGTTCCCGGCGATAGCATTTCTTCAAGGAATGGGAAACAATATAAATTATATTGACACTCGTTTTCTATAGTTTGCTATTCTATATTTTATTTTTGCTGAGCATACAACACTATATTTTTTATTTTCTTTCTCTGTATAGGTTGGTGACAACTTTACGAGAGACTGATTCACATTGAAGGTCTACATCTATTAAGGAAAGCCGACTAAAGTGAAGGATTTGCAAATAGACTTTATTTCTATTATTTTGATTATAATACAAATATTAAATAAATATATACGGTAATATTTTTATTCATTTGAGTTCTGTAAGGTGTATTGAATATTTTGTTTGATTATTCACACTACATTGGTTGTGTCAGATGGAAGTCGCAATTACACCTTTATTTGCCTGAACATTGATCCTTCTTTTTATTTCAGACTTAAAAAGCTTCAGAAACTTTGGTGAAAAGCACACTATAGTATAATACTATCATAACAACCAAAAAACGTGATAATAGTCTAAACAAAATAGATATAAGCTCAGGAGTAATCCATCCAGTGCGAACAACCAATTGTCTGTCTGTTTTGCTATTTTGCCATCAGTGATCCAGACCTTGGTGCTCATGCAAATAATCAGGATTGATTTATGCATGTGTAACATATACATTTACTTTGGCGACATATTAACTAGCTACTGGCTGTAACATTGGATCTGAAATGACCGTTCTCTATATTGAATGCAGAAGAAATAATATTATTTCTAGTCTTGATACCTATTTCTAATAGACTGACCCTGCATGTTTATTTTTAAAATAACACCCATATCTCGAGGCAAATCATTTGTTAGATACACTCTTTAGAAACGTGTATCTCTCCCTCACCTTTGCTAAAGACTTTCCATCTTGGAAGGTCAGTAGTACACAGTCCTCTGTCTAAACCTAGCCCCTACTGATACATTACACAAATTCATCAGATTTTAACTGAAGAAAGCACATTCATTTCATCGCTACTGAGTCAAAACTGATGCCGGACAGATAATATTTAGAAAGAGGACTGCATACGTCAGGTCCCCCAGAAGACAGGACTGTCTACATTCTTAGAGAGTACACCAAGCATACATTTATCAACTGGATAGCAATTACATTTGTGGAATAGGACTTTAGGGTCTATTTTGCAAATCTAGCTAAATTACATATATATATATTAAAGTATATATAGGGAAGGGCGGCGCCTTCAGGTGTATACAATATATATAAACACAAATGTACACAAAATAGTCCAGAGTAGTTATAGCAGGACGGTGTCTGTATAAATGCACCGCAAGTGACACCAAACTTATCCGCTTTAGTTATAGCATGTAAAAGGCACAGTGAGCAAGATCAATAGTAAGATCAATATCACTTCATGGCAATTGGAAACCTTTGCCAGATTACACGTTGAGGTTGGGCTGGTCGGAACACTCCATCAAATGTCATTTCTCCTTTTCCCGGAGAGTCTCTGTGTTCTAGTAGAGAGTTGCAGTAACCTGTGCCTTTTACATGCTATAACTAAAGCAGATAAGTTTGGTGTAGCGGTTGTTTTAGAACATACATTTTATCCATCGCTAAGGAGATTTGGATGCAGATTATACTCCGGGATTCCTAAGGAGCTACTATACTGATAAGCGGTTTGATTTTATATATCTGGTACGCACACCACCTATTATTATTCTGCACGATCAATATACAGATCAATTTGATGCTTCTATCCTGCACTTCAGTTTTATGAGTCACTTGCGGTGCATTTATACAGACACCGTCCTGCTATAACTACTCTGGACTATTTTGTGTACATTTGTGTTTATATATATTGTATACACCTGAAGGCGCCGCCCTTCCCTGTATATACTTTACTATGTTTTCGGACTAACCATCCGTTTCTGAGGGTTGGCTGCCACACGCACGTTTGTGGAGGTGTTACTTTTATTATTTTTATATATATTATTATATTATTTGAGTACCTTATATATTGTATACACATATGCAATTTTGTATTTGTGTTATCATCCATACATTGGGTTAAACGCCAATTGTAGATATCTGGTTTGTTTTTCTACCCTATATATATATATATATATATATATATATATATATATATATATATATATATACTCATAGACTATTCATAACCATTAACCTGTTTAGACAAGTTCAGTGGACTGGAATTGATCCAGTATGAACTAGATAGAATGACCCCACTGTAACATGTGCTAGCTTGTTGTTTGCCATGTAAATGTGTAAATGGGTAGTACCAGGATAGCATTGTATATGCGGCATTGGGTCTCTGCGTTAAGTTTGTTTTTCCTGTTTTCATGGGGGTCTCCTATAGGTGCTATGGTTTCCTATCATAGGCGATGATAGGTAGGCCTAACCTGCTCTGTGATCTGGCTGATCATTGTGTGACAACCGAACAATCAGTCAGTGTAATTTGGCCACACATTTGTATATCCAAAATGCTTGATGATCTAGTTATTTAGTGGTTGTGCCAAACAGCTTGATTGCTGCATGCGGGGTGGGGGGGCTTCATTGCTAGACTGAATAATGTACATTCCATGGTTACCATCAATGCCATTATGCAAGAATACATCTTCCCCCTTTGCTGATCTTATTTCATTGAACAACGTGGACACACATAGAAATATCTAAATATGATATACCGGTACTTCTGATTTTAAGCATGCACAGTAACAAGAGCTCTTTGTTATTAGTGCTCAATATGTGCCTGACACACAGATACAAGTGTCTTCATGCACTGGACATAAATGATCACATTTCTGAAAGATCTGTTAGATCACATTAGTTTATATTGTTCATGTGCTGAACATATACTGATAATTGTAAGATCTCATCTAGGATCACAGCACAAATAAAATTAGTTGCATGTGGCTGCTGAAGGCAGCACGGTGGCTTAGTGGTTAGCACTTCCGCCTCACACCACTGGGGTCATGAGTTCAATTCCTGACCAAGGCCTTATCTGTGTGTAGTTTGTATGTTCTCCTCGTGTTTGCGTGGGTTTCCTCCGGGTGCTCCGGTTTTCTCCCACACTCCAAAAATATACTGGTAGGCTAATTGGCTGCTAGCAAATTGACCTTAGTCTCTCTCCCTGTCTGTGTGTGTATGTTAGGAAATTTAGACTGTAAGCTCTAATGGGGCAGAGACTGATGTGAGTGAGTTCTCTGTACAGCGCTGCGGAATTAGTGGAACTATATAAATAAATGATGATGATGATGATGAAGGAATGGTATTTTCCCAGCACAACAAGAAATAATGTAAGTGTATAGCAGCAATGTAGGTGCAATTCAGTATAAGCAGTGGAAACTACTGTATTCCAATGTATGAACAGAAAGAGAGAAGCTCATTGATTTAAGCACATGCCGACATGTTGTACACACCATTATGTGTGACCTGAAAGTACTGCATATATATATATCTGTCAGTCACATTTCCTGCTCTGGAAAACAGGTTATGGACACACTGACGTTTGATGTGGTTGATGGGAAAATGTTTATAGTATGTGACTACTTATTTGGCTAATGTGCATCAAATGTGAATTTCAGCTGCCAAATTATCTGCCAACGTCAAGATGACATACAATGCGGCACAGTCTTCTCGGTGTTGAGTGGTCTTGGAAAACCGAATGTTAATGCAGGGCAGGAGATTTATCATATCTTTCACGTGTATATGTTTAAGCTGGAAAACTTAGGTCAAGTATAAAAAAATTACTGTATTTCCGCACTGAATTAACAACAGTGAATGTGAACGGATTGATTATATATCGCCCTGTGTATGTCATGATTCCTTATAAGTGGTAAGCCAGAAGGGTTCTCCACTTTCATAGACCACACTTCCTACTGCAGTAACCTCTTCAGAGCAGTACATCAGTGCGGCTATCTCTCCTGGGGCACCAGTGTTTCCTCCTAGCAGCCGCCACTCAGTACACGTAGAAAAGGGGAAGGACATGTGATCTTTGGGACTGGGCAGGATATTGAACCTGATTAGGATGGGCGGTATGTGTTCAATGCAGCATCTGAGTTGAGATGACCACGCTGGACCAACACATGTATAGTGAACCCACGTTTGAGCTTTCCCTTCCACGGCTTAAAGCCCAAATAGGACCTCAGTGTGCAAGCTCCAGCCACCGCACATGCTCAGAAGAGAAAAGTGGGGGAAACAGGAATATGGAACAGGATCTCCCAAAAAATTACTATGGGGTTCAGTAATTTAATGCTCCACACCTGTCCATTCTAAATGCCACTCATTCAGTATCTTTATTGCTGTTTCAGTGCCCCCCACACCGAGCTCTGACTGCCAACATGAAGGGGCAACAGCCGGCAGCTTCTTGCCATGATTGTAATGGAGTGGAAGTGTGGCGCTGGGCTATAAAGTCACACTCCGGCGCTACACTTCCAACAATAGAAGATGTGCCCCAGTTTACTCTAGGTAAGTTTGTGCATTCTCGCCACCCATACCCTTGGCAGGGCAGTGCCAAGGGTAAGAGTGCCCTGAATGAACGCACCAGCCATGGATTTATTTACCTACAAACACATTTTCTTTTATTATATCCAGTTTAGCCAATATGACCAAGTTGTTGCCCAATGTAAAAGTGTTGCTGAACAAGTTATAATTAACATAAAAGACTTTGCCTGTCCCTGAGTGTCTCTTTTCTTGCATATATATGTTTTGCCTGTGTATGTGTATATTGCTATATGTGTGTGTGTGTGTGTGTGTGTGTGTGTTTTCCCAAGTGTCTATCCTTATGTATCCATGCGCATGCTTATTACTGTGAATTATTGACAGCATTGTTGAGTAAACATTTTTCTAAAAATTGTAAATTGAAAAATACAATTGCTATGCAATTATCTTATCTTACCTTTGATACACCATGTTAGCATATGTAATTGTGCATCAGCACAAAGATAGTGGTGTAGAATAGAGTTGTGTCTTTAAATGTGAGAGGAGTTTTGAATGTGAAATAATACCACGTGGTACTGGGTCTGAAATTGGATATATTTGCATTATGCTCTCAGACTGTAGATTATGTGTAAATCTGTATTATACCTTTAATTCCAGGCTCACCTTTACCCACTGGAGAGATTCCTGAGAGTTAAACAATCATTTGGACAGCAGACAATAACTTTGTGTGCAAAGTATAAGTGTAGTGTAGCACACAAATTGAAGTAGATTTTATAACAACTTTTGTTCTTGCAATGTTCTTCTAATTGTCTTGTCGGTAGATTACATTTTTTGGTTTTAAGACCTGCATGCTCTTACAGGCACATAGTGCATTTGTGGACTATTGCATATTTAGTCCAGGCCGTATAGTTAAACAATTCCAGTGTATAGAGAAGATAGCAGACCTAGGGCTAGATTTACTAAACTGCAGGTTTCAAAAAGTGGAGATGTTGCCTATGGCAACCAATCAGATTCAAACTTTCATTTATTTAGTGCAATTTCACAACATGACAGCTAGAATCTGATTGGTTGCCATAGGCAACATCTCCACTTTTTCAAACCCACAGTTTAGTAAATATACCCCCTAGCCTTTTGCTAGACTATGCAATATTCATGTGGAGAAATGTAGATTTCTGTAGTTATTACAGTGTTGGGGAGAACTTAACCTAGAGCTGGTTTTGCTTCTTTGGAGCTGGTGGAAGTTGGTATCTGTTGGCAGGTGTGTAACTAGTCATTTATGGGCTCCATATCAAAAATTTAGTAAGGGCCCCCCATGTACTGCCCAATGGTGAAAAACTCACATACCATACAGAGATTTGACAGGGAGGGGCTGGCCTCCTAGCTATGGGCACAAAGCAGTTGCACCCTTGCCTGTTGAATCGGTGGTAACCGTATTAATGATTACAATAAATCCGACACGCATAACACCCCAATCCTTTTGAATACCATGTGCCATTTATTTATCCCTGTAGTCTACTTTGTAAAATGTTTATTTCTTATCCCTGAAATGTCCCTAGATGAGCTCTAACTCACTTCAGTCTATGTTCAGCTATAAATATTCATGTTACATTTGTTATATCTCACAGTAATATAGATTTTTCTTGAATTCATCCTCTTTAGTATTGTGTTAATAGTAAAAAGCCAAACAGCAAATGCAAGCTAAAATATGTGTCTTCATCTAGTTAAATGAATGAATTCAATTGCATTAAATCTACGCACCATAGTTGTTAAAAAATATATATATTTTGAAGATATTTTTTTTTCATGAGGAGTCCACACATATTACCCAACAACCCATGATAAATGGCCGAAACACTACATATACCACTGCTGCTAAAAATGTTCTTTCATTGATGACCTCTCCCCTCCCACAATAAGAGTGTTACATAAACTAATTTTAAGATGATAACTGAAAATGCATAGAAAAAGAATTTAAAACATGCACTGACGGTCCTTCTAGGGCACATTACAGCTGTCTCCTTGAAAATATATGTTACCATAGAAAATTAATTACAGTCAAACAGAAAATTATCCATGAGTCAATCACTGTATGGGAAAGAATACGGCTTAGTATGTTAAAGAGCAAAAGTTCAGAGGTCAAGATAGAACTCAAAAACATGAGCTTCAATGAAGATCCCCGCGGTGTGACACCAGCAAATACTCTGGATGTCACAACCCACGGGAAGCATGTCAACAGCTCAGTAGGAGTTCTTCCTTGAACTGTGTGTTGCTGCACTGCATGCGTCTCTTAATGTTCTAGAACTAACATGATGAGAGAAGGGATACAAAGGAGATTGGTTATTTGTTTATTTGAGTATACTGTATCAGATGTTACCAGGACTTTTAAGAAGTGAGTGCAGTCACAGCCAGGAATACTGTAGTAGATTGAATTTAACCAGGGATCTAACTTTCTGTTATTTTGCATATTGAGTGAAATATCAGATACAATTACAGTCATTCATGGCTCCACAAAAAAAATTAGTGGGTTTTAACCAGTTAGCCATACAAGACACAATGTTCTCTATTGTTGTTTCTTATGATCTGAACTGCAACTAAACTGCACACGAAACAGTGAAATTTCAATATTAATTAGTACCTGGGGTATGGCTTTTTACGTGATCAGTCCCGATATCTTCCGTGGTCCAGTGATGATTTCCTCACTCCTACAGGTAACATAATGGGCAACAATGGTGGCTTATTAGTTAGCACTTCTGCCTCACAGCACTGGGGTCATGAGTTTGATTCCCGACCATGGCTTTATCTGTGTGGAGTTTGTATGTTCTCCCCGTGTTTGCATGGGTTTCCTCCGGGTGCTCCGGTTTCCTCCCAGACTCTAAAAACATACTGGTAGGTTAATTGGCTGCCATTATTCTCTCTCGGTCTGTGTGTGTGTGTGTGTGTGTGTGTGTGTAAGTTAGGGGATTTAGATTGTAAGCACCAATGGGGCAAGGACTGATGTGAATGAGTTCTCTGTACAGCGCTGCGGAATTAGTGTAAATAGATGATGATACTGTCCATCAACTCCACACAGCCTGTATGAAAAGAGACTTATTCGGCAGGAGTAAGGAGAGAATTACCGTTTTGCGTCATAAATCAGGGGACAGGTCACATCCGGTGGAATGGCGGTCCTCGGGTAAGTAATGTTCCGTAATAATGTATAGCTTTCAGAACTAGCCTTAAAGTCACCTAACAATAAACATATAAACAAGTTGAGCTCAGTGCCTCAGAAAAGGTCTCCCAGATTTTGAGACATACTTGCCTACTCTTGTGGCACGTCTGGGAGACTTTCAACATTTCGGGGAGATCTCCAGGACCCCTGGGAGACCAGGCCACCGTCCTGGTTACCACCTCTCCTTGTTCTAAAGAGGATGGTGTCTTGATGATGTGATTCTCCTCATCAGGCCTCGCCGGTCATGTCCTGATGATGCCATTCAACACTGCATCATTTAGCAGCAGGGAACAGGGCAATGAAGATGTGAATCGATTCATCATGCTCCCGTACTTGTCCTTTGGACCTCTCCTCTTGGACCTCCCGTAGAGGAAGTCCAAAAGGTAGGCATGTATGATTTTATATACTTAAAAAGTTATTCACCTCTTGTAAATAAACAGCCACCCTTGAAAAAGGAAGGGCATGGCTTGTAAACATCCTAAGCTACATAATCCCAAAAAGACAGATACGCCAAACCTGTACAGAGTGACCATTTACTTTAGAGTGAAGTAAGCAATGCATTTAAAATGCATTAAAGGCCCTCTTAAAACTGAAAGCTATTCACACCCCCTGCTACTAATATAGGATTGCCGAAAAAAACAAAAAACTAAAGCCTTGATCCTCCAGTAAAGAATTACAACCGCTGATTAATGGCACAAATACAGTCAGAATTTCTATAAACAATTTTTCAATATGTTCTATAAGCATTGATTTCATAAGGAGCACACAGAAAACATATCAGTTCATGATACTGAACATTGCTGTGAGTGTCAAATTTTGAAATATGACTAGATAGTTATTTTAGACTTTAGCAACACATCGGCATTGTGTAGGCTCTGGTTTAGAATGTACATATTTCCGGGCGATACACGTTTTCCGACACACTAAAATCAACAGTAAGCTGTCTTCAAATTACATATTTTTGCTTGAATAATATTTATAGTGGAAATTCATTATGAGTCCTTGTGATATACTGAAAGGATTGTTTTGTTATTAAAAACAACATCATAAGGGACTGATAGGAGCGATTAAAAATCATTCTCTGTAAAGCACTGTGTAATATGTTGGAGCTGTATAAATAAAGATTAATAATAATAAGCTACTATCTAGCTGAATATACCTGTTATATGGGGCACCTGTATATAGAAAACTAGGCAGGGTACTCAGGAGATCCAAATATGTTCAACTTGATGGACTGGTTTCTTTTTTCAACCTCATCTACTATGTTACTATGTTACTTATATAGGCAACTTTATAATGAAATGAATGTAGCAGCAGAAAGAACTGTCAGATGACGAGGGTTTGCTGATGTTGCAAAAAAATGCTTTAGATTGAAACAAATTAATATTTACATATTTTGCATGGTCACTCAACACAGAGATATGTTAAAAGCCTGTTGTCTTCTGTAGAATCATCATCATCATTTATTTATATAGCACCACTAATTCCGCAGCGCTGTACAGAGAACTCACTCATATCAATCCCTGCCCCATTGGGGCTTACAGTCTAAATTCCCTAACATACATACATACAGACACAGACAGACAGACTAGGGTCAATTTGTTAGCAGCCAATTAACCTGCCAGTATGTTTTTGGAGTGTGGGAGGAAACTGGAGCACCCGGAGGAAACCCACGCAAACACGGGGAGAACATACAAACTCCCACACAGATAAGGCCATGGTCAGGAATTGAACTCATGACCCCAGTGCTGTGAGGCAGAAGTGCTAACCACTAGGCCACCGTGCTCCCCTAGAATGTAGAATGTACTAAATAAATTATAAATAAATGATAACTAGAATCTGATTGGTTGTTATAGGCAACATCTCCGCTTTATCAAACCCGCAGTTTAGTAAATATGCCCCTAAAACTTTTTGAACACATTATTATCAAAGTTGGCTATTTTTGTATCATGATTATTATAGCACAGGCCTGGCCCATCTAGGGCTCTCCAGGTGTTGAGAATCTCCAAGTCCCAGCATGCCTTGCCAGCTGTTGGCTCTCGATCTTCTGGCAAAGCATTCTGGGCAAACAGGTTGACCAGGCCTGTTCTAGAACAATCATGATATAAAAAATAATCAAATTTGATAATAGAATGTCAAAGAAGAATCAAATATGTATATATTGCGGCACCATGCTTCAACAAAGTAGGACATTTCTTTTTTCCTATTACCAATTAGTCAAAAAGGTGGTCTACATGTCAAAAACCCCTTCTTGTTTTAATCCTGCCGTCCCATATACAGCAAATAGTATTTGAGCACATTTTCCCAGTAGTGACTCAGTGGAAACGAGCGCGGTGCAAGCTGTTCATAGCTCGTCAATAGAGCTTTGTGGATGAGCCTACATAGAGCTCTATTGAAATGCTGTGGACGAAAGGAAGTCCAGCAGCGCTGAGATCTGCTGTGAGAGCCAGCTCTCCGATTCAGTCATCCTGCCCTATTTTCAACACACGTGGAGGGGGGGGGGGGATTGATTAATAAAGAGTTGTCAAACCCCTTAGATAGAAATATAGTTTTATCTCTGCCAATAAATACATCATAATAAAGAATAATATACATTATAAGTATGCATCTATCCATATATTTTGTAACATTGAATATAATTGAATTTGAAGTCTATTTTAATAGAAAAATACAGTTTATTTTAAATAGTAGTTTGTTAGGTTGTTGTCCTTAAAATGCATTAATTTATGACTTATAATGCTGATATTGTAATGTGATACGGAATATAAATAAATGTTGATGATGATAAATAGAAAAACATCTATTAATTCAAAATACACATTTGGCAATTAACATTTAATGGCTGTATTTACAATATATATATATATATATATATATATATATATATATATATATATATATATGTATATATATATATATATGTATATATATATATATATATATATATATATAGATATAAATATATTTTTTTATATGTGTGTATATATATATATATATATATATATATATTCCCTCCCACAAAATTGTACAAGCTTGCTTCCCTTTTTTATATCCTACATATAGAGATGATTGTTAATTCTCAAAAATTAGCAAAAATTTTAATGTTGGATTTCGACGTGTCAACCTTCGCCTTTGCGTTTTCTATATCAAGTAGATCTGCAAGTAATTTCATCTTGTTTTCACACAGCGCAAAGACATTCCCTTTGTTTACATTGGAGACAAATTTTCCTAAATTGTCGTAATTCTATTGATTAAATAATGGCTTTCTTCCTCATTTAAAGGCAATTTCAGCCTCATGTCACGGCAAACAAGAGTTAAGTCATCTGTATGCGCACTGTGTGAAAGGCAGATTGTCAGCCCGAATTCTTGGCTTATTGACAAGACCTTTCCAATAACCATTTGAAGGCTGCATTACAGAGTCTGGGAGTAACAAAAAAAATGACAGATTGAGGATTTATTAAAGAAGTCACTTTGGGGTCCGCTATTAAATCATTTAGCAATCCTAAACTTTTCATGTCATAAAACATAAATAAGACCTATATAACCTGTTAAATTAAATAAATATATCAAAATTAGTCATATTAATAACTTCTTCAATAATGTATATTATGAAATCAGTATTTTAAGGCCCTCTACTTTTATACTTCTGTTTGATTGACTAAAATTGGATTTATTTAAACCTTATTTTGATAGGATTATGATTTAAACATCATGACATGAAGGGGGAGAAAAATAAGTTGGATGAAATCTTTGTTAGAGATTTGAATTGCTTTAGGGCACAAGGGGGTATTTTACAAAAATGATATAGGTGTAAATGTATTTATACATAAAGTAGTGTTAAATTAGTTCCATATTCTTAAGAAAAAACAAAAAACAGTACTATCTGCAGTCTATCTCCCTAAACTCCTAATCACATGCATGTGATATAGTGTTAAAATGACACTATGTTTATAGCATTGTCCTAAAACTTACATAAAGAAAACAGAAATGTAAACACAAAAAATCAACAGCAAAAAGGATATGGCACAAACTGACATTGTAATAAAAAAAATTACCTGAAACTGACAATATAAAACCAAGTGTGTACTTTAATAAAACACTTTTTAAATAAATGTTTTTTCCTTAAAATGGCACTTAATGAAATTATTTTTAAGACTGGTTTTAACCTAAAATACCTTTTGCTTAAAAATTATTTTTCATAATCTTTATCTCAAAATTGTCATAAAATAGCTTAAAAGGGAGTTTTATTTTATAAGTAATTTTCTTTCTTTTATATGGTGCTAATTTTACACAGCTTCATTACGTGATTATTTTTTTGCTCTCACACTAGTTTTATAGAATAATTTGTAACCCATAGGACACTTTTTATTTGCCTTATTTAGTTAATAACCCCCATTTATTATCATTTTACCAAGTGGCATACAGTATGTAATTGTATGGTGGCTTGACAAAAATATATATATAGTTCTACAGCACAGAGGGGTTTTACAGCAGATGAAAGAACGTCACCAACACACATGGTATTTCTTATTTTGAGCTTTGTATGTGAGTATTAACTCAATTCTGCCATTTGTTATTCCTGGCTGCACCGTCCTCAGTTTCACTGTGTGTAAGTGACTTCTAACAGCAAGCTCTGAATGTCGTTAGACAGATAGGAGCTGTTGAGTTTGAGGGAACAAATTACATTAGGTTACAGTAGTCCAGGTGGACTGACATGAGGGCTTATTAGTTTTTGGGTTTGGAAAATAAAAAATGATGGTAAACATATATTTCCCACGTTCAGTTTACACTGGCAAACTTGATGAACTTTTGTCTTTTTTCATCATCATTCTGTAACTATGTACTGTAGGCAAGATACTATCAGGGATATGTAATTTTCCACATAAACTATAGGATGATATAGAGGCCACAGGGTTACTCATGGTTTGACATAAGCATAGTTTAGACTCTAACCTCTCACGAGCAGGGTCCTCTCTACCCTATGTATCTTGTCTGAACCTTCTTTGTCTTTCTTGTATGTACCTGTTTTGATTTTTGTGTTACTTTTATTTGTGTGAGTGTTAGGGCTTTATGTTTAACCTGTACTTATGCAATTACTACTTGAATTTCATATATATTATCATGCTTTATTATGTTTAATTCGTAATCATGCAACTTGTATGCTGACTGTCTGAAGCTGTTTAATGTGTGGCACCCAACAAATAAACAATGATGATGATAGTGATGATGATGATGATGATAGTGATGGTGATAATGATGATGGGGATGAAGATAGTGATGATGATGATGATGCTGATAGTGATGATGATAGTGATGATGATGATGATGATGATGATAGTGATGATAGTGATGATGGTGATGATAATGGTGGTGATGATGATGTTAATGGTGATGATAGTAGTGGTGATAGTGATGATGGTGGTGATGATAGTGCTGATGATGGCAATGATGATAATCATAATGATGATAATGGTGATGATGGTGATGTGATGATAGTGATGATGATGATATTGATGATGGTGATGATGATGGTGATGATGATAGTGATGATGATGGAGATAATAGTGATGATGGTGATGTGATTATAGTAATGATGATGATAGTGATGATAGTGATGGTGATAATGATGATGGGGATGAAGATAGTGATGATGATGATAGCGATGATGGTGATGATGATGATAGTGATGATGATAATGATGATGGTGATGATTGTGATGATAATGGTGATGATAGTAATGATGATAGTGATGATGGTGGTGATGATAGTGATGATGATAGTGATGATGGTGGTGATGATAGTGCTGATGATGTTGATGATGATAGCCATAATGATGATAATGGTGATGATAGGGATGATGGTGATGACGATAGTGATGAGAGTGATGTGATGATAGTAATGATGATGATAGTGATGATGATGATGATGATAGTGATGATGATGATGGTGATGATGATAGTGATGATGATGGAGATGATGATGATGATGATGATGATAGTGATGATGGGGATGAAGATAGTGATGATGATAGCGATGATGGTGATGATGATAGTGATGATGATGATGGTGATGTAAGTGATGATAGTGATGATGATGGTGATGATAGTGATGATGATAGTGATGATGATGATGATGATGATGATGATGATGATAGTTATGATGATAGCGATGATGATAGCGATGAGGGTGAGGATGATGGTGATGTAAGTGATGATGTGATGATGGCGTTGATGATAATGATGATTATGATAGTGATGATGATAGTGATGATAGTGATGATGGTGATGATAGTGATGATGATGATGATGTGATGATGATAATGATGGTGATGATTGTGATGATGATAATGATGAGAATGATGATGTGATAATGATGATGATGATGATAATGATGATGATGATAGTGATGATGATGATGATAGTGATGATAGTGATGGTGATGATGATAGTGATGATGATGATGATAGTGATGATAGTGATGGTGATGATGATAGTGATGATGATGATGTGCTGATGATAATGATAGTGATGATGATGATGATAGTGATGATGGTGATGATAGTTTCTCTTTTCACCTATTATAGGAGGGTGAATCAGCAAATATCTTTAATGTACAGAACAGTCTGACAATGCTCTGGTAATGAGGCTACATCACAGACTAAATGAGTGCACCCATTATTGTTATGTTCCATATTTTAATATTTATGGTCAGAGGTTTTAAATAAAACTACTAATGCTTATAAATTATCACTTGCATTGGGGTTTTTTTTTAGATTAAAACATGCATATAAGATACTGTATATGAATAATTATTATCAGACCTGGATTTGCAGATAGAACACTGAGGCAGGAGCGTAGGGTGGCAGTGAGTTAAAGTGTGCATTCTGTACACTTTGCGCATTATTTTTTAATGTTATTTTTATGCTATTTTTATATATATATTATTTATGTGATATATATATATATATATATATATATATATATATATATATATATACTTTTAAAACATTTACACATTGACTTAGTTTGGGCTAAATTAATGTCTGTATATTTATTTGGTAAAACTGTCACGAAGTTGGGGTTGAAACCATGGAGAAAGGTTTGGAAGAGGGGGGTTGGGCCCAAGATGGCAACATCTGGGCCACATGATTACATGGAAATGGCAAATAAAATGCACATTTGGGAAATTAATGTGTTTTATGATTATTATTTAAAGAATGAACTGCCCGTTTAATGACAGGAACATGGTCGATGTACTGTAGAGTGTAATGCAGTCAGTGACCTCCCCCCATCATGGCTCCTGTTCGTGATTGACAGGGTAAGTGCACTTTTGGGGCAGGGTGGTATGAATTAATGGTAATTCATTCAGGGGCTAGCTGGCAAATATTAGCCTGGGTGGCAAGTAAATAGCACTGTCCTATAAGCAGTGATCCATCCTTAAAAGGTAGTTTTAGTCAGGGCAGTAATTAGAAAATTTAGAACCTGGGGCAAGAAGGAAATACTGATACCCCCCCTAACCCTCATCTGTAACCAAATGAACCAAAAATATTTATCTCTCTGAGCCCCGCTTCAGTTTTGCGACTGGGACGATTGCCCCTCCCACACAGCCCTGGTTTTAGTTATAGAACTCAGAGGGGGGAGAGGGAGAAAAAAGAGAGCAGACTAGTATAGAGGAGGGCATACATTTGTGCAGATAGACGTATTGTATCAAACTGTTACTGAGATTAAGAGTAATGTGTATCCACTAAAGTGTATCAGGTTGCCCATCACTGTTCTAAATGATAATGTAAGATTGCAGTGAGGATGCACAGGCCACAAGACAACCATCAGCAATAACTAATTTGCAAAATAATAGGTAATACAAGATAAAGAGGGGGGAGGGTGCAGTTTTATCTTAGGGTAGACGCTTGTAATCAATAAATAATTGATAATCACTGTGTGTGAAACAATGTATTGCTACAAGCAGGGCCGCCATCAGGGGGCCCGGCAGCGACGCAACACATACTTACCACGGGGCCCGCTGTCTTCCAGTCTCAGTTGGTCTCCACTGCGTCTCCGCTGGTCTGCGCTGCTGTCTGTTGCTGTCTTCAGCCTGGCTGTCAGCGTGACAGCCAGGCAGCAGAATGCGATCGCAGGGGTGGAGGAATCTTCCCCCAGCGATCATGTGATCAGCCTGTGACAGCCAGGCAGCTGCCAATCATGATCGCAGGGGAATCATTGCTCCGCCCCTGCGATCATGTGATGTTCCCTTCTCACTGATTGTGTGGTGTGACCTGACGTCACACCACTGTTCCCGCCGCCGCAGAAGAAGAAGGAGCAGCGAGCAGCAGCTGCAACAACTCAAACTGTGGGTATATTTTAAAGTTTTTTTTTCAGGTGCTTCTGTTTGGGGGGGAAGTGCTCAGCGGGGGGAGGCGCTCAGCGTGGGGGGGGGGGGGGTGCTGGCCCGCGTCATTTGTACCGGGCCCCATGACATCTGATGACCCAGTACTACAAGTTTTACATTCCTTTACATTTGATTATCACATTTTATTCTTGTTTTGCTGTGATTCTATTAACCACTTGACCCTTTCCCTACTCAACAGCTTGTAATAAACATTAGGGGCCCTGCGTACAGTTGGATGCAATTTCCGTCTAGCACGTAGACCTAAATTGCATCTGAAAAAAAGATACAGTGGAGGTATGTTGAGCCAGACGCATCTCAGCTGATCATCGGCACTATCAGTTCAGAAATTACATCAGTGGTGGAGCACCTGCAAGATTCCCGTCTCCTGGCAGGTGCAGGTGCTACTGAGCCTTAGTCTACATAAGTGGGATTTGCTGCTACACGCCCATAATGTATTTTGGCTAGGCTCACACACCCTCTCCTTCCCCCGTTCCATTGTAAGGGGCCTGCAAGCGGTTGTAGGCCCTAGATTCCATTCAATCTTCATATAAGCATAACTAGTGCTTTGTGCGCATGCGCAGAAGTACAAAGCGCATTATACACAGCATACTGCACTTTAAGTCCAACTCTACATCACCCCCAAAGTCTCCAGAATATACATTTTTAAAAATAGGCATCAGGTATAGGGGGTGCATTATTTCTTATAATACACTAATTTTCAGAATGAAAAAGTGAAATTAACAATGGCATCAGAACTCACTTTTTATATAGATATTATTCATACTTACTGACTTTTTATTGGCTCTCCGGACAGGAGTTGAAGTGTAAATGCAGAGGGAGGAATAAGGCGCTTGATATATTCCCCCATCCCGCCTACTTCACTAGGAATTGGGCGGGATGGGTGCATATATGATGGGAGAATGGCCCGCTCTACCTGGAATATAGACGCCTTACAGTTGGCAAGTATGATATCACTCACAGAGTTTATACATATAGTAACATAATTGTGTCTTATAATAAAAAGAATTTTAAAAATAAAAGATCTTGCAGACAATTTCCTGGCAAGTTATGACCCCACATTCTCAGGGCCATTAAAAAAAAGCTCTGCTTCTATAAATTTGTCCTATGCTTGGGTAAGAAATTCACTATTGTGCCTATATAAAGCCTTGCTATTTCTGTGCTGATTTATTATCAATTTAAATGAAATAAAATAGAAAATTACTGCTGCACAATGCATTGCATTTACAGTTTAAGTCATTTGCCTTTAATAATCCAACCAGGAGATCTCACTGGTCTGTTCTCCAGTCTGTCTGGCTGTATCCAACCAGGAGATTTCACTGGTCTGTTCTCCAGTCTGTCTGGCTGTCATCAACACACTGAAATTGAATACCAAAAAAAAAAAGTGAACGCAGCTACCACCCACTAATATATATATTTAGCAGTTATGGTATTTTTTTTTTCTGGCATAATATATTTGCGTCCTTCATTTTTAGAGGTCTGCATGTCCTAGCAATGCTCTTCATTTTACCATTAAATGCAAGCAGATGTTCCTGTGTGGCATGAAACAAGCAGAAAAATAAACCCGAGACGGCACAGCGTTTTGCAAATTTGCTGATTTGGAGAAGACGTGTGGCGTTATTGACTTGAGCCGTACAAGTAAAAAAATAAAAAAAAAACACCCTATGAAATTCAGATTAGGATGGAAAAATAGTTTTTCATGTCCTCAGCCCACAGTAGCAAAACTCCACATTATGAAAATAGGTTATTAAAAACAGCAGATGATATATTTCCATATGAATCCCTTTGACGTTCTTACTCTCACTTGTCCTGATAACTTGATGACTTGCGCTGTTTTTAAAAGCAAGTGGCTGACATATAAAGACTTTGATGTGGCTTTTAAAAGGGTTATATGTATTCATTACAAGGCATACATACCAATGGCAGTTGTGGCTTATTTCATTTGGAGCAGCGGATGGATGAAAAATCATTACAGGCTTTTTTTTGTGCGTGTGTGTGTGTGCGCCATTCATTCATGAAGATTCTCCAATGTTACTGTGGCTCCTCTAAATTCAGGGTTATCTGACAAGAAAGGTCTGTAATCTTTCTGTTTATTGCACTTTTGAACAGTGAAGGATTGGGTGCAGAGGGTTATCTCACTGGCTTCCTTGAGCACAGAAAAAAATAATTTAAAGAATATGTTGAACAAGTGATGGATTTTAATTATTAGATATTTCGGAGTAATAAATAATCATTTGACATTAGGGCTGGAAACTTTCTTGTTATTTTCTGCAAAATTGCAGGACTAACTTCTACACAATAGAAGTCAATATGGGAGATGTAACGTAGCGCAGTGGCTAAAATGGAAATTGTTGCTTTTTAATGTTTCTACACTTACATTTGCAAGATTGCAACTAGATTTGTGACTGCTACTTTTATGATGAGGCGGTGATGGATAACGGGACAGAAGTATAACTACCAACTTTTGAAGTCAGGAAACCAGGACAGTGTGCCCGCTTCCCCTCACCCATGGGCATACAGCACGAGGGCATGGACATGTCACACTGGGGTCATGGCAGTCCCAACAATGGCGTGTAGAGTTGTTACGAGTACTGGGACCCCTTCAAAACACACCTTTGATGTCCCACACACCGGCAACTTCAAATTTTACTTTGCATCTTGTAATGATTATAGGGACATTAAATATGTGTACTTTATTAGCTGTTGTATCATAATCAGGGCTGCTGGAAGCTCCTCCCCCCACAGACACCCCCCAACTCTTCAAATGCCCGCCTACTCTCAGGCGCTCCTTCTTACCTTGTGTGGAGCAAGTGGGGGGCTGGAGGGGCGTCAGTGATTTGAAACGCCCAACTTCTGCTCCTCTCTGGTAGCGTCACAGGTAAAAAGTGAGCAGGGTTCAATCGAGGTAATTCAAAGAATTAAACACCTCACCTCTTGCATATTGTCAGCCAATGAGTGTGTGTTTAATTTAAATCCCCAGGGCACTCAGTTTGCAGTGCAGGATGGGCAGGAAAAATAAAAACTGATTAATTTAGACGCGCAAAACATATGCATTATGTGGGGTTTTTTAAAAACGCACATAAATAGGTCATACGCATGTCCGTATTCAACAAGGAGCGGATGTTGAATATGGGTCAAAGTGCGCTCTGCTTTGACAGACAATATACTGCAGGATACATCCAATACATATGTTGAATATAAAGTCCCAAAAAGAACGCACAGAAAAAAAAGCTATTGATGCCAAAACAATAAAAAAAAGTTTTTTTCACCCCATAAAATACATTTATTAGGATGTTATGTACATAAAATGCATTTTTACAGTTGCTCCTGATTGCAAACACATGTTCTAGCTTCATACGTGACCGCCATTACTAGTCATCAACACTTACACTTGACCTGTAGCTGGTGCAAATGATACAAAAAAAGAATACGTACTTAAAGCTTGAATCGAATGCTGCTGAATGCGCCTCAGCTTGGAACGCCCTTGCTGCACATTCACTACGCGCATACGTCTAGTCCCCTCCCCCTTCCGCCCTGTGAAATCGTAGGCGCTTTAAGATAAACTGGATACACAAAGAGTTATGCCAGCCTTGGTCATAATAAAGACAGGACAAAAAGATTAAATTTATGCTGTGGAGGGTATTCAATTAGGTTTCCGGTCCGCGGTAACTCGCGTTACAATGAAGAGTGCGCAGTATTGACAGTAATATGGTACCGCAATAACGCAGATTTTCCTTCGCATCCCTATAGGGTGCGCATGAAAATCCACGTTATTGCTGTACCGTGGATTTCCTTTGAGGCCCGTTCCGGCGCGTTGCCACGGACCGGAAACCTAATTGAATAGCCCCCTATATGTTGATAAGAATGGGTAGGTTACCCACTGCAACTCCCTGACCCATAAGACTTATTAATGAGTCTCACTTATACTCAAAGGTGCTTTAAGGACTAACCCTCAAGTGGCGGGATCCTGGGGGTCATGAAGGCCACAACAATCAACAGTGTTGTCAACACATTGCAATTAGCTGTGCATTCATTTAAACTTCTCCCTGGCGTAAAACCCTGCAAAAGGGAAAGTTAGCAGCGGCGCCCGAGGTGAGAACTGCGGAGGTCCCAGACATGGGACTTTCATAGTTTTGCTATTTGGGAGCAGTTGGGTTGATCCTTAAAACATATATTTGTTTTAACATATATATCCCCTGATATGAGTTTTGGTTTTAGATTTAGAGACTTTTGAATAGTTATTATTAATAAAAAAAAATGTAGAACAGAGAATATTGTTTTCATTTTTCCATAAAATATATGATTGCTCTTTAAGTGTCATGGTAATTTCTCTGCCAAAGCTGCAAACCATGACGGTGAAGACTTGATTGCAGTCTGAAGGCAAACCAAGTTTTAAAGAAATTTGAGTTGTTAAATCCTACATCATTTTAAGCCTCCGACTAATTTTACTATGTAGATTTTTAAATACTTTGACATTTTTTTTTGCAGCCATGTAAGCTCCAAAAATCATTAACGTACCAATAAGTGATCAAAGACCTGCGGTTTAGTTGTATTTATTTTATTTTTCGTCATTTTGTTTTCGCATTGCAGCCTACTAAATTCCGGAGAGACATTAAAGACTGTAGGAGAAATAGAGGAGGTGTAATGATTTGAAATCAAATGCAACATGACATAGGAAAAACAAGTATAAATGCAGGAAAATCGCACCAACTTTCGAGAGTGCGGAAATCGCATAGTACAGCTGTCAGTCATTCTTACAGCAACAGGAAGGAAAGTGAGCGTAAATAAACAGAGCAATCATCTGTGGTCCTGGAGGGGACAGCAGGAATCCTTTAAAATTATGGCAATATGGAAAGCTGGGAGAGATCGACGCTGAAGCAGTCAGTTTATGTTCTATTAAAATTGGTGTCAGACATTCAACTGGCAGCAGACTAGCGGAGAGCGTTTATCAGTCACAACCGCAGCCCTGCTGAAAGAGCCTTTTACAGTCCTGTCGGATATTAGTTTCTTGCTTGTGGAGCTGTCTCATAACAAAGTGATACTTTTAGTTGTCGCCAGATATGAAACTCTACCCCGGCATAATCATGACTCTTTTATTGGAAATGCACTCTCCTTCTTTTGTAACTGTATTATTATTATCCTCCTATATACCCTTCAAATCACCCCGTCTTCTACTTGTATTTCTGTACACTTCTCCAATGACTTTATCCCGTGTCTTTATTCTGTTGGAGTTCATCTCCCCTATAAAAGCTTCTGCCTGCTCCATCAAACTCCCAGGGGTAGATATATCGAACATTCTAAAAAGGAAGAAGTGGAAGTGTTGCCCTTAGCAACCAATCAGATTCTATCTATCATTTCTCTAGTTCATTCTAGAATCTGATTGCTATGGGAAACAGCTCCACTTTTCCTGTTTAGATGGTTTGCTAAATATTCCCCCCAGTCCTCAACGCCCACAACAATCCCTCCAAACAGATCTTTTCAGAAAAGCCAGTGGTGGTTTTCATTCATGGTTGAGGTCCTCCAAAACTTTTTTGAGGGTTCTTTGAAAGACTAAATGAGGCAAATATGGAATCTAGTGCTAAAAAAAAAGTGCTGTAATTCATTGCAGCCAATATCACACTTGAATTCTTTTTCTATAGGGCACTAGATCAATGATTGTCTGATATTGATTACAGCACATTTTATACACAGCACACCAGCTTTAAGACATGCCCTCCAGTAAAAGTGAATAAGCCCATACTAAGGATCCACAGGGGAAAGTACTGGAGTGGCAATTTCATCACACAAGAGAAAATACAATAAGCATTGTTATAGCATTTACATAATATTCACATTTTTTCGACTGGTCTGCACTTGTCGGACACAGAGCACCAACTTTACTACCAGAGTAAGGTTTATATAATGATATGGGACATAGGTAGATAGCACTTGGGCTTGACTTTCCTAAAAAAATAAAACTGTAAATGTTATAATGAAGCAGCCAGCAATATACCATTGTGGACCGCTGTGATTGTTCGGGCATTCTCATGTGAGCTATAAGATTTATTAAATTGAATTATAAATTTAATGTTGGAATGAATACTAACTTAAACTAAAGAGGACTGTAAGACGGACGAGAGGAGGGCAGTCAGCAACAGCAAAACCGATAACGGTGGAAAGGTCAGACCATAGTACCACCAACCCAGGATAATACCTTATCTATTGGCCGGTGCTAAAAATCTGTCCAACGGCAAGACTACACCCCCCTATAACCGCCAGTATAACCCTGAACATACCGGCCGAGGGTCTTCCTCACAGGCAGATCAACCATACGATGACATCACAAACAAACGGGGGTAGTGACCTATGACAAGATAACCCGAGCACCATATGCACACTTACCGACTGCACTGCTCTCCTACCCTAACTACAAATAACCAGCAACCAAACTTCAAACCCCTTACCATAATCATCTCGAAGGGTGGGAGGGAGGAATCCGGAAGCAGGAACACCAAGGTACTGCACAAGCTGTCTTAAATATCAGCATTAACGACACACCCTTCCATCCCCTATTGGCTATAATTCTGTGCAAGCCACTTATGACTGGTGGTTATGCCAGTCACTCACCAACGTGATTTTAACTATGTTTTGTCTAAGGGACACACTTCCCTAAGCCTCATTATCTTCTGCACTATTATTGGTAGATGGCCACAAAAGTAAAGGAGGGAATTTGCAGTATGGGTCTAACATATTTTTTAAGTTCACCAGCAAATAAAAGCAATATTACCTGCCATAATCAATGCATACAATGAAGAAGTGCTGACACTCATTTCTTCTCTTTGTATTACCACAGCGTACTGTCTCTTACCATACACCAGGCCTGGCCAACCTGTGGTTCTCCAGGTGTTGTGAAACTACAAGTTCCAGCATACCCTGCCAGCTATTGGGTTGCAGAACAGGCTGGGGATTGTAGTTTCACAACACCTGGAGAGCCACAGGTTGGCCAGGCCTGCTATATACATTAATGCTGCAATGCACTGAAATTCCCAGCAATAAAGGTTCTCCAGTGGTAGACAGTGAAGAAGTCTGCTTAATAATGACTTAATAGGAAACCAAAAAAATGGGTAGAGATATAAAATAAATTGAATGTATGAGCAAAGCTGTCGTGGGCAGCACGATGGTTTAGTGGTTCGCACTTCTGCCTCACAGCACTGTGGTTATGAGTTTAATTCCCATCCATGGCCTTATCTGTGTGGAGTTTGTATGTTCTCCCTGTGTTTGTGTGGATTTCCTCTGGGTGCTCCGATTTCATCCCACACTCCAAATACATACTAGTAGGTTAATTGGCTGCTATTAAATTGACCGTAGCCTCTCTATCTCTCTGTCTGTGTGTGTGTGTGTGTGTGTGTTAGGGAATTTAGACTGTAAGCTCCAATGGGGCAGGGTCTGATGTGAGTGAGTTCTCTGTACAGTGCTGCGGAATTAGTGGCGCTATATAAATAGCTGGTGATGATGATGATTGGGCACCACTCACCTCCTCCGCCTTAGTTTGACAGGGGCCTTACATCAATATTCTGTGCTGTTGTTAATGTTTGGAGCCTCTGAGTGACTACTTGTTGGCATAGCCCTTGCCAATTCATACTCGCCAGGCTGAGCTATGATTGGCTTCACGTTTTCTAACACCAACCACTTCATCTGCTGCTTGCCCATGAACTCCCAGTTTTAAAAGTAAAGGCAATAGGTCTTCAGACTATAGTCAACCTAACCCCAACATCTAAAAATGACAGGGGGTTGGGGAACTGTAGATCTAAAATTAATGACAGATGAGAGCAGAGATGAGATTGTTCCACTGCTAGGTTTGTGGGACGATTTGCTTCAATACAAAAAGTTTTTTTTAAAAAAAGACGAGAGTCTAAAAAGTTGTTTTTTGATGTAAATGTGTTCATCGTGTTATTTCTTTTAAAAATAATTGAGGTTCCAAAATCTGACATTTTTAATGCAACTTTTGCAAACTGATTTATTGAGCACGAAACGTACCATCTCATTTTGAGAAATATACATATATATATATACATACATAAATACACTATGTGGCAAAGTAAATAAAAATTATACTACATGACCTGGTGACATCTGCTTTAAGACATTTTGTGTCGCCGCTTTCCTGATCGTAGCTCTGAGGCATCAATTGATACTTAAGGCAACTCTTGCGCCAGGAGGTAAATGTTCTTATTAACATACAAATTTAAAATGCTTTTTTTTTTTTTTGTAATGAATTATTTAAAGACTAAACAGAGATTTTCAATGGCCTTGCCTTTCACCAAACAGTTAGATGAATGCATTTGCAGTTTAGTAACTAAGGGACTGATTTTGACTTAGGAGCAAAGCAAAGAAAGGGAGCAAATTTGCACCTGGACAAACCATGTTGCAGGGGAAAACGGTGGCTAAGTGGTTAGCACTTCTGCCTCACAGCGCTGGGTTCATGAGTTAAATTCCCGACCATGGCCTTATCTGTGTGGAGTTTGTATGTTCTCTCCGTGTTTGCGTGGGTTTCCTCCAGGTGTTCTGGTTTCCTCCCACATTCCAAAAACATACTAGTAGGTTAATTGACTGCTATCAAAATTGACCCGTCTCTGTGTGTCTCTGTGTGTTTTAGGGAATTTAGACTGTAAGCCCCAATAGGGCAGGGACTGATGTGAGTGAGTTCTCTGTACAGCGCTGCGGAATCAGTGGCGCTATATAAATAAATGGTGATGATGATGATGTTGCAATGCAAGGGGTACAAATTGACTTATTTTTTTGCACGCAAGGAAAACACTGGCTGTTTTTTCATGTACCACACAAATACTTGACAGCTTTATTTTTACACTGAAATTAAAGTTCATCTAGGACATGCCCTACCCCAACTATAAATCTGTCCCCACATAAATGTACCTCTCCTTCCAATGCAACATGGTTTTGCCAAGGTGCAAATTTGCTCCTTTTCTTTGCTTTGCTCCTAACTCAAAATCAGGCCCTAGGTGTCCTAAATCTGCTGAGATGCTTCTTTCATTATATAATATTTTTGTTTGATATCATATTACATTTTACAATATCTATATTTTAAACATAGGGAACCAGTCACAGTTTTATGTATTTAAGACTTTTCTTCAACCCTTTTAACAAAGGCAATTCATATTAAGAAAAGCAAATTCTGCCTGTACACAGTATTCTAAATTAAATAAAACATGCAAAAAACAACAGAAAACATTGTGGCCAAAATATATTTGCTATGTAATAAAAATAAGTTCAGATTGCCAAACACATATAAAAAAAATACTCAAAAGGGTCACAAGTGAACAGGAAGCAAATTTGCACCTGGACAAACCATGTTACAATGCAAAGGGTACAAATTGACTTATTTTTTTTGTACGCAAGGAAAATACTGACTGTTTTTTCATGTAGCAAACAAATACTTGATAGCTTTATTTTTAGACTGAAATTAAAGTTGATCTATGACATGCCCTACCCCAACTATAAAGCTGTCCCTACATTTTAAATTTACCTTTGTCTCCGATGCAACAAGGATTTGCCCAGGTGCAAATTTGCTCCTTTTTTTTTTGCTTTGCTCCTAACTCAAAATCAGGCCCTAAGGGGGGTATTTAATTGGCCGCAAGTTTTTTTTTTCCCTACAGCGTTTAAAAAAAAGCACCCGCGGGTTTTTAACTGCTATAGCGACCATTTTTAGTTAACGCAGCGTGAAAACTCGTGCAAAACAATTGAAAAAGAGGAAACACTGCCACTGTGAGTTAATCATTGTGTTTGTGAGTTTTTAGGGGAGTGAAGAGGAGTTTTAACGCGGTCATGTATAACACAAAAAAAAGGATTTGCATACATTTTCATACATTAGATTGCATTACACATTGATAATATCTACATTACAGTACTTTCTTTAGCATATTTTTTTATTTAACTAATTTTTACTATAGAATATTTTATACCATGTCTAAACACATTAGTACATACATATTTGTACTAAAAACTTTCATAAATATATTTAATTAGTGATTTTTATTTTATTTATTTTTTAATGTTTATTTTATTTCATTATTTTTTCATAAGAAAATCAACCTTTACATGTTAGGCATTACTGATAAACATAGTTTTTCTTCTTTTTTTTCAATATTACATGATTTCAAATAGTTTTCTTAGGATTTTTATTTTTATCACACCCCAAAGAGGTGCGAGATAAAACAGCATATTTGCCTGTTTAACGCGCCACATTAAAAAACAATTGAATAGCTTTTAACGCGGCTGCCTCTCGCACACCCTATACTTTCAATAGACCTTCTACTGGAGCGCGAGAGGACCGTTTCATGAGAAAAAACGGAGCGTCAAAAATGGAATTGAATCGCGGGTAAGGTTAACCCACTCAAAAATTATAAAAAACAGCGTTAAAATGACTTAACGCGGTCTTAAAAAAAGACTCGCAGTCAATTGAATACCCCCCTAAGTGTCCTAAATCTGCTGAGATGCTTCTTTCATTATATAATATTTTAGTTTGATATCATATTACATTTTACAATATCTATATTTTAACCATAGGGAACCAGTCACAGTTTTATGTATTTAAGACTTTTCTTCAACCCTTTTAACAAAGGCAATTCATATTAAGAAAAGCAAATTCTGCCTGTACACAGTATTCTAAATTAAATAAAACATGCAAAAAACAACAGAAAGCATTGTGGCCAAAATATATTTGCTATGTGATAAAAATAGGTTCAGATTGCCAAACACATATAAAAAAATAAATATATTCAAAAGGACCACAAGTAAAAAAAAAAAGGAGTGGGGGGCTTAAAAAAACAAGTCATATATTTTTTAATAATAATAAGCATAAATCTTATAAAAGCACATTAAATGTTAAACTGGAGTGCTCTCCTTTAATTTTGGCATTGCACTAATCCCAGTGGCATGCTTGTGCTAATTAAAAACATTTTTTAAATGAAATCCCATAAATATCTGAAGGAACAGTAATACACAGACTGGGTTTCAGTGTACACAAAGCGTAAGTGTTGGAATATTATTAAAATGATTTTCTTTCACAAAGCTGCCTCACAAAATAGAAAATATTCACAGGCACCGGTTTCTGTTTGCAGCGATAATGGGGCATTTGAAAATGACACATTCAATGAACATTACATGAAATAATGCCTAGCCAATACTTTTTATTAAAGAGCTATGTGTTCTTATTCATTATATGTGTGCGTGTGTGCGTGTGTGTGTGTGTGTAATGAAAAAATAAGATAAATAGGTATTTATAATTAATTTCTATATTATATAATTAATTTGTCTGCTTCAGCATTAATGTATTTTGATTTTCAACACTATAATAGATGTTAAATATAATTGTTATATGAGGGACTTAATATAGTACATTCTAACTAATACTATGCTTTTGCTATCTATTCACCAAATGCCTTGTTTATTGACTAGACAAACATGGACAGTCAGGTGAGCGCAGTTTGGTTTGTAAATTCTACTTGTGTATGTGTATGTGTGTGTGTGTGTCTGTGTGTGTCTGTGTGTTAAGGAATTTAGACAGCAAGCTCCAGTGACTGAATAATTCAATATACTTTGGAAAACGCTGCATAATATATAAGCGCTATACAAATAAATTAAGCCCCTCTGATATTGAGCAGCATGGGGTGTACAGCGAGGTGGCAGAGCAGCGGTCACAACTACAGTTAGAGGGCAATGAGAGAGGTGTGGAGGGGGCGTTAATGAGAGAGATATGGAAAAGAAGGGCAATGAGAGAGACAAGGAGGGAGCTGCAAAGAGAGAGACATGGAGGGGTGCAAAGAGATAACATGTGGGGCAATCATCATCATCAGCAGCAGCTATTTATATAGCGCCACTAATTCCGCAGCGTTGTACAGAGAACTCACTCACATCAGTCCCTGCCCCATTGAAGCTTACAGTCTAAATTCCCTAACACACACACAGACAGACTGAGACAGACTAGGGTCAATTTGATAGCAGCCAATTAACCTACCAGTATGTTTTTGGAGTGTGGGAGGAAACCGGAGCACCCGGAGGAAACCCACGCAAACAAGGGAAGGACATACAAACTCCACACAGGTGTGGCCATGGTCGGGAATTGAATTCATGACCCCAGTGCTGTGAGGCAGAAGTGCAATGAGAGAAATACGAGTGGAGTAATAGTTCTATATGTGTGTATTAGATCATGGGGGCCCCCTGTCTTAAGTGTCCCGAGCCCCCCAAAGACTTCTATTCAGCTCTATAGAGTAGGACTAGATGGACTGAGACCTCCTATGGCGTGTCTGAATTCACTGTACAGTGAACTCCATTGTGCTCCAGATCCAGGAGGTAGGTAATGGGGATATTGAGTAAAAATAATCCATCCCGTATCTGGTACATTGGTGAAGTAGGACATACAAAGTGAGGGTCCCTGAAGAGCGGGTAGGTCCTTTAACACTGGTTCTGTCATAAAACCCAAGATTACATGATTATAGGCTATCTGGGGAAAAGCTCTTTCATATGCTCTATGGCTACTCAGTAAAATCTGATTCTGTAACATGCAGGAAAATTGACGTATACAGTAAATACACACAAGCAGTTTATATTAAAATATAGACAAATCACAGGAAAATTTACATTGAAGAGTCGCCCTAGCTTAGAAAACGGTAAACATACTGTAAATGTACTTTTTTTAAATCTGTTAAACGTAATTTCATTAACAAGATTTCAGCAAAAATTAAAATATACTGAGGGTCAACAGAGAACAAAATAGATTTTTTTTTCTTTTCTTTTTTTTTTTTTTTTTGATCGTGTGTAATTGTTTTTATGATATTGTGCCAGACTTTCTACCATTTTGCAGGTGCCCACAAATCTAATTAGAGATTTTTGTTCTTACACAATGGGTGGTTTAAGACATTTCCCAGGCATATTGATTTAATCACAATTGTACTGTAAGAAAAAGATATTTTGTTTCTGTTCACAAGTGGGCTCATTGTGAGTTCGATGTACGTCTGTTTTTTTGTGTGTCTGTTGATGCATTACCATACTGCATATGCACCAAAACTACGTATGCATTCTCGAATTCGAATAATTGGATAAAGTCATTCTAAATTAATTAATATTGATTGTAATAGTTTTCCATTGCGATTAGTACGCTACGTTATACCAGAGTTTCTTACGCAATCGCACACGTAAACAAAACAAATACACTTAGATACACACATACATTTGTACATAGTTCACTTTTAATAAAGTTACAACACACATTCTTTTATTATTAAGACTTAGAGATTTATTACATAAAGGTAAACCTACGTTAAAGATATTTATGGTTCAGGGCCCCAGAAGTGTATTGTCTTTGGTCTTATATTAATCCACATTTTACCAGCAGGAATCTGATATGATTGGATAAGTAGTCGCTAGTTATGATTAGTATAAGGTTAATTCCCATAAGTACTCTGTTAATGGATTAGTTTAAGCCAGATTTTTGGCGGTTCCCTGGTAAGACATGTATGCAGCTGTTGGAGTGAATTGCCCCCATCTTTGTAGACGAATTGTTTGAACTGATCTATGACCAGCATTCTATTGGAACATCATAAACCCTGAACCAATGAAGAACTTTCTCAGTGATATGTGTGTACATTGTGACATCATCAGTTTTATCCAAACCAAATTGTATATAAACTGCCCACTAGTATAATAACAGTCTCTTTGACCACAGACTTCAGGATTGAATGACTATTACTGGATCCAGTGTGCAGCGTATGTATCGGTTATACTTTGTGATATTTTTCTTTTGCTATTAAAATCTCTTTGTGTTTTGTAACCACGCTAATCGCATCGGACAATTTTTATTGGTGAAGATAGAATGTACATTATAGCATAATCCCGTAATTATTTTTTTGTGTATCGGTGACATACGTCCCCATACACCTGGAGAGGAAGAATGAGGATAGGCAAGTGTAGGCTGAGTACAGTAAGGACATATAATTGCAACATAATTAGACATGGACACATCCACAGATACGTCTGGCAACAATACACAATGATGACTATTAACAACACTACAGTGTATATAGCTACTCATGATTGGATGATTGCATACTGACTTTACAGCTGATAGTATTTGTCATTAGCGGCTATATTATATGAAGTTGCCACAGTGTATTTGTATTACTGAATTAACATATCCATTTAGACTATGGCAGGAACAAAAATTCCCATTGGATTTTAAAGGGAAAAAATTTAAATAACAGATTTCAGTATTTTATTTTATTCAGTTTGTATTTGTATTTTGTGTTTGTGTTTAATTACATTTTATATTAAAAATGTGTAATTCACATTTATCAAATAATGGTCAAGACAATATTCTCTCGTGTGTATATGAAATTTCATTATATTATATTATAATATATTACAATATAGTATATTATAGTATATTATATTATGTACAATATTATGTAAAATGCTACAATACTACCAGGAATTTTACCTGAATCAAGAATATCTCTTTCTTTTAAAATATTTAGCTATGATGAACAAAAATATTTTAATATTGAATTAATAAAGATTGAAAGACTTAATATAATATATTATTTTAGAAACTTATGTGCCTCAGTGTACAAATGGTTTTGTCTAACAATTTTTAATATATTTGGGGAAGCACCCTCTATAATATGAACATAATGAATTTTTTCATTTAATAAAAGTATATCAACAAGGAATCCTTCTCCTTCGTTTTTGGATGTGTAAGTAGCAAATAAACCAGTATATTTAAAGGACCCCACTTTGAAGTTTAAGGAAAATGTCAATGTAATAAATGGAGAAGTACAGCGTAGTGCTTTGGCCTTCTACCCACTCTCTCTTGGTGCTAACTTTAATGCCCAGTTGGAGTTGCATTTGAAATAAAGAGTGTTCCAAGTTTCCTCTGAATTTTGATTTCAAAAAAGGGTCTCCACCTGTTCTCTGGATGGCTGTGACATTCAAAGTAATGGGAAACATTGATTATTTTTTTTTTACACCACTCATTCATTGATTGAAGCTTTAAACCGATCAGAGTTTAGAGGAAATTTTATATAAGAGACTCTTCTCTGAGAATCTCTTAAGTAAATGCTGCTTTTTCTTTTTTTTTTTTTTCTATCGACAGCCCTCCCCCAATGTTTTTCATTGCTCTGTGGATTACACTTCAAGCCCCAATCTAGCCAAAGTTGGGTGGATAAGGACCCAGCACTAGAAAGGGGGCAGGTACCCTGCTCCATCCCCCATCTGCCAGTAGACTTACCAGAATCCAGGTGGTGAGGGTAGATCTGTTACTCTGCCCCATCACTCACTCTGTTCCACTGTGGCAACTAGACACTAGAGGAATATTTTATTACACTACCCCACTCCTCCCCCCATCAACCGTGATCCATTGCCCAAACCCTCTCCAGACCAGGGAATATAGAGTCAGGATTAGAAATGTGACCAGATTGCTTAATACTGGGACAGGTTTAATCTGGATCGAAGGCAAAAATAATTGGTTAAAAGAAATGTAGTCTTGCCACCAAAAAAAAGAGATATCATCAACAATTTAACATATGTGTAAAGTAAAATAAAATGAGAGCTTTCTGTGTTGTAGTGTTATCTTCTGGAACATTTGGTGCAATCAAGCCTTTATGTATGGTATGGTATGTGTCAGTGATATTGGAGAATGCAAGCGCAGGTCATTATTGCATGCAACCTGTCAGGCCTAACATGTAGAGATGCTCGGGCTAGGTTTTCTGAAAACCGAGCCCACCCGAACTTAGGGGATCCGAGAAGGCTCATGAGCCGGCTCGGTACTTTTGCGCGTCTTCGGATCTGAATCGAGGCAAAACGTCATTGTTGCGTTGTCAGATCCAGTGAGTTTTGGATTCCATAAGTACCTCCCTTCCAGGAGATCCAGCGCCATTGCGAGCACAGAAACAGGGGTAGCAGTGTTCTTGTCACTCTCCATTCTCCAGTGACATTGCTCAGTGCCATTGCTCACACAGAAACATGGGTAGCAGTGTTCTTGTCACTCTCCAGTCTCCAGTGACATTGCTCAGTGCCATTGCTCACACAGAAACATGGGTAGCAGTGTTCTTGTCACTCTCCAGTGACATTGCTCAGTGCCATTGCTCGCACAGAAACAGGGGTAGCAGTGTTCTTGTCACTCTCCATTCTCCAGTGACATTGCTCAGCGCCATTGCTCACACAGAAACAGGGGTAGCAGTGTTCTTGTCACTCCCCATTCTCCAGTGACATTGCTCAGTGCCATTGCTCACACAGAAACAGGGGTAGCAGTGTTCTTGCCACTCTCCAGTCCCATTGCTCAGTGCTCTTGCTCAAACAGAAACAGGAGGGGTAGCAGTGTTCTTGCCACTTAACGAAAATTGACTGAAAATGACTGGAAATTAATGTTATTGAGGACAAATATAATATAGGAACAAACAAAAAGCCAAATTATGTGATTTTAGAGAAAAAAAATAGGGATTCTAGAAAAAAAATAGGGATCCAAAACCAAAACACACAAGGGCGGTTTTGCCAAAACCAAAACCAAAACACGAAGTTAATGCAGATCCAAAACCAAAACACGGGGGTCAGTGAACATCTCTACTAACAAGTAAAGTAACTTATGTAAATATTGTAGTAGTTCAGGAGCCCCAACATTGATATCTACAATGGGCACCATCCACTTTGTCTTGGGGTCAACTTTAATGTCCAGTTGGAGTTTCCTTTGAATTCATTAAATTGAGATTCCCAGAGGCAAGAATCTAATATGAAGTGCGACATTTTGATGGACGTGTAGCTGGTCTTATGAGGGACCAATGTTTTCAGCTCATACTGCAATACTGTTAAGAGCTCCATCACTATTGCTAGTGTAGCTCTAGCCTTAAACTGACCCTGGTAGGACCACCAGGATTCAAGCAAAATATGTGCTTCAGAGCCAAACATTGTCACTCAGTGTGAAATTCTTCACATTTCAGAGAAAGATTCAGCACAACAAACATATGGCTGCAGAAAACTAGAGGTTATCACTCAGCTTCTATCAATTGCATAGAGACCCAGATGTGTTTAATTTTAAGCAGACATCAGCATATCGTAAAGTCTGAAGGTGTTAAAGGAGGTTAATTGTTATCCAAGTAGAAAATTTCTATACACAAATACACCATTTAAATCTCCTGTGATCTAATCTTGTTTTCTCTGTAATTTATATTTTTCCAGAATTATCTCATTCATCAGAAAAGGTGTAAACAAATTACTCAGTTTTCTTCAACAGATGTGTAGAGGTCGCCCCTGCTTCCTATGAATAAAATACCTCTGCTCTTACTGGGTGACCTATACATAGCATAGAGCTGAAATGGAAAATAATCGCTGCAGAGATAATAAACAGTAGCGTGGCTTATCTTAAAAATAAATATGAAAAATAATATATATTAAAATATAATGTATATTTCCCTATCCTGCCCCACGATAAAGAAAGTACTTATGCTCGCTGGTCTCCAAGTTATATAGGGGAAACAGTGTTACTCTGATAAGGCTTGTCATTAAAGCCCTGCCTCCTCTGCTTTTGTTATGCAGGGCTTTATCAGGGTAACACTGTTTCCCCCATATAACTAGGAGACCAGCCAAAACCTAGACAAAGTCCCCAAAAAACACTCCCAAACCAGGAGGACAGTAGTGGTGAGCACTGTGAGGGAATTTCATGCTAATCAACTGAACTTGCCCTTGTACGTTTAACTAATCATCTGATGATGGTCTGCTCATGATATGGTGTAACAGTGACCATCTCATAATGGGAGGAAAGGGGGTGGAAAAAAATACTTTATTATAGGGGAGAAGAAAAATAAATTAATAAATAATAATTATACATTTAAAATGAAGTGAAAATAATTATTTATTTTTGCACAAAACACCATCAGCCCATCCAGTAAGCACTCTGCTCTTATACACATGAGGCCAGACAGATGGAAAACCAACACTGCACTGAACCAATAGATGACATATAGTCGTGTCATTATTTGGGACTGAGATCTACTCGTGTGTATCCCGCACATGAGATAGAATTGGTTAGACGGCCACCAACTTCCTCCATCAACACTATAAGAAACAAGACCATGGACACTGCTCAATTATTATTTATTATGATTAACCTTTATTTATAGGGCGCCACATGAGGTCTGCAGCGCAGTACAGGGGGCAAACAACAAGGCAGTACATGTTTCTGCCACTACACAGTACAACTCTCAACACAGCTACTGGGGTGCAAGGGATATATTCAATGCAGGCTGACACCTGTGACTATTAGTGTGGGCATAACTAACAGGTTTAGAGCCACTTAAAGAGGTGCATAGACAATGGAGGAGTGGAGATAATGGGCAGAGAGCCCAAGGAGGAGGTGCGCAGTGTAACTGGTGAGTAAAAGTTATAGGCAATGAGAACAGGAGGAAAGATGACCCTGCTCACTAGAGCTTACAATCTAAAGGGAAAGCGGAAAGGGCAGACAAATGGTTGACTCATGGGGGTGAGATTTAATAAACCCAGGGAGTGACAGTCAGTAACTGATAAATCCAATTGGTTTCTCTTTGCAACAGTAGTTTATGTCTGTCTCCTCCCTTTGGAGATGTTTTGAGACAAGTGAGCAGATGTATGTCGGTGCAATTTTGTTGACGGCCTTGTATGTTAGTAGAAGAATTTTATATTATATTAGTTGAAAAACAGGAAACCAATGTAGAGACTGACGGATTGGCTCAGCAGAGAAAGAACGGTTTGCAAGGAAAATCAATCTAGCTGCTGCGTGCAAAATAGATTGTAGGGACTCAAGTCTGATCTTGGGAAGACCAGTAAGGAGGGAATTGCAATAGTCAATGCGGGAAATGATGAGTGCATGAATTAAGATTTTTGCAGTGTCTTGTGTGAGATATGTGCATATTCTGGAAATGTTTCCTAGATGTATGTAACATGATTTAGATATAGAGTCGATGAGGTTAACAAAGGATAGTGGTGAGTCAAGGATTATACCTAGGCAGCGAGCTTGTGGGGTGGGATTTATGGTCATGTTATCAACAGAAATAGAAATGTCAGGCAGGAATCTTCTGTTTTTGGGTGGGAATATTATTAATTCTGTTTATGAAAGATTGAGTTTGAGTTGGTGAGAGGACATCCAAGATGAAATTTCAGAGAGACAGTAATGTGAGACAACACAGATGTTAAGCGATCAGGAGAGGATAGATAGATTTGTGTATCATCCGCATAGAGATTATACTGAAATCCAAATGAGCTTATTAGTTTTCCAAGAGAAGCGGTGTAGATAGAGAATAGCAAAGAACCTAGGACTGAGCCTTGCGGTACTCCAACTCATAAAGGAAGCGGAGCAGAGGTGGATATAGAGAACATAACACTGAAAGAGCAATTAGATAGGTATGATGAGAACCAGGATAGGACAGTGTCATCAAGACCTAGGGATTGTAGCGTTTGACCCAGCGTAATGGAGCCCACTATGGGAACAGTCTGGGGAGGGCAGGGGCAAACGCAGGATTTGTAGAGGGGGGTTTCCACACCACACCGCCAGTGGGCGTGACCAGCATGCATGGGAGCGTAGCTATAATATTAAACAGTGCTTGGCTGCTCTCCAACTCTTCCTATGCCCATAATATACATGGGCAATGCTGCGTGGACTACTGTTAGGTGCACGCAGCTCTCCCTTTTCAAGCAGAGCCGTGTGAAGCTGGGGCAGGGTCCAGCCACCTCAATTATACAGTGCCCCAGGCTTGGAGGGGGGTTTCCAGGCACTAGGAAACCTCCCCTCGGTTTGCCTATGGAGGGGGGCAGATGGTCGCCTATCCTTCAGCCCAGCCTGCCCCTGAATCGCTCATTTGCTGGTAATAAGTTTTCCTTATACTAGAGACACATGAATAGCAATTCAAATACCGATGTAAAATTTGGTTTTCATTACCAAATGAATGAGGTTAACAAAAAATGTTTTGCAGCTATTGCAAATCGAAGTCCAGTATTCTGTACTGTAACTGAACTGTTAAAATAAGGACAAAGGATGTAACCTACTGCTATTTAAATGCAAAAATAAATAAATCATAATTTCATTAATTTATCTAATAAATGGAATATTTTTATTCCTAAAATAATTTTTCTCTTATAATGTAATTGGCATCCCTCCCCAATCATTTCACTTATTATTTTGCCCAGTCTGTTTTACATCAAATCAAATTTTTATTTTATCAGACAAAATAAAAACAGAAATGGAGCTAATTTATGGTTCCATCGGCCATTAATATTACTATCAATCCATCACAACACTACAGCTAATTAACCTCCTTAGTATTGTTTTAATGAATGGAGTGTTTCTACCAACCAAAACTCAAGAGTCCTTTAATGTTCTTTTTTTTTCCCTCCCCGGTATGTTTTATGAATCCATATATTATTGTAAATTAAATTATTTTCCCATGGCTGCGTCTAAGGGACAGGCAATTTAAAGCCAGAAAGTAAACTGCAGATGAGTGGCAAAAAATATTTGATGAGCAATCTTTTCGAATAAAAGTAGAAGGTAGTAAATCAGTAACGTGGGTTCCCTGTGTAGCCCATACATTAAAATATTCCCTAGATGATAAATGCAAAGTGTGCCTTGAGAGGTATGTCACTACAAGTCAGCCTCACCTTAGTAATTGTCATGCGACTCGGGAGGAAATGAACAGGGGAGTCCTGCGGGGGTCACGTTCCTCAATCCTTTTCTTTCAGTATCAACTGAAGAGTAGACGTTTTACATTGATGCCCCACCACAGATGAACGCTGCTAGACCAGTTCTACAAAATATCTTCAGTGCAAATCTGATGCTACCTCTGGGTTACTGAAGGCTTTATGTAACGAGGTACAAACAGAAGCAAATAACTGTTGTATGGCTTTCAACTCGCAATAATGGGGAGTGTCAAAATCGAATAATTGGATGAAAGAAAGTATATTGATTAATAATGTTTTACCGCGTGATTGCGATCAGTACACCACGTGTCGTGATGCAATTGCACGATAAATAGCGCAGACTACACTTACACATTCACTTGTATATAGTTCATTTTATAATAGCCCACATGATCACCATTATAGTATAGCTGACCCAAATTATAACTAAGCTTCACCAAATACCATGCCCCCACAACTGACCTGTTTTTATTGGGAAAGTTATGATTTCTGGTGATCAGGAGAGGCGTGGTTTATCATATTTGGGACATAGCAATGACTAAATGGGTTGGTGTTGGGCAGATCAGGAGTCTGGCTTAACTTGTCCTGATTTTTCATTTTGAAATGTTGGGGGGGTGTGCAGAAACTGATTACTATTATAACTTTTTATCACAAATTATCACTAAATATTGCAATTCCAAAGTGGCATCCTCAATTTGTGTATCACCGGCTACACTTGGGGGCTGTTCATGCACACATCTGCAGAAATGCTGAAAGGGGCTTTCTTTATGGGTACACTATCAGAATGGTCACAATTACACATAGCACTCGTGGATGGACTCTCTTCAGGGATTTGTGTAATTTCTGAATCTGAACATACATTTTCCTCTAATGCCTTACTGTTTTCTTCCAGCTCGGCTTTTACATGTAAAAGTATTTGGGCACCACTTTTTGAGTCAGAATGATAAGGTCTTGCTTGGTCACGACTGACCTTACAAGAAGATGCCTCAGTGACAGTTGTAGAAATAGCACTCATAGAGAAAGGCGAAGGCCTCATTCTTTCCTTGTCACTGCATGTGTAGAATGGCATGTTGGCATTTTTTTTTTCTGCAGATAACTCTGCCTAGATTACAGCTCTTTTTTTCTTGACAAAGGTGAAAGGTATTTTTTTACATTTTTGTTTCCCTGACTTACAAACACTATGCACTTTAACATAGGCTTTACCAGATGACATATACGGATTACTATCATCATGACTGGTGCCAGCAGCTGCTTGGTGCTCCTGCTCTTCTGTGTACTGCTGTGAATCTATTTTGATAACACTGTACATTTTGACTGCAAAGTCAGAAGACCAAGCCTGCCAGTCCTAGTATTGCTATTTCAGCAATGACAATTAGCAAAGGAGCAATGGAGCTCTCCTCTTTGTGTGTAACCTATATAATACCGTACAATTTGACAGCAAATTCAGAAGACCAAGCCTGCCAGACCTATTTTTTCTATTTCAGCAATGACAATTAGCAATGGAGCAATGGAGCTCTCCTCTTTGTGTGTAACCTATATAACACCATACAATTTGACTGCAAATTCAGAAGGCCAAGCCTGCCAGACCTAGTATTTCTATTTTAGCAATGACAATTAGAAATGGAGCAATGGAGCTCTCCTCTTAGTGTCTAACCTATATAACACCGTACAATTTGACTGCAAATTCAGAAGACCAAGCTTGCCAGACCTATTATTTCTATTTCAGCAATGACAATTAGCAATGGAGCAATGGAGCTCTCCTCTTTGTGTGTAACCTATATAACACCGAACAATTTGACTGCAAATTCAGTAGACCAAGCCTGCCAGACCTAGTATTTCTATTTCAGCAATGACAATTAGAAATGGAGCAATGGAGCCAGGGCCGGTGCTAGGTTTCTGGGCACCCTAGGCAAAGATTCAGCCTACCGCCCCCCTACCCCCCCCCAAATACCCTCGATCCACATTCATAAACTCATCAAAAAGAGAACTGAAAGCTTCAAATATAATAAAGGTATTTATTTAAGTGTGAACTTATTGGGAGTAGAACATCCTTCTATATAATTTCTACATTTCTGAGTACATTGAGTATAAGTGGACATGAGTATAGTATATGAGTATAGGTTCTTGTTTATGATTGTTTATTTAAAGACTAAAGTCAGTGTATTACCTAAAAATTAAAAATTGATGTATACTGCCTGTCAGGTTGTCCCAAAGCTGATATCTCAACTGCTGCTGTTCAAGGGCTACATTACATAGGCATCATCAGAGCTGACTTAAGTCTTTAGGGAGCCCAAAGCACACTCAGACAGGTGGGGGGTTCCACACATGGGCAGGAGGGAACAGGCACACATGGGCAGGGGGGGGGCAGGCACACATGGGCTGGAGGAGACATTGGCAGGGGGAGAACAGGCATACATGGGCAGGGGGAGGACAGGCACACATGGGCAGGGGGAGGACAGGCACACGTGGGCAGGGGGAGGACAGGCACACATGGGCAGGGGGAGGACAGGCACAAAAGGGCAGGGGAGGACAGGCACACATGGGCAGGGGGAGGACAGGCACACATGGGCAGGGGGAGGACAGGCACACATGGGCAGGTAGGGGAGGTAGGCACACATGGGCATGGAGGGAAGACAGGCACACATGGGCAGGTAGGCAAGACAGGCACACATGGGCAGGGGGGGGGCAGGCACCTGTGGGTGTCATGGTGTTGTCATTCTGCATGAAAATCTCCTTACCTTAGATTCCAAGTTTCTCCATTTCCGTAGTCCAAGGGCAGGAACAGAGTTGCTCCTCTTTCACAGTAATTCTGAGCAGTGCAGCTACCACAGCACCTCCCCTGCCGGTCTTCAGCTTTCTGGGCTGCCTTCACGCTGCAGCTGAATGTAGCAACTCCGGAAATTCATTAGATGCTTTGAATGTACACACAATCGTGCTTCCCCCAGAAACTGCTTCTAAACATGCCTACAACTTTACAAAATCTCCCCCCCCTAACTTCCCCCACTCTCACAGATTAATAGACGGGTAGTCGCGCTGCCACTGACACCAGGAGAACATTCACCTGACTGTGAGTGTCTATCCATGATCCCGTCTATAGTGAGGCTATGGGCGGCATTATTTCTTCATGAACACTTCCGTGGGTGGGGAATAGGTGTGCAGAAGTGAGACAGAAGGGCGCCTTGCTTCCCTGCTGTGATTGGCTGAACTACTGGTTAATTCAAAGATGTGTGGCGATGAGCTTAATTATGCCAGCGGTTGCCGCTAACATTATCAGACATTATTAACATTTATGCCTTGAGTCAGTGGCGCCCTCCAGAGCACGGTGCCCTAGGCAGCTGCCTAAGCTTGCCTAATGGAAGCGCCGGCCCTGAATGGAGCTCTTTTCTTTGTGTGTAACCTATATAACACCGTACAATTTGACTGCAAATTCAGTAGACCAAGCCTGCCAGACCTAGTATTTCTATTTCAGCAATGACAATTAGAAATGGAGCAATGGAGCTCTTTTCTTTGTGTGTAACCTATATAACACCATACAATTTGACTGCAAATTCAGAAGACCAAGCCTGCCAGCCCTAGTAATTCTATTTCAGCAATGACAATTAGCAATGGAGCAATGGAGCTCTCCTCTTTGTGTATTACCTATGTAGCACAGTACAATGTGACTGCGGATTTACACTAAGACTGCCAGGCCTTTTATTTGTATTTCAGCAATGACAATTAGCAATGGAGCTCTCCTCTTTGTGTGTTACCTATGTAACACAGTACAATGTGACTGCAGATTTACACTAAGACTGCCAGGTGTATTATTTGTATTTCAGCAATGACAATTAGCAATGGAGCTCTCCTCTTTGTGTGTTACCTATGTAACACAGTACAATGTGACTGCGAATTTACACTAAGACTGCCAGGCATATTATGTGTATTTCAGCAATGACAATTAGCACGTAGGACCATTGAGTCTATCGCAGAGGGGGGGGGACTGTCACATTGCATTGCAAACATGGTAAGTGTTGGTAAATACCTGTGACGCAACATTATACATGGTAGCGTTATGCTGCGATTCATGATGCTACCCACCTCAGTCCACTGACCACCAATAGTAAATAGAACCTATAATGTACAATATTAAATATATAAAAACTAAAAATAACTTTTACTGTTTATTCTATATACTCAACAACAAAGAAAAATGCAAATTAAGCTGCCAAATCCTTACCATTTTACTCTCAGAAATTATATATTTGAACTGTAATTATCGGCTTTAAAATATTTCAGTGCACGATGGCGGCAAAGTACTTTCCAGTAATAAAAATATATATATATAACATGGAAATGAGAAGGTTTTTGTGATGTGTTCTTGGCATTGATGTGCATAGTTGCGTCTCTGCCATGTTCCTTTCATTTTTCTCCCTTTTTTTTTCGTGTTTGTGTTGGATGTGTGCGCTCACAAAGACATTCTGCTTAAAGAGTAGTGTTTCTTCTGGCGTTTGGCAGAGATGACCGAGAAGCAAAGCTTTGAACCTTATCAGTGGGGAAATCAGCTTCAGACCTTGGATTCATTAGGAGAAAAAATGTTGTATCTCCCGTAACACCCAATTTATAATGAGGGAGACAGGATTTCTGGGGCTAGTTGTATTTTAGCCATAGGTAATTTGCATATTTTCCAGAGCTAGACTTTGGAATCTGCTTAGAATTAATGTTCTTCTCAGTTAATAGAACATCGCTCAGTATCACCTCTTCCACTTTTATTTCTGTATATTTATTCACTTTTCTTTTATATTGTGATAGATCAAACTATGTTTGTAATAATCCTTGTGACTAATTTAATTCATGTCTCTGAGATGGCAAAAGGAGACGTCCACTAATTAAATTGTTAGGATCCCTGTTGTTTAGTAGATAATCAATACATCCCCCTTCTCCCTCTCATGCTGACCACAATGTCCCTGCAACCGAATATCGCCTTGCTGCTGCTGGCAGTAAAAAAAATTAATTTCACTGTTCATGTCAAGAGCACTGATTGGATGGCTGATGCTGCCAACCAGCCAATGTCAGCCACACTCGATGCATGTGCATCAGCAGCAGAGAAGTTTAAAATGTGGGATAAGGTATTCGGGACCCAGCATCTTCCTCTGTCCTCGCTTCTCACTGAATGTCGGGAGTGACGACATCACGCCCGACATATTCAGTGAGAAGCAGCAGGAAAGAGGAGGATACTGGATCCCGGGCACTGCCGCATTGATAAGAAGATTAGAAGAGAAGACTGAAGAAATAGAAGAAAGAAGGCCAAGTATGGTAATTAAACAAACTGAGGAGAAGGTGAAAGGTAACAGCAGGAGGTGCAAGAAAATGAAGGAGGGGCAGAGTGAGGATGGAGAGGGGCAGACAGTGAGCGGATGAAGAGGGGTGGACAGTGTGTGTGGATGAAGAGGGGCGGACAGTGTGTGTGGATGAAGAGGGGCACAGAGTGAGTATGGATGAAGAGGGGCGGACAGTGTGTGTGGATGAAGAGGGGCAGACAGTGTGTGTGGGTGAAGAGGGGCACAGAGTGAGTATGGATGAAGAGGGGCGGACAGTGTGTGTGGATGAAGAGGGGCAGACAGTGTGTGGGGATGAAGAGGGGCAGACAGTGTGTGGGGATGAAGAGGGGCGGACAGTGTGTGTGGATGAAGAGGGGCAGACAGTGTGTGTGGATGAAGAGGGGCGGACAGTGTGTGTGGATGAAGAGGGGCAGACAGTGAGGATGAAGAGAGGCGGACAGTGTGTGTGGATGAAGAGGGGCAGATAGTGTGTGTGGATGAAGAGGGGCGGACAGTGTGTGTGGATGAAGAGGGGCGGACAGTGTGTGTGGATGAAGAGGGGCAGACAGTTAGGATGAAGAGGGTCGGACAGTGTGTGTGGATGAAGAGGGGCAGACAGTGTGTGTGGATGAAGAGGGGCATACAGTGTGTGTGGATGAAGCGGGTCGGACAGTGTGTGTGGATGAAGAGGGGCAGACAGTGTGTAGGGATGAAGAGGGGCGGACAGTGTGTGGATGAAGAGGGGCGGACAGTGTGTGTGGATGAAGAGGGGCAGACAGTTAGGATGAAGAGGGTCGGACAGTGTGTGTGGATGAAGAGGGGCGGACAGTGTGTGTGGATGAAGAGGGGCACAGAGTAAGTACGGATGAAGAGGGGCAGATAGTGAGCGGATGAAGAGGGGCGGACAGTGTGTGTGGATGAAGAGGGGTGGACAGTGTGTGTGGATGAAGCGGGGCGGACAGTGTGTGTGGATGAAGAGGGGCGGACAGTGTGTGTGGATGAAGAGGGGCGGACAGTGTGTGTGGATGAAGAGGGGCGGACAGTGTGTGGATGAAGAGGGACAGACAGTGTGTGTGGATGAAGAGGGGCGGATAGTGTGTGTGGATGAAGAGGGGCGGACAGTGTGTGTGGATGAAGAGGGGCAGACAGTGAGGATGAAGAGGGGCGGACAGTGTGTGTGGATGAAGAGGGGCGGATAGTGTGTGTGGATGAAGAGGGACAGACAGTGTGTGTGGATGAAGAGGGGCAGATAGTGTGTGTGGATGAAGAGGGGCGGACAGTGTGTGTGGATGAAGAGGGACAGACAGTGAGGATGAAGAGGGGCAGACAGTGTGTGTGGATGAAGAGAGGCGGACAGTGTGTGTGGATGAAGAGGGGCAGACAGTTAGGATGAAGAGGGTCGGACAGTGTGTGTGGATGAAGAGGGGGAGACAGTGTGTGTGGATGAAGGGGGGCAAACAGTGTGGGTGGATGAAGAGGGGCGGACAGTGTGTGTGGATGAAGAGGGACAGACAGTGTGTGTGGATGAAGAGGGGCGGACAGTGTGTGTGGATGAAGCGGGGCGGACAGTGTGTGTGGATGAAGAGGAGCAGACAGTGTGTGGGGATGAAGAGGGGCGGACAGTGTGTGTGGATGAAGAGGGGCAGACAGTGAGTATGAAGAGAGGCGGACAGTGTGTGTGGATGAAGAGGGGCGGACAGTGTGTGTGGATGAAGAGGGACAGACAGTGTGTGTGGATGAAGAGGGGCAGATAGTGTGTGTGGATGAACAGGGGTGGACAGTGTGTGTGTGGATGAAGAGGGGCAGACAGTGTGTGTGGATGAAGAGGGGCGGACAGTGTGTGTAGATGAAGAGGGACAGACAGTGAGGATGAAGAGGGGCAGACAGTGTGTGTGGATGAAGAGAGGCGGACAGTGTGTGTGGATGAAGAGGGGCAGACAGTTAGGATGAAGAGGGTCGGACAGTGTGTGTGGATGAAGAGGGGCAGACAGTGTGTGTGGATGAAGGGGGGCAAACAGTGTGGGTGGATGAAGAGGGGTGGACAGTGTGTGTGGATGAAGAGGGGCGGACAGTGTGTGTGTGGATGAAGAGGGGCAGTTAGGATGAAGAGGGTCAGACAGTGTGTGTGGATGAAGAGGGGCAAACAGTGTGTGTGGATGAAGGGGGGAAAACAGTGTGGGTGGATGAAGAGGGGTGGACAGTGTGTGTGGATGAAGAGGGGCGGACAGTGTGTGTGTGGATGAAGAGGGGCAGTTAGGATGAAGAGGGTCGGACAGTGTGTGTGTGTATGAAGAGGGTCGGACAGTGTGTGTGGATGAAGGGGGGCAAACAGTGTGTGTGGATGAAGGGGGGAAAACAGTGTGGGTGGATGAAGAGGGGTGGACAGTGTGTGTGGATGAAGAGGGGCGGACAGTGTGTGTGTGGATGAAGAGGGGCAGTTAGGATGAAGAGGGTCGGACAGTGTGTGTGGATGAAGAGGGTCGGACAGTGTGTGTGGATGAAGAGGGGCAGACAGTGTGTGTGGATGAAGGGGGGAAAACAGTGTGGGTGGATGAAGAGGGGTGGACAGTGTGTGTGGATGAAGAGGGGCGGACAGTGTGTGTGGATGAAGAGGGGCAGACAGTGTGTGGATGAAGAGGGGCGAACAGTGTGATGATTTTTGTACATGTTGTTTTATTTTATTTGATCTTATTCCTCTTAATATTAGCTGTATATTTTTCTTTTAAATAAATAAAATTGAAAAAAATATATAAAAATATTCTTTTCCCTTGGATTTATGTGTATTATTTTTGCAAACAACTTACTAAGTATTTCTGTCCTGACTTAAATACTTATTACGTTATTTTGACTCAAATACGTAATTATTTTGGAGGGGTATCTTAAAAAAATTATGGAGCCCCTTAAGGTTGCCGCAAATTGAAAAAGTTTGGGAACCACTGGTTTAGACAGTTCAGGTGGGCTAACTGTAAACTTGTACCCCTTATTTCCAGGCCACGGGACACAATAATGATAGGACCTTGGAGAGAACACAGACAAATACACCCACCAGGCAGCTCTAAAGAGGATCACCACGCAGGATTAGCGCTCCAAGATCAAAAGCAACAAGAGCGAGACTACAGACAGAAGGGGAATGGGCTTCTTAGAGGAGATTGATTGTTCATAGAACATTAAAAGGTCACATATCTGTGAAAGGTCACGGTTTCTCTTTCATAAATCCAACCCTTGATGTTATTACCATTCTGACTGTAGATGTATAATTTACTTATTATAGATGTTAAAGTATATTTATCTTTACATTGTGGAAATGCCATTCAATACATGTCTACTCATTTTTTGCCTACTGCTGGTTTGACCAACTAATCCTAAATTGATTTCTGATGTGTTCTTATTTTTTTTTAAGCTACTCATTTTTCAACTATATGTTACATAGAGGCTCTAGAAATTACAAGAATTACAATGAAATAATTATTAGGATCATTTACGAAGCTGCAGTGCAAATGTTGTTTCGTGACATTACCTACCTGTTTTTGCACAAATGCAATTTTACAGGGAAGTGTATAGACTTGCAGGCCAAGGTGGGGGACTCTTCTGATTGGAGGTGCTGTATAAATCGGGGGTGATTGTAGGCTAGACACATGGGCCCTGATTCATTAAGGAATATAAATGCCGGTATGTGCTGTATTTTGCGTAAAATTGCACTACGCATGCCCAGTAAATGACTATACGTCAGAGAGCACAAGTACATCCAATTAATATGTAGACACAAATGACACTTCCAACAGCCTATGATTTCATGTTTGGAATGGGGGAGAGAAAGGCCGTATGTGCGTAGTCAACGTGCAGTAAGGGCCAAGGTACACACCCATCTGATTCAAGCTCTGAGCATTCCTCAGCTATGTACTTTTCAGCCATATCACTTGGACCAGCTCACAGGGCAGGTGTAATTAATGAGTGATAATATGCATGAAACAACATGTGTTTGAAATTAAGAGCAACTGTAAAAAGTCATTTTATATACAGTAGGCATTAAGAACATCTCCATAAATGTATTTGGTGGTGGTGGAGGGGGGGGGGGGTTGTTTCTCTTAATGATTAACAGGCGACAATAAATTAATACTTTTTTATTTTTCTGTGGGTCCTGCTGGGACTTTGTATAGCACCTATACATTGTACAAATCCTGCAGTGCAGGGCCTGATTAAGGATTCTGCCCGCCCTAAACTAATTACATCCCCTCGCCTGTCATACCAAACTAATGTACATAAATGCAAATTCATCCTTAATTTAATATCTGGCTACCTTCACCCATCCCCACAACCAATGGTTCCCCTTTTCAAAAGGGTCACGGCAATCTGTGTCATTCATGTCATTTTTATTAAAATGATAACTATGTAGTGGAACGGAGACATCAACGACGGCTACTGAGGGTGAAGGTGAAGGGGGGGCTGTCATGTCTGCGTCTGTCACCATCCTTGTCTCTCCTACTCGCTTTCCCTCAAATTCCCGCCCAAGGATAACTATTATCTTATATTTTAAAATCCATTTCAGTTTATACCTCTCTCTGTCACGATTTTGCATCTTCACAAATTTTTCACCCCACAAAAAGCCTTGCGCCCTAGGCTGCAGCCTAGTCAGCCTATTGGACAATCAGGCCTTGCTGCAGAGTGCCGTGTCTGTCTCCAATTGCTGTATACGCAGAGTGTACCTAAACCCGTATTCAACAAGAGACGTTGCTTCTAATCCACTTGTAGTTGATTACAGACGTGCCAGTTCCTGAAAAACGGACATTACTTTGGTTTTGCGGGCCTTGATGAAACAGACCCATGATACATCCATATGCAAACAAAATATTTCATTCTGCGGGATGAGACCACTAACATGAAGAGTAGAAAAAGTGCATTTAGGGGGCCATTCCCATTTCTGCAGGATGGGCACCTGCATAGCAGTTTCCTCCCTGCAAAAGGACTTGGGGCTAGATTTACTAAACTGTGGGTTTGAAAAAGTGGAGATGTTGCCCATAGCAACCAATCAGATTTTAGTTGTCATTTATTTAGTGCACTTTACAAAATGACAGCTAGAATCTGATTGGTTGCTATGGTCTTAGTCTTAGTCTTTTTTCTTGATCAAGTATGGTTCCAACACCAGCAATCCCAAAGACAAGACAAATGACCCTTTAATGGGTTTTGCTTTGAAAACCACACCGAGCAGAACTAATCAACATAAATTCATTTAGAAAGACAACAAGTTCAGGGCCTGCATGAAGTTGTTAAAGTCAGGACAAACTTTGTCATGAGAAATCAAAGCATAGATCAGGAAAAAATATTAATAAAATCATTTTCAGTCACCATTGCTCAGTACAAAGGTTTGTGATTTAGAAATTACAAACAGAGCATGAAATATAACAAGACGGCTACATAATGAACACATATCCAATAAGAAGACACATTTTTTATGACAATGGAATTCTCTGTGATCCCATCAGTGTCTGTAAAATTCACTTTGCTAGTGAAAGGCAGGGGAGGCCATGGGGGGATCATTTATGAATGTGGAGTAATTTGGGGTGTGATATAATGCATTTATTTTTTTATCATCATCATTTATTTATGAGGTGCCATAGTTTACGTAGCACTGTAAAGTCAGCAATATACAAACAGAACACTATACAAATAAACACTGGAATAAGAGAACAGACCATAGCAGAAGACACACACTTACAAGACGACAAGGAGGTGAGGACAAGAGACGCAGAGAGAGGACCCTGCTCGTCAGAGCTAACATTCTAGGGAGGCGAGGAAGCAATGGAGACTATGGGGGTGGTTGGAAGCTAGTGAATTTGGCCAGGTGCACGAGGGAGTTGTTTAATAGTGGGATGAGGTTGTCAATGATGCAATTGCAAATGTGTTTAAGTGTACAATTTTATTACTGTACATTTTTGCTACCTATGATGGATGGAGCAAATCAGACATGTACTGATCAGAACATTCCATACACATAACAGTTCATCTTCAACAATGTGCCTCAAACATAGTAATGCATTTCAAGGGGTGGAGTCTGAGCTTATCATTCTGAGGGGTTCCTAATTTGGTGGGAGTCTGCAGAGCCTTAGTTGTAGACCACCACGGTGGTCATTGGTACTTGGGCACTGTGACTGGATGGGCTTACTGTCACCCGGTGTTTATCTTTGGATATAGTTTGTCTGGTTTTCCTTCTTACCATCAGTAACCAGCTGTTATTGACCACTCCTACTGGTGTCACCTGGCACCTTCGAATGCCAACTACACATTAGTTGCAGGAGGTCAGTGCTGCCGCCATCAGGCTCCTTCAACGGCACCTAAAACCAATTTCTGGATGGTTGGTATATCTGCAATAGCGTCTCTTTGCTGTGAGTTGGCTGGTTCCTCCTGACCACTTACTACGGAGCAGGACTGCTGGGTAGCAGGCAGAACATTGACACAGAGATACTGAGTTCAACGCAGGGCAGTCAGGGACCAGATTAGAGTGTAAGCTTTTATCTGTTGTTCACAGGATACTGCAGGTAATAGGCGTCAGCCAGAATCTTGAAGCAGTGATGATTTACTGCTCTTGAAGGTTCATTATAAGGACCATTGCACACTAATTAGAAGTACTATTGACCATCCAGAAGTACAGATAGAATACCTGTTGGAAGACAAAACACAGGTCTTTTTATACAGTTCTGTTGAACCAGACACTGGCCACTTTAACCACTCCAGGCTGATTAATGCAGCTAGCACATGAATCAGCCTGGGGGGATCTCACACCAGTAACATTATTGCTAGTAGCAGGAAGGAGTTTAAATCCCCCTCCCCTGTGCATGAGCTGCCAGGCTGAGGGAAGCTCAGCCTCCTCCTCAATCATGGTGCTACCAAGTCTAGGGTGGGAGATGTAATCCTTAAATCTTACCCTGGGTTCTGGTTTCCCCCTGTAGCCTGATTTGGCTCCAGAGTCGACAGCCAGACACCAGGGCAGCAGTCCCCAGGCTGCCGCTCCTTTAGTGGCTCTTTATCCCAGAGTGCCCTGCATCTAATGGACTCATTTGAATCCAGGAGCCGCCAATTGAAAGCCCCTCCAGCAACCACTGCACTGAAGCTGCCAGCGGGGGAGACTGTGTGGCAGCTGCTGCAGCACCCCACTGACCCACCAGGGATCAGGGACCCCTGGATGCCACAGAGTTCTGGTGCCCATGAACAAGAACTGGAGAAGGGTTGTAAGGCAGCCAGAGGAGCCCCCAATCCCTACTGGACCACTAGGAAGGTAGAAGCACATTACTTTATTTATTAAAATACATTTTATCATTTAAAATACAGGCAAATATTAACATATATTTACACCCCCAGCGTATACATTAATTAAATATAATTTACTAATACACTTCTTGCGATGCGCTGGGGTTCACCCATTCTGCTCCGCACCATTGTATTTGAACCCTTCTGATGCTGTAGCGCCAATTTCAAATATGTGTTGGATGGGAAAGGATGAAGGTAGACCTAGTCACAGGCACTATTTCAAATGGGACCCCTACTGCTCTGAGCTCAGATACTCTCATCTGCCAGCCAGCAAACAAGAAAGATATATCCCTAACAGGTTCATCTGCCAAATCACATCATGTATGTCAGCCAGAGGGGCATCTAGTCATCAGGCCAAGTACAGAGCAGACTATAAATGATTGAAAACAAATACAAGTAGATGGAATTTGCGCTCCTTTGTTAACTCAAAGCTCCTGCGTTATGTTTCAACCTGCTTCTGCGGCCCGGAACTAGAGTGGGATGTGGGAGCCGTTGGCAGGGGAATGACAGCTGGGAAGTGTCAAGTTAAGTAAAGGGATATGTGGTCAAGCAAAATAACATGGCACCCTTAAATCTCTGAGCCCATGGCAGCTGAGGGAGCTGCTTCGTCTGCAGTTATGCTGCCACTACATGGGAGGCCCAGATTGGTGGTCATATTTCCAACCATTGGAAGTTAGTACCCAACCCGTCCAGATTACCCCAAGGCAGCTGTAAGTCTATTACCTTCCTGCAGGGCTGGGGTGGCCTACTGGAATATTTTGCACTCAGTTTGAAATTAATGTATGTATACCTCCCAACTGTCTCTATTTGAGAGCTCTGTCTCACTGACGCAGCTTTGTCCCAACCGGGCTGGAGGGTTGGGAGTTATTATTATTACTATTATTACCATTTATTTATATAGCGTCACTAGTTCCGCAGCGCTGTACAGAGAACTCACTCACATCAGTCTCTGCCCCATTGGGCTTACAGTCTAAATATCCTAACACAAACACACACACACACACACACACACTGACAGACAGACAAACAAGTAGCCAATTAACCTACCAGTATGTTTTTTGGAGTGTGGGAGGAAACCGGAGCACCCAGAGGAAACCCACGCAAACATGGGGAGAACATACAAACTCCTCACAGATAAGGACATGGTCGGGAATTGAACTCATGACCCCAGTGCTGAAAGGGAGAAGTGCTAACCACTTAACCAGCGTGCTGCCCATACACTGTTCACCGCCATGCTGCATAACAGAACATAGATGAATGGGTGGTAGGTGTGAGCAGCATTGAATAGGTGACCTCTACTCGCTCAAATTTATCCTCATTGTCCAACTTTTAAGGTTGTAAGGTATGTATATGTATATGTATATGTAACCCAATGTTAGTATTCTCATTGCTTAGAGTTAGAATAATCCTATTTACAGAATCACCTTGTAAGTGTTAGATGACTTACAAATAAATGTGCAAATTCATGCAACTAAGACTTCTACTTTCCTTATAATTTTATGGGCTAGTTTTAAATGAGATCTTTTCAACTCTCTGTACAATACTGCAATTGTAGCGAATTGCCCACTTCCCTTATTTACACCTTGTGATTGACCAAGTTTTAGCCCCAATGTCTGCTTACCATTGTGAATTAAATAACACATAAAAGTAAAATTAGCAGAAATAAAATAAAAGGTTGAATTAACTAAAGGGCAGCTCAAATTGCATAATTGGCAGTACTTGAAGCAATATATTTACATATGCAAACGTGAGCGTTTCAGGTTCAGAACAAACATTTACAAAATGTTTTAAAATGTGTCAGCGCAGATGAACTTTACAATGTGGAGTGGAAACAAGCTTCAGTATATACACATAGCTGAAGGGATGAGTTCTGTGCATATGAAAAAATGTGCTGGGCTCCTGTATTTTTCCATATTGCAAGTTACCTCCACTGAGCACATATATTGGAGTGGAGTTATGACCTGCGCTCAACACCCTATTGGTCATAGCAACAAAAATATATATATCCCTCCACTCATGCTCTCGCATTTCCAGTAGTTAGTACTGTAGAGTTAGTACCATCATACTGCAGAGATACATTATATATTCGGATGCTTGACCATTACACCAATAGGGACTGTAATTGAAATACATATATTTTAATTTGGAGTTGGTCCCCCTTATGTATTGATAACAGCTTCCACTCTTCTTGGAAGGCTTTCCACAAGATATTGCAGTGTTTCTGTGGGAATTTGTGCCCATTCATTGTATAGAGCATTTATGAGGTCAGGCACTGATGTTGGATGAGAAGGCCTGGTTCATAATCTCCGTTTCAGTTCATCCCAAAGGTGTTCGATGGGGTTGAGGTCAGGGCTCTGTGCGGGCCAGTCAAGTTCTTCCACACCAAACGCATCCAACCATGTCTTTGTAGTCCTTGCTCTGTGCACTGGAGCACAGTCATGTTGGAATAGAAAAGGGCCTTCCCAAAACTGTTGCCACAAAATTGGAAGCATAGCATTGACCAAAATGGTACTTGGTATGCTGACGAATTAAGATTGCCCTTCACTGGAGATAAGGGACCTAGCCCAAACCCTGAAAAACAGCCCCATACCATTAACCATCCTCCACCAAACTTCACAGTTGGCATAATGCAGTCAGGCAGGTACGCCAAACCCAGACTCGCCCATCTGACTGCCAAACAGAGAAGCGTGATTTGTCACTTCACAGAACACGTTTCCACTGCTCCACAGTCCTGTATCGGTGTACTATACACCATTCCATCTGACGTTTTGTATTGCTCTTGGTGATGTGAGGCTTACATGCAGCTGCTCAGCCATTAAACTCCCGCCGTAGTTTTTGTGCTTACCTTAATTTCAGTGGAAGTTCGGAATTCTTCAGCTATGGAATCAGCAGAGCGTTGGCGACTTTTGCACACCATGCGCCTGAGCAGTCCTCTTTTCGGGCTCTTCCACTTCATGGCTGAGTTCCTGTTGTTCCTAAAAGCTTCCACTTTCTAATAATATCACTTACAGTTGACCATGGAATCTCCAGCTGGAATGAAATTTCACAAACTACCTTATTGTAAAGGTGACATCCTATCACAGTACCACACTTGAAGTCACTGAGCTCTTCAGAACGACCCATTTTGTATCACAAATATTTGCAAATGGAGACTGCATGGCTAGGTGCTTGATTGTATACACCTCTGGCAACGGGTCTGATTGAAACATCTCAATTCAATAACTAACAGGTTTGGCCAAATACTTTTGTCCATATAGTGTATCTCTTCTCTTGTGTATGCTAGATGACACCCTCAGTATCTTTTCATGCTCTGTTATTAAGGCCAACCAGTGGTGGAAGCGGGGGTATATATAGTGGTATGTCACACCGCCACTTCTCTCACTGCATTGATTGTAAAACACATTCCATTCACTTACGTTTTCCGTACCGTCACTTCTAAATTTCAACTTCAACCAATGAAGACAACTTTATAGGAAAGTTATCCCCCTCTACGTGCTTATTCTCCCCGTACAGACAGTTACACAGTCCTACTTCTCTTGTCCTGTATCCCGGATGCAGTTATCAGTATCTGTTGTACATCTTTCTGTAGGAGTAATTGCATAGTACCATTTCTCTTGATCTGTAGGCTGTGTTACTCTCAGTATCTTTTTTCATTCCTTATATTTGGATAACTACAGTTTTCTTGTTTTGCATGCTGGATGAAGTTCTCAGTACCCGTGCACATTATAAACTGAGATTTATAGTAGAAGAGTATTAAATACAATGTCATTTTATTGCAAAGATTAGCAGCAGGGATATCATATTGTATTCAAATGTTGACAAGTATTCACATATATTTTATTTTGTATCATACCCAGAAACTAACGGCACGTCACTTTGCTGGCGATCAGTTGTTATAGAATAAGCATGGTCTTCAATATCAGTTACCACTGTGACACTGTTAGCCAATGTAAGCTAATGAAGGGGCAGCTGTTGGAAATAATTCTTTGTAGTCGTTTACAAGAAAAACTCTCTTCCCCACAACTACACTTTGCCTGACCCTAAGCAGAAAGTAGGAAGCAGGTCCAGCTGCATATTAAGCCGAGTGTATAATATGTCTATATTTGGTGTAAAATTTCACATATGTAGAGAACTAACCTAATTATAATCCTACGGAGTTTTGCATTTGTCAAACATTGGACCAATGTGTCATAAATATTTCTGTTTGAGGGCTTTTTTTTAATTAATTAATTAATACTATGACAAAATGATTCATTCCCATCAGCTTAATGTGACGGTGCTGGAAATCAATGGTGAAGTTCAGAAAGCAGATGGCAAGACATGTGATCCCTGAATCCTGTGTATGTTCTTTTTTATTACAGTCTTCAAAACAAAGGTGTCTGCCAAATACATGTTAACACATAAATAGACTTAAATATTAAATACAAATGAGGCACCATATATGTGCTGGCATGGAAGAATGAAATACTGACTGTGTTTGGAATAATGTTGACTTATTGTAAAAGATATTAGATGATACCAAGGAGACTCATGACCATATAAACAGGTCATCATCATCATTTATTTATATAGCGCCACTAATTCCGCAGCTCTGTACAGAGAACTCACTCACATCAGTCCCTGCCCCATTGGAGCTTACAGTGTAAATCCCCTAACATACACACACAGACAGAGAGAGACTAAGGGCAATTTATTAGCAGCCAATTAACTTACCAGTATGTTTTTGGAGTGTGGGAGGAAACCGGAGCACACCCACGCAAACACGGAGAGAACATACAAACTCCACACAGATAAGGTCATGATTGGGAATTGAACTCATGACCCCAGTGTTGTTAGGCAGAAGTGCTAACCACTGAGCCACCGTGCTGGTCACCAAGCTGGCTTCCAATATCCATTTTCTATATTAGATGTGACCCCCTCCCACTGCTCACCTGAGGAGGAATGGCAGGTCCTGGGATTTGGTTGACATAATGGGAGGAGTTACCAGTAGTAGGAGGCAGTATAATGTAGCCTTGGGTGCTGGAAACTACAATTCCCAGCATGCCTGAGCTGCAAGAGTATGTGACATCACAGCCACCCAGAACCTGCTTTTAGCAGCAAAATAAGGGTAGAGAAGAGCAAATGAAGTGGAGTGGCAGAGAAGGAGGTAGGTGTTCATAGTCGGGTCACCTACCGTACTCTGAGGAAATGTATCTTCGCAGAGCCAAATTCCTGCACAGATGCTGAGCCTGTTGGGGAGATAGACACACACAATAAATTAATGTTTAAGAGTCCTGGATCTGGGCAGAGGAGCAGAGAGCCTGTACAGCACTTAGCTACTGAGGTTGTTGGGAAGAACTGAACAGCCAGTGTGAGTATGGTGTGCATGAGAGTCCTACTGCCAGGCAGAAGACTAAAGAAAATTGCACCACATTTAAAGACTGTAAGAGATGGGAAGGAATTCACACTCCACAGACAGAGCCCCTTGTCTCACAGAGCAAGCTGCAATATTGACAGACAGAGCTGCAATCCTTACAGACAAGTCTGCAATTCTAGTGATCAAAGCTGTCAATCTATCAGGGAGAACTGAGAGGATGCTAGAGACAGCTGCAAGATTATCTGAGGATATTGCCAATCCCAGAGGGTACTCTGCCATAGTCAGAGAATAAACTGCCAACGATCCAGTACAAGCTGCCAAAGGGAGAACAGCCCAGAGAAAAAGAGGTAGCCAGATACCAGCCCAGAGGAACAGTGTGTCCAGACTCAACCCCAGAATTCTAGAACGAGTCCAGGAGTGTTCCAGTTGTCTGCTTCTTGTCCTGTCTCTTTGTCATTGCTCTAGTTCCTGCTGCTGATATTGCATTATATTGCTATATTAATATAGGCCATTTACATTCCCTTATGGTAACGAGAGTCACTGGGAGACATTCCAGATGTTTGATTTGTGTTCAGAGAACTGCTAATACTTATTGTATCATCATTAAGGATTTAATATTGCTGTCTCATATTATTCAAGATGTAAGCACACTTCCGGTCTAGGATGTACATTTGCCATTTGTGTTAGTGTCTCCATCTCGTCCATGCTGCCAGACTTTAATTACTTGGTTTCAGGATGTAGGTAACCACATAGTGAGAACTCTCTAACTTTACCATGTGACCTTTATCGCTATAAAGATTCCTAGAGTAACATGATATTGTTACACGTCACTGTTCAGTTAATATCATACTTCAAGTAGCTTATTGCTATTCTCCAATTATCATCTTGTGGTTACATTTCTCTGGACCTTTTCCAACACCATTGTTTCAGAGATTAAACTATTTTTTATACACACTATTTATCAGGTTTCAAGTCATAATTTAACCTGGTGATGTGGAATATTGGCTTGGGTATCGGTGAGTGCTCCTACATGTTATTTAGGGAGTAGCAAAGAGGTTTTCTGAATCAACCCCTGGTTGACCCACCAAGCACCCACCACCTGAAAAGTGAGAACTATTCAGGTGGCAGGGGCGCACGCAGGGGGGGTTTCTGGTTCTCCAGAAACCCCTACCCTCCGCGAAACGAATGGGCGCTAAACACTGCCCCTACCAGCAGCACTGTACTGTACAGCAGTCGCGGCGCTGTCAAAGAAGCGTCCGCGGCGGTGCTGTATTGTGCTACAATTAGTACTGCTGCGGAGGCTTCTTTGGCAGCGCCGTGGCTGCTGTACAGTACAGCATCGCCAAAATGGAGCTGCTGCGAGCTCTCTCTCTATATATATATTTTTTAGGGGGGGGAGGAAACCCCCCCCCCCTTAAAAATCCTGCGTTTGCCCCTAGGTGGAGACACTGTATAAAAAAAATTAAGAAAAGGTGAGAAGACCCCAACCGTGAGGTCTATCACCCTTGTCCTGTTGAGGTCCCTGGGGGCGCAGTGTTTGGGGTGATGATCATACACTGGTGTGTTTTGCCTTCACGGATAGTTATACATTCCATCACAGAAAACATACATACATCACATAAAACGTTCACTATAACTAATGTGATACAGCTGACACCACTATAAGGATATATTCATATCAATTGTGTATTAATATTAATTTATGAAGGTTCTATTATAGGGGTGATAAAGGCAATAAAAATGACACGTGTTTTATTATTCCTAATACTTATACAAGCAGTAATTATTTTCACAGGGTAAAAGGTCTCTAGTTCAAACTCGATGAAATGAAATGACACTGAATGAACATTTCTAATGAAAAATTGTGCAAAATTATATTAAAGGTCCAGTATACTTAATATAGAAGCTGACTTATTTAACAAATGCTAATATCGTTCACAAATATATATGTAGCTGAACGTAAGTTATTTTCCTTGATTATCAGCCATCTCAGCAGGCGCGGGCTGGGAGAGGGAAGCCCGGGGGGCACGTAGGCTGCCGCATCACATGACAGGGGATGCGGCCGCGTCATTGATGACGCGGCCGCACCCCTTGTCATGTGATGCGGCCGCCTGTGCGCTGACGCGGCCGCATGTGATGTCATCAATGTGGAATATTGCATCCGGGGGGCGGCCGGCTGGCCTACCCTCTGGCCCTAATAGCGGTCTGACTGAGCGGCCCGGGGGGCCGCTGCCCCCCTGCCCCCCAGGCCAGCCCGCCCCTGCATCTCAGACACAAAGATGCTGACTGCAATGTCCGTCTGTAGGATTGCAGACAGGAAGTAATCTGTGCACAGAAAAAATATCAGCCAACTTGTAATGAAACTTTATGAGGTCCTTTTAAAGAGAAAACATGTCCTACACGTAAGTGGTCTGATTTAGTGTGAGATGTAGTACATACTTGCCTACTTTAAGTAGGCGACGTCTGGGAGAGGGACGTGACTAATGGGCGGGTAAAATGATGTTTTGTCGCGGGGCCAAAATGACGCGATTCTCAGTGAATTGCGTCATTTTAACAAGGGAATTCCGGGATGCGGGAGAAATGCCAGCTCTCGCGGGAACCCAGGAGACTGACCCGAATTTCGGAAGTCTCCTGGACTTTCCGGGAGAGTTGGCAAGTATGATGTAGTGTGAGGTTTAAAAATGCAGCCCAAACTTACAGCTGCAATATTGCAGGTTTACCCGTGCATTTACAGCTTATAGATAATGTCTTTATCTCACTACAGTTTATATGGGGATCCCTATTGCCAACAGTGACCAGCCATTACTGACCACTCCTACTGGTGTTCTCAAACTCCAGACACTCGCCGACTGTGAGTGCCCATGAGTGGTGTAATCTCTTTTGCTAGTGGTGTTTTGGTGATGTGGAATATTCATACTTGCCAACTCTCCTGGAATGTCCGGGAGACTCCCGAAATTCGGGTCGGTCTCACGGACTCCCGGAAGAGCTGGCAAATCTCCCGCATCAAGCAATTGCGGGGCTAAAATGAGGCGATTCGCAGTTAAACCCGTCATTTTGGCCCCGCCACCATGACAAAATGACATATTTGACGCGGGGGCGGGGCCAAAATGATGCGATTCTCCATGGGAATATTGCCTTGGTTACCGATGTAGCTGTGCAACGGCACATGCACCAGAATAGGAGCAAACCTACATCGCCCAGCAAGCTCTACTGCTGCTGGGGGGATTCCAGGGGAGGAGTTGAGCGCCAAAAACAGGGGGGGCGGAGTCAGAGTCTGTGAGGAGACATCTGAGAGAGGCGAGTGTGTGGTGACAGAGGAGCTGAGAGGGAGAGACACAGAGTTTGTGAGAGGAGAGAGCAGCCATTTTGAGATTACAGAGAAGGTTGTGCTACTGGCTATGGAAATCTGTAGCTGCATTTATTCATGATTCAAGTGAGTTATCCTGTTATCTGCTGTGTGTGAGTGTTCAAGTGTGCTACTGTTTTTAGGAACGGATGATACCTGGATCACCAGGGATGTGACAGGTCTCTTTTCTAAGGCACCTGCCTAGAGTACTGTATGCAACTCAAGGATTATTTGCCTAGTTTAGGCATGTGCATAGACTGTGAAGGGCCAAAAGTTACCAGGACGCACCAACAAAAGAGCTCACAGTATTATTGTGCATTAACATTATAGTTGCCTACTCTCCCGGAATGTCCAGGAGGCTCCCGAATTTTTGTGAGTTCTCCCAGCAACCTCCTGCAACCTGCCCTCATCGCTGGTGAAGTGGGTGGAGGCATCGATAAAAGCGTAATCCTGGCCCGCCCCCTGCTGTAGTAGGCCATAATTGATGACGTTTAGCAGAGGAGCCTAAGGACGTGTGTAACACCCCCTTCTGTATTATGCATTGTGAGGGTCTATATATATATTGAATGATGCAGATGCTTCTCACCTCGGTACTTGGTTTTCAGTGCCTCCACCCGAATCGCTGCTTTCTCTTCTGTGGGGTGTTCTAAAGATACACCAGGGGGAGATTCGGGAAACCCCCTGCCCAGTATTAACACTCTGTGACAAACTGTGTGCTGCAAAAGGCATCCAGGCACATTTATTGAAAAGGAAACCCTAAATGCAGCTTTGTGATTTTATAGAAAATTATAATTTGAAATAATAGTGCGAACAATACAATACAGTAATAAGACAGTGTGGATGAAAGTGGAGCACCACTTCTTACTATGAACACCAAGCTAACACAATAACTCGCAATAAATCCATAACATTAACAGCATACAATATAAACATTAATTGTCACAGTCTTATACACTGGAAAAATATATCAGATACCTTACTTGTTCCTGATACTGGGAATATCCTGCGGGGTGAATGTATATATTTTTCCTTATAGCTCTACAATGTACGGCCAAACACGCACATCTGCAGTATTCAAACACACCACACAAATGGAGCAGTGCACTGCAAGTTGGGGCCCTTCTGTATGGATGCAGCATGGCATGGAAGCATCATGTGTCCAGATTGCAGCTTTTAGAGCAGGGACTTACAATTTTTTTTTTAAAAAAAAGAAAAAATACATGCAGCGGCCTCCTGAGGCCAGCGGCCTACCGGGAAAAGTCCCGGTAGGTTGTATGGCCAATCCGCCCCTGGTCACCAGAGAGACAACTATACTATGGAATTGTAACCTCCAACTATTAATGCCACCAGTAGAATTCCAGGGACATGTCTTAGTATAGGTGTGCACCTTCAAAAAATCCATCTTTGTCCTGCCTTTAAAGAAAATGCAATGCAGAATCCAGTCAAGGATTAGTCAGGAGTCAGTTATTAGAAAACAAGCACAAGAATAAAATTCCTGTTTTACAGGAGAGCAGCTGATATCAGTGATACTCACCAAGAAGGACAATACTGCAGAAGGCATCTAGGATTCAGGGATCCCGCTGCACAGTAGTAAGACTGCTGTCTTTGAACTGGGTGATCTCCCCAAATAGATCACAATGTCACAGGTTTCTATAATCCCTGAGCCAGAAAAATGCTTCATGAAAAGGGCAGTATTAGCATTACTGGGTTTTATAACACCTGGGGGTATATTTACTAAACTGCGGGTATGAAAAAGTGGAGATGTTGCCTATAGCAACCAATCAGATTCTTGCTGTCATTTTGTAGAATGTACTAAATTAATGATAACTAGAATCTGATTGGTTGCTATAGGCAACATCTCCACTTTTTAAAACCTGAAGCTTAGTAAATATACCCCCTGGTGTGCAATAAATTATATGCTGGGTGTAATTGAGAAAGGATTCCTGATCACCATGTCACTGGAAATTGCAGATATCTCGCAGCATGGTGTGTAAAGTAAAGACCCGCTGCCTGGTGATGGAACGTTACATTAGTAGAGTCATACCTCCCAACATTCAGACATGCAGAATCGAGACAAAATAGGTCACGTCTTTGATCCACCCAAACCCAGCCCAAATCCTCCCCAAAGCACCCACTGTTCAAAAAAGTGGTCCCGTAAGCTTTGCCTATTTTGAAGGGACGGACTAAGTAGGCCATGTACAGTAAGGACGTACCGAGGAGGTTCCAGCGCTTTGTAGCCGATCAAGTCCTGTATTTGCCGTAAGTACGTTTGGTTTCAGTCGTAACACTTGCACCCAGCTGCTGGTGAGGTGTAAATACCAGTGTGATTGATGACACAGAATAGTCTTTGAATTAAAAATGTATGTATGCAACTTAGATATACTATAAAAATGCATTTTATGTACAGTACCCACTGATATTTATTTACGGAATTAATATTAATAAAACAGTTTAGGCAGAGCGACATTCCACCCAGATTCACATATCTTGGGATCTGCTTGGATTTGAATGTGGCCGGAACTGCACTCAAGTTATATGATCTTTTTAATTACGGAACTTATATGCAGGTTGCAATCAAACATGAATTCGGCCCCTGTAATGCAAGTACTGTTCCCTTTAACAAGTAATTGCATTGACAAGAATTGTCTTGCATACTGTACATTTTAATCCTTCCATACCATTACACCATGCACCTAAAACACAGATAGATCTCCCAGAAGTGAATCACAGTGCATTAAAGAAGATGAATGTATGGTTCCAAGTAAACACGTACCCTTTAATCTTTGGCCGGCAATTTATTCATGTTTGGTTCAAATTAAAGAGCCATCATTATGACAGAAATAATCGAAAGGAATGATATATGTTCCTTTGAAGTGGATACAAATCATATTTGACTGATAATTTGCAACAGACACATATTATTTATTTGCACATGAAGATCTCTTTAAAACCTCTTAAAGGAGAAAAAAGGTTTGGTTGAGAACAATATTTTGATATGCTACAATATGGGGTGAAATACCTGATGTATTCTGTGATTGACAGCTCAGAATAAAAAAATACTTGGAGAAAGTCCAGCCCAGAGTTAAGATTGTGCTGGCCACAAGCACGGTGGTTAGCACTTCTGCCTTTCAGCACTGGGGTCATGAGTTCAATTCCCGACCATGGCCTTATCTGTCAGGGGTTTGTATGTTCTCCACGTGTTTTCGTGGGTTTCCTCCGGGTACTCCAGTTTCCTCCGACACTTCATAAACATACTGGTAGGTTAATTGGCTGCTAATAAATTGACCCTAGTCTGTGAATGTGTTAGGGAATTTAGACTGTAAGCTCCAATGGGGCAGGGACTGATGCGAGTTCTCTGCACAGCGCTGCGGAATTAGTGACGCTATATAAATAAATGGTGATGATGATAATAAAGTGTACACATGGTCACGTACTAAGGGCATAAAAAAAACCTTTTCATGTGTCTGTGTCTAAAATATCTACACGGAGTCTCCAACATTATTACTATACCCAGAGTATTGTGTGTGGTCCAAGATGACATAGTCCTGATTTTTGGTCTGTACCCATGTGCCACTTTATCGCACTTGAGCAAACATAAAGAGTTATGAGTACCAATACCTCTGCTCTTTGCCCACCTCCTTATTAACGTAGAGTAACCAAATAGTCATTCTATTTTCTTGGCAGTCTTTATCTTAAATTCCCCTCCTCATTTATTGTAGTAGAAGGTACTCACTGATCATGTCTTAGGGCTAGATTTACTAAGCTGCGGGTTTGAAAAAGTGGGGATGTTGCCTATAGCAACCAATCAGATTCTAGCTGTCATTTATTTAGTACCTTCTACAAAATGACAGCTAGAATCTGATTGGTTGCTATAGGCAACATCCCCACTTTTTCAAACCCGCAGCTTAGTAAATCTAGCCCTAAGTGTATGACATTCCCCTCCTCATTACCAGGTGTAGTGGCTCTACCCAGCTATTGTAGTAGACATGATCACTGAGTACCTTCTAAGTGTATGACATTCCTCTCTTCATTACCAGGTGTAGTGGCTTTACTCAGCTATTGTAGTAGAAGGTACTCAGTGATCATATGTAAGTGTATGACATGACTCTCCTCATTACCTGGTGTAGCAGCACTACTCAGTTAGTGCAGTAGAAGGCGTGTGTTACGCCTGAGGATCTGTCTGTACCCAGACTGGGTTGTGTCTCTGGAGTTAGGCTGGTGACTATGTACACAAAGCTGGGTGGCCTGATTATGTTCCTTTGCATGTAAAAGGACAGACTGGCACCGGTGGTAATACTCTAGGAAAGGAGACTGGATTGCTGGAACCGGAATGCTGGAACCAGAATGGAGGAATCGGGATGTTGGAACTGGAATGCTGTAACCGGACTGGAGCCAGAATGCTGGAGCCGGAATGGAACAGGAATGCTGGAACTGGAATGGAACCGGAATGCTGGAGTCGGAATGCAGATTGCACTGTCCGAGCTGGAAAAATAGAAAGGATTGTAGTCTGCTGGGAACCAGGTTGGCATTTGAAATTACAACACTGATACTAGCAACAGGTAAGGGCTCCAGGAAGTCCATTTATAGTAGTTGTTGTTCCCTGATTGGAGACTGCGGTCAGCTGGGCTGAAGCAACACTCTGAGTTGCTGAGACGGATCAGGTGACTATATCCAAGATTTGCACAGAACTTACTTATATCAATTAACCCACCTGCTACACCTAAGTATTGCCAATATAATTAGTTTGCAGGAGGTGCTTCCAAAGAGAAAATTATTAACATTTGCAAAAAGAAAAAGAGAAAATAGATTCTCCCATAAAGGCTGCACTTAAGGTTTATAAACTCTTGAAAATTACTTTATTATTGTACTGTTTAAAATATCCATTGAGCGAAATAATTAAAATATAGAAGTAAGAAGTGAAACCAAAGACAGAAATGTGATTAAAATCAAAGTGATTGTACACCTATTGGCACTGCTAAATTACAAGATGTCTGTATTCTATTAAAGTATTCATAGAACTTGTATCAACATGTAGTATTTATTACCGTATGTGTCCTGCGCATCTTTGCTTTCTATTGTAGCTTTAGATAATCAGGTAACCCCAGCTTCATAATAGAAATCACTAAATTGTTGTTATATATGTATCATATGTTCAGCACACTCTGATTTGTTGTCTTCTGGTTGATTTCCCACTAGTATTTTCTCATATATTTCCACAATATACATTTCTTTAAGCTTCCACTATTGTGTCATATGTTAATGGTAGAGATGTGTGTGGTTAACCATACCTACATCTATCTCATGTGGGACAAATGCCCAACAATATAGTTCTTTAAATTGGTACTCTCACTCTGTTATTTGTACATTTGGGCTACTATTGGTTAGCTGTTTCATTCATGCTAAATTGGAACCAGATTGCCCGTTTATAGTGTACTCGTGAATGACTGAAGGAGAGTATTGGTTATTGTAACAACGGATATTGAAACAGTTGGTAGCTATACGAGTCTCATATAGTCAGCGTATTGTAACGCCATGCACTCACTGCCTAAATTGACGTGTACCCGCTACCTATCTTACTTCTGTTGTAGTACAAATCACATTAGCTGCTAATGATTTAAATATTCATGCTGGAACGTTACCAGTTGCAGGACATTTCATATTGCTACATGAACATCACAGTATCAGCCTGCTAAGACGCCGTGCCCCAACGCGCGTTTCGCTCTACACTTTCATAAGGAGTTCCTTGAGAAAATATGACACTCGTATAGATACAAACTGTTTCAGTATAAGTCCCCCTGCTATAGGGCCACCCACCTCAGGCTGGTTATGTGAAAATCGGGTGGGGACCAACGCAAATTTTTCCCCCGATTTTCACGTAACCAGCAGTAGGCTGGCAGCACTAGGGTTAATAGTGGCCGGGCGGAGGGACCCCACGCTTTTTTTTTTTGGGGAACCTTTATCTATTTTTAACACTTTTGACAGCCGCCTGGACCTCCGGCTGTATAGACAGACAGTGTAACAGTGGTGTGTGTAGTAAACACGCTTCTAGAGTGCAGCATGTTGTATGTAGTGATTTTTAAAGCAAACTCGGGAGAGTTGGCTTAATCGCAGCTTCCTACATTTGAGACTTGTATAGCTGCAGTGGCAAACAGTCGGGAGTTTGATCTCTATCAATTTTGGAAATAGCGCTTTTGACAGAAACACATCTCTGGCAATTTTACATGGAATCTCAGCTTCCTACATCTGCGAGTTTCAACTCTCCCCAGAAAATCGCTGGATTTGCAAAATCGCACCTTAATACATTTACCCCCAGGCAGGGCCGGACTGGCCATCTGGCACTTCTGGCAAATGCCAGAAGGGCCGATGGCTATATGGGCCGGCCCGACTCCCCCTGTCTTCTTGGTGGCTGGTTCCAGGAACCAGCCACCTCTGCTGCGCGCTCCCCAGCTCCCTCCCCCGTTATGCTGTGCAGCCAGTTACACTGGTGAGTTTACTTTTTTTTTTTATTTGTTTTTTCTTTTACTGAAGAGGGGGGGTGCCGCAATTTTCGGGGGGGAGGGGGTCGCGGGGGTGCCGCGATTTTCGGGGGGGAGGGGGGGTCGCGGGGGTGCCGCGATTTTCGGGGGGGTGCCCGCCATTCTAGGGGGGGTCGCGGGGGTGCCGCGATTTTCGGGGGGGGGTCGCGGGGGTGCCGCGATTTTCGGGGGGGTCCGCGATTTTCTGGGGGGGGGGGTCACGGGGGTGAGAGCCGGGGATGCTGGGAAAGGGGGTGAGATCCAGGGGGTGCTGGGAGAGGGGGTGAGAGAGCCGAAGGGGGTGCTGGGAGAGGGGGTGAGAGAGCCGAAGGGGGTGCTGGGAGAGGGGGTGAGAGCCAGGGCGTGCTGGGAGAGGGGGTGAGAGCCAGGGGGTGCTGGGAGAGGGGGTGAGAGAGCCGAAGGGGGTGCTGGGAGAGGGGGTGAGAGCCAGGGCATGCTGGGAGAGGGGGTGAGAGAGCCGAAGGGGGTGCTGGGAAAGGAGGTGAAAGCCGAAGGGGGTGCTGGGAAAGGGGGAGAGAGAGCTGAAGGGGGTTCTGGGAAAGGGGGAGAGAGAGCTGAAGGGGTGCTGGGAGAGGGGGTGAGAGAGCTGAAGGGGGTGCTGGGAGAGGGGGTGAGAGCCAGGGGGTGCTGGGAGAGGGGATGAGAGAGCCAAAGGGGGTGCTGGGAAAGGGGGTGAGAGAGCCGAAGGGGGTGCTGGAAAAGGAGGTGAGAGAGCCAAAGGGGAAGAGGTGCTGTGAGAGGGGTGAGAGAGCCAGGGGGTGCTAGGAGAAGGGGTGAGAGAGCCAGGGGGTGCTGGGAGAGGGGGTGAGAGCTGAAGGGGGTGCTGGGAGAGGGGGTGAGAGCCCAGGGGGTGCTGGGAGAGGGGGTGAGAGAGCCGAAGGGGGTGCTGGGAGAGGGGGTGAGAGAGCCGAAGGGGGTGCTGGGAGAGGGGGTGAGAGAGCCGAAGGGAGTGCTAGGAGAGGGGGTGAGAGCCAGGGCATGCTGGGAGAGGGGGTGAGAGAGCCGAAGGGGGTGCTGGGAAAGGAGGTGAAAGCCGAAGGGGGTGCTGGGAAAGGGGGAGAGAGAGCTGAAGGGGGTTCTGGGAAAGGGGGAGAGAGAGCTGAAGGGGGTGCTGGGGGAGGGGGTGAGAGAGCTGAAGGGGGTGCTGGGAGAGGGGGTGAGAGCCAGGGCATGCTGGGAGAGGGGGTGAGAGAGCCGAAGGGGGTGCTGGGAAAGGAGGTGAAAGCCGAAGGGGGTGCTGGGAAAGGGGGAGAGAGAGCTGAAGGGGGTTCTGGGAAAGGGGGAGAGAGAGCTGAAGGGGGTTCTGGGAAAGGGGGAGAGAGAGCTGAAGGGGGTGCTGGGGGAGGGGGTGAGAGAGCTGAAGGGGGTGCTGGGAGAGGGGGTGAGAGCCAGGGGGTGCTGGGAGAGGGGGTGAGAGAGCCAAAGGGGGTGCTGGGAAAGGGGGTGAGAGAGCCGAAGGGGGTGCTGGAAAAGGGGGTGAGAGAGCCAAAGGGGAAGAGGTGCTGTGAGAGGGGTGAGAGAGCCAGGGGGTGCTAGGAGAAGGGGTGAGAGAGCCAGGGGGTGCTGGGAGAGGGGGTGAGAGCCAGGGGGTGCTGGGAGAGGGGGTGAGAGCCAGGGGGTGCTGGGAGAGGGGGTGAGAGAGCCGAAGGGGGTGCTGGGAAAGGGGGTGAGAGAGCCAAAGGGGAAGGGGTGCTGGGAGAGGGGGTGAGAGAGCCAGGGGGTGCTGGGAGAGGGGGTGAGAGAGCCAGAGGGTGCTGGGAGAGGGGGTGAGAGAGCCAAAGGGGAAGGGGGTTCTGGGAGAGGGGGTGAGAGAGCCAGGGGGTGCTGGGAGAGGGGGTGAGAGAGCCAAAGGGGAAGGGGGTTCTGGGAGAGGGGGTGAGAGAGCCAAAGGGGAAGGGGGTGCTGGGAGAGGGGGTGAGAGAGCCAAAGGGGAAGGGGGTGCTGGGAGAGGGGGTGAGAGAGCCAAAGGGGAAGGGGGTTCTGGGAGAGGTGGTGAGAGAGCCAGGGTGGTAGGGAGTTCAGGAAGAGGAGTGAGAGAGCCGGGGGTAGAGGTTGCAGGAAGACGTGTGTGAGAGACAGCGGAGAAGGTGGTGCAGGGGGTTAAGGAGAAGATGGTGCAGGGACATAGGTAAAAGAAAGTGTAAAGGGAGAGACATCTTAAGAATGGGAATGTCAGGGATGCAGCCATCATAAAACACAAGTAGTAATGAAGAATGGAAATGCACAGAGGGGACAAGTGTTAAAAAAAATAAAAAATCAAGCCTTCATACTCCATTCACTTATATTTTCTATACCCCCACTCCTAAATTTCTGCTTCGACCACTGCCCTCTATTCCTGCTCCCCACTGCCTGTGTGAGCTGACAGCTGCTGATCCCTCCTCACCCAGCGTGCCCAGTAGGAGAACAGAACACAGGATGCCATAATCAGGTAAGTTCATATATTTTCTCGTGTGGAATATGTTTTTAACCATCCTTTCTTGAACTGGGAACACTACAGCGTATCCAATAATGTTTAACACTATGTATTGCTCATTATTGCGCTGTAAGGTTTTTTGCATATTTATCTGTACAGAGATTTTTAATTAAGAGGAAAAAACATTGCTTGTCATAAATTTTATCTGTAATTGTGTCAATATATCTATTTTTGTTTGCATTGTAAATGATGTATTAAGCTGCTCTTGGGACTCACACTCAGAATCTGATATGCTGTACCAATTTTTATTTGTGAATGAGTTTTTGTCTGAGCTTTACTAATGATTTGGGGGCACTACTATGGCATAATGTTATTTGGGGTCACTATTGTGGCATAATATGATTTGGAGGCACTGTTGTGACATAATATGATTTGTGGGCACTACTGTATGGTATATGTTTTGGGGGCACTACTATGCCATAATATGATTTGTGGGCACTTCTGCATGACCAAATATGAATTGAGGGTAATACTATGTGGCATAATATGACCTTGGGGCACTACGATGTGGCATAATATGAACTGGGCACACTACGGTGTGGCATCATATGAACTTCTGCCAAAGGCAAGTTTTTCATTGTTGAATATGATGGGAGCCCAAAGAAGTTGCTGTATCAGGGCCCAAAATTCCTCTTGTCAGCCCTGCCTGTGAGTCAAGGGGGTAGACGTCTCCAGGTAAATAATCTAAATGTTTCCTATGTAATCAAACTGATGGATCATGATGGGTCACATCCAATTATTTCTCACCCACCTCCTCTATCCCCCTTAATTTATATACTGTGTTATTTAAAATGAATAGAAAAGACGCATATCCAATTACTGTAGTAAAACAAAAATATTTTTCTCTGACATTTTGCTGTAGATGGAAATACTTTTAATGCGGCCATGTGGGTTCAACTGATCATTCAATAGTTATGTTTTTTTTATATATATGTTAGTTTTATTTCATGTGGAATGATTCATGAAAATTCTGCCATTACTATTTCATTGAGGGAAAAGGGTACCTGTTACCTATATGTGTGTGTAAGTCCTCTGTTCGTAGTTGCTATTTTGTGGGAGATTTGAAAAAAGCAAAACATTGTTTCCTACAGTGGCGTCTGTATAATTGGTGGTATTGCTGTAGTATGGGGTGGCGTGCTGGTGGCAATGTTGTAGTGTGTTTGGTGCTTAGTATTGCTAATAAGTAGGAGAGGGTATTGCTATAATGTGGGGGGTGACGCTGGACGCTGTAATGTGGGGGGTGATGCCGGTTGCTGTAATGTGGGGGGTGATGCTGGACTCTGTAATGTGGGGGGTGATGCTGGATGCTGTAATGTGGGGAGTGATGCTGGACGCTGTAATGTGGGGGGTGATGCTGGACGCTGTAATGTGGGGAGTGATGCTGTAATGTGGGGGGTGATGCCGGTTGCTGTAATGTGGGGGTGATTGATGTAGTATGAGTGTGTGTGGGGGGTTATTTATTGCTGTAATTTGGGTACTAATAATGTATTGTCATGGTATTTATTGATGTAATTGGGGTGCTAATAATGTAATGTTGAGGGTCATTAGGAGAAATAAATACCCCCCCCACACACACACTCATACTACATCATGTTGTACTGCGCCAGCATCAGTGTGCAACAATATAGTGCATGGAGCCCACGTGGGCCTGTGTGCTTTAAATGCCAGGGCTGATTTTTAGTCCCAGTCCGGCCCTGCCCCCAGGTGAATTTCAGGGAAAATAACTTGATTAGTAGGCCTGAACCACTGGCTTCCTTAAAGATAAATTATTTGAGGGACACAGTGATCCCTAGAGAAATATATAGGGATAGTGGCTGTACATTTCTACATCTGATAGTCACTGACAAGTCCTGGGTCTCCACCAGAATATTCACTTCTTATCTCGGTATTGTTGAATTGATTCATTTATAATGATGATGATCCCACGCCCCAGTGATTTCCATATCCAGATTAATATGAGGATGGGCTTTTATATATTTCCAGGCCCCCTAGTGGCCACAACCCAGCAGTAGTTCTGCCACTGCCTTAAAGATAAACCACGAGAAAATTAAAGCTTTAAATACTAATTTCAGTGGCATATGGAATTTCTGATTACACTAATGGGGTAATTTAACTGGCCGCGTTACTTCCGAAAGTGCTGCGTTCTGCGCACTATTACCAGTATTACGGTAATAGTGCACATTATTACCGTCAATACTGTAATCTCTATAACACTGGTTCTTGCTCGCAGCTCAGGGAGCCGCAAACAGAAATCAGGGTTAACGGTAATAGGTTTAACGCTGCGCTACTTCGGAGGGAATTGAATTCCCCCTAAGGGGCAGATTCAATTCAGCCGTTAAAGCTAATACCGTTAATATGGTAATTTTAAACCCTGATTTCTGTTTGCAGCTCCGTGAGCTGCGAGCAAAAAGACGGCGTTGAAATTATTGTATTAACGGTAATTTCACACACTATTACTGTAACGTCGGTAATATTGCACAGGCCACGCTGCTTTTTAAAGTAATCCGGCCAATTGAATATGCCCCTAAGTGTCTATTTTCTTTCATTTTCAAATTTCTCCATTTATAGGGAACATTGGTGGTAAATCTATTTACCTCTGAATATTACACATTCTGGATTTACTATAGATTGGGATTGTGGCACATATTCGTCAAAATATCCCTGATCATGGCAAAAATTAACATGCTTTAACGCCGCTTATGAAAAATCTCTAACTGTCGGCATTGATCACAAAAATATTTCCACGGTTGCTCAGCAATATTCAGCTAGCCCGGGGATATTAGACCGAATAGTAGACAGTTAATTTACCGCGTCGCCCGTTTCCTTAGTTTTGTACATGTGCGCAAAGGCACAGTGAACCCAGATTTTGGCAAAAATTAGCCATATCACTAGCGAAAACATTCATTTTCACTGATATAAGGCCTAATCGCCCCTTGATAAATATGCCCTTATATGTATACATTTATTTGATTCTTTATATAAAATTAAAGCAACATTTCTTATTTTATAGTTTAATGCAAAAGACTCTTGGGTCTACTAATAAAAGCACCTAAGATACAGTCTCTAGCAGGTATCTAGCAGGTACCTTTATCTAATGAAAATGAAGAGCCTTCTTTGTCCATGGTCGTAGTAAAAAGACGTGTATGTCCTCACCCACCTCCGTTGACTAATGTGAGTGAGTTCTCTGTACAGCGCTGCGGAATTAGTGGCGCTATATAAATAGCTGCTGCTGAGGATGATGACCTAGTTCAGAAAGTTTGACTACTACAACGCAAATAGATACAATACATGCATGTCTTTTTATAAAGTGAAACCATACATTAATATATTTACATTTTTTTGCAATTAAAAATATTTTACTAGAAATAACTGTTAAATGTACGTGTTGTAAGGGAAACAAAATAAACTTATAATGTAAAACAATTTATTTTTTTTAAAGTGCTTTCGAAAACCATGAAAACTCTACAAAGCATTTCAAAGTACGAAAGCCTTTTTATTACATGTGTAATGCTCTTTCTCCCCCATGTGTTCATTATTGGAACTGCAGTCTGTGGTAGTAAATCGAATGTTTCCAGAGTTCCACTAACTTAATCCTAAAGCAATTCAAGTGTAACAAATAAATTTAAAATGAAGAAAACTGGATGGCCATACCAAAATAAATACTCCAATGTAAACATTGTGGAAATAAAGGCTTGATGAAAAAAAAGAAGTATTCTATGAACTGTGATATATATTTTTGTTTTGATTTTTTTTTCTGCTTTTACCACAAAGGCGAAAGTACATGATTGGAATTTGTTATTGTTTCTGTTTTTAATTAGTGACATGAAGCTTTGCGAGGGATTTAAGCAGAAACTTTTTTAGCAAGTCTGGTGTTATTGACCTCCTGCCCCGACAGCATTGAATTTCCAGGAGTCACGTTACATTAGAAAAGCAAAGTTACGCCATTGGTTTAAATGGTATTTCCGTATTGCATCCTTGTGGCCAAACCAAAAGGGTTTTGTGGTAGGCTACTGTTTTCGGGTAAGCCAAGGAAAAATCATAGGCAAAAAAAATCAAGTGGGACTATTTCTTTAAATATTAGGGCTATTATACTGGAAAAAAAATATAGTTTGAAAATAATACATATTAGGCCTGATTCATTAAGGTAAGAAAGTGAATGTATTGTGCATTTTTTTTAAAACCACAAATAAATCGGGCGTACACACGTCCGTATTCAACAAGGAATACGTATCTGAATCTGGGTCCAGTGGCGCACGCAGGGGGGGGGTTTCTGAGTCTCCAGAAACCCCCCCTGTGCTAACTCAGTGCCCACCATATCGGCACTGTCCTATACAGCAGCCGCGGCGCTGTCAAAGAAGCGTCCGCGGCGGTGCTGTATTGTATACAGCACCGCCGCGGACGCTTCTTTGGCAGCGCCGCGGCTGCTGTATAGGACAGCGCTGCCGAAACGGAGCTGCTGCGCATGCGCAGCAGCTCTCTCTCGTGGTTTTTTGGGGGGTTTTTTGGTCGTGGGGGGGGAACCCCCCCTGACAATCCTGCGTGCGCCCCTGGGGTCTATGTGCGCACTGCTCTAACAGACAATAAATACACTGCTGGATACATCCAATACATATGTGGAATATAAAGTCCAAAATGAATGCACAGAAAAACAAATATTCAATTATTGTCACCTGTTAATAATATAGTAATTAATGGCAAAACAATAAAAAAATATATAATAAAAGGGTTGTTCCCCCGCACCCCATAAAATACATTTATTAGGATGTTAATAATGTCTACTGTACATAAAATGCTTTTTTACAGTTGCTCCTGATTGCAAACACATGTTCTAGCAGCATGACCGACCGTCGCCACTAATAATCGGTACTTACACCTGACCTGGAGCTGGTGCAAGTGATACGATAGAAAAACGCGTACTTTAGAGATGCCCAAAACTTGAATTGGATGCTGCTGCCTGTGCTTGTGCTTGGCACGTCCTTACTGTACATAGATTATGTGCATACGCCCCTTTCCCCTCTCTATTCCACCCCTAAAATCGTAGGCTGTAGTAAAGGTCCTTTGCGCTCGAAGGTGAATTGGACGTTGCAGTGTTCACTGCCGTATAATTTGTTTCTGGGCATGCACAAAGTGATTCTACGCAAAATACAGCATGTACCAGAATTTATGTGGCTTAATGAGTCAGGCCCTGGGTGTGATGCCCTGGGGAGCATAGTTGAAGCTAGCCTAACAATAGCCAGCAAACATTCCACCATTGGCCACTGGGGGGCAGTGTTCTATGGGGCATATTCAATTGCTGGCGGAAACGGCGAAAATCTCGCAGTATTATTACTGTTATTACGGCAATACTGCACGGGAAAAAACGTTATTACGGTAGTTTTGTCGCTGAATTTCCCTGAGCCGCAAGCTGAAATCCAGCTAACTATTACCGTAATAGCGTTAATAGTTTTAATGCGCCGCGGGAACCGGACAATTGAATATGCCCCTATACGTTGGTTTTTATTGTATCTCAACAGTATTGGTGTTGTGACATGGGGGATCATGTAAAGATTGAGGGAAATATCCACAATTCATTGTACATTTATTGACAAAACGCTGTAATCTAGTAAATATCAATATTATTCTCAAATCAAGCAAATTGGGTTGATTTTGATTGATGCCAGAGTGTGCACTATATGCAGAAACCCCATTGAAACGAATAGACCATTTAAATCAGCGATGAGCAACCTTCTTCATGATGTGGCCTTAGAATCTTCAAAAGGGCCGCACATGACCCTCAATCTCAGTAACAAGCTAAAACAATACATGTATTGAATGAAAAAGAGACACCACTGTGTGATAACATATCAGAAGGCATTATAATGTAAGTATTACAAACTAGAAAGGAGCTATATTGGTAAGTGGTCCCAAAGGCCGCTGGCCATTATTTCATTAGATTGTAAATGTAAAAATGTAATGTAAAAGACACACAGCCTTTCAATTTTAAAATAAATTTTAATAAAACAAAACACTCCCTGAAAGCCCTTGTTAACCACTTGCTGCCCTATGCTGACCAATCTGGAGTTGGTTTTCACCAACAACACTGCAATGTTTCTCTGTTATAGTCGAGCCTGTCTTGCATGGAGCTTGTTTGCAATATAACAGGGGGACCCCAAACTCATAGGTCTCCCTATTTTAGTGGAAACAGGTACCAGGAAATTATATAAATCAATCTTAACTAAATCTCCCTATCCTATACCTACAGTATATCTGTGACTTCCGTGATCGTGCGATGTCTGATGGGTTTGTTTTTATTTGGGGGAGACTGAAAGAGTACTAATTTACTAGAGTTGATGAATTGAAAATCATCATGTAAATCCGTAACAAACAACAATTTACATGCCAATTTCTGCAAGAGAACATGTCAGATCCCCTGATTCATACCCACTGCCTCCTGCATAAAAAATAATCCTTATTTAATATAGGGAAATATGAGGTTCCGAAATACTAATTTTATGCTCACCTTTCAAATCCAACTACCATCTAGATGACACATGTGGCGAGTACAAGATTATACATTATGCAGCCAATGATCGCGACACTGAACTCTCGCGGATGATCGCTGTTGCATAGCAACGTAGTTACATAGTAACAGGGAGCATCAGTGAAATAGAGTTCGCTCATTTAAGTACACGGCAGGTGATCTAAAGCCGGAAACTGCACAAGAAAAGAGAGAATTATTTATATAATAATGCATTATTATATAAATATGATAGTGACATGTTCTCTTTAATAAAAGAGAAGTTTGAAGAAATATATACAAAATTAATGGTGCACATCCAAATATAGCAATATTATCTTATAACTAAATGAAAACATTAGTTACATATATGAAATATTTTTTCAAAACACCACAATGAAGGTTTGTTTATTGATAGGCTTGGTATTAAATGCCCATTTTATGTAACTAATGTTTTCTTTTATTTATTAAAAATACGGACTAGCTTCAAGCCATGCAAGTATATAAATGAAATTTTTAAATTCGGATGTGTACTAATCATTTTGTACCTGCTGTGCTTAGCCTTTGGTCATAATAGTTACACTCCATATATTAAGGATGTGCTGGTCTGGTTTGTCTTTTACTCTTTCTTGAGCTATTAAATTAAACATACTGTATGTAATATAGAGCTGGATTAAGGCTTTGGGGGGCCCATGGCATTTAGGAGAGGGGGTTCCTCTTGTCTAAAATTAAGTGCATAGTGGCACCATTAACTAGAGAGAAAAACTATGTTATTGTTATCCTCATATCTCTCATTCCCCTTCCATGCTTCCCTCATTTCAGCCCCCTTCTCCCCCATAGGGTTCATTGCACCCCATCCTCCCCCATAGCTCTCATTGCAGCCCCCTCCTCCCTTACAGGTCTCATTGCAGCCCCCTCCTCCTCCATAGGTTTCATTGCAGTCCCCTCCTCCTCCATAGGTTTCATTGCAACCCATTCCTCTCCCATAGGTTTCATTGCAGCCTCCTCCTTTCCCATAGGTCTCACTGCAGCCTCCTCCTTTCCCATAGGTCTCACTGCAGCCCCCCATCCCCCATAGGTCTCATTGTAGCCAGCCCCCTCCTCCCCCATAAGTCTCATTGCAGCCCCCCTCCTCCCCACAGGTCTCATTGCAGCCCCCTCCTTCCCCATAGGTCTCATTGTAGCCCCCTCTTCCCCATAGGTCTCATTGCAGCCCCCCTCCTTCCCCATAGGTCTCATTGCAGCCCCCTCTTCCCCATAGGTCTCATTGCAGCCCCCCTCCTTTCCCATGGGTCTCATTGCAGCCCCCTCCTTTCCCATAGGTCTCATTGCAGCCCCCTCCTTCCCCATAGGTCTCATTGCAGCCCCCTCCTTCCCCATAGGTCTCATTGCAGCCCCCTCCTTCCCCATAGGTCTCATTGCAGCCCCCTCTTCCCCATAGGTCTCATTGCAGCCCCCCTCCTTTCCCATGGGTCTCATTGCAGCCCCCTCTTCCCCATAGGTCTCATTGCAGCCCCCCTCCTTTCCCATAGGTCTCATTGCAGCTCCCTCCTTCCCCATAGGTCTCATTGCAGCCCCCTCCTTCCCCATAGGTCTCATTGCAGCCCCCTCCTTCCCCATAGGTCTCATTGTAGCCCCCTCTTCCCCATAGGTCTCATTGCAGCCCCCCTCCTTTCCCATGGGTCTCATTGTAGCCCCCTCTTCCCCATAGGTCTCATTGCAGCCCCCTCCTTCCCCATAGGTCTCATTGCAGCCCCCTCCTTCCCCATAGGTCTCATTGCAGCCCCCTCTTCCCCATAGGTCTCATTGCAGCCCCCTCTTCCCCATAGGTCTCAATGCAGCCCCCTCCTTCCCCATAGGTCTCATTGCAGCCCCCCTCCTTTCCCATGGGTCTCATTGTAGCCCCCTCTTCCCCATAGGTCTCATTGCAGCCCCCCTCCTTTCCCATGGGTCTCATTGCAGCCCCCTCTTCCCCATAGGTCTCATTGCAGCCCCCCTCCTTTCCCATGGGTCTCATTGTAGCCCCCTCTTCCCCATAGGTCTCATTGCAGCCCCCTCCTTCCCCATAGGTCTCATTGCAGCCCCCTCCTTCCCCATAGGTCTCATTGCAGCCCCCTCTTCCCCATAGGTCTCATTGCAGCCCCCTCTTCCCCATAGGTCTCAATGCAGCCCCCTCCTTCCCCATAGGTCTCATTGCAGCCCCCCTCCTTTCCCATGGGTCTCATTGTAGCCCCCTCTTCCCCATAGGTCTCATTGCAGCCCCCTCTTCCCCATAGGTCTCATTGCAGCCCCCTCCTTCACCATAGGTCTCATTGCAGCCCCCTCCTTCCCCATAGGTCTCATTGCAGCCCCCTCCTTCCCAAAGGTCTCATTGCAGCCCCCTCTTCCCCATAGGTCTCAATGCAGCCCCCTTCCTTTCCCATAGGTCTCATTGCAGCTCCGTCCTTCCACATAGGTCTCATTGCAGCCCCCTCCTTCCCCATAGATCTCATTGCAGCCCCCCTCCTTCCCCATAGATCTCATTGCAGCTCCCTCCTTCCCCATAGGTCTCATTGCAGCCCCCTCCTTCCCCATAGATCTTATTGCAGCCCCCTCCTTTCCCATAGGTCTCATTGCAGCCCCCTCTTCCCCATAGGTCTCAATGCAGCCCCCTTCCTTTCCCATAGGTCTCATTGCAGCTCCGTCCTTCCACATAGGTCTCATTGCCGCTCCCTCCTTCCCCATAGGTCTCATTGCAGCCCCCTCTTCCCCATAGGTCTCATTGCAGTCCCCTCTTCCCCATAGGTCTCATTGCAGTCTCTCTCCTTACCCATAGGTCTCATTGCAGTCTCTCTCCTTACCCATAGGTCTCATTGCAGCCCCCTCTTCCCCATAGGTCTCATTGCAGCCCCCCTCTTCCCCATAGGTCTCATTGCAGCCCCCCTCCTTTCCCATAGGTTTCATTGCAGCTCCTTCCTTCCCCATAGGTCTCATTGCAGCCCTCCTCCTTCCCCATAGGTCTCATTGCAGCTCCCTCCTTCCCCATAGGTCTCATTGCAACCCCTCCATCCCCATAGGTCTCTTTGCAACCCCCTCCATCCCCATAGGTCTCATTGCAACCCCCTCCATCCCCATAGGTCTCATTGCAGCCCCTTCTTCCCCATAGGTCTCATTGCAGCCCTCCTCCTTCCCCATAGGTCTCATTGCAACCCCCTCCTTCCCCATAGGTCTCATTGCAGCTCCCTCCTTCCCCATAGATCTTATTGCAGCCCCCTCCTTTCCCATAGGTCTCATTGCAGCCCCCTCTTCCCCATAGGTCTCAATGCAGCCCCCTTCCTTTCCCATAGGTCTCATTGCAGCTCCGTCCTTCCACATAGGTCTCATTGCCGCTCCCTCCTTCCCCATAGGTCTCATTGCAGCCCCCTCTTCCCCATAGGTCTCATTGCAGTCCCCTCTTCCCCATAGGTCTCATTGCAGTCTCTCTCCTTACCCATAGGTCTCATTGCAGTCTCTCTCCTTACCCATAGGTCTCATTGCAGCCCCCTCTTCCCCATAGGTCTCATTGCAGCCCCCCTCTTCCCCATAGGTCTCATTGCAGCCCCCCTCCTTTCCCATAGGTTTCATTGCAGCTCCTTCCTTCCCCATAGGTCTCATTGCAGCCCTCCTCCTTCCCCATAGGTCTCATTGCAGCTCCCTCCTTCCCCATAGGTCTCATTGCAACCCCTCCATCCCCATAGGTCTCTTTGCAACCCCCTCCATCCCCATAGGTCTCATTGCAACCCCCTCCATCCCCATAGGTCTCATTGCAGCCCCTTCTTCCCCATAGGTCTCATTGCAGCCCTCCTCCTTCCCCATAGGTCTCATTGCAACCCCCTCCTTCCCCATAGGTCTCATTGCAGCTCCCTCCTTCCCCATAGATCTCATTGCAGTCCCCTCTTCCCCATAGGTCTCATTGCAGCTCCCTCCTTCCCCATAGGTCTCATTGCAGTCCCCTCTTCCCCATAGGTCTCATTGCAGTCTCTCTCCTTCCCCATAGGTCTCATTGCAGCCCCCTCTTCCCCATAGGTCTCATTGCAGTCTCTCTCCTTCCCCATAGGTCTCATTGCAGCCCCCTCTTCCCCATAGGCCTCATTGCAGACCCCTCTTCCCCATAGGTCTCATTGCAGTCTCTCTCCTTACCCATAGGTCTCATTGCAGCCCCTTCTTCCCCATAGATCTCATTGCAGCCCCTCCTTCCCCATTGGTCTCATTGCAACCCCCTCCTTCCCCATTGGTCTCATTGCAACCCCCTCCTTCCCCATTGGTCTCCTTGCAGGCCCCCTTCTTATATTGTAGCCCACCAGACCTTAGCTCTGTTCTTAGCCTTCCTTTGCTTGCTCATTTTGTATTACCCCTTACTCATCTTTTTCCTGGCCCATTTGTTCAATTTGCCTTTATCTCGGTGGTCTACCTGAGTAATAAGAACCTATAACTAAGTGCAGAAGTCCTGGGGTCAATCAAGTACTAGTGGATTCATCCAATACTAAGGAGTATTTAAAGGTACAAAGCAGCATAGCCTTGTGTATTGGTATTCACGATTGTTCACAGAAGGGTTGGATGGTCTGATATTACAGAAGTTTTCTATGCAAGCTCCTGCATGGCAACATAATGGCTATAATGAACACAGACAACGATGGCTACCAACATGGGGCGAAACCCCAACACATTGCTGTAACATAAAGAGCATAATGTTAATTTTTAATGTTAAGTCAAGAAACTCTTAAGGGGGAAATATCCTGCGAAGAGATATAGTAGCGAGTTCAGTTCAATTAGTGAAAATCTAGTTAAAGGTGTCGAAATATGATTAGCAGTATTTTAGCACATAAATTTCATACTATTAAAATTAATTTGCATAGAGGAATAACCCCGAGATATTTGATGATAGATTTGAAATATGAGGATACAACCTATAGGTATTTTTGTTTCTTTTTTTTTCTATGTCGATAAGTGGCTCCTGTGCTAAGTTGATTTTCCAGCCTGGCTACTCTGAATCACCAGCTGCTGTGGACATCCTATCCGTCATGGGTATTGCACCATCATGCTTGGGATGCCAATAAGTGTCACAAGTGTCTTCCTTAGGAATGAGAAGTAGACCTAATACATTGAATAAAATAGTGTTTAAAAATAAACTCAACATTCTACATTGTTCTAACATGGAAAAACATAATTTGGATTAATGTGAGAAATGCCAAAACCTTATCCGAGGTATGAAATTTTCTTGCGTGTGCCAATTAAATTCAATAAACTATAAAAGGCTTCCAAGAATAGTTGTGTTCCCTATCACGGCTGAATATACAAACTCTGTCTGATCAGAGGTTTATCTCACACACTAGAATAAAGTTTAGATTAATGAACGTTCGTGAAATTATAATATGTCTCTGTATTACTTTGTGAGCTAATGAATTTGTTGGCGAGACTAAACAAGTCGTGTGTAAACTGTAATCATTTCAAACCAGTTCTGCCAACATCAAGAGTGATCGTAGACATTTATATCAGAGATTTATACACAGAACACATGCAACAAACACTTACACTGTATGAATGTAGCAAAAGTTACACATGGTAGTTGTTTTAATACAACGTTGTGAGATAAAACAAATGTTCCACTATTGTTTGAACACTCACTAAAGCGACGTACACACTGGTGTTAAAAATTATTTTCGTCGTTTAAGAAGGGTTTCTAAAACAGTTTAAATAAATGGAGGAGAATAAATCAATAGCACCCACGATTAATAATTAAGCCTTCCTCCAGCCCCAACATTAAAATAATAGTATTCACATTTAATAAATAAACCTATTCCCTTCCTGTAAACAGCAATACCTATTTCCCACAATCATTATTACTGCCATTAAATAACTCATAGTCACATTTAATAAATAGACCTCATTCTCCCTAAACTCACCCCCATATTCAATAGCCCCCAAAGCACCCCATCTTAAATTAATAGTCCCCACTATTAAATTGCCCCACCATCACCCTACAAACAAAATAGCGCCCAAAAAAAAATTAAAAAACCACCAAATAGAAAAAAAAATAAAAAAAATAAAAATGACAAATTAGCACGCGAAAATGTACCCGCTCCCCCCCCCCCCCTCTCGGCGGCCCTGGGTGCAATATGTTATACAAATGCCACCAGCTGCTAATTCAGGTTCATGAAGGTCTAGTTTTATCCCAAGTGAAGGAATTGTTCTTTTTTGTCATGTGTTTAAGTATCTGTAAACCCACCCTGACTGTTTCACTGAGGTCTACTACTAATAGCCAATGTGTTGTGTAAACCTTGTATTAAAGGCTTTTCATTATACACATCTGCCCCCCAGTTAGATGGTATAATGATGTATATACTACACTGTATCATACTAGTACTAAGTGCCAGAAGACATTTATAAGACAGTGGCCAGACCTACTTTTCCCTTTTTCCAGTTAAAATATTTTCCAAAGTCAAATTCTGTTCTTTCTGAAAGTCACGTATCTGCCCAGTTCTAGTCTCTCCAGTGTTTTTTTTTTTAATATAAATACAATACTTCTCTTGCCCATAAATGGATACAAAGATGCACAATTGTATTAATTTAATGTTAAAATAATAAGTTTTTGCGGTTTGTTGCTGCATTTAAAATGCAACAAATCCCTACCATGTATAGTGTTTGGTACAGGTATTAAGTAGGCTTTGTGATGTGGTTTTTAATGCTTTATATTAACTGTATTTTATTAAAAAAAAAAAACAACAAGACATTATAGATAATTATTTCTACAAGTCCCGAAGAATTGGTGGCATGTATTTACTTACTGATTGTATTAAAACAATATCATTTTATAATGTTCCGGTTCTCTATATTGTTCTCTCGGCCATAATTGAAGAGCACTTTTTTTGTAGTTTTATTTTTATTTTATTTTTTTAAACTTTGTGTGTTTACATTCTAATTTGTTGCTTTTCGGTTGGATCTGAATCAAACTGTAGGGATCATTGCTTCCTACATTCACATGGGCGAATATGAAATGAAAAGCAATGGTCAACTGAAAAATGCAGCCTGCAGCATACTTACCCTGTTTTAGTCTGTCATCTACCAGGTTACGTGTTCACATACATCCATGTGAATGGACCTCACAAATGTATATAATGAGCAATGAACCGCGTTCTACCTGCAGGGCTCGCACCTAACAAAGGCACTAGTGTGAACAGACCCCCACTCATATCATATAAGCATTTTTATTTGTCCATGCAGCTATTAACATGCATAACTTTTTCCTGCGTGTAGATGTGTTTTGTTTACTTATAGATTGGACATATCAGTGTTACACTGATATGTACTGGAATTGGGGAAACATTTCCAAGCCATGGTCCGTGGGAAGTAATTTTTGTTGTTCTCTTATTTGGCGTGAAAATTTCAGTCTTGTAAAGGAATCTGCTTTATATGAAGGGAAACAGGTGATTGGTATGTACACGAAATATGTGTTTGTTACTTCACCCAGACCTCGGAATTCTGGAAGTATTCCCAGTCTAGAATGTGTTTGTGAGCATGATACACTGAAATATTCTGACTGGTACATCTGCGCAGCGCCAACTCCAAAGGGCTTATCTTATTTCAACAAAGTATGAGGCTAACGCCAAATGACTGTTTTCACATTCAGCTTGTAGGGACTTGAACAAACACACAGAGAGATCCCCCAGCACACTGCTATAGCCAGCAACAGATCTGCTATTTGTACTGTAGATAAAAATGCAAGTGTCTCAGTTGCACACATTTGCAAATGTATGTTAAAGCCATCCGCCTCTCCACGGCAGTTTTGCTAATAGGATGGTCCTAACTCTAAACAATGAGAGTCCCATATATTTGGGCCATACATATGTGTTTTTAAATTGAGAGCTAACTTACCAAAAGAGGTACCCCAGAAACCTCCAAATAGCAATCCAATGTCAGCACTCCCCCTCAGCTGCTGACACCAACATGCCTCTCAGACAAATAAAGAAATGGAAGTTGCTCAATCAATTTATAGGCTATAGCAGGTGCTTGTAAGGGTGGGGTTATCCTAAAAGGAACAAACACACAGATCCTATAAATTGATTGAGCAACTTCCGTTTCTTTAAGGGACTTGAACAAGCAGACACGTAAAGGATAATTCAATCTCTCTCCTGCATTTACATTATCTGCCTTTTATACTATTAAACTAACAGGATAAGACAGGGGACCAGATGCTGAGTTGGACCCATATGCATCCAAAAAACAAGCTCTAAAATAATGCAGGTAAAAATATTGTATGTACGGCCATATGCTGAATCCAGCATTGCGCCTGTAGCATCGGCACCAGGTTTCCATAAATCATACTTACACCCAAGCAGGTCATAAGCACAAACATTTTGCCATTTGTTTTGATAGCAAAAAACGCATTTGCTATTAGGCTTCTCATGTACGAATGAAAGTAGCAAAGAATTCATTCTTAAATACGCCCACAAAATCATATAACTAAGGCACAATCAATGAAGAAAGCAGCTGAGATGAATTTGCAATCAGAAGCAACTAGCTGGTGCTGGAGGCCGTCATCATCATCATCAGCATCAGTGTGTATTTGCACCAGCCCTCAGGCACCCACAAGAGATAGGGCTGCTGACAGGTGTATATGTGTCTCCCAGCTGTCCACAGCTATGCGGGCATGCTCTTAATGTACACGAACTGTGTTTAACTTCCCCTTCATTCCTTGCACCAGTGTCGGATCTGCACACAGTCGTAGCCATACGCTTCTTGTGTCAGCATACGCAGCACAATTGTCACCCAACTCAGCTTGAGCCCCAGAACCTCTGAAACTGGAAGGAATTTAGAACTCATAACTTGTATCTCACTTCAAACAAGTTATCTTGTAGGCATGACTCTTCCACTGAGATACATGAAACAAGATACAATCTTCATTCTAGCGTTTATAATTCATAACCCGAACAGGATCCAGATTTGTTTCTCTCTTGTTAATATGGCCAGTCATAAGACAAAGGGCCTGATTCATTAAGGAAAGCAAAGCAAGAAAAAGAGTAAATTTGCTCCTGGACAAAACCATATTACAATGCAAGGGGTGCAAATTAGTTTATTATTTTGCACATAAGTTAAATACTGGCTGCCTTTTCATGTAGCACACAAATACTTGATAGCTTTATGTTTGCAATGAAATTTAAAGTTCATCTAGGACATGCCCTAATGCCAACAATATATCTGTCCCCACATTTTATATTTACCTCCCCCTCTAATGCAGCATGGTTTTGCCAATGTGCAAAGATACTACTTTTATTTGCTTTGCTCTCCTTAATGAATCAGGCCCAAATACATTACCATGAAGTCTACCCATTGTCTATACATTACTGAAGCAGAGATTTTTGTGCTGTCCCAAAAGTCATGAGAAAGCACCATGATGCTTTATTAGGAATTAGTGACATGACAAAATTCCTCATTAATGGGAATATTCTAATATATTTAAATTCTCTTGACACACATTGAGCTGCAGCGTAGCACTTCCACCCGTGCATAAATTGAGCTGCTTCTTTGGCTGCGGGATGCTGCCCCTATTTATCGAAACTGTTATCAGTGCCACCAGTGCTTTTGTGTCACCCTGTACAGTGAAATAAGAGGTGGACAAATTTATGGAGTAAAATACATAGCCATCTCCTCACCACCCTCACCACTAATACCCACTTGTTCTTAGCCTTTCACCAAAATTTACATTTCCATTGTTTCCAATGGGCATGGGACTAGAGAGACACATCCCTTTCCTTCTCCTTTAATGTAAGGAATGGAAACCCAAGATTTAAAATTAAAGATGATAGGTATCACTTCTCTGCTGCAGACAGGCATTCATCAACTTTGTGAAAGGTCTGCAGTGCATGGACCAGGTCCGAATTTGGTTGTCACTGTCTAGGTTTTAAGAAATAATCCTGAGCAGTTTTGTATAAGATATGGGGGTGAATGTATCAAGCTGAGTGTTTTTCGGCGGGTTTGAAAAACCAATCAGATTTTCGCTATCATTTATTTAGTATATTCTACAAAATGACAGCTAGAATCTGATTGGTTGCTATAGGCAGCATCTCCACTTTTCAAACCCGCCGGAAAACTCTCAGCTTGATACATTTACCCCCATGATGTCATGTGGTCCTGTGCGGTCAGTGTTTGTACCGTTGTGCCTCACTTTTGAAGGCAGCCAATGAGCAAGCACCAGAGATTGAAGAAAACAGAACATACATAAAACAGACATACAAGGGTATGGAGGGCCCTGACATATTGGCATGAGGAAATAATCGGTCAAATGATCTAGATTGTGTCCTCGCAGTAAGTGTCAAAGTCATAGGCTGGCAGTGATGAAGGTGGGTGGTGCAGGTGGACAGAGATGCAAACTGAAGATGTCAATGAGGTGTTGGTGGTCAGAAGTCTGGATGGATATTAGAGAAGTAGAATAGGTTTTGCTTGGCAAGTGGAAGCCAATGTTGTAATACGAAAGGATGAATTTATAGTGAAGGAAGTCTGTGTTGGAGTGAGATTTTTCCAATAATGTAGGAGCACTTTTGTGGGTAGAGGGTCTGTTTGTGTCTGTCAGCGTCCCTGCTCTCTTCCCCGTCGCTAGGACGGAAGCCTTCTCTCCCCGGCAAGTGCACACCCGTCGCCTAGTAACGAGAAGCGACTTACGGGTTCTCAGTGTATGCGTGACCGTGGATAGGCAACAAGACACATCTTTTGATACTCCTGTCGGCGGTCAGCCATCACGTCAATGACTGCTAGAACTGCTTAGGGTATATAAGGAGGACTCTTGCACTACTCCAGTTCCAGAGTATTAGCTCACATTTGTTACCCTGCAAAAATAGGCCCAAAAATAGGGATTCTCATTGTTTAGAGTTAGGACCACCCTATTAGCAAAATCGCTTTGACGGGGCGGGTGGCTTATCATACATTTGCAATTGTGTGCAACTGAGATTTTTGCATTTATCCACACATAGAAATAGCAGTTCCTTTGCTGGTTATAGCAGTGTGCTGAGGGATTTTTCTCTGTATTTCTTCTTTTCTGGATAACCCCGTCCATTCAAGCACCTGCTATGAACCTATAAACTGATTGAGCAACTTCCACTTGTGGTTTGTTTGTAAGAGAGAGGAGAAGTTTTAATGAAGATGAGAAGTGGAATTAAGTCGGATCAAGAGCGTTGGATATGTGCGGATTTGTGTCTAGGGAAGGGAGAATAATGTACAGCGAAGCTGAATGAAAGGAAGTTGTTGTCAGAGAGTAAGAAGGTTGAGTTGGAGAATTTGGAGAAGAACTACCAGGAGTGGAAGAAGATAAGTAGGGAGTGTCCATTTCAGGGAATAGGAAATGAAGTCCACTGGAAGAAACTTGGGGTAACAAGGCCTAGGTATTGCCCACAGTAGCTGTGGCAAAGAGTGAGCAAATGTGCCAAATAACATGTTCTATACTATTGGCACAGGCTTCCCTTATGCCAATATTCACTGTAAAAGACGCTATTGAGCAGGTAGAATGGAGAACCTACAGGGTAACGACAAGGTGGGTGAAAATAGAAAGTGATACAGAGGCCAATGTAAAATAGAAGCAGAAAGAGAATATCCAGTATCATCAGATAGAGGGAAAATCTTCTCCTAACCCACAGATGTTGGGTTATAAATGAAGCTGACAACTCTATAAACAAGAGGTATTAAGTAAGAGGCAACCGTTTAAATGAGACTTGAAGCTGTGTAGTACCGAAGTAGATGCTCTTTCTCAGAGAAGACTGCTCTTGTTGGTTCTGCTGGTGAGTGGGTTGTAAAAAAGTGAGAGGCTTACCATGGATTTGGGAGCAGATGGTTAATCCAGCAGGGCTGGAATGTAAGGGGCGTCACCTAAGAAAGAGCTGGGTGGAGTTAGAGTATAAAGGAAGATCCTGCTGATGTGAGAGGGGCAATAGATGCCGGACTTGTTGGGCAACTTTTAGTGAGGGCTCATTATGGAGCTAGGTCTAGAAATCACAACTGGGATTGGATTTATGATTGTAATCACCATCCATTGAGTTTTGATGCTAATATTAATAAAGCACAAAGATTATTGGGGGATAAATCAAAAATCATAGGAGACGTTATTGTGTAAGTGCTGTCCTTGGAGTGTCGTCCTATAATATAACTGTACATTACATTAAGGCTTAACATAACAGGTAAACTTTGCCTCCGCCACATGCTCTAGATCAATTTTAGTTTAAGGAAATCCAGACTTTAATTATTCCTTAATCTGATTAAAAGTAAAACATGTATTAAGTCTGATGCACATTTTTAGATGTAATTGCACCTATACCGCCATGTGCAGAGATTCAACCACACCCATATTCCCCTTTATTCAGTTTCATCTCTGTTAATGCTTTGCACAATATTGTGTAGACTTGACATAAATTTGCATGTTGGCGTAAATAACAACAGCACCGAAAAGTACTGCCGACCATCACATTGGACCACCTATAAATGAATTGAAAATTAATTTTATTTTCTCTCCTAAAATACAGCTTGTTTGACCCTCATGTAAATAATTCATGGCAGTAACGGTCCATTCGGTTTATGTTTATTTCAAGTGGCGAAACTTCAAAACTTTACATTATACTATATTAATGTGATTCTGTAATGCACCAGGATAGAGCAAAAGGCATCCCTTTGATATTAGGGGGGGTGGCCAGGGTCTGATTATCGCCATGTAAAAATCAGAGTATACAATTTTGAACTTACGGAATTGACCTTTAGACCTTTGTAAGATAATTTACTGATCTCTTACAAAAGGCATTTATCGGTTCAATGAGCAATATAGTATTTTTTTTCTATAAATTATACATTTTTATTACTCTACGGAGTCAACAAAATGAGGGCTAAATATCTCTGGAGTTATTCAGAGGCCATATCGTTTACATAGAGACTTTTTTTTTGGTGTTTTCTTAAGAAAAGCCAGGATGACTTATCGAAACAAAAATATACATTTCTCCCACATCTCTTTTAAACAAAAATACAAAGGAAATCAAAGAAGCTAAATTAACACAGATGTGAGTTCAGTCGCAGGTTAACCTCTGCAAGAAATCAATAAACTAGATGTTTACTTATAATAAAGAACTAGATACAGATAATAGATACAAAAGACAAAGACCCCAGAAGATTCCTGTTCTGTGTTGTGTTTAGATTTTCCCATGTGATGAGTGTTCCCAGTATGTAATGCTGACCTCTGGTTACACTCAATTACAGTATACTGCATATGCTGCACTTGTAATTTTTTTTTTAAAATCAAACTATTTATATTTATTTTAGGGATATCTCCATTATACATAAAGGTAGACAATGTCTATATTATATGGTAGAAGCATTGAGGGGGGTCTCCATTCTTTACACAAAATAATACAATCAAAATAGATACTCATACCCTATTCACATATCAACACAGGAGATAGAAGAATTACCATGGAAATTTGCTTGAGAATCTATTTTACTACAGACAGCATTTTCAATATATCATCATCATCATCATCATTTATTTATATAGCGCCACTAATTCCGCAGCGCAGGGACATCAGTCCCTGTCACAATGGAGCTTACAGTCTAAGTTCCTTAACACACACACAGACAGAAACACAGACTAGGGTCAATTTTGATAGCACACAATTAACCTATCAGAGTGTGGGAGGAAACCGGAGCACCCGGAGGAAACCCACGCAAACACAGGGAGAACATACAAACTTCTCACAGATAAGGCCATGGTTGGGAATCAAACTAAACTATAACCTTTGTCTTAGATGTCCTCTTGTACTATACACATTAGTACAGGCTGGGTCCCGCCAACAAATTATTAATTTAGAGCATTTTATTTGCAAAAATGTATCTATTTATCCACCTGGAACATACATAAATGTAACTGCACATTCTAGATTTTGGAATGGCCCCTACAAGATAGTGAGCCCAGGTGGAATCCTATAATCAATTTAGGATCACCTCTTTATTAATTAAAACGTTATGATTGTTGTCCTAAAATACTACTTGTTTAAGTCTCATTAATGTCGTAATTACATGCCATTATAGTCAGGGAGGGACTCTGGCAACTTAGGGGGCACACAGAAGCAAGTGGCCCGGGCTATTCTACTAGGGCAACATAATGGAAAATGGGAGTGACAATGAGATATATTAAAAAATGTTACGTCAAAGAGCTCTATCAAAGAGAATACAGTCTTATATGAGGAGTGTTCAATTTAGAGACTATTCTAGTGACCTCTATGCAATACAGAGATCATCCAAGTGACCGCTATGCAATACCGGAGCACCCGGAGGAAACCCACGCAAACACGGGGAGAACATACAAACTCCACACAGATAAGGTCATAGTCGGGAATCAAACTCATGAACCCAGTGCTTGAGGCAGAAGTGCTGACCACTAAGCCACCGTGCTGCCCACACTTGAATGAAATAAGAAAATAAAATTGTCCAGCTGATCATTTCTTCTTGTAAATTTTATTTATTTATTTATTCCGTAGCGCTGGATACAGACGCAAGTAACAAATAGATGAGGTAATACACATAATTAGCACAAATGAGTGTGAGTAATGCTATGGGGACTCATAGGGAGTGCAGCAAAGGACATGACAAGGTGTACAAGGAAGTCAGACAGTAGACAAACATGAGACAATAGGTAGAGAGGACCCTGCCCTGGAGGGCTTACATTCTAGAAGTAGGGGTGGTGACACAGTAAGACCAGCTGGGAGAAAATGGAGATGTCAGGCAAAGGGGTGATGGATAAGATGGTCAGGAGGTGATAGGATCGGCGAGCTTGAAAAGGTGAGTTTTGAGTGAGCATTCGAAGGACTGCAGGTTGGGGGAAAGTGCAGTGAGGCAGGGTATGGAGTTCCAAAGAATGGGGGCAGCACGGCAGAAGTCTTGGAGGTGAGCATGGGAGGAGGTAATGAGAGGTGAATTGAGGCAGAGCAAACTGGTCAGGTAGGTAAGTATCACTAGACAAGGTCAGAGATGTAAGGAGGAGAAGTGTCAGTAATGGCTTTGTAAGTGAGTGTAAGGGGCTTGAAATAAATTCTGAAATGGATGGGGAGCCAATTAAGAGATTTACACAGAGGAGAAGCAGAAGAAGAGTGATGGGAGAGGAAGATGAGCCTAGCAGCAGCATTTTGTATGGATGTAAGGTCAGAAAAGTAAGAGTTAGGAAGGCCAATGAGAAAGAGGTTGTAATAGTCAAGACGAGAAATGATGAGTGAATGGACCAGGAATTTGGTTGCTTTCTAAAAGAGAAAGGGACGGATTTTCGTGCTATTAAGGGAGGAGGACGTGGCAGGATTTAGTGAGGAACTGGCTATGAGGGGTAAAGCTGAGGACTGAGTCAAGGGTGACTCCAAGGCAGCGGGCTTAGGTGACAGGAGAGAGAGTTATGTTGTCAACCTAGAGGGAGATATTGGGAGGGACAGCAATATTGGCAGGAGAAAAGATTTGGAGATGTTTAGTTTGAGGAAGCGCTGTGACATCCAGGTAGTTACAGCCAAAGACAGCTAGATATTTGGGTAAGGAAGACAGTAGAGAGGTCAGGGGAGGAAAGAGAGTTTGCATGTCATCAGCATTGAGGTAGAATTGGAGGCCAAATGATTGACCAAGTGAAGTGGTGTAGAGAGAAAAGAGCAGAGGGCCAAGAACAATGCCTTGGGGGACTTCAATAGAAAGAGGAAGAGGGGGGGGGAAGAGTCAGAAGCAGACAAACTTAAAGAATGGCTAGAGAGATAGGAGGCAAACCAGGAGACTGTTGTTTTGTGAGGACTAATGGAGTGAAGGGTGGCAATGAGAAGAGCATGATCGACAGTGTCAAAAGCAGCAGAGAGATCGAGGAGTACAAGAAGGAAGAAGTGACCTTTGGATTTAGCCGAGAGCAGGTCGTTAGTAACTTTAGTGAGATCAGTTTCAGTTGAGTGAAGGGGACGGAAGCCAGACTGGAGAGGGTCAAGAAGAGAGTGGGAGGAGAGAAAGTGAGTCAGACAATTGAAGACAAGCCGTGCGAGAATTCTCAAAGCAAAGGGAATCAGAGATACAGGGCGATAGTTGGAGAGAGAGGATGGGCCAAGGGAGGGTTTCTTGAGAATAGGGGAGATGAGAGCGTGCTTGAAGGCCGAGGGGAAGATACCAGTGCAGAGAGAGAGAGAGGTTAAAGTGTTGAGCAAGGTGACGACAGGCATTGGAAGAGAGGAAGCAAAGGAACTTGGAGGGGACAGGATCAAGAGGACAAGTTGTAGAAGAAGAGGAGAGAAGGAGGATCTCAGACACAGTTACAGGAGGGTATGAGCCAAGGGTGGCAGAGTGAGTGATAGAGGCGTTGGGGTGTATTTGATAGGAAGGAGATGAGGGATGTAACATAGGTTTGTTTAGCAAAAGAGAGGACAGAGTAGTCGGAGAAAAGGATGAATTTAAAGTAGATGAAGTCAACGATGGAGTGGGATTTCCTTCATTGGCCTTCAGAGAAGCGGGAGCACTTTTGGAGAGGACAAGCATTAGGGGAGTGCCAGGGTTGAAGGTGAGATTGACAGAGACAGAGTGGGGTGGCTGGGGCTAGTGTCAAGGGCAACAGAGATTGAGGAGTTGTAAATAAAGACAGCGACATTGGGGCATGATAGGGAAGAAATGGGAGAGAAGAGGGGTTCGATGGAGGACGCAAAGACGATGGGGTCAATGCTGTTGATGGGACACTGACTCTGGGTGGAAGAATGGGGGCAAGAGGTAAAGAGAGGGTAAAGAAAAGGAGATTGTGGTCAGAGAGTGGGAAGAGAGAATTGGAGATATTACAGAGATGGGAGAACACTAAGTGCAGGGAGTGATCATCACAGTGGGTGATGGAAGTTTTTCATTGGGAGAGGCCATTGAAAGAAGATTTCGGAGTCAGCTGTACTAATAGCAGAGTCGGTAGGGATGTTAAAATCACTGATAATAATCGTGGAAAGATCAGAAAAGAGGAAATTGGAAATCCAGACAGCGAAGTTAACAAGAATTTGGAGTGAAGGGCCAGGGGGAACAATAGATGACAGCAACTAGAGATGTTCAGGCTCGGTATACTGAAAACCGAGCCCACCCGAACTTAGGGGATCCGAGTAGGCTCGCGAGCCGGCTTAATTTTGCGCGTCCTCGGATCTGAATCAGGGCAAAACATTATCGTTGCATTGTCGGTTCTCGCGGGTTTTGGATTCCATAAGTACCTCCCTCCCCAGGAGATCCAGAGCCATTGCTCACACAGAAACAGGGGTAGCAGTGTTCTTGTCACTCTCCAGTCCCCAGTGATATTGCTCAGTGCCATTGCTCAAACAGAAACAGGGGGGGTAGCAGTGCTCTTGTCACTTGACAAAAATTTACTGGAAATGATTGGAAATTAATGTTATTGAGGTCAATAATAATGTAGGGATAAAAAAAGAGCCAAATTATGTGATTTTAGCAAAAGAAAATAGGGATTTTAGAGAGAGAAAAAATCGGGATCCAAAACCAAAACACGCAAGGACGGTTTTGTCAAAACCAAAACATGAACTTAATCCAGATCCGAAACCGAAACCAAAACACGGGGGGCAGTGAACATCTCTAACAGCAACACCTAGGTGTAGAGGGGTGAAGAGACGGATGGAGTAAACTTCAAAGGAGAAGGAGAGGGAGGGTTCTGGGTGGATAATACTGAATATTACTGAATATATACTGAAGGTGAAGCCCGGAGACAGTAGGACACTTTCTCAATACAGCTCAAACACTGGTGCAGCTAAGGTAGGAATAATTACCATGGAATAAGAAATAAAAATGCACTTTCTTGTAATTGTGTGAGTGTGAAACAAAAATCAACATTTACAATATTAGCCAGTCTACCGCAAGTCAATTGGGTATTTGTATTTAAAACAGTTCCTATGTGCCCTCATTTCCATGATTAATTTAAGACATAAATGAGTATAATCCAAAAAGAATATTAGGCGAAAAACAGAAAAGTTAAAATAAATGTAACGGTGGACCTAAATTGGTGTATGTAGTGATATTTACTAACTTTTTCCCATAAACATTTTCAGGTTTATCCACAAATATAGGTGCATCCAAAAAGGCAAAGTCAGCCTGCACCTTGAAATACTCTTGGCGCACAATTAGTTATACTTGTACGGATAAAGAAGCAGTGCGGGTCGGTCTACATTTGTTTTCGGTTCTCAAACAGTTCTAAATGTAAAACAGCATAGATTTATGAACGTGCCGTTTACATTCCTAAACTAAACCAAAACATTTATACAACTACACCTCAATAGTTATTGTATAAAACCACAGCAATGACAGTGCAGCTCAATTGTGTTACGGACAATGAACTTAAGTTTGCAGGGTGAATATGGAGAAAAATGCTGTGTACTCCAGCGTGTGTTCAGTTCACGTGTTTTGCAACCATTGTAGATCTTGGAGCATGAGCAAATCAACATGTACACAGCTCCAGTAGAGGAGACATTATTATTGAATACAATTTGTTGCCCGTAGAAAGATGTCACATAAAACTAACAATAGGTTTTATTGCAATGTTCACATCAGTAAATTCCTTTGGGTTGTGGAGGAAGGCAGAGAGCTCACGAGGGTGGGAATGGTCATACTATGAACCAGCATATCCTATAGACAGAAATTTTTCCCAAATGCAAACTGAAAAATTAGACCCTGAAGCATGGGTTCATATTTTTAATAGTTGCCACTTAGAAATGTTCCGCTTTCAGAGTCCTCTATCTTGTTTATGGATTTGCAAAATTTGCACAATATTCTGTATAATTTCTTTAGGATTCCAACAGATCTAAAAAAGCATCACTATGCACACAACTTCTGAGAACCTCTGTATGTTTTAAAAAAGTAACATTCTATTATCAGGGTCCGTGCTTTCTGTGAATTTTCATCATAAGAAAGAAGTATTAAAAGAAGCAGAAGTATTAGCAGCCAGAGTTCTTGAGCATGCTCATTGTGCTCTCAGTCTGTGCGCACCACCCACCAGCTGCTTTTTTCTCTCCAATTGCTCCCTTTATACAAGAAGCCTTTGCAGCTCAGCCTTGGCGATTCATTGATTACCTAACTGACAGCTATCTGTGCTCATGTGTTTGCTACATGCATTTGTTCCTCCTAGTTCCCTGAGCCTTTGCTTGCTGTTATTTTTGGACTGACCTCTGGAAATGTTACCTTTGGCTTTAACCTGCTCTCATAGTCCTTTGGAATCTCTGATCCTGGCTTAATTCTGGACTTCGCTATTTATGTGGAAGCCTACCACTTTTGTCATGTTTTCTGCTCAGCTTTATTAGTCTGCATTATCAATTATATTCTGAACTGTGATCTGCCAGCATTTATCACCTGCATATTCTGTTCTGTGAGCTGCACAATTGTCACTGGCTATTTCCTGTCTGTTTACCTGTATTGTCAGCATGACTAGTTTTGTCACCATGTTCCAGTCTGACCTCCAGCCATTGAGGTCCATTCTCTGTTCCCGTAACGCTATTGCTCATGCACCAGTGACTGTTGCAGTCTTTACCTGGTATATTTTTTGCAATAAAGTCTCGTTTGCATTCAAGGAACGGCCTCAGCTCTCTGATTGTGACAGTGTCCCAATATTAATGACATCTATACAATATATTCTCTTACCCTACCAGATGATATAAACAACAACAAAAAAGACATCATATGCTTTTTTCGATAACTACAAGAGTTGGATAAGCAGAAACCGATCCTCACTTCTCTTGCAAAGACGTAAATAAATAGTTATTAGAGAACCCTTTTTTATTGGTACTTCAGTCTATTAAGATTGAGCCGTAACTACAAGATCGCTGCACTGTGATGTGGGGAATTGGGCTAGACCCTGCACGTGAGTTGGTCATGTCCATTGGAGGAAAAGCTTTGCGGGGGGGGGGGGGGTTCTTTCTATGATGTCTACCATTTTTGGTAGCAAAAATATATCCAAACCCATGGCTGGCCCTGTTTAACGGATAAAATATTTTTAAATCAGTGTATAAACTGCTCATATTTGTGTGGCAATGATATAGTTGTCCAGAATGTGGAAAGTTACTCTCTCGGCCTGGATCAGAACTTGCAATAAAATCTGTTGGGTGAAATCTATGGGTTGTAAGATCCTTCATGGTGAATAGGTTGGATTAATTCCAAAATGTGTGGCCCCTTTGGACAAACCATTCTGCATTCATTCATCTTCCTAGGGTTGGCCAGAGTTATTTTATTTATTATTCTTATTCTTATCTTTGCAGGATTTTTTTTATTGTGCTTCTCCTTCTCTTTGTGTTTTCTCCTATCTTGTTCTTTTTTTTATTATTATTATTATATGTTTCTCTATTTGATACCATTTTTTTCATCCAGCATTCCACCGCTATTACTCCCACACTATTTAATTAATAAATACATTTTGATCGGAGTGTAGGGTTGAGATCAGGTGAGTGTGACCACAGCATGAAGACACCTGCAATTACCAGTTAGGAATGGGCAAGTGACCTATTACCAGAAAACCGGATTCGTGGAAGTTTAGCACAGAAGACTAACCAACACTACAGAGCATGATTAAGGTAGGAATGTCGTTTTCCCAGATGATACAGAGTGACAGACTCACAAGAGATCTGAACATGTAAAGCAACTGTATTATATACAGACTGAGAAGTGAACCTGGCAACCTATTCCATGCTCAAGAACACAAGAACATGAATATGTGCTCCAACGTAGGACTGAGTGTACCAGTTGCTGCTCATAAGTACAACACTTATAAGTACCTCACTTTGTATGCCCTATCAAGGGCATGAATGAAGACGTCATTATTTTTCAATGCACATTGCTGCCTTGTACAATGCAACAGAATATGTTAATATAATTATATGGTGCTAATAACACAACAAGCTACAGAATATGATGGTGACATATAAAGTACTAATAGTAACACCCAGGGGAGGGCTGGGAAGACTCGACTCAACAGCCTATTAGAAACATTTTAAAGGGGGAAAAAATAGCAGGTGGTCCAGCAACCAAGCCCGCTATGGGACTGGCCCGGGGGGGGGCAGATGCCAACCTTGACCCCTGTTAACATCCAACAATAAATACGTTCGTGAAATGTAAACATGTTAATGAGAAAGCCAAACAGAAAATTGGTTTCCAACCATGAAACAAGGTTGCTACATAAAATTAGCTGAAACCCAGTGAGATCATCAAAGACAGATACTGGTAAACTCAGCTGTGCCTCAGCAAAGATATTACCTTATTGTCCTTGTGACCCTTTCATACCCTTTCCACTGGAACAAAATTTGAAATGTGCATTTCCTCAGTTGGCCACTAGATGGTGGTATTTGCAAACAATCCTAGTGAGGAATAAGTAAATTAGGCACAAACCCAACATCATCTACATACTGGAAGGAAGTCCATTATCCCATAATTTACATATACGATTGAAAGCAACTGAAGAACCAGGTCCTCTGCCGACCATCTTCAGTGCTGCTCAGTTCTCTCAAATTAGAGAGATGTAAATGAAAGGTAGATGTTGGCTGCTCAACATGATACATTTAGGTAGACAGTATGAACATAGAAACAGAATTTGACAGCAGATAAGAATTGCTTGGCCCATGTAGTCTGCCCATTTTATAACCTATGGTAACCTCAAACCCTATTTGATCCTTTAATCTTTCACATATAAATATAGCACTGTGTTTTACGTTGCATGCTGTTTTTTATTAGAAGAGCATGTGCTGAAAAATAATTAGACATAGTATTTCGTATGGGCTCTCTTGCAGGGTTTAAAGTGAGCATCATACGACGATGGGATTAAAGTGCTTGTGTACCAGATCATATAGGATGCAGCGAGTAACAAAATGTGCATTATGTGCTTTGGGATTAATCTCTTTTGAGAATGTGCAACTAAGAATCACCCGTGTAGAATGTGCAACTAAGAATCACCCGTGTAGAATGTGCAACTAAGAATCACCCGTGTAGAATGTGCAACTAAGAATCACCCGTGTAGAATGTGCAACTAAGAATCACCCGTGTAGAATGTGCAACTAAGAATCACCCGTGTAGAATGTGCAACTAAGAATCACCCGTGTAGAATGTGCAACTAAGAACACCAGTATAGCATAACCCTTAACTCACTGGGTAGTCTCCTTGCTGCTTGTATATATAAGACTAATAAGAGTGCTGACATTATTTCTGTATTGGATTAGTTTTCTGCTGAGTGAAGTCTTGCAGATATTTAATACAAATGTTATAGCTTTGTAAAGCTAAGTAAGTATTCTTTTTTTTTTAAGAGAGTTTAACCACTGGGCACGCCTTAGGTGTGTCTTTCCGACATCATTTTGTGATTGTCAACCAAGCCTTTAAATCATTATATCAGGCAAGGTTGTTTAATTTTTTTATTGTCCTTGGGCACCATGCAGTTCTACTCTGTTGTTGTATCCAATGCAGAGAGGAAAGCATGCCTGTATCATATCCAAAGGCAATGGAAATACACAACTTTGCCTGGATGATACACAGAGCTAGCTGAAAAGCACAGTGAAAAGCCAAAGATAAAACAATATATTTAGTAAAAACTGCAAAGGGGCAAGTATAATCTAATAAATTAAAGTCATCAGAGGGTGAACAACCCTTATAAGGTAGGTCAAGCAGCATTGCCTCTTCCATCCTATGCTGGGAAATTAGAGCACACGAAGGCCGAGTGCTTTGGTGTTGGAAGCAAGTCAGCACTACATGTAATATTTAGTTGTTACATAACACACAACTTCAACTCTCACCACACTGGATATCATATAAAAAAAAAATATATATATATATATATATATATATATATATATATATATATATATATATATATATATATATATATATATTATATATATATAGCTCAATCAAGACAATTACAGCTGAACCTTTTTCCCCAAGTCTTTGGTTGTATTGCAGTAATCATTTTAATGGGTAATTTACAGTCAAACAGTTCTAATGGATTAAACAATGTATTTACAACTTGCTCATTAAACACTATTTACTCAACATAACAAAATAAACCGCAATTTCTCATAGTTTTTGTTTGTTTGGTATTTTTTTTTTTTTTATACAAAACATTTTATAAATATTTTTACAAAATGTATACAAAGCAATTCATGAGTCATTCTATACAAACAAATGCATAATCAGTAAAGATAAAATTCAGTAAAATGCTGTAAATAAAATACATGTTACGCCTCAATTTCCTATCTGAAAGGTTGTTCCAGGTAACACCACTAAAGAAAATGCCAGTATTAAATTGATGATGAGGCGCGGAAGTAGCCGTATAAAATGTGTTTACGAAATAAATATGGATCAACATGAATGAAAGCTGCGAAAAGACGTGATAGGTTGCTTAATGAATAAAGAGCAGGGTGGACAGGCTAGAGAGTGAAGAACACAAAGTTTGAATAACATGGAAGACATAAAATAATTAAGGCAGTGATTATTATCCTACTTCGCGTTAAAGCATTGGAAAAGCACTTGATTTAAATGTCAGTTAAAATAAGACAAAGAGGACACAGAAACGGTAGTGTGATCTGGGCGTCCTCAAAGACGATGCGGTTAATTTTACAGAACGAAAGGATGGACGATTAAATTCAGTCTCAATGTGCATTAAATTCATTCATAATTACCACATCCTTTGTAAATTTAGATGTAAAATATGGTAAACTGAGCCAAACTGGGAAAGACTCCAATATACCAATGTTTATTATTTAAGTAATATTACTTGGAAAGTGGCAGATCATATTTGAAAAGAGTAAAATGGATAGTTAATGTTTTTCTAAGAGAGAGCAGTTTTGGAAGCAGTTTTACAAAAGTGGTTACATTCTATAATATAACTTACATGTACATATGCAAATGCACGAAAACAACTATCATTATTCATGTATTTTTTTGTCTTATCTAGTTGAAGATTAGAATTAATAGAGTTAGTGATATTTGTATTGCTTCTGACTTTAATAAATTGAAATAATAAATCCTGTAATTAAAAGGTAAAGAAGAGGAGGTCTGCATTTACTAGTTGATAATTAGTAGATAATAAAATAATTGAACCAATTTCCTTATTACTCTATGGAGTAGATGAGGATATAAAAGTTCACTGTTTCGATCTTAACAAAAAGCAACGTTATTCTATGCACCTACATTAAAATAAATACATTTAAAACTGACAATTCTTTGTTACGTTTACATTGGAATGTTGAAATGCTATTATAAAATATTCAAACCATTTCTGAAAATTGGCACAAATTAAAAAAAAATGGCATTAAGAATGTACAAAAAAAACAAAAACAAACAAACATGTCCCTTCACTCTAACCTAAATGAACAATCAGGTGTTCCACACTTACATTCCTATTGCTGTGCATCTTAGACCTGTAACTATAGCCGACAATTTAGTCTTGTACCAAAAGAGCAGGTTCCGATAGAAAAGAAAATGTTTGTTGAAGTTGACGGTTATTCGCTAAATAAAAAAAAAAATCATCTCGATTTATTAATGAATATAACTCGAAAAAAGCAGCACATGATAAAAGAGTTATTTGTTTTTAAGGGCCACTAAACCTAAAATGCAAGTTGGTTTCTATGAAAGGGCCACTAGGAATATTCACAAATATATATGCAACTAAAGACGTTTCGGATAAAGATATGGTCATTTGGGGGGCATTTTTTGCCTATGCATACCAGCCTGTAAGCCTATTAAATCGCTCTGCAGGGAAACAGAGAACAAATTAGCTGACAAGCATTAAAGCTTGCACTCTGTTTAACAGCAAGTGATATGTGAAATACGTTGAATTCTTTCACAGTACAGGAATGTTAACATATATACTTGTGAATGTTAAAATGAATACCTTATCATATTGGATCAACTTGTGGGTAAGTTTAGTAGCTCCTTAATTCAGTATAATATCATTGGTCTACATAAACAACACTGATAAAGGCAAAATAAATGGTACACTGACCAGCTGCAAACAAACATACAAAATACAGAGACTACACAGAATGTCTTACAGGTGATAATAAATGTGGACTTGCTCCGTATCACAAACTGATCGACCTGTTTGCGATTTAGTGGATTAGATAAAGCCCAGAAAAAAATAGAGTGAGTTAAGTAGCAAGATAAACACATAAATGACAATTTCGTCCTGAAGTTACATCTGCCTGTTGAAGCAGCCACTGATATTTCATATTGAACTTTTGTAGGAAATTAGAGCTTTGAGGCATAAATGGATTTATTATAAGTAACAGATATTAGGAAAAAAAAAAATACTCACTGATTTCACAAACGTTTCACTTTATAGAGGAAAATATTTTTGTTGCAAGCAAGTGCCAATAGAGTCCGCTGCTTTGCTCCGTACCGTTTTGAAGCCATTTTGTGGTCTGAACCAAATACATAAGCATGCAGCCTATCAAATCATTAAAAATCTCTGACATCACTAAGTGCCTCAGTGATGTCACTGGCTCCTAGTGAACTGATAGACGTCGTTCTCAGTGATGTCATCGATTCCTAGTGAACTGTTAAGGCTGAATTTTTATGAGTATTGATTGGTTCAGCCGACAAAATGTCTGACTGAGCAGTGCCTCAGTAATGTCACTGGTCCCTAGAAAACTGATTGGCAGCACTGCCATTCATAAGGCTCCGCCTACTAAATGGCTCCCTCTACTGTGTATAGGTACACTTTAATGATCTATCAATGGGTGGAGAATAGAGTGTATGTTTCTGGAGGCCAGGGAAATCAAAGGACCACTGCAGACAGGTTTTTACAAACGGGTTATTCAAAAATAAATAGTGTAAGTAAAACCAAATGAGCTGTAATTCATAGCAGCCAATCATATCCTAGCATGCATTAGTTTGCATACTGTATATGCCTACACTAGACTGATAAAAGCTGATATCTGATTGGACGCAATGCGTTACAACACACCATTGCTTTTTGCCTCGTAATGTTAAATAAGTTTCACTATGGGGTATATTTACTAAATTGCAGGTTTTAAAATGTAGAAATGTTGCCTATAGCAACCAATCAGATCTGTGTTATCCATTGTTTAGAACATTCTACAAAATAATAACTAGAATCTGATTGGTTGCTATAGGCAACATCTCCAGTTTTTCAAACCCGCAGTTTAGTAAATATACCCATATGTCTTTGCTACATTTGCTGTCCCACAGTGGTGCTGGTGGTTCCCCTACCAACCAACCAGCTTCAGTTTTTTTATCATAGGGTTATGCAACTGGTTCACAACTTTACAACAAATAGTTCCACATTCCCAAAGTGTTACAATGAAAATAAATATATATATATATATGTGTGATTTCAAATATACTTTGTAGGAATTTTCTTTAATAAAATGCCCCATTAAAGTGTTAATTCACAAAACCTTTTTATGATTTTAGATTATGCCACTTCCCAAATATGGCAGCTTCCACCATGGCATTTAAAAATTAAAATACTCAGTGAATGTATGTTCATGGCGTACCAAGTAACAAATACCGTACATATATTGTATGTATTCAGTTGGTTACATGTGCATCTTCAAACGTATGTTTCTAATTTGTGTTCTATTCGTACAACTAAATTCATATGCTCGAAACAGACAGATATGTGATTCTACATAGAGAGGGTACCGCAGAAAAAAATGACATTTGTCTAAACCTCATTGAGCCTATGTGGCAAGAAGCCACAGCTTTGATTAATATGTATTCTGAGGGGTAATACATTAAATAATGAAACGTACAATAGTTCTTTGGGAGTGACGTTATTAAAAGAAATCCAGAACAATGTTTGTTACCGGAACAGTCAAACATCCTGCCGCTCACGTGTTAAGTGGTCTATCGAATCCTACACTTGAGTACATGCTGTATCTGCAACAGAAGGTTTATATCGCTGTATTCAGTTGCTAAACATTTGATATCTAACATACTTTGGGGTTCCTTCTATCTAGATGTTATAGCTACATATTGATGAAAAATAAAATCACTGTTCGATTGCAGATCACTTAACCGACACAATTTAAATGAGTTAACAGAACCGTATGTGTCCAACACATGAAGTGGGGTTTGTGAATCGAAGAGATTTGACCATTTCATGTGCCTTATTTTACGGACATGTATTTGTCCCATAATATAGCCATAAACCGCAAAACGTGGCATTGAGATGGCCGTAGAGTGTAAATAACAGCCTTTTGGTGAGTAAAGTCTATAACATAATTATCAAATTGAATTTCACGCATAGGTCATTGTCCACTTTGTTTAGTGGGTGGCTTGGCCGCTGGACTGACGACCTGTACGGTAGATGTGCTAATGAAGCAGTACAGCTAGCTGACCCAAGGATCTGGCAGTCATACCACCGCTGCCCAGCGTGTGTGCTTTACTTTATAATGAATAAATCGCAATTTTTCCTCTAAGAGTGAAATAATTAGCATCACTCTCCTTTTCTGAGTGTAGTCACAATGTTTAAATGTATACGACTGCTTCTTGCTTGTTCTATGTATTGCTTACAACTGCGTTGAATCTCATTCACATTGTCATGTCGTTTACAAATAATAAATTAGCCAAATTCAACATTTACATAGCTAATAAATGAATAATGGTATGTATACGCTGATTAGCTCCTAAGCTATTGTGGATGTAAAATGTTGAGTGGTACAAGGAACCTCTGAAGACCAAAACTATTTCTCATCCCAACTATCTACGTTTTGCGGACGTTTCAGTAAAGGTGCGACCTCTCCGGACGTGTATGCTGGGTACTTCAAATAGTCTAACAAAGACCATAACCAGTTCTATGTATTCCTACCTGTTGTGTTATCGGAGGACTAAGTGAAGCTGTTTTTTTGTTTGTCATAGAGAAGATCGCACCTTTAATGAAAATGGGGAAAAAACAAACCAACGTGGATTCAATCCATGTATTAAGATAAGACCTGCTTGTCCAGATACATCCTGATTGTCTAAGGCAGGCTTGCTTTAATTCATTTATTTACGAAGGGCTGCCTCCAGCAACTGTGTGCAGATGTCCATTCTTTTGTGAATAAAGTCACTATTGCTTTTCAATCACTGGTCACATATGTCGACAGAAGAATCTAGAAAATGTTCTTCAACATTCTAATATACTATTCACAGCTGCTTCTAAAACGGAATCCGTTTCCGCTGCACCTTCCCTAGCTTCTGGACCTTGTCTGACCCCGCAGTTGTCTTCCGATCCTGCCGCTGAGCGTTTGACAAATTCCAATTCTGCAGAATTGCTAGTGGCGACCTCGCTTTTCAATCGCTTTGCGCTCAATTTAAGTTCTACAACGTTTCTGACGGTGGCTTTTACAGTCTTACTACGAGCTAAGCTTTTGCAGTGCTTTTCAGGGCTCGCGGCAGTGTCCGTTCGCTGGCCCGCCGTTTCTAGAGAAGGTCCTGGCGTTTTACTTTGGGGACGTCCTACATCACCTCTGTCCTTATTTGATCCAGAAACAGGAATGGGCAATTGAGCATCGACAATAGCGTCTGTTCCCTTAGATGTCCTACAAGACGCATCAGGATCTGAAGAACATTCACTGTATTTGCCCTTCAGTCTATAAATGCTTGTTAGCTGCTGACATGGTGAAAGACTCAGGTTAATCGATGTACTATCTCTATTAAGGCTGTCTATTTCATCCGAAGGATTTTTACGTTTGTGCGATGATAAATTATTGTTAGGCACTAAGCATGGCTTGTCATGTTTAGGTGAGCGTAAATCTGTCTTGTCTTCAGAGACATTGGCCAACGGACAAGCTAAGGTAGGGTCGGCGTCCGCATTGTGATTGCTAAGCGGCTTTACATCTGAAGAGACTTCTTGAAATTGGGTGGCACAACAGAACTCTGCCAGGTAACCATCTGCAAAAAGGAAATGTTTGTGAATAGTCCGAAAAATACTCAAGGACACAGTCCATTAAAATTCACAGTAATAACACGCTTTTTACATTTCATGTTTTTTCTATGTCTTTTTTCTTTTTTACATTTCAAAAGTAAAATCAGCGGCTTAATTAATATAAATGTTGATTCAACATATAAAAATGATTCCTCTATAACATCAATGGTTCCTAGTGAATTGACTGCTTGCATTCTCAGGAATAATAGTTCAACCCACAAACTGACACCCTCCAGTGGAGGTAATTTAGATCCAACGCATTTCGCAAAATGCCTAGCTTTTAAGCACCAGTGCACTCGGATGACCTGCTCAACACACACAAATGTGCATGCCAACCTTCTAACCTCAGGAGAAACCTCTGCAACCTAGACATTATTATTATGACCATTTATTTATATAGCGCCACTAATTCCGCAGCGCTGTACAGAGAACTCACTCACATCAGTCCCTGCCCCATTGGAGCTTACAGTCTAAATTCCCTAACATACACACACACACAGACAGACTGACTAAAGGTCACTTTGTTAGCAGCCAATTAACCTACCAGTATGTTTTTGGAGTGTGGGAGGAAACCGGAGCACCTGGAGGAAACCCACTTAAACACGGAGAGAACATACAAACTCCTCACAGATAAGGCCATGCACATAGGTGTATGGAGAGGTAGATAAACATTTTTCGGAGTGCAAATTGGAACACGGAGGCACAAAACAGGTCCTATTAAAATTATAAGACAAAACCCAAAAACCGCCAGCTTTGAGAATTCAAGTACATTTTTCTTCACCCCTTTATCTCATTTCCATAATCTCCCTGTACAAAAGGAAATCTCATTTTTGCACCGCTCCCAAAATGCTGCTTGGATGAGATTTAAGCGCAGTTTGGCAATTAGGGGCACGTAGCCGGTCCAAAGCTAATTTAACTAAAATAAATGACCTCCACTTTTTTGTAAGGCTCAGGTGCAATAGAAGCTTTACTAGTTTGTGCAGTTTATGTCGTATAACTCACCAGGATCAACTACTGACATCCGTTTCTCACGTGTCAGACCGGCTCTTTCTTCCTGGTTGAACATTCTGTCTAACATCACCATTTCTGCAGAGGGATTGATCCGCTAAGGCAGCAAGAAAAGCAACGTTAACATTGGCTATAAAGTTACGTAGAAAACATTATTTTTCATATGTAAAATATTGTTGTGTGGCTATACAACAAGTGTAAAAGCTGCAAATTATGTGCCATGCATGATATATCTACTACCGTATATACTCGTGTATAAGCCGAGTTTTTCAGCATACTTTTGTATGCTGAAAAAGGGCACTCGGCTTATACACGGGTGAACTTACCTGGTGTCCGGTCCCTCGGCTGTCAACTTCTGCATATGCGTTCCAGCAACAGGAAGTTCGGCATTTGGAACGCAAACTTGCGTTCCAAATGCCGAACTTCCTGTTGTTGGAACGCATATGCGTTCCACTGCGGGGTGGATTTACAAGCCGTTCGATCACATCTTCTGGGTCTCCAGGTTTTGCCTTGATTTAAACAGCACCAGTACCTCTTCTACTTCTTAATGATGGTTCTGACAGGGTAAATTCCTAACTGGAAGCATTTTGCTATATTTGTATAGCTTTTCTCTGCCTTGTAACTCTGAGTTATCGTTGTTTTGAAGTCCTCAGTCAGTTGCTTAGAAGAACTTGCTTGTTGAGAGGAGGCATAATATCCTTATATATTTTCTGACTCTCTCTCTCTCTCTCTCTCTGATTTTATAATCATTTATGAATGTTCCTTGTCATCTAGCTAAAAATGATTTCATAGATTGAACCTATCATTTTTATTTAGGTTTTTAAATTAGCGCTCTTTTCCACCCTAGGCTTATACTCGAGTCAATAAGTTTTCCCAGTTTTATGTAGTAAAATTAGGTGCCTCGGCTTATATTCGGGTCGACTTATACTCGAGTATATACGGTATATAAATGCCTAGTGGCGTGTGTGAAAAAAAACAAAAAAAAAAAAACAAGCTGCAGCGCCACCTGCTGGGCAGAGTTATACACTGACCTATATATTTCTTGAAGGAGAAGTGACAGTTGGGAGTGGTTGGTGGTTGCCGGGGGTGACAGTGGGGAGTTTTTAACACCTTAAGTAGCTTGATGAAGGATGTGGCGATGAAGATGAAGGATGAGGTGATGGAGAAAAATGATGAGGTGGTGACATGTGGACAAAGCCACGTTAAAAAAGGGCGCTTGCGTCGGGAAGTAACGCTCTTCCCCTGAGGAGGCCTGGGCTAGGCCCAAATGCATGACAAGAAGCTTTTTAACACCTTAAGTAGCTTGATTTGACTAGAATGCATGAGTATCATGCACGGGTTAACTTATATATATATATATATATATATATATATATATATATATTTGTATGTATCAAATCGTACTGTTAAAGAGACAAGAATAAAAAGTTGTATTCAGTGATACATAGTAACAATTATATCTACATTACATACCATTGCATCTTCCATTAGCAGCAGACGGTATTTATTTAGCATTGCCTGGGTCTTCTTTAAAAGATGTGTGGCCGTAGACTCAAATTCATTGTCCACTAGAATGAAAAATACAGTACTGTAAAAAAATAAACTGATCAAACAATAAACATTCGGAATTGAAAGAACTGCATAAAGATGTTAAGTGATTAAGCACTGTATAGAGTTTTTCCTCAATCGCTTAGCCCAGTGTTTCCCAACCCCAGTCCTCAGGTACCCCTAACAGTGCAGGTTTTCCTTGTCTCCTTACTGGAGCACAGGTGTATTCATTACTGACTGACACATTGCAACAGAACCACAAGTAGTGCTAATTATTTCATGTGACCTGGAAAACCTGCACTGTTAGGGGTACTTGAGGAATGGGTTTGGGAAACACTGGCTTAGCCCAATCCCGATCAGCCAACTGATATCCTACCTCGCTTTTTGGAGAAAGAGTGCCCTATAAAGATTATATCCAGCAGCGGAGTTTATACTTTCTGATTGGGTCAAAAAACCTCCCAGTGCAATCGCTGATTATGTAGATTGTGGAACACACTCCTACTCTTCCTGAGCAATGGTGACAATGGTGCCATCTATATGACCAGTGGTGGACTTTGTGCACACAGGAGTCACAGGAGAGTGATGAGAGTTTTAATGAGCACAAGGCATGATGGGACATGTAGTTTTAGGTGGAACTACACAGGGTAAAGATATAGCACTGCACAGTTGTAACAACAGTGCTGCCTGTTTGTGTAGTCACACTCCAACAGTGTTGGCTATGGGGGTGGTGGGGTAGTTCATGTACTATACCCTCACTCACATCATAACCTCGTCCATATTAATTTCCAGTTTCACAATTACTCACCCAGCCCTTCATGACATTCTTCCATTATAATCAGCATTCAGTATTCCCAGCAACCGATGAGTGACGGATATTACGATATTTTATATTTAATTGGATAAAAGCAACAACGCTATGTACCTTTCTGTAAGTCCTCTTCAGTAGGTAGTGATCCCTGAAACACATGGTACGGGAGAAGCCTCTGAGCGGCATCATCTAAAGACTGGAATTTGGTTTTGTCTGGCAGCACCGAGCGCTCCTGGTCTTTATGCAGCTGCTGAGCAATTCTGGAATGTTTAAAAAAAAATAAAAAATACAAATTACCCTGTGACATTTACAGCACATGTACTGTATTAAATCAAGGACATTTATACTTTTAAACCCACAGAGCTTCCTTTGTAAGCTGTTTAACGGCCGGCCTCTTCAGTCCTCCCGGGTATCCTTCAACCTATCGATAGAGAAACACAGGAGACAATGTTTACAAAGAGAACTTTCATTTTCAAACCGAACAGTTCCACATTGAGATCTCTAATCCCACTGTATTACTTCCTAATCTGTAGATCTAACTTCCTCTTTGCTATTTTAATCTATTAAGTTTTTTTTTCTTTTTTAAGTGCACAAGAGACCACAGTTTTGGCCTCTTGTGCAACGGTTAACTATGATTTTTCTCCTCACTGGAAAATAGAGAACCAAAGACATAAATTACTTACTTGGCATTGCCCAGTCTCTTCAGCAATGCTCTCCTTCCCTATGTTAGTGCCCCAGGCCATTAATAAGCACTGATATGCAGGAGCAAGGCATACCTTCCAAATGACCAGATTTAGGTGGGACAGTCACTATGAGGGGGTCAGGGGACGAGGCGTGCCCAATGTTATACAGCCAGGCACCTTGTTTCATGACCATGTCCCCACAGGTTGGGAATTATGAGCAAGGTCTGCTCTGGTTAAGCTCTGCAGCCAAGTACTAATGTAGTGGAGGGAGGCTGGAACTAGAGAGACAAAGCACTGTCCAGTGTGTCATTATATACTGGGTACAATATGCAGAGGTACAGAAATGTAAAATTAAATCTAATAGTTAACCCTTTGCTTTTATCTTAAATTTAAAAACAAAGTTGTTTTTTGACCAGCAGCAGCGCAAGAGTAAACATAATAAAACCTATTGTAGAGCTCACAAATATGTCACTGTATTATTATTACTATCCTTTATATACTGCCAAGACATCCGATGCTGGGATATTTTGATTCCCTCCCAAACTACAAATTAGCTCCCTCCAACTTTACAAGTTACCTTTGTTCACCTACAAATGGGGAGACACTGTGCATGGCCTGATGCCCTCATCCCTGCCACAGGAACTGATCTGCTCTTGGGCTTAGAAATATGTACCCAGTTCCCCAAGTAAACACAGCTGGTAACCGTGTAGCCAATAACACTTAACCAAACACCCATGGCCCACACACCCATTACCCATATCCATAACTCCCAACATTTGTGAATCACTGTTGAGTGTGTGCATGCTGACAAGAGAGGGGCATTGTTACACTATAAAAGGGCAAGGCCCTGTTCCTCCCTGTCCAATCACTTAGTGGGACAACCTCCCAATTGACCCCAAATCGGGACAAAATTCCTTCTGACGCAGGGCAGCAGGATATTCCAATCCGGGACTGTGCTGCCTAAATCGGGAGAGTTGGGACGTACCCTTATTTAGTATCGCTGACCACCTTCATCCTTGGATTTCCCAACTATGGTTTATACACTTTGATAGCTGGGTAAATTACTTCACAAAAATAAAACACATTCCTAAACTACAATACAAAGCGCGTGGGGACAAATGTTTTTCCAATGTATGGGTTTCACATTGGGCTAAGACAAGTTGACTTTGGCTGGTATAACCATAACCAGGCTTGGGAGTGGATGACTTCGGCTAGTATAACCACAACAAGGCTTGGAGTGGATGACTTTGGCTGGTATAACCATAAGCAGGCGTGGAGAACATTTTTTTGAGTGCCAGTACTCACTTATGACAAACCCAATGGGGCTCTTGTAGGGTTGATTGCAATTTGCGGACCAAATGTACATGTCAATGCGGGTATCAAAATTTGCGCTCTTACTTGGTTATGTTGCATTGCATGTACCTTAAGACACGTGCAACTCAGCAAACCATGTTAGAATACGTGTAAAGTGCATTAAGATACACCTTAAGCCAGTGGATCCCAAACTTTCTCAGTTCAAAGCACTCTTAAGGTCTCCATATTTTTTTCAAGGCACCCCTAAGTCAAAATAATTACCAAGTAGTCCCCCACCTTACTTACCACTGACCCTGACCGCGGCACCCCAGTGAGATCGCCGTGGCACCCCAAGGAGCCACTGCTCACAGTTTGGGAACCGCTGCCTTAAGCGCATCATGATGCAGCAGTATACTAGATACGCCAGTCATCATCATCATCAACCTGTGAACTAAGCACCAGCACCCACAGCCCTCATAGCCTGGGCTGGTTACCCCTTATGCGGTGAAACAAACAGCATGGGGACCCCGGCGAAAGCTGCAACTAGCACCAGGCAATGACAAGCTGGGCTGGTCACACAATGACAAGGAAACCTGCAGAGTCGGGGTCCACTTAGTCGGCGCAAAGTCCTGACTAAGTGGGACAGTCACCCAAAATCCGGACTGACACACCAGAATCGGACTGTCGACAGACAGCGATGCTCTCTTCATCGTGTTCTTGCAGCAACTCAAAATTTTGCAATGGGAGTTTCAAAGTTCTAGTTACATCCCTGGTGGGAATAATTTGCTAATTTGGAACTGCAAATGTACAAAGTCGTTACAAACTCTATCAAGACATTATAAACCTGCATTATGATATTGTATTGTTTTGGACTTTGCATCTAATGTGCCAAGAGGAATTTAATTACAAGCCATGAGATATTGATCGTAACTGAAAATAGGGCTCATTTTTGTTCGCACCCCTAGGAGGGATAATAAAGTGCAAGGCAAATCACTTCTAATTGAATCGCCCCTTAAGGGTATTACTACATATTTCCTAAAGTTACAATTATTTTAATTTGGCTTGATATAGAATTAAACAGAGCAGTAGTGTGCTTTTCAAGCAGGCTGTTGCCCGTTAGACCAAGAAATGCAGGTAATATTCAGAACTGAGGCACATAGCAGCACCGTAATAAACTTGTGAGCCTGTATTATAAGCCATGCATGTAATACAATACAACTATACTGGAAAGTTAGTAAAGTTACAGCTAATCTTCAACTATTTAAAATAAACTAAATTGCAGGAGTCTTAACTATTCTAACCTCGTGTTGCTTCTGCATGATTCCAAGAGCTTTCACTTCATGCTCGGCATGCTTTCCTTCCTGCATACTTTGGTTGTTCACTTGGGTCCTGCAATTCTTCAGTTCATGATCAGCACAGGTGGGGAACTTGCGTGCTGGGTTAGGTGGCACGAACGCTGTACAGGCTATTGTTTGGTTGTTAGTGGTGTAAGGTGCTAGCTGGTAGGGTAGCGCTAGTATGGGCTTCAGGAAAGGTTCTCTTTTACAGTGATAATTACTCTGGCAAGAAGAACAGTACAAAACATCACATTGCTAGCACATAACTGCAGCCTCTACTGGGTTGGTATAATACAATGGATTCCTGTTTATGCTGTTGGGCTGTCGTGGTACTGGACTACCAACCAGCACTTCCTCAAAATGTTGCTGGTGACTCAACTGAGCAACAGTTGAGAAAGTGCTGCTAGGCTGTCCAGTGGGAGTGGAGCCCCATCATGAGCGCTCTTCATCCCATGATAGCCAAACAAAGATGGAGGGCGGACCGGTGGGCTGTCCTATGCTCTGCACGCAGGCACTCAAGTCCTCCTTCAAGCCTGACGAACAAGCGGGCTGGGGCGTGGAGTGCCTCTGAAACATGGCGCCCCTACCGTGCTTACCAATTCTGCCTGACTGCCTACAAATTATACACCACTGTTTAGTAAATGAACCTTGCTCTAATACCTACAAGTGAAAATAATTTCCTTTTTTAGAGATATACACAAAATGGGAGTTGTGCAATCAATTACATTTAAAACTAAACTAATCAAAACAGCCTACTATTTATAAATAAGATGTAGAAGTCTTAGCTTCACACATTTGCAAATAGGTAATAAACCTTCTTGTGTGGAAGCAGTAGGCGAGAGAATGTACTGGTCCTCGTAGTGCCTGCTTTTTGGAGGCTTGAGGGTACATCCTGGTAAGTTTGAAAATGACTGACAATTTCCTCTAAACAGAAGGTGAAATTAACAATATTTGGTCTCCACAATGTTATATCTCTGTTAACATATAGAAACTTTGTTTTTTATTCTGAATTTAATACTGTATATCCTTTTAAATCAGCAACTGAAAATAAATGGCATTGACAAAATTACTAAGACCCTAGACTTGGCTCATAATATATTCAACCGACCGCTTCCTATAGCGATGGGTGAGCTCCTTGCACCTCTCTACTAGCGATTTGGTCCTCTCTTCCTGTACAATCTGCTCCAGTTCTCACAGGTATGAAGGTTCCTTTTCCCAACTGCTGTTTTCAGATCTCCCCACAGGTGATCTCTGAAGTTTAGATCTGGGGGTAAATGTATCAAGCTGAGAGTTTTCCAGCGGGTTTGAAAAGTGGAGATGTTACCTATAGCAACCAATCAGATTCTAACTGTCATTTTGTAGAATGTACTAAATAAACGACAGCTAGAATCTGATTGGTTTTTCAAACCCGCAGGAAAACTCTCAGCTTGATACATTTACCCCTTGGACTTATTGCTGGCCAGTTCAGAACAGTCTGGCGTCTTGTCTTGGACCATTCCAGAGTGCTATTTGAAGTGTGTTTGGGGTCACTGTCCTATTAGAAGACCCATGACATTCGACAGAGACCCAGCTTTAGGATACTGGGTTTAACATTGCGCTCCAAAATGGCATATTAATCTCCAGATTCCATGATGCCACACACATGTTCAAGTGTTAGATGCAGCACAGCAGCACAAAACATCACTGAACCTCCTAAATGTTTGACTGTAGGGAAGTTGTTTTTTTTCTCTAAACAGAGACAATGGGCTTTACAAAAAATCTCTGAATTGATCTCATCTGTGCACTGGACATTCTCCCAGAAGGAATTTGGCTTATTCAAGTGTGTTTTGGCAAACTCCATTTGGGCTTTCTTCTTTCTCTGCAGTGGGGCAGTCCTACAACTCTTACCATATAACCCATACTTGCCAACTTTTGCAAGTGTATTCCGGGACAGGGGCGTGACTTGCGGGGCGCGAAAAACGCATCATTTTGGCCTAGCCCCCGCGACGGAAATGTAGGTTTGTCGCAGTGGGGGGGGGCGCAAAATGACGCGATTCACCACGAATCGCGTCATTTAGGCGAGACAGTTGCTGGATGCGGGAGACTTGCCTGCTCTCCTGGGAGTCTGTGAGACCGACCCGAATTTCCGGGAGACTTGGCAGGTACGATATAACCCCCTTTCGTTGAGTAGGCGACAGTGGGTGCGAGTTGAAACGGTTGTTCCTTGTGTCTGAAAGTCAGCTTCATCCTGTTGCAATTGACTGAGGTGCTTTCTACACCATTCAAACAACATTGTAAAGCAATCTTCAATCATGTTTCTCTTGCCAGGGAGGTTGGCTACAGTGCCATGAGCCTTAAACGTCCTAATAGCACTGATACAGTGGAAAAGGAACATTAAGGTCTATGGAAAATGATTTGTAGCCTTGAGACGGTGTCTTCTGTCCGACGTCCTCAGAAAATTCTCTGACTTTCTATCTTTAATCTATTCCAACTCATTTAATGAGTGATCTTTATATTGCAGGCACCTGCTACTCATCACAGGTGATTTCAGTTAAAAAATGAACGAATCACCTGCTTGAAATCTAATTATTTTTATCTACTTCTAAAAAGTGACAATAATTTTGTCTGGTCCATTTCAGGATCCCTGTGTGGAATAAGCTACAACTTCTACAATTATTTCTGATTTTATTGTATTATTAGAAAATAACGCAAGGGTGCCAATATTTTTGGCCCAATGTGGGTACTCTCACTATTTAGACACCCTATTGGCAGAAGCAGCAGCTGGCTTATCAAAGATATACTTCTACCTGCGAGTTGCTTGCACTTAAATTTTCCGCATGGAATGTGCCAAGAGGAAGTCAATTACAAGCCCTGTGAAACTTATGGAGCCTGAAAATAGGGCTCATTTCTACTCACGCCTCTAGAAGGAAAGATAAAGTGCGAAGCAACTTGCATCTAATGAAATCTAATTGCTGCTTAAGAGTATTACTACACATTTCCTAAAGTGACAATTATTTTAACTGGGCCGGATACAGAATTAAATAGAGCAGACGTGTGTTTTACAATCAGGTTGTTGCCGTTAGGCTTAGAAGCGCAATTATTATTCGTAACTGAGGGACGCGGCTGCTCCGTAATAAACTTCTCGGCCTAGATTATAAACCATATATATTAAGTAACTATACTGGAAAGCTTGTAAAGTATAAACCAGGGCAAAACAAAACTTTCCACAACAGCTAATTTTCAACTATTTAAAAGAAACTAATTTTCAGGAGTCTTATCTGCTCTAACCTTGAATGGCGTCTGCATGATCCCAAGAGGCTGCACGTCATGCCTGGCATGCTTTCTTCCCTGCAGACTTTGGTAGCTCACTTGCATCTTGCAGTTCAGGCAATACAAGGTGCAGTTCTTCAGCACATGAGCACCAAAGGTGGGGAACTCGAGTGCTGGGTTAGGTAGGACTAATTCTGCTGGTTTTTGGCTGTTAGTGGTGGAAGGTGCTAGCGGAGAGGGTGGCACTGGTCTGGGCTGCACAAAAAATCCACTGTCAGGGTCATATATCGTCTGGCAAGAAGAGTAGTACAGAACATTACATTGCTCGAACATAACTGCGGTCTCTACTGGGTTTGCGTTACGCAACGAACACTTAGCACTGGTGATTGGTATCATTTGAGGCACCTGGCACACTGCTGCCTTCTGCGCCAGGTACACCACACTGTTGCTGGTGCCTCTGCACTATAGAGGCTGTCACAAGCAGATGGGAGGGAGGAGGAGACAGGAGCACCTCTGGCTTTGTTTATGCTGATGGGTTTTCTTGGCACTGGAGAGCCCACCAGCACTTCCTCAAATGTTTTTGATGACTTCAGTTGAGGAAGTGCTGGAGGGCAACCATCGGCACTGCTCATGCCATCAGAACTGAAACAAAGCTGGAGGATGGGCTGGGGGTCTGCTGTGTTGCCTAGGAACACCTCAATTCCTCCTTCAATTCTGCAGTTGCTGGCCTGGTGGACAAGCGGGCTGGCCGGCAGAGTGTCTCTAAAGCATGGCGCCCCCCACCAACTTTCCACCAGCCCTGACTGCCAACACATTAGGCAGCACTGTTTAGTCAACTGACCTAAATACATGGGAGAATTAATGTTATACATCATTTACTAAAAGCTTTTTTTGCTACTTGCAAAAAAAACCCAAAACAGCATAATAGTAATTTATAAAAAAATATTGCAGATATTTATGCCGAGATAAAAACATAAAAAGCACAGGGTAGCAATTTCTAAACAAAGTTTTGTTGTTTTATGAAATACAACAATCACATTACTAACAAAGCCACAAAACAAACAACTAATAAACTACATCCACAAGGGCATTTCCAACACAACATGGTAAATGAACTTCCATATATCAATATTTTTATTTCTGACTTTTGAACATGCCTTAAGAACCCAATACACCTCTAAACCACAGGAAACAAATGTCTGTGTGGACGTAGCCTTAGTCTAATTCATTCCAATGCACAGAAATCTGTTCCTTCTCACTATCTCCCACTATCGGCACAAGCAGGTGCTCGCTCTAATACCTACAAGTGAGAAAACACGTATTTCCTTTTCACAGAGATACACAGAAAGGCAGTTGCTTAATCAATTACATGTAAAACTAGCACACTCCTGCCAGACAGTAAAAAAGATTAATTAAAACATCCTCCTACTTATGAATAAAATGCAGAAGTCTTAGTTGCACATATTTGCAAATGGATGATAGTCCTTCTTGTGTGGAATCAGTAGCTGACAAGGATTGCTGGTCCTTGTAGTGCTTATTAGAACACCGTCTGCTAAGTTTGTTTTCAATATAAAAACACAAATGTATGGGCCAATGTGGGTACTCTCATTGTAAAGACCATCCTAGTGGCAGAGGGCTTATCATATATTTGCTAACGTGTGTAAATATTCTCATCAATACATCAAGTAATTGACACGACAATTGTATAAACAGTAAAAATAACAAAACTATATAATACAACACTAAATTCATCATTTGTGACTGCTGTAAGGGTCTGGTCCCAGGGGAAATTAAAGCCCTTAGTACATTCAGACAATGATTGGATGTGACAGCTACTGAGGAGGTGTTGTGACAGATTCATAAATATGTATTCAAATTACTGCACTGCATCGTTGCAGAGTTGTGTATTGTTTTTTTTTTTGTTAATATTTAGCAGACAGTATAGGTGGGTGAGACTTTAGTGATGGAGTCATGCTGGGGTCTGGCTGGGTTGATTGGAGGCTTTAAAACGTTTGCTATGTGTCTCTTTCTAGTTATGTCTATAGTTCAGAGAGCATGGGAGGTATCAAGGGGGCAATATATAAAGAAATGGATACATACATACATGACACATACATGATACAAACTCGTTGCCTCTTACCTCTGCATTCTGTAATTGTGATCCCATGAGAGCCTCTTGCGATAATAAATGATGCTGTAAGTGTTTATTTCCAGAGTTGTGATCTGTGGGATAAAATATAACTCATTCATACATTAATATTTATAAACATCGTCAATATAACTTTAAAAAAAGAATATTATTAAATATTAACAGCGTCAGCATCACAGCGTCAATAAAGCTATAGAATTGAATAAACTAACCAAATTCATATATATGGCAGCAGATGATAAGGGGTAAATGGTTTCACGTTTGGAGGATCGTACACCTCTGTCCGACACATGTAGTCCTTTTATATGTCTTGCCCACAACATGCATCTTCTGTTCACGTAAAATGGACAAGCTTCTTATCTCAAAGGCAGGGTTAAAGGTTACCCTACTTTTGGACAACCCCTCCCACATGTAGAGTTAGCCCCAGAGAGCTCACTGCTGTCTAAATGTGAATAATTGTCATTTTCCCTACGAACAAAGCGTATTACAAGGAAAAGACCTTCAGCGCACAGTAGGGATTATACTAATTTCGACGTGAATATGAAAAATATGTAAATGAAGTGTAATCATGGACATATACATAGGAATAGGAAAAATAGAAATAAAAAAGGACAAAATGGATTGCAAATGGATCTTACCTGAGGCTGAGAACTAGTTTGCACCAAGCTTTTGTTGCTGGAGAACTGAATCCATCAATAGTCCAGCAACAGAGCTCTATAGAAGAGCTATGGCTGGAGTGTAATACGAGTGTATCATCTTTATTTTATAAAATATAAATAAAATAAAGATGATACACTCGTATTACACTCCAGCCATAGCTCTTCTATAGAGCTCTGTTACTGGACTATTGATGGATTCAGTTCTCCAGCAACAAAAGCTTGGTGCAAACTGGTTCTCAGCCTCAGGTAAGATTGCAGGTCCCAGTGAAGAAGGGGTGGTTACTCCCTTATTTGGTAAACGTAGGATATGATTAAAAAGGGATTGACGCAACCTAATCTAAACTCCTATAGTGATCTGAGCCAGCCCCATCCCTCATATTTCCATGCTAGTACAACTACTGAGCAATGTAGTTTTGGTCAACCCCGTACCACAATCTGCATAAGTGTGACTAGGTTTTTACCAAAGCCGATGGGTTTGCAGAGCAATATGTAGGTATTTGCGGAGGAACACAAGCGAGGGGAGGAGTTAGGTGGAATGGACGGGTTCCTCGCTAAGGACAAAATAGGAGCATTACTCTGCCCAGATAGCGTAGTACAAAAACGAGGTTTCAATTCTTGAATATTATGAAGTTTGATATGGGGGTGGAGGTGGAGCAATGTAGCAGTGTTCACTGCTGTATGGCGAACCACATTTCTAATAAGGGCTAAACTGGTCATTATTTTAGGAGAAAAATGAAAATGTTTAATGTAATTAAAGTGGTGGTTCTAACCTTGGAAGTTCGACTTTTGATATGACATTTTGCACGAAGCGCATCTTCAGATTTTTCTACCTATATTTTTCTACCTATCCACACACTTAGGCGCACTTCTAGTTTGCGGAGGCGCTACTTGAGGGCAGGTGTGTACGTTGATGTGCCCTCGGAGCACCATCGGGGCACACCAGGGCAAAACCAAGGCGTTATGTGGTGCGCATCTGGTGTGTGTTTCACATCTGACCTTCAGTGAAGTAGGACTTTTAGTGATGCACAGAACAGCATACCTGGTACATGGGTCTGTCTCTGCTGGTTTTTCAACGATGAAACTGGAGATAAGTGATTCAGCATTTTGTTCTGACCCTGCAATAAAAACAACAAAATCACAATAAAAGTCACCTATGGGAGATGTCTAACTTTTCCTTTTAGTATACAGATATAATATAACAGAAACAAAAAAAGTATTATAGTATTATAGGCCTGATCTAGTTGGTTAAATTGCAATATTTCTGTTACTACCAAATGCTATTTTATTTTTTGGAAGAATTAAAACCACTATACAGACAGTAAAGATAATATTGAAATCTGCAGACTATTAACTTATCACACAAAATCATGCATCCATCTTTCCATCGCCCCATCTTTCATTAAAATTCTTTACAGATTTAATTAAATTTAAACCTTTAAAATAGCCTAGGATCAATGCAGCTAATTAAAATGAAACTACTTCAATTGTCTAAAGATGCATAATCCAAAATGTATGACTTAACACAAAATTTGAATCTAAATTCCTTATTGCTTTAAATATCTGTGTTATAATTGCAGATACCAATCTAACGTCCAATGTTCTCCAACCTTCTCTACTGTGCTTACTAATGACCCACAAACACAACCCAATACAAGTTATGCAATAACATAACATGAAAAAAAGTTTGAACTTGAAAGTTCTATAAAACAATGAGATAACATAGTGTTGAAGTGAAGAAATACCTGATTACAGGAAAATGACTGCTGTGAGCCTGTATTGGGACAGAACATGTTGTTGGACATCGCACTGGAAGCTGGAAGATGAGATTCATTGACTGCTGAATGGGGTCTGTTCTGTTGCTGTTCGGCAATATAATTCTCACCACCTCCAGGACTCTGAAACGATGGACCCATGCTCTGAAGCATTGTGCCCGAACTTAAAACCGTGAAGCGGTTTGCAGTCGACATGTTTTGGCAACCAGACGGTGTTGACGACATACTTGATCTACCTTGAGCTGTATTGCCTTGACCAGGTGACAAATGTAAAAGTGTAGGGGATAGTTGTGTCATTTGTCCTCCGACAATTTGAGATGGTCCATGGTTGAAAATGACTTGTCCTCCAGCTCCTGTGAATGCCTGACCGGAAACAAGTTGCACAGCTGTGCCCGAGTTATTTAACATTTGCCCAGGATACTGTTGGCTAGGCCTAACCATGGGCGCTGTGTTTCTGTTCAACATTACATGGTCTGCAGGGACTTGGTGGGGACCGAGGTGTGACGGCTGGCCCTGCACAAGCTGGTTATTTATGGTCTGAATGTGCTGGACTGAACTAGAATTTACAGAAAGGCCTGTAGGAATGAGGAACTGGTTAGGATGGCCGTGTTGGTGTCCTAAAGGAGAATGGATAACAATACCACCGGATTGCTGACTAGATGGTTTGTGGGGCCCTTGGTGATTACCGGGCATTTTTTGACCCATTGGAGAACTTTGGGTTGAGTTTGCAGGGACAAAATGGACCCCTTGCTGTCTGTGATGATGCATTCCTAAATGATTGACATTGTATGATGTCGGCTGGCCTACCTGAACAGGCTTTGGCTGAATATTAATTGGGGCTTTAGAAGCATTTGGCGCTGGTCCTCTGTGAATAATGATGTTATGGACAGGCAAAGAAGTCTGAAAGTTACCGCTATTGAATGGAACTGTGACTGGATGGCCTCCTGGACTTGCGTTAGGGCTGCCGAACATTGCATTGCCGTTCGGTGTCTGTCTCTGCATTAATAGCCCACCACTTGCATTTGCGGGTGCCTGCTGACCACTTTTCAGTATAATCTGAGATCCATCCAGATTGTTAATAGTCATCATTGGAGACTGATTATTAATCGAGCCGATAAGATGGATCTGCCCAGAACTGTTTTGGTTACTGTTGGGCATGTGCTGGCTAGGAATAATTCCGACGTGTTGCATAAAACCATGCTGCGGACCAACTGTATTGCTCGCAAACGGTGCGCCTACTTGATGTGGGACTACAGGCACTCCTATGGGATGTAATGTTTGACCTGAGTAAGTAGGGGCACTGGTTGCCTGAGTAAAGGACGCTGATGAATGAGAATGAAGTGGAACATTTGCAAACTGTTGGCTGGAGCCTATGCTGGCGTCCAAATACGCCTCTTCCGCTAGTATCTGTTCTGTGATATTGGCCTCCTGCAGCGATTTCTGTAGAATGTCCTCGCTGAGGTCTGGGATCGGGGAAGAATCAAGAGCATCTTCAAAGAACTGAATGCTATTAGACAGCTGAAGTCTATCGCTGGATTCTTCTTCCACCAGACTTTGTACACCTTTAATGGACGATTTAGCATCAGCAAGCTAAATGTTAAAAAGCAGAGAACGTTTTCAATATTACGCAGTATAAAAAGTAAAATAAAATATTTGCTATAATATGTATGCACCAGTGTTTTCCAGCTTGTTTATGAATATTTACATGATACAATCACATTTGCAATTTGGATTCCATTAGAATAAATGACAAAGACCACTCTCTTCTCATACAAACACTGCAATCCCTAGGTCTTCAAGACACTGTTCTATCCTGGTTCTCATCCTACCTTTCTAATCGCTCTTTCACTATTAATTTCTCTGGGGCCACCTCTGCTCCACTTCCTTTATCAGTTGGAGTACCGCAAGGCTCAGTGCTAGGTCCTCTGCTGTTCTCTATCTACACCGCTTCTCTTGGAAATCTAATAAGTTCCTTTGGATTTCAGTATCATCTCTATGCGGATGATACCCAAATTTATCTATCCTCTCCTGATCTCTCGACATCTCTGTTGTCCCGTGTAACTGACTGTCTTTCTGCCATATCATCTTGGATGTCCTCTCGCCAACTCAAACTTAATCTTTCTAAAACAGAGTTAATAATATTCCCACCCACCAACAAGAGCATACCTGACATTTCTATCTCTGTTGATAACATGACCATTAATCCCACCCCACAAGCTCGCTGCCTAGGTGTGATCCTTGACTCACACCTATCCTTTGTTCCCCACATTGACTCTATATCTAAATCATGTTATATACATCTAAAGAACATTTCCAGAATTCACACATATCTCACGCAAGACACTGCAAAAACCAACCTTAATTCATGCACTTATCATCTCCCGCATTGACTATTGCAATTCCCTCCTTACTGGTCTTCCCCAAAACTGACTCAAACCCCTACAATCTATTTTGCACGCTGGCACGTTATTCCTCTGTTGAATCACTCTGTATGCTCTACACTGGCTGCCGGTTTTCTACCGAAGCCAATATAATAGAATACTTTTACTAACCTACAAGGCCATCAAAAAAACTGCACCAACATACATCTCCTCTCGTCTCAAAATATCTCCCAACTCGGCAACTCCGTTCTGCACAAGATCTGCGTCTCTCATCCACCCTCATTACATCCTCCCATTCCCGGTTACAGGACTTTTTTTTCGGGCTGCACCCACTCTATGGAATTCTCTCCCTAGCATAATAAGACTCTCCTCTGGTCTACAAACTTTCAAGCGTTCTCTAAATACCCACCTCTTCAGACAAGCTTATAATATTCCTCAACCACCCTCTTAACCTCACTAGATTACCCTATTACCACCTGTTACACAATTTCACACAAGACAACTACCCCCTGAACAACATTGTTGGGTGACGGGATCATTTAGCTTATGAGTCACTTTTACCTTTGCAGCCTGGCTGGGCCGAAATCCAAAATGTAGACTTAGCCTTAGCCTCATGTGTCAAACTCCCATTGTCCCATAGATTGTAAGCTTGCGAGCAGGGCCTTCTCACCTCTTTGTCTGTTTTACCCAGTTTGTTTATTAGTTTACTATGTTCGTCCCCAATTGTAAAGTGCTACGGAATATGTTGGCGCTATATAAATAAATGATGATGATGATGATGATGAATTTACAATGGCCATTAGATCAGCTTGGGGCACAATTAAACCTTTTTATGGTATTATCTAGCATATTGGGCAACCAAAACCATACACTATACATTATACCACAAGCTATTATTAGTATTGTTCTCTTTTATTTATAAGACGTCACAAAAGACCAGCCTCACCATGCATGAAATTTACAGCAGTATATAATACACAGACAGCAACAATCCATAATACGTTACAAAATACATTATAAAACTAAACGTAATTATACAAAGACCAGACATCCACTTAATTAACAGATTGTACACAGATAGTTTGGTGATGCAGAGCAAGTTATTAACGAAAGTGGGAGCGATGGTAATGTCCATTGTGAAGTAGGCCTGGGCTCAAGAAAACGGTGCTAGGGTGTTAGTAGGAGGGCTGGTAGGATTGAAAAAAGAAATTAATTTTACTGGCAAGCTAATGTTCTGTATAATAGCAAGGTTACAGTCGTGTTGTGGCTATGCACGGTATAGGCTGGATTCAATATCAAATCTTTCTTTAACAAATGTATATGAATTTCCTATTCTTTTTAAAAAAAAAAAAAAATACTGGCTAGGACAAAAGGATCAAAGCCTTGGCGTAATTTATGGATTTAGCACCATCGAGGTAAAGTTCTTTGTTGCGTACACATCAGAGGGTAAATGCATCAAGCTTCGACTTTCCAGCGGGTTTGAAATTGGAGATGTTGCCTATAGCAACCAATCAGATTCTAGCTGCCATTCTGTAGAATGTACTAAATAAATGATAACTGGAATCTGATTGGTTGCTATAGACAACATCTCCACTTTTCAAACCCGCCGGAAGCTTGCAGCTTGATACATTTACCCCCGGGAGTTTTATCAACATTGTAAAAATCTTTTATTCCCATATCTTCAATCAAATCAGCAGTTCACTCTATAGGACTCTATAAATACATCAATACATACTGATGTCGGTTTTATTTTATTTCTGGTTGATACTTACACTAGCATTGGCGAATATGGAGTTTGCATTACATGCAGAAAAATCTGTGTATAATAACTCATCACCTGTCTGTGAAGCACAATAGTTATTCTTCTACTAGGTATAGGGTTAAACATTTCAAAAACAATGAAATGGAGGTTAAGCAATTCACAGTAGATGCCAACTAAGAAATACATTAAAATCTAAAAAAAAAAAAAATCATAACAACTACATAGAATACGCACAAATATTTCTAACAGGAGTTTATGGGGGTCAAATGACATAGACGCAGAGCAAATCAGGACACAACTGCAGTGAAATGATGACATCAGATGAGCGATTTGTACTCTACTATTAATGCCCATAAAATGCAAGCTGCACTCTCACGTAATAACAGGCTGAGTGCCATGACTTTACTGAGCCTGAACAGTCTACTGTTCTACTGCTGCACAAAAGCAGAGCTCAGAAGTGCAAACCTCTCATAATCTGAAAGGGGGGTGGCCTGTTGGAAAGTGGGCGTGGCTTTGTTGTAATGCGGCTACCACTGTGCAGATCTGGCCAAGGTTTGCAAAGATTAGGATGTATAATTTGGGCAGGTTATGTGTGTGGCTTAGTTTGCTCCAGTTTTGCATTTTAAATGTTGAGAGGCATAAAACTAAATTAGGTTATTTTATTTATGATAACAGTCTTTTATATACAGGCTAAATTATCTTTATTCCATTACATTGTCTTATAAAGTTTGTTTCAAGTGGAAATTACGTTTAAACACGGTGCAGTCAGCTATTTTGTGGGCCGAATCAAAATTTCCAAGAATGCAGCATAGTGTGTCACTGGTTCTTAGTGAATTGAAAGGCTGCAAATTTTCAGCCGACGTGTAATGGTGGATTTTAATAAATTAAAAAAAGAAAAGAAGAAGCAATGTGAAATAAACAGTGTATTTGTAATACAAAAGTTTGTGTATTACCACACTTAATTAACAGACAGGTCCGATCTGGGAGGAGATAATGGTATTATGGGGAAGGGAATAGAAATCACTATAGAATGATGAGTTATAACATCAGACTTGCTGGCACCATCACAGAATCTAGGTAAAGTCCTACAGCAAGAATATCCGATATCACAGTAGTGTGTACCCTGCAATGAAGAACGATTATCATTCCAAAGCCCATAATAACTTTGAATGGGATTGGTAAACTGAACTAAACATTTTGTTCAACGATGGAATAATGTCGTTCCAATTCTGCAGTGTGTATGCACTCTGCAGAATTGGTACGACAATTTAGCTAAGCAGCAGCACTCTCCTTTCTCCATTACCCAATGGTTGTGACAGATGAAGAACACAGATCTGAAGGTAATCGGGTATAGTGTGTACACATGAAATCAGCATGCTGATCAGGATTTTTCTTTTTCCCCTGTCGTTGAAAAATCGCTAATCATTAGGCTTTTCCTGTAGTGTGTACCTAGCCTAACTAATAAAATACAAAGTGAATTATAGAAATGTTTTTGTTCTTGTTTACTCAAGTGCAGTAGAGTTGCACCGGACCATACAAGGGAGACTAGGGCTATTGCTTCTTAGACCATTTCTCTACATGTCCAAGGCAGATGCTCCAATACATACAATCACGTGTGTGCACTAATAGATGACTCTTCTGCACTTAATAAGTGAAGTCAAGGTTACTAACAGTTGTACCAACACCCAGCACACATTTGAAGTAGCTGTGCTCTACACCAGTGGTTCCCAAACTTTCTCAGTTCAAGGCACCCTTAGGGTCACCATAATTTTTCCAAGGCACCCCTAAGCAAAAATAATTACCAGGTAGTCCCGTTTTTTAAGTAGTTGGGTCAAAATGACGCAAGATGTATTTAGACCCCTTCACCATCACATTGTGCCTCTTTATCACTGCGCCCCTTCGCCATCTCACATCCTGTGTCCCCCTCTTCGCCATCTCACACCCTATGTCCCCCCCTTCAGCGTCTCACTCTGCCCCCCTCCTTCAGCGTGTCTCTCTGTCTCCCTCCTTCAGCGTCTCTCTCTCTGTCCCCCTCCAGCGTGTCTCTCTCTCTCTCTGTCCCCCTCCTTCAGCGTGTGTCTCGCTCGCTGTTCCTCCTTCTTCAGCGTGTCTCGCTCTCTGTCCCCCTCCTTCAGCGTCTCTCTCTCTCTCTGTCCCCCTCCTTCAGCGTCTCTCTCTCTCTCTCTGTCCCCCTCCTTCAGCGTGTCTCTCTCTGTCCCCTTCCTTCAGCGTCTCTCTCTCTCTGTCCCCCCTCCTTCAACGTCTCTCTCTCGCTGTCCCCCTCCTTCAGCGTCTCTCTCTCTCTGTCCCCCTCCTTCAGCGTGTCTCTCTCTCTGTCTCCTTCCTTCAGCATCTCTCTCTCTCTGTCCCCCTACTACAGCGTCTCTCTCTCTCTGTCCCCCTCCTACAGCGTCTCTCTCTCTCTCTCTGTCCCCCTCCTTCAGCGTCTCTCTCTCTGTCCCTCTCCTTCAGCATCTCTCTCTCTGTCCCTCTCCTTCAGCATCTCTCTCTCTGTCCCCCCTCCTTCAGCATCTCTCTCTCTGTCCCCCCTCCTTCAGCGTGTCTCTCTCTCTCTGTCCCTCTCCTTCAGCGTCTCTCTCTCTCTGTCCCTCTCCTTCAGCGTCTCTCTCTCTCTCTCTGTCCCTCTCCTTCAGCGTCTCTCTCTCTCTCTCTCTGTCCCTCTCCTTCAGCGTCTCTCTCTCGCTCTCTCTCTGTCCCCCTCCTTCAGCGTCTCTCTCTCGCTCTCTCTCTGTCCCCCTCCTTCAGCGTCTCTCTCTCGCTCTCTCTCTCTGTCCCCCTCCTTCAGCATATCTCTCTCTCTCTGTCCCTCTCCTTCAGCGGCTCTCTCTCTCTGTTCCCCTCCTTCAGCGTCTCTCTCTCTCTCTCTCTGTTCCCCTCCTTCAGCGTCTCTCTCTCTCTGTCCCTCTCCTTCAGCGTCTCTCTCTCTCTGTCCCTCTCCTTCAGCGTCTCTCTCTCTCTGTCCCTCTCCTTCAGCGTCTCTCTCTCTCTCTCTCTGTCCCCGTCCTTCAGCGTCTCTCTCTCTCTCTCTGTCCCCCTCCTTCAGCGTGTCTCTCTCCCCCTCCTTCAGCGTGTCTCTCTCTCTGTCCCCCTCCTTCAGCATGTCTCTCTCCCTGCCCCCCCCCCCTCCTTCAGCGTGTCTCTCTCTCTCTGTCCCCTTCCTTCAGCGTTTTTCTCTCTCTCTGTCCCCCCCCCCTTCAGCGTGTCTCTCTCTGTTCTCTCCCCCTCATTCAGCGTGTGTCTCTGTCCCCTTCACTCTCCGTTCCTTTACTCACCTTCATACTTCATGTTCCACTGTCTTCTGTCCTCTCTGCTGCCGCTCCTCACTGACGCTGTCGGACGTGATGACGTCACGCCCGGCAGTCAGTGAGGGCAAGGATCCGGAGCTGGATGGGTACGTTTTTTTGTTTTTTTTGGGGGTATGTTTTTTCTTTTTTTTTGAGAGGTTGATCGCGGCACCCCTGTGACAGCGCCCCGGCACCCAAGGGAGCCGCGGCGCACACTTTGGGAACCGCCGCTCTAGACTGACATTAAAATTACTTAAACCTCCTCAAACAATAAACACAACTACACAAGCTTCACACAGAAAGCAGCACTGCCTCTCATAGAGAAAATACTCTGCATCACTTAATGGCTGGAGCAAAAGCAGACTTTAATCCGAAAAGGTCAATCAGGCCAATCTTGCTGAAAATCAGGAATTAATATACTGTAATTTCCTGTAAGGTATTATATTTTGTAAAGGGTTTGCAATAAAGTAAACAAAATTACAGTATTGTAACACCCAATCAACTTCCATTTTCAAGACTAATTTAATTAATAAAAATATAAGTGTAAGGGAAAGAAACTTACAGTTTTATTGTCAGATCCGTGCAGAAAGTAATTCAATGCCTGATGGTCTCTTAAAGAGAAATAAAACAAACAAAAGATTACCACACATTTGAAATACATTAGAAGAAGCAAAACATAAGCATATTTATAGTTTAACACAACTATGGGCATATTATTTTGTGCATACAAAATTTGTGTATATAAAACCACCTTCTAGTAGAGCCACTATTTGACATTAATATGTAACGAGGGCAGTTAGTGAACCAGATAAGGCTACATAAACACAAGGCCTGATTAAGGGTTCAGGCCGCCCTAGGCTAAAAAGCTCGTAACGCCCTTCCCCCCTCGCCTAGCTAACATGCAGTAGGTTAAAACAAACTTGTCCTAAATTTCAAATCCAGCTTCCTTCACTTCACTCCCCCCCACCAATTTTTATGTTCCTGTGTTTTCAAAACTTAGCGATAATTTTGCACCTCAAAATTATGCTCCTCCAAAAGCCTAGCGCCCAAGGCTCAAACCTAGTCAGCCTGTTGGATACTCAGGGCCTGCGTAAATTTGCTGTCATTGTCTATGGCAGTGGTTCCCAAACTGTGCGCCTAGGTTCCCCTGGGGTGCCTCGGAGATCACACAGGAGTGCCTAGGCTAGGGCCAGTGGTAAGCAAGGCAGGGGACTACTTGGTAATTATTTTGGCTTAAGGGTGCCTTGAAAAAATTATGGAAACCCTAAGGGTGCCTTGAACTGAAAAAGTTTGGGATCCACTGGTCTATGGTGCATTGACCTGTGTCGTGTTCACCTCGCTATACATGCCTCTATAATCAGAGACCAATCATACCTATTGTTTGTCTGTTACACCTCTCAAGTCCCTAATGTGATCACTGGAAAGAGCTTGAATGCACAAAAATAACACGTGCACTTTTATTTTAATGCATTCATGCTCATCCTTGATGCCGAGTACCGACAGGTGGCTTTCATAAGAACCAATGCTGTCTGACGAAAAACCTGCAGGCACCATTCTGTGAATGGAGTGAAGATCCACGCATCATGGACAGACAAAAACCACATGGATGTACATAGCTCAATACACCTAAATATATACATGTATCTAAACAGGCCCTGCATGCTCTCTTTCACCACTATACAGGAGGTACTTCTTAGAAATCCATTGTGTTTATGGTTGGTCGATTCATACACATAGACAGGACCATTAATGCACCCCTTGCATTGTAACATGGTTTAGTCCAGGAGACTGAAATAAGAAGTTTCTCAAGTTAAGATCCTTAATGAATCAGACCCCATATCTGTACGTATGACAATCAGCAGCAGCAATCATTTACTTTCTCTATCTGGTTTTTGGATCTTACTAGGTAAAGATCCTATACATATATTAACATTCTCAAAGCAATTGCATGCAAATAATCGATGCACTTACCCAATAAAATCAAGAAGACCGGAGTCATCATCATCATCCATGTCAGCTATGGAAAAAATAAATAAATGTTTCTTTAAAGAGTACAAATCTGAATACAGCAAAATACAATTTTCAGCAAAAGTCTTTTCTAAGTTACTTCACAGATAACGTTACTGTTCTAAAACACAGAAAATGCATCATGTGACAAGGAATTACAAATTCGAAACCAATAACCAATTAGAGACTGGCTGTCTGCCAGGGATCCTGCACTGCAGTCGCTGACAATGAAATTATTAAAGTAAATATAAAAATAGACACAGCAATTTGCAGAAAGTACCTTGTGTTCCAGAGATTTAGCACAAGCTATGTTCATGCCATTGGTAAGAGACCCCATATTGGAGAGAATTCAGCAGGTTCATTGTGACCTGTAACAACTTGTTGTGTCGGTAAAATGCAGCCTCACAAGTCAAATGCTGTAACCTACAAAATAAAAAGTAAGAGTATAATGTGAGACATTGTGTTAGACAAAATGAGTGCACCTGCGGGTCCAAGTCAAAATAGAAGGAAATAAATGATCGCTCCAGAACGACTAGTATCTTCTTGTATCAGTTTTTCAGGAACCTCATATAACTACTGGAGTACTCCGCGCCTTTCACTGTCAATGTTGCAGTCTGTGGCTTGCCTAGGATTTCCTAATAGCAAGTGTAGCAAGAGCAATTGTCTCACCAGGAATTAACGGTATAAGTTCACTATTAAATAGTGAATAAAATATCACCTTTACTAACAAGATAAGTAAACTATTATGCCAAAAAAACTAAAAACGCTTGTACATATCTTCCATTTTAAATCAGTTTGATTCCATACTTAGCGAAATGAGGAGAAATGAGGATTACTTGATATATATCATATTTGGATGTTAGGGAATTTAAAATGTAAGCTCCAAAGGGGCAGGGACTGATGTGAGAATTCTCTGTACAGCGCTGCGGAATTAATGGCGCTATATAAATAGATGATGATTTAGATATTCTATTTACTTTATAATATGGATAGATCAATTTAAAAATTAAAAACTAAAATTTACCAGTTACCTTTCTGTTGCTATTCCCTGTGATTGCACGTGCAGAGGGGGCAGGTCTCTACCATCAATGTACTAGCTACCAAGCGCTGTATCAATACACGAAAACAGAGAACATTAGCAAATCAATGAATACACAATGTCAGCAACTCTACAAAGTATGGCCATGCCATAGCTTTTCTTTGCTGAAAACTATTTGATATTATTATGTGATTCACCACATCATAACACAACTGACCTGCAAGCCTGGCTTTCTGATAATGCATTGTGATGTCACCAGAGATCTGTGATTTCAGGGATGTCAGGATTCTATTACATGACAGAGGGATTTCTGGGAGAATATATGTATGGGAATACAATCCAGTCTTACAATTAGGGAGCAGGTTTATAATATAACTGGCCTTGCTCATCAAAAGAAAGATTTTTAGAGGAGGGCTGAAATGTTGAACACTTAACTTGCTCCTTTCTGTAATTTCTTCCATGTTCACTGTGTCTGTTATTATGTATGTAGATGTTTTGCTCAATACAAAAAAAAACTTTTCATAGATAGCAAAGACAACAGCAACAACAAATGTATATAAACTGTAGTACACTCCATAAATATAGAGTTTTATAGAATAATTCTCAACTTCCTAAGAATGCCCTTACCGCTCAGCAACATCAACACCAATTTTAAATGCATAATAAACTAAAACTTTATTTATATTAAAAGCAATATATATTATGTAGATCCAGTCTATAAAAAATAGGAGTATTTTGCTGTCTGAGGAGTTCTTTGTGGAAAGGTAATTGCTTACATAAAGGAAAAGTTCACATATTTTTTCTCAATTTACTGGATGCTTTTCACATATTCTATTTTTATTAACCCATGGTCAAAACACCACTTTAAATGCAAGTTTCTCTGTATCACTTAGGTCAGCTGCATTATTGTTCTTTAACGCTGGTGAAAACGCATGTCAAAAGCCAACGCGTTTTACATGTTTGTTACAAGCATGTTCACTTGGTCATAGGAGCTCCCTGTAGGCTCACACATTAAATATATGTGGATAGAACAAGGTGCGTTCAAAATAGACAGCTACAGTAACACTAGCAAACTCTAGCAACAGCAGTAGTGGGAATGGTACTGTCATACCCACTTATATGCATTTGATGACTTGCATCTCTATTATGCGGCCACATCAAGAGACGCTTAAACCGTATCTCATTGCGCTTCAAATATATCTTCATTTACATGCACCTCAACAAAACCACGTAAATGAGCCATTTTTGCCACATGCATTTTAAGTGTATGCTTTGGACACAAATTATTTAAACTCTACATAATGCTCTGAGTGATTCTAAAAAGGAACATTAAAACCACATCATTGAAATTTTCAGATATGAACAATGAAAGTAAAATAAATTGTTCAGTGGATACCTGACGTTCCACTTCAGCTCTGTTAAAAATTAAAGTGTTACCTCTCCACTCCATTAGAGCTATCTGAAGCCGATCCCAGAAGGACAGTGCACTGGTGGCATCTTATACAGGACTGCGACAAATGCTGTAGTCATTAACTTGTATCTCTGGTCTGCCCCTATGGATTAATCAATGAATCCACACAGTGCATTTGTGGAAAGCAAGACTGTCAAGCTGTCAGTTACTCTGTCAGCTCTCTTAATGTCAGTTACTCTGTCAGCTCTCTTATCTTACGTACAGAAGATACTTTGCACTTAAATCTATAAAACAACGGACGATCGGATGGTCTCCTATCATTTTTGAAGATTGTAAACTCAAAACATTGGAGGCTAAAGAAACCTTAACTGTTGGAAGTATAAATAAAGGAGAATGTAATATATTTGATATGGGGAATCCAGTTCATTTGAAAACATTCAAAAATAAATCTAATTTGTACCCAATGCAATTTAGAGATCCATTTGTGGAAAGCTTTTATAAGACTACTATGGAGGAGTTTAAGAATATGTGTGAGCTGACCAGGTGCATTAATCCCTCACATCTGCCCTAATAGAAATTTTTGCTTTTTCTCATGTGACGCCCCTTAAATCTCATATTAAGGACAGACATGTTTCAGTTTTTAACTTGTGATGTAGAATCACTGTATTCTAACATACCACATGACACTGGTATATTGGTGGTAGAATTTTTTATCAAAAGAGATGCCGAATTGGATGGGACGGTACATGAATTTGAATTATCATCTATAGGGTTTATACTAAAGCACAATTATTTTGCATTTGACTCAGTTTTATTTAAAGACACTGAGGATAGCCATGGGAACTGGATTTGCCCCTAGCTTCACTAATAACTATGTGGGGGTGTTTGAGGAGAAGTAAATATGGAGGTGAGCCACTTGGGGTTAATCTAGTTATCTATTGCAGGTGTATAGACAATTTTTTGTTTTTCGGTAGAGGCGATTATTTTATCATGACTTTCATTGAATCTCTTAATCACAACAGTCTTTTGAATCACAGAAACAATCACCATAAGTTATGAAAAAACAATATACTGAAAGGACCGTTTCTTAGAGTAAGGAAAAATTGTTCTAAAAGAGAAAAAGTTTTAAGAAACAGGCAAAATCATATCCCAGAAAGTATCTTAAATAAAGCTTTAAAGGAGATAGAGATGATAGATCGAGATTCTCATTTTGAGCCCGATTCTGAACAAAGGAAAAAATAAAGAAGGATAGATCAATTGCATTTAGAACTCAATATAATATGTATGCTTCAAGTATGAGGAAAATTATAGAAAAAAGCAATAGTTGAAACAAACTAATAGCACAATATATTGAAGATGAAAACAATGTTATCTTTAGGAAATAAGGGAATTTAAAACGCATTTGGTTATAAGTCTATTCAAGAGAAAAGACATAGACAAAATTATTAAAGATGCACGTTTATCTTATGGTTTTTTATAAGTATGGGAGGGCCAAATGTTTAGTAGTTACTCATGCTGATCACAGAAGTAATTAATTGAAGTCATTGTCAGTGTTCTATTTTGACTCCTGTATCTGCCCCTTAAATGAGTCATATGTATATCTGCTTTAGTTTAATTCAGTTTAAGTGGTATATTGGAAGTTGCTATAACTGTGGCTGCCAACAAGTAATATTATTTCCAACTCATCCGGAGTCAGGACCAGCAGTAAGAGTGATGAAGGACAAACGTGAGAGATATGTAAGGACATGGGAAAGATGAAGGGACACAACAGGAATAGTTGGAGGGACAAGGGAAAAGATGAAAAAGAGCAAATGGAAGCAGAGGGGATAGCCTTACATTATTAATATGTCTTTGTGTTTTACTGTATAGTGTTTAATAGCATCTAAAATTAATTCAAACCAAAAAAATTACTTGAAGATTTTGGGGGCCTAGGCAGCCCCAAGCAACTTACTTACATTTTCCATACTGCCACTTCTATATTTCCACTTCGACTACTGATTCAATGTAAAAGTAGGCTACAATACATAGGATGGATCAGTAGGTACTTGAATATAAAGTTCATACAGCACCTTTGTAATGTGCTGAATAAAATAAAAACATGGTTTACCTAAGCATGTGCTAGTATGCCAAAGTGGAGATGCAGGAAGCCTCACGGTGATGGCAATTGAACAGATAAAAGATAATAAAAGAGGAGTGGGTGTTATAAATTATCATGTAGAAGAGAAGTTTACTGTATATTCAGGATGAGGCCCTTGCTTCAAAGGTTTTGAACAATCTGGTGCAACTAAACATCTAGGAGGACCCTCATATAATGTATTTGTTTTAGTTCCCTTTATGAAATCTGGATAATGCGGTCATATACCATATTTCTGAGATTCAAATATCTATTTTGGTCAATATATACTACCTGTATATGTAAATAATTTTTTTTTTTAAAAAAAGAATATGAATATGTCACAAGGGGTTAATTGGTGTTTTTTGTGATGTGAGATAATCATACTATATAATATAAATAAAAGTTAGCACTTCTGCCTTACAGCACTGGGGTCCTGAGTTTGATTCCCGACCATGGCCTTATCTGTGTGAAGTTTGTATGTTCTCCCCATGTTTGCGTGGGTTTCCTCCAGGTGCTCCGTTTCCTCCCACGCTCCAAAAACATACTAGTAGGTTAATTGGCTGCTAACAAATTGACCTTAGTCTCTCTCTCGGTTTGTGTGTGTGTGTATGTTAGGGAATTTAGACTGTAAGCCCCAATGGGGCAGGGAATCATGTGAGTTCTCTGTACAGCGCTGCGGAATTAGTGGCGCTATATAATTAAATAGTGATGATGATGATGAAAAGTACAGTCATGGCCAAAAGTTTTGAGAATGACACAAGTATTGGTTTTTAACAAAGTTTGCTGCCTCAGTGTTTTTAGACCCTTTTGTCAGATGTTGCTATGGTACACTGAAGTAAAATTACAAGCATTTCATAAGGTCAAAGGCTTTTATTGACAATTATATTAAGTTTATGCAGTGGAAATAAAGTTCATTGTCATGGCAAAGAGGGACTTTGAAATTAATTGCAATTCATCTGACCACTCTTCATGACATTCTGGAGCATATACATATTGCCATAATAAAAACTGAGGCAGCAGACTTTGTTAAAAATAATATTTGCGTCATTCTCAAGACTTTTGGCCATGACTGTATAACCAAGTGCAAACAATCTAATGATCTGTTTCAATAATCCTGCCTCCTATGAATTTCTAAGATTTAATAATTAAATATATTAATATTATGGTTAATCATATTATATTTGCCAGTAAGACAGGGTATAGTACCAAAGGATCTTAAATGAAGAGGATCCTTATTTCAGTCTCCTGGACAAAACCATTTTACTATGCAAGGGGTGCAAATGAGTGTTCTGTTTTGCACATAAGTTAAATACTGACTGTTTTTTCATGTAGCACATAAATATCAACTTTAAATTTCAATGTACAAATAAGCTATCAAGTATTTGTGTGCTACATGAAAAAACAGTCCGTATTTATTTAATTTATGTGCAAAACAGAACACTCATTTGCACCCCTTACATTGTAACATGGTTTTGTCCAGGAGACTGAAATAAGGATCCTCTTCATTTAAGATCCTTAATGAATCAGGCCTAAAGTGATCAAGTATTTTTAGATCTGATTTTATTTGCTACACACTTAGAGTCAACACATCATTAGTAAATAATGTTTTATGTTTTTAGGTATTTCTCTTATAAATGTAAACGTAATTCCTGATCAGTCCTTGTTATAAAATGAAAATATATAATGCGTCAGAGATGCTTGATTTCCATGGCAACAAGTACAACTATTTATATTGCCGTAGTTCAGAAGTGTGATTGGTTGAGGCCACTGTAAGGTATGTTGGGATTAGTGACGTGACAATCAGAACACCAGTGATTTGTATTGCTGTGATACGGCCACATGATTGGTCGAAACCACTTTAAATAATGCCAAGGATAACTACAAGTCATTTACTCTGATGAAACGCTGTGTATGATAGATGCAGAAACGCATCAGCACGTGACATGCCGATACGCTTCCAGATTTGCGTGCTGAGGTTCTGCCATTGAATATACAGCTCAGAACCTAGGTTCCCAAAGTGTTCGAAGCGGCTCCCAGGGGTGCCGCGGCCAGGAGAAAAAAACAAAAACTTACCAATCCGGCGGCACCCGGGACCTAGCATCCTCCTCCCTCCTCGTTTCTCACTGAATGTCGGGCGGTGACAAGCGGCAGGAGAGAGAATACGATGCTGGGTCCCTGGCACAGCCGAATTGGTAAGACAGAAGAAATAGAAGAAAGAATGTCCAGTATGGTAAGTAAAGAAACGGAGGGGAATGGTGATAGGAAACAGCAATGGAGGGGCAAAAGAATGAAGGAGGGGGCAGAGCGAGGATGCAGGGGGCACAGAGTGTGTGGATGCAGAGGGCACAGAGTTTGTGGATGAAGGGGGAACAGCGTGTGTGGATGAAGGGGGAACAGCGTGTGTGGATGAAGGGGGAACAGCGAGTGTGGATGAACGGGGCACAGAGTGTGTGGATGAAGGGGGGTACAGAGTGTGTGGAAGAAAGGGGGTACAGAGTGTGTGGAAGAAAGGGGGTACAGAGTGTGTGGAAGAAAGGGGGTACAGAGTGTGTGGAGATGAAGGAGGGCACAGAGTGTGTGGAGATGAAGGAGGGCACAGAGTATGTGGAGATGAAGGAGGGCACAGAGTGTGTGGAGATGAAGGAGGGCACAGAGTGTGTGGAGATGAAGGAGGGCACAGTGTGAGTTAGCTGTAAATTATTCTTTGACAGAAATATAATTAAAAAAATAAAAATATTCTTTTCCCTTGGATTTATGTGTATTATTTTTGCATACAACTAAATAAGTATTTCTGTCCTGACCTAAATACTTATTACGTTTTTTTGACCCAACTACTTATAAAACGGGACTGCTCGATAATTATTTTGGAGGGGTGCCTTGAAAAAATTATGGAGACTCTAAGGGTGCCGCGAACTGCAAAAGTTTGGGAACCACTGGCTCAGAATATAAAGTTTCATGCTTGAAAAAAAATTGGACCCACAGTTTAGAATCTGCTGATGTAAGTAGCTGACTGTGAATTGATATCTGTGGCACGAATCAATTCCTTCTGCATCTGGACGATATGTTCAGCTATGTAACTGTGGAGCTGGATTGAAGCAATTTCTGTTTGGGAAAACCTGTAATGCTTATACTAATACACTAAGTTAAGCTTGTGACAGCCGACTCATTAACAAAGCTTATTAGAGCAGGTGTACAAATAGCATGAAGTGCATGAAAATAGTGGCCACTTATGTGGCAACAGCTTTTGTCAGGGATTTCTATGGTGTAAAATTGGAACTTGGATAGTTTCCTAGTAGCTACAGGATTATTAGGGATAGCTACATGTCTTTCTGCCATTTCATCTTGGATGTCTACTCGCCACCTCAAACTCAATATTTTAAAAACCAAGTTAAAAATAGTTCCACCATCCAATACAAACTACCTATTGGTCATCTCTATTTCTGATCACAACACAACAGTAAAAACTACCCCTGAAGCTTGCTGCCTTGGTTTTATCCTTGACTCAGAACTGTTCTTTATTCCCCACATCCCATCTGTAACCAAATTCTTATACATACTGTACATCTAACAAACATTTCCAGATTATGCACATTTCTTACCCAAGACACTGCATAAACTTTTATCCATGCACTTATAATCTCCTGCATTGACTATTGCAATTCCCTACTTCCTGGTCTTTCTCTAACCAGACTATCACTCCTACAACCTACAATACATGGCCAAATAATTTTGGATGCCAAAACATCAGATCCATATTTGCTTGTTGAATATCTTATTTCAAAACCATGGGCATTAATATGAAGTTGGTTCCCCATTTGCTGTTATAACAGCCTCTACTCCTCTGGGAAGACTTTACACTAGATTTTGGAACTTGGTTGGGGGGCTTCACATCCATTCAGCCACAAGACCACCAGTGAGGTCAGGCACTGATGTTGGGTGATCAGGCCTGGGTAATAGTTGGCATTCAAATTAATCACAAAGGTGTTCAATGGGGTTGAGGTTAGAGCTCTATGCCAGTCAAGTTAATCCACACCAAACTTGGGAAACCATTTTTGGATGGACCTGGCTTTGTGCACAGGGTCAAACTGTTGCCACAAAGTTGAAAGCACAATTTTTTTTAGAATGTCATTGTATGCTCTAGCATCTAGATTTCCATTCTCTGGAACGAAGGGGCCCAGGCCAAACCAAGAAAAACAGCACCAGACCATTATTCCTCCTCAAAAAAACTTTACAGTTGGCAGAATATATTCAGGGAGGAAGCATTCTCCTGGCATCCCCCAAACCCAGATTCTTCCTCCAGGGTCCCATATGGTGAAGCATGATTGGTCACTCCCCAGAGGATGTGTTTCCACTGCTCGAATCCAATGGCTGTATGATTTACACCACTGCAGTCGATGTTTTGCATTGCGCATGGCTTACGTGTGAATGCTCAGCCGTGTAAACCCAATCCAACAAGAAGCTCCCAACAGTTCTTGTGCCGACGTTACAATTTGCAGCTAAGCAAATGTTGCTCCATTTCACAACAACACTTACAGTTGACCAGGGCAGATCTAGCAGGGCAGAAAGTTCACTATAGAATACAACCTCTTCTACTACTAATGTTTGTCTAAGATTGCATGGCTGTATTGCTTGCTTTTATGCCCCTGTTAGCAATGGGTGTGGCTGAAATGACCAATCACATTAATTAAAAGGAGCATCCATTTACTTTTGGCTGTGTAGCCGATTTGGAGCAGAGACTAGACTCATTTTCCTTGTAAAGTGATCTTTTTGTGCTGCTCTGCTCTGGCAGTCTCTACATTTGTTGCCTTTTCATCCAATATAAAATACTTTGAACATAAAAAGCCAAAAACAACACTGCACCAACATACATCTCTTCACTCGTTACAAAAACTCCCAACTTGCTCCCCCTCCCCACACACACTCAGAACAAGATCTGTGTCTCTCATTCACACTCATCAACTGTTCCCACCCCAGGTTACAGGACGTTTTTTGGGCTGCATCCACTCTGCCCTAAAGACCTAAAACATGCCCTATTGTTGGTGGTACCCCTTCAGTCCCTATTCAAGCTTTCTTTCACTTCGGGCACCCTGTCCCTTTCCCAGATTGGGATTAAAGAGGCTGTTAGTTGCTGCAAGGTAGTTCACGTTTATCTGACCTGTTATGTAGATTTTGTTCTCTTAGTGCTTTACGCCAAATGACAATTTTTTGGTATGTTAATTGGGCACAATTAGTTTTTCATTCTTCCAAGGGAGGCAACACTTGTAGTGCACTACACTTTCTAGCATGCACGCCAACACTTGTAGAGCCACGAGTGGGCACTAATTTTGTATATTTTAACCCTGCTATTCGTAAGCCAGGTGTACCAGGAGGGGCCCAATGCTATAAAGCATAGAGCTGAGCATCTCTAAGTGCGGGGGTCTGATACTTTGTTCACCCCCCATTCCCCCTATTGGACCCAGCCTGATGCTGTCAGGCACAGCTTGTTACAGAAGGGAGGGAGGGGGGGGGTTTCAATAATATTCTTTATTTTTATATGTTGTGACAAGCAAGATAGGCAAAATAACTCAAACTGCATGTTTAAGCTATCACAACAACCTCTTTATCCGATGGGATTTCCAGCAGTTTAGCAAACCGCAGCATGGTAAATCTGGCAATTTGGAAAAGGGCCTCCAAAATCACTGAAGACCTGTGGTTTAATAAAACCGCATTTTACTTGCTATCACTCCTACGGTCTTGTGACCTCAAAGCACAAATGTATTTCCTGTTAAAATCCATATCAAACAAATGATAACCATGGCCTTTCACATACATTAGTCGAGTGGCTCTCCAGGTTCTAAAACCAAAGGACATCTTCATTTATAATCCATGTAGTTTAAGCATAAAAAACCCTGGTAGATGCAGATTATATGGTAAAAGACTTAATAAGGCCAAACTATATTGATGCATCAAACTTTGGTCAAGTTAACTTTTTCAGTAAACTGACAAACTGGATCACTAGGCCTTACTTAAAGGTGACCAAACACTTTAATATTGCCCTGGATCCCCTCTTAGACAGCTCCACTGGAAAATCTACTCTGCCCTATGTAGAGTTGAAGCCTTTTCAAAACCCCAATGGCTCTCACCTGAGGAAAGATTATTTATTCCAGAGCCAATTTTGCATTAAATCTCTTACATAAGACAAAGATCAAGATAATCACTTGGTTTGACCAAACCAGAATATATTCAACTTTTGACATCCTGCTGCTGCCCCCTGGATATCAACTTGAAAAATGGATACATTTTTGCTCAATAACACTCAGGCAATGGACTCCTTAAGAGAGTGAATCATGAACTAGCACTTTAAAATTGATACCTCAGATATCTCCTCCTCGCTGCTGTGGGAAGCTTACAAATGTATGGTGCCTGAATTAAGAAAGACAATTTTGAGCACTTATGGAGAATGCTCATAAAAATAAAATAGAACCTGGAAAATGCTCTTAGCAGACTTTGGCTATGGCTAGAAAGAAATAAGTTAGAGATAAGCAATTGCAAATTAGAAAAAGGGGGCTAACATTTTTATCCCTAGCATGCAGGATAGGACAAACAGCATAACAATTTTTCATTGCATCTGTGAGCATTATAGAAAACTTTATAACCTCTGGTCCACTGACACAACAAGTAATCTCTTAGAAAAGAATAGGATAGTGGATTATTTTTAAAGTTAAGGAAATAGCACAAAATTCCACATGAACTGGTGTAAAGTTTACATAAGGATTTTATAGGAATTTGCTGGTTCCCATAAATCTATGGCAGGGGGTAACAGCAGAAGTCTGGATGGCCCGGCTCACTTATTTCCTATCCTTTGACCTGCCTACTAGGCAATTTCAAAATTCCCATTGACAATCCCACTGTCTCTTCTACCACTAAAATTCTTTCACTTACTTCTTCAGTCTCTCCCAGAGGATCCAATCTCCCACCCATTGGGATGGACACTCCCTTGATGTTGTCTTCTCCACTACTGCTCCATCTATCATTTCACCAACTTAGCATTCCCATTCTCCAACCACAACCGCTTTTCCTTCAGCCTCACCTTACCTCATGCCCTGCACCCAAACGTGCAGGACGACACCGAGGTACTCTTAACCAATCCACTTCTCATTTTCACTAAAACAACTATTTTCTCCTATTTCTGCATTGTCCTGCCCTAATCAGACCACCTCTTTCTACAACAAAATACTCACTTTAGCCCTAGACCAGTGGTTCCCAAACTTTTGCAGTTCGCGGCACCCTTAGAGTCTCCAAATTTTTTTAATGCACCCTTCCAAAATAATTATTAGGCAGTCCTGTTTTAGAAGTAGTTGGGTCAAAAAATTGTAATAAGTATTTAGGTCAGGACAGAAATACTTATTTAGTTGTATGCAAAAATGCCCTTCTGCATCCAGACACGCAGCCCCCTCTGCATCCAGACACGCAGCCCTCTCTCACACTGCCCCCTCCCTCTCTCTCACGGTGTCCACCCCCTCCTCTGCCCTCTCTCACGGTGTCCACCCCCTCCTCTGCCCTCTCGCACGGTGTCCACCCCCTCCTCTGCCCTCTCGCACGGTGTGCACCCCCTCCTCTGCCCTCTCGCACGGTGTCCACCCCCTCCTCTGCCCTCTCGCACGGTGTGTCCCCTCCTCTGCCCTCTCGCACGGTGTCCACCCCCTCCTCTGCCCTCTCGCACGGTGTCCACCCCCTTCTGTGCCCTCTCGCACGGTGTCCACACCCTCCTCTGCCCCGCTGTCATGAGCCTGCTCACTCTGCCCCCATTGCCGCGCGCCAGCCATAGAAAAAAGAAAACACAAAAACTTACCAATGAGCGCGGCACCGGGACCCAACATCTCCGCTCCCTATCCGCCACTGTATGCTCACCTCTTCAACCTGTCTCTCTCCACTGGCACATTTCCATCCTCCTTTAAACATGTGCTCATCTCACCTATTCTAAAGAAACCATCTCTCGATCCAGCCTCTCTCAAACTACTGGAAAAGAGAACTACCTTGAGACCTAACTCAAGGGTTATTATTTAGGTGCTTTGTTGGTTAAAAGTAGTATACAAAAATGACCCTACCTCTTCTTAACATGCAGACCAAACAGTAAACAGAACAATTCACATACAAATACCTATAATCTTAATTTCCAATTTTTAAAACTCAATAATCAAATTCCATATGAACACATACACATATATATATAGGGAAAGAAACAGCCCCCATGTTTAGGATTAACGTGTAATAATCCAATTTAATAGAAAAAATACATGATAAAAAGAAGAGTTTATTCTCTACCAATAACATAAACGCAACCAACTTAAAATTAATAGATTTATTATTACACTTCAAATAAATCAATACATATACGAATTGCATATATAACATGAAAATCACAAATAAATAAACAAGTGTCAACAATCCACCTTGACAGACTAGATAGGTACTTTTTATATCATGAAAAGCCTATAGGTTCCTTTAACTGGATGCCAGAGGTGCATGCACACACCAGTTGCCATAATCATTCAAGGTGGTCAAAGTTGAAACTGTGTACAGACAGACCTATTCCCAGAAGATATGCAAATTTATTTAATTTGCAAGTCCAGCACTTACAGCTCATGCACCTATTATAAATGTATTTCCAATAGTTGCCAAATCGTTCTCAAAGAGGCCTCTTGCACACTTATTGTAATAGCTTATGTATAGCTGACAGACAGCAGCTGACCTTACCCGCAGCTCCAAATCTCCACAGGGGTTGAGTACGGAATCCCGAAGTTTGGGATACCAACACAGACTATAGCTACAAAAAAAATATGCAGAGTGAAATAACTACATAATAATAAACACTAACCTTAACACCGAAGGAGGACATTGCCAAAGGATGTGCAATGAGACTGCTACACAATCCGAAAATGCTGGATGCCGGCGGTTTATTTTGACGTTACTGATGACAGCGACATTTGACACACCCTAACCCGATCCCTAACCCTATCATTAACATACCTTTCTAAATGTACATGTCGCTGTGTTCGGGGACGTTATAATGAAGCGCCGGCATCCAGTATCTTCGGATTTTCCAGCAGTCGCATAGCACTTCCTTCGGCACTGTCCTCTGTCGGTGTTCAGGTAAGTGTATATTTTAATTATGTAGTGATTTCAGTCGTCTTTTTTTTGTAGTTATAGTCGGTGTCGGTATCCCAAGCATCGGGATACCGATTACCACCGCTCTACAGGTGGTCTCTTTAGTTGGCCGGCATAGATAATGGCTTTCTGTATATAGCAGCCAGTGAACAGACCATGGTCTTACTTTTAAGCAGCTTTATGTGAAATTCAAAATCTTTCAATAAAGTGCATTCATGTCAATCAGATAAAGTTGTGATACCAAACACATGCTTTTCTCCACTCATTTAGATCGTGGTTTCCTCAGAGAAGTATGGCTATCCTGAAAATCTCCTTTCTAAAAAAGGCATCAGCAATTAGGCTTCTGTCCCCAACATTCCACTGAAACTGCTCTCAAAAATGTGATCGACGATCTACTTACTGCAAAGTCCAAGGATCATTTCATCATACTCATGGACCTGTCACTTTTGACTGTTGATCACCCTCTTCTCCTACACACCCTTCACTCCATTGGCCTTCGCGACAGTTCTTTCCTGGTTCACTTCCTACCTATCGAACTGCTCCTTTAGTCTCTCTACCTTTGGCACATCCTACCTCCCCACTCTGTTGTTTTACCAACAAGGCTCTGTTCTTGACCTTTTACTTTTTTTTCAATATACACCTATTCTCTTGGGGTACTTATTGGCTCATTCGGACTCCCTTACCATCTGTACACTGATGACACCCAAATCTATATCTCTTCCTCTGAACTCTCCCTTTCTGTACTATCTAGTTAAACAAAGTGTCTTTCAACTATCTCCACATGGCTGTTACAAAGCTACCTAAAGCTCAACATGTCCAAAACAGAGCTTATCATCTTCCCTCCTGCGAGAATCAGGACCTCCCCTCAAATCTCCCTCACTGTCAAGAACACCAGTTTCCTCAGTCTTCCAAGCCCACTGCCTTGTGTCACACTTGACTCTGCTCTCTGCATTATTCATCACATCCAAACTCTTTCCCAGACCAGTCAACTCCACTTTAAAAACAAATTCCAGAATAGTCCCTTTTATTATTCAACATGCTACCAAAATTCTTATCCATTCTCTCATCTTTACTACTGCAACCTCCTGCTATCTGGTATTCCACCCATATATCCACACTTCAATCCATCCTAAATGCTGCTGCAAGACTGCTCTTCATCTCTCAACATCTGCTGCACCACTTTGCAAATCCCTACACTGGCTCCCTCTGTACTCCAGAATCAAATTATACACCATTACATACAAATGGCCTGAGTCATTAAGAAGAGCAAAGCATAAAAAAGGAGTAAATAAGTTTGTACCTGGCCAAAACATGTTGCATTGGAGGTGGGGGGGTGTACAGTTAAAACATGGGGACAGAATTATAGTTAGGATAGGGCATGTCTTAGATCAACTTTAAATTTCAGTGTAAAACTAAAGCTATAATTTGTGTGCTACATGAAAAAGCAGCCAGTATTTAACATTGTTTGTCCCAGAGAATATTTACTCCTTTTTAGAGCGGAAGAGGTACATATCTCGACATTGCCAAAGAAGGGAAAATGCCTGCTTTCATCCCAAAAACATCATGTTGTGTGTCAGTTATCACCATATTTTATTATCAATGTAAACTTAAATATATAGACAAAGGTTACAGCCACTAGGCTGAGAGATTCGCCCAGGTTACATTCACCTGGATCAGGTCAGTATTGCTCCCTGGAGGGAAGCAAGTAACAATGCCACACAAGCCCTTCATATAAGCAGTGTAATGGATATCCACATATGCCATGTCATGTGAATTGCTGTTATTAGACTAATATGGAGCAAACTTGGAATCAACCCCAACATTCTAAAGTGGATTATCCCTTTACAAGGGACACCATCCACTAAGGTGAAGAGCAATTGCATCCTTAGTGCCATTACAAAAGTGAAAGTGCTGTTAGTTTTGGAAACAAGTGCCAAAGAAGGTTTATTAATGTTGAGGGTTTTAGGAAGGAAGAAAGAGAAAATAAGATAGCCAGTGATGCTGATCAAATATTGTTCTGGTAGGTATGTACATATATACCCTTGTGAATCCTTGATGTAGTTCGGCTTGAAAAAGTCCTAAAATAAAGTTGAAATGCGTGTCTTACAACAGAAAATAATCCCCTACAACTACATATACAGCGACTCCGTGGTATGTGCCACTAATACATGGGTAATGTGATCGGAATTTGCAAACATCCTGATGTAAATCAGATAACTAATACTGTATAAGCTATTTACTCCTCTAATATGGAATTTTGTGCCACCATTACTACTGTCTGATGACTACAGCTTCATAATAATGCAAGAATGTATGCATGTTATACCATGAGTCTTCACTTAGGATGAGCAAAACTTCCCCAGAATAAAAAATAGGCTAGCTAAGTTAATAGCTTTCTTCAGATTGTTTAATATTGCTCCAGTCTAACAATATTAATACTGCCACATGCTTCAACTACTCGACACTCAGAACTGTATACTTTCCACAGGACTATCAATGAGCAGTGACTGAAAAGGTGGATCATTCCCTACCTTGCTTTTATTATAGTAACCTGGACTGAAGCTCCATAGTATTTCAGTGTCTAAGATCCGATTTGAAGCAATACAAATTTCTTAGGAGACTAACCTCTATATTATCTATTTCTTTTATTATGATTGCGCCTTTTTACAATTAGTTGCATGCATATATATTTTTTTAAGTAATAAACCAATTGCATTTTAATCCAATTCCATGAGTTTGTAAATTCAGCTATTAGAATCAATTGTGTTTAGGTTCCACTTCAATCACACTGACAAAAATTGCTACAAGACTTATAGCAGTTTTAACCAATACCAGATGGAGAATGAACACATCAAGTATCATTAGTGTTTGTCATAGTGATCAATCACTGTTGTGGAAAATGGTGAAGTAGTAGTCAACTTGCAAGGAACACAGCAATCCACCACAGAATAGTGTCCTAAATGTTTCATTAACTCTACTTCCAACTTTTACCTGGACCAAGAGTGCTATTGGAGTTCTTTTGTCTCGCAACCCCATTACTGCTCTGAAAGCATTCCTGTCAATTCTCAACATGTCCAACACAGAACTATTTCCATCAAAGTGCTATAATTATCAATCAGCAAAGTACGCTTCATTTCAACTGCATGATTATTGGTAGATATTACCAGGATCAGATGTCAGCTGGAACTAGCAAGCAGTTGCAGAGAGGCAAGTGATTTTAGGTGCAAAATATTATATAGGTAATTACTATTTAACATTAAATAAAGGTGGACATATCCTTGTACTTTAGAAGTGCAGACATATTAAGTTGACCATCTCACAACACCAATTCTGCTCAATTAGTGGCCCAAAGAGCTTTGGTATGGCCTTTAAAGTCTGCAACTTCAACATATTGAACACTACCAACTAAAACCCCCACACAGTTCAATAGCGGATGTTGTATTGGCTTTTCAGCCAATAGAATTATAGTTTTGTGAGATGAAGCAACAAACTGCAGCCAGAAAACAACAAAAAAAAAGAGAATGTTAGAAGTTTGTATTTACAACTGCAAGAACATCCTGTATACCATGAGAAATTATGCTAAAGCGGCGGTTCCCAAACTGGGCGCCGCGGCGCTGTCACTGGGGTGCCGCGAGCCAACCATAAAAAAAAATAAAAACACAGAAACTTACCAATCTGTCCGGCGCCGGGACCCAGCAGCCTCCTCTCTCCCGCAGCTGTCACTGAATATCGACGTCAGTAACAAGCTGCGGGAGAGAGGAGGCTGCTGGGTCCCGGCGCCCGATGGATTGGTAAGTTTGTGTTCTTTTTTTTTTTTTTATGGCTGGCGCCTGGAGCGGGGCAGAGTGAGAGGGACAGAGGGCAGAGGAGGAGGACAGAGGGCAGAAGAGGAGGACAGAGGGCAGAAGAGGAGGAGCAGAGGAGGGGGACAGCGGTGCAGAGGAGGGGGAACAGCGGAGCAGAGGAGGGGGAACAGCGGAGCAGAGGAGGGGGAACAGCGGAGCAGGAACAGAGAGCAGGGGAGGGGGAACAGAGGGCAGGGGAGGGGGAACAGAGGGCAGGGGAGGGGGAACAGAGGGCAGGGGAGGGGGACAGAGGGCAGGGGGAACAGAGGGCAGGGCAGGGGGAACAGAGGGCAGGGCAGGGGGAACAGAGGGCAGGGGAGGGGGAACAGAGGGCAGGGGAGGGGGAACAGAGGGCAGGGGAGGGGGAACAGAGGGCAGGGGAGGGGGAACAGAGGGCAGGGGAGGGGGACAGAGGAGCAGAGGAGGGGGACAGAGGAGGGGGACAGAGGAGCAGAGGAGGGGGACAGAGGAGCAGAGGAGGGGGACAGAGGAGCAGAGGAGGGGGACAGAGGGCAGAGGAGGGGGGACAGAGGGCAGAGGAGGGGGGACAGAGTGACAGAGGGCAGAGGAGGCGGGACAGCGTGACAGAGGGCAGAGGGGGCAGTGTGAGAGAGGGCAGTGTGTTTAGATGCAGAGGGGGCAGAGTGCCTGAGGGCAGAGTGTCTGGATGCAGAGGGGGCATTTTTGCATACAACTAAATAAGTATTTCTGTCCTGACCTAAATACTTATTACAATTTTTTGACCCAACTACTGCTAAAACAGGAATGCTCAATAATTATTTTGGAGGGGTGCCTTGAACAAATTTGGAGACTCTAAGGGTGCCGCGAACTGCAAAAGTTTGGGAACCACTGTGCTAAAGATTATGTATGGAAATCTGCATACCAGCCCTCTTTTGCTACAGAATGGGTGGAATTCCTAATATTTTTTTCATTAATTCCACATGGACAACTGTTAATTTCCATTTAACTAGTTATATATGTAGCATTCATGAAAAAAAAAAAACTTCACTTTCTGTTAGTAAAGTTAAATACCATGGCTGGAAGCTTTTAAACAAGCACTACATAATTTAACCGATGCTTGTGACTACTTGTTGCCAAACTAGGACCCTCCATGTCTCAGTTTTTAGTCTCAATGACTGTGTAACAGATGCAATAGGAATTATCATAGATTTGTAAGGCGCAGCAGTGCACCGCAGCACCATACAGTAGGGAAAAAAGGACATACATAAAACAGGGTCATACAAGGTAAACAAAAAATAAATGCAGACATGAAAACAAAGGGTATGGAGAACCTTGCTCATTAGATAGCTTACACTCTAAGTGGAAGAGGGCACAGCTGAAACAAGAGGAGCAAGTGTGGCTTAGAGTGCAGATTGGGACAGTTGTGAGGGTGCATTAGTGAATAGAATCATCAAACATAAGGTAAGCTTTCAAAAATAGATGGTTTTCTAGAGAATGTCAAAAGATTTGAAGGCCGTGGGAGTTATGCATTATTTATTAGTCAACTGCAGGATTTTGGACTAAAACCACTCACAAAACAGTGACAAGTAATTTAATTGTTAATATTGGAAGATTAACACTCAGAAATTGTTACCATGCAACAGAAACGTCAAAGTTGTCATTAACAAGCAATATAGTCACAAAATAAAATGATTTTGAACTAATAAGGGCCCATGCTTTAGTGAGGGGGCAATGTTTCAACATATATAAGTGTTATATTGTTAAGTTTTATTTACTTTCGTTAAGCAACAACACTGATTAAAGATAAGGCTTGGAAGAAATGCTTGTCCACACATACCTCAACCATAAGAGTTACCCTTAATTTTCTACTCTGCTCATAATACGTCATTGTCTGCTGTTTGTTCACCACTGGCAAACCATACTAAAAATAATAATAATCAGATACTAGGATTATTAATCCATGTGGCACAATCTTCTCCAAACTTTAAACACAAATCCCATTCGCATTGATGGCATGAGCCACCCACAACACTGGATCATCCACATGACGCCACAGAAGTCAAAATTGAGACCCATGCCGACAGTTAGGGAACCACGTCAGCTTTAATCTGGCGTTGGGGCCTGTGCTCAAGTAACGCTCTGTTGTACAAGTGTCCTTCGTTACCAATGACAACTAGCCAGAAAATCGCTTAGATTATAAAAACTACTGATTAATAATACAAGTTACAATGTAAATGGAGTTGGTGGTGAATTCTATGAAAATGATCGTTAGGATAAGAGGAATAATTATTCCAAGTTAGCAAATAGTGGAATTAGCTTTTAAGATTTGTTGCGATGGATATATGCACCATAGCAGACTTTAAGCTGCAAAGCACGCTTTTGTGACGTTATACAACATGCTATAGCTGCATTACTGCCTAATTGTTATATGTTACTTACCTGATCCTCTACCTCTCCAGAGCCTGCTTCACGCAGACCGTTTTCCTGGGGCTAACCTCTTTCTGTCATACAGGACTGGCTAAACTTATAAGTTGACCAATTTAAAATGGTTGCATGGGAAGGAGTTGCATGGATCAGCTTACAGCATGCACGGTTTTCGACCAGCGCTGTTAGATGAACCACAGGGATGCAGAAAATGACTTGCATGGAGCAGCCGCATGGTTACAGGGAGGGGATGCGCAGATTACCAAAATTTAGCGATAAGGCAGTAATGCAGCTTTAAGATGTGTAAACGTTTTCCTTTTCCATTTTTATAATGCAAGTTTATAAACACTTCAAATTCTCAAATGGTCTAGTAAAAGAAAAGGTCTATGAATTACTACAAGAAACCACGTGATAAGTGCAGGGATCATTTCTTCCAATAAAAAACTTACAACAAACATACATCAAAGTCAGGGGTTTCCTTATACCCCAAAATTATAAACACAATGTAAAGCTTTTATGCACGTTCTTTGCATGATTTTTATTTATTTGTGGAGTACTGGGAAGTTAGGTGTTCAAAACATAAACTATAACCTGTAGAAGCATGGAGCATGTATTAAGCACCTTTTTAATCACATTTTGGATATGCAGGTGCCTGAGCGTTTGCACATATGGTTGATAGTAGCAGATTAATAAAAGTATGGCATAAAGTTATTTGAACTATTAAGTTTTAATACAAATACTATTATATTGAATTATTAACATACTGATGGGGCTGGGTGTAAGCACATTACATAACACGTGCATATTGAAAAACCTGTAGTAAAACTGTATATTAGGCTACACATTTACATCCCAACCCTTCCTCCAACGTGTTCATTAAATGTCCCACTCATTATAAAACACTAAACTATACATGATGCAAGACATTATACCATTATACATACTGCTGTCAGATTATATATCTATCACGATCACCAAGGAGTGACATTCAGAGACTGAATACATAAGACACAGAAGACAAGGAATACATTGCTTTGAGCTCTTTTTATACCAATGACATGTAACAGGATTGTATATTTAGCTATAGACAAAGTAAAATAATGCCCATTAATGAACAAACAGTACATTTTATTCTATTTAAGCCAATTCTGGTGAGAAGGGAACAGGTCTACTAAAAAGAAAAACGTAATGCTCCCATGAACAAGAAGTGAAGAGCCAGCCGCAGCGGTGACAAGCCCGGGAGAGGAAGCAGAAGACTCGGATAAAATGGAGGCCGTGTTTAAGTGCGCCATCCCGCCTGGCTCGATGCCAAAAGCCGGCGCCATCTTCCCTCCTCCTCCCTCAACACTTATAAACATCATAAATGTACATTATTTCTCAAAAAGCTGAGGTGAAAAACCGTCAAATTTACTTCAAACATCCAAATAAATCTTCTCTCAAGTCCTCCAATACAAAAGTACCACAGAGTATTTTTCCACAAGCCCAATGCATGTCCAAACGATTTTTATCAAACCAAAAAAAGAAGAAAATATTGTAAGCCGGAAGCCTGGCTGCCATTTCTCAATCGCGAGGCCGCAACGCGGTAAATAATAAAATAAAACGACAAAGTAACCGTTGCAGCCGTTAGCGAACACGTAGAAAAAAAACACAAATAACCGCGCGACAAAGTTACAGTTGCAGCCGTTAGCGAACACGTAGAAAACCACAGATAACCGCGCGCCGTTACCACATCGAACACATCGCATAGAACGGGCGGTTTAGTCTCTTCGGCTGCGTCGTGGTTCCATCGCCGACAGGAAGAAAGCCCAGCAGTGAGGTACGTATGTGAGGGGAAAAAAATAGCTGTAGAACGGATAGAATCTCCCTCCCCTGCCGGTCGCTTCCGACAGGCAGGCCCAAGCACGAAGCCGACGAGCCCAGGGTGTGGAAGGAGAACGAGAAACGCCGGTCCTAAGAGAAGGAAGAAGAGCCCTAGCAATGTCTCCCAGATCTGCACAGCACCACAGACACCGCCGATAAAAAAAAAAAGCGATGCTGTGAAAAAGCAGAGTAACAGGAGAGAGGAAAAGAGGGGAGGGGATTGCTAAAGATTATTTTTCTTTTCTATTTTTTCCCTGTCTCTCCCTGACTGTGGTGATCCAGGGCGGGGAGGGGGGAGGTGGGAGTAAGAAGAAAAAAAAGAGAGAGAGAGAAAAACTAATTTTAAACCGGCTCAAATCAATGACTCATTGAAAGAAGAGTTTTCCTTTCCTCCCTTCTTCAATTTGCATCAGCTTAAGAGAGAAAAAAAAATACAAACTACCCCCCTCCCGTGTTGCACCGTCACCTTTTTTTTTTGGCTACTTTTTTTCCACCTCCAGCTAAAAAACAACCCTTCCCCTCCCCATGATCATCTTCTTCAACCTCCACCCCCCACCACACAACTACACCAGGAGATATATAACCATAAATAAATATTTTATTATTTCCCTTTTTTGTATCTGCCAAATTAAAAAAAAAAGAGGAGTAAAGAAGAGGGGGGAAAAAAAGCACCAGCCAATAGCTCTCTAAGCTGAAACCTAATATGCTGGCTTTTTTTTGGCAACTGCTTTTTTTTTTTATTATTTGCTCCTCTTTTCTTTTTTCCTTGTCTGTCTGGAGATAGATTTCCCCGTCTCTTTTTTTTCTCCCTCCCCGAAGGAAGGGAGGAAGGAGGTTGTGTGTTTTTTTTTCCTTGAAATTTTTATCACAAAATTATAATACACTCAAAGGGAAACTCACCGTCATGAAAAAGCAGTGCCTTGTCAACGGGGTTTCTTCGCCATCACATCAGGGGCTGGCAGTGTAGAAAGAAAGAGAGAGAGCAACATGAGCCTAGCTCAGCCACAAGGAGCAGACAGAGAGAGAGCACACACACAGAGAGAGGGGGGGACACACATACACACACACTCACACATGCAAAAAAAAAAAAAAATCAACATTGTAATAAAATATGTATTTGTGTATTTCCAAACACTTTAAACTTTTTTCTTTTCTTGGAACAATCAAATTTTCTATTTGCTTAGGTTAACTGTTAGCAGAATTATTCATATTTATTTTTTGCATGTATCTCTTTTTGCATACATGCATAACTTATGTAAATATTTATTTCGTAATACAGATTTTGTGGGTTTTTGGTTTCTTTTTTTAAAGAGAAGCACAAATAAGTTAAAATAAATTATGATTTATAACATGATTTAATCTATTAACCAATAAGCCAATATTGAAAAACCAAATAATATAATGAGACATAATTGTGTTGCACCTCATGTATGTAATTTTTTTTCGCAACAATTGCCACTTTTACCGATTTGCCTGACCAGTGACATGGTTTGTTTTATGACATACCATGACACATTTAGGGCTTGTACACACAGGCATCATCTTCACCATTTATTTATATAGGGTCACTGATTCCGCAACGCTATACAGAGAATTCATTCACATCAGTCCCTGACCCATTGGAGCTTACAGTCTAAATTCCCTAACATAACATACACACACACACACACAGAGAAACTAGGGTAAATTTTGATAGCCAATTAACCTACTAGTATGTTTTTGGAGTGTGGGAGGAAACTGTGAACGACCACTTACAGAGCATTATACCCCGTTCACACTGCCTCAAAAACCCGGGTTATTGCCGGGGGGAGCCCTGACGACCCGGGTTGAGGCTGAGTGTGGACAGGTCCCTTGCATCTTCCAGTTCGGATGACCCAGTCTTTTGCAGGGTTATTCCCAGGTCCGAACCGGGTAGATGCCAGTCTGAATGGTGAGATCTGGGTTTTTCAACCTGGGTCTCACCGAACACTATTGAAAGATAACAATTGTTTAAAAAAATCAACATCACAAGAGGAGCTAATCAAAGCTCCTTTTGTGATGTTGCCAGGGAGACGCAGGCAGACCCGGGTTCAGTGTGAACCAGGTCAACCCAGGATTTTGTCGTGGGTGGGAGGCTCTGTCACACGGCAATATCTCGGGTTTATATACCCGAGATATTGCCGGGGCTGCAATGTGAATGCAGCATTAGAAGCGGGTTCTAAATATTTCCTTTACCATAGTGTACTTCTTAATGAGTGCTAGCATAGAACACCATTGCTAAGGGCAATGTTTAATTTGTTGTAAAGCAAACTTTTGTCAGAAAGTGTGTGTATAAGTCCATTCTTTTTTATTACTTTTATCTTCGATCCTTACAGAGGACGCAGGAACATTGGGTTATAGAGGCTCAGCTGGAGGTTGGGCACTCTGGGGGGTAAATGTATCAAACTGAGAGTTTTCCGGCAGGTTTGAAAAACCAATCAGATTCTAGCTATCATTTATTTAGTACATTCTACAAAATGACAGGTAGAATATGATTGATTGCAATAGGCAACATCTCCACTTTTCAAACCCACCGGAAAACTATCAACTTGATACATTTACCCCTAAAAATCTGAACCCCTCCCCTTTTTACCCCCACATCCTGCTGGGATACTTAGTTCTTCTTTTAAAGTGCCCACTGGAGTTGTTCGCTTGTTTCTGAGGCTGTCATTGGCAGCCAGTATATTTAAATTTATTCCTGTCATGAAGGGGCCATCCACTGGACTGTAGCCTTTTCTGAGTGGTGTGCAATGAGGGTAGGTGCTATCCCTATTCAGCACCACCTCCTTGGCAATCTTCCTTCACAGTGGCAAACCGCTAAAAGACACAGCACCTCAGCTTGATGTGCTCACAGGTACTCGGGATGCCCCCAGGATTTAACTCTTATTGTAGTGTAAGTTTATTAACAACACTGCAGCGACAGGGCCAGAGGAGGCAGTCCAGATGGTAACGGATGGCCAGAGGTAAGCCGAGGTCAGGAGTCCGAAGCAAGCAGAGTAGTCAAATAACATGCCAAAAAGTTAGGGTCACCAACACAAAAGCAAAATCCAGAAAACAGAGCAAAGGGTCAACAACGAGAGATCCAATAACACAGGAACAGAGTATCCACTGGAACAAGGCAGGAACAGGTCAGCAACAGACATAATCCATGCTATAACTGGAAGGGAGGCTAAGCCCTCCCTGCCTGAAATACTACAGTCCAGTTCATAAATATTGGGACATCGACACAATTCTCATATTTTGGGCTCTATACACCACCACAATGGATTTGAAATAAAACGAAGAAGATGTGCTTTAATTGCAGACTTTCAGCTTTAATTTGAGGGTATTTACATCCAAATCAGGAGAACAGTGTAGGAAGTACAACGGTTTCTATATGTGCCTCCCACTTTTTAAGGGACCAAAAGTAATGGGACAAACTAAACAATCCTACATCAAACTTTCACTTTTTAATACTTGTTGCAAATCCTTTGCAGTCAATTACAGCCTAAAGTCTGGAACGCATAGACATCACCAGACGCTGGGTTTCATCCCTGGTGATATTCTGCCAGGCCTCTACTGCAACTGTCTTCAGTTCCTGCTTGTTTTTGGGGCATTTTCCCTTCAGTTTTGTCTTCATCAAGTGAAATGCATGCTCAATCGTTTTCAGGTCAGTGATTGATTTGACCATTGCATAACATTCCACTTGTTAGCCTTAAAAAACTCTTTGGTTACTTCTGCAGTATGCTTCGGGTCATTTTCCATCTGCACTGTGAAGAGCCGTCCAATGAGTTCTGAAGCATTTGACTGAATATGAGCAGATAATATTGCCAAAACACTTCAGAATTCATCCTGCTGCTTTTGTCAGCAGGCACATCATCAATAAATACAAGGGAACCAGTTCAATTGGCAGCCATACATGTCCACGCCATGACACTACCACCACCATGCTTCACTGATGAGGTGGTATATTTTGGATCTTGAGCAGTTCCTTTCCTTCTCCATACTCTTCTCTTCCCATCACTCTATTACAAGTTGATCTTTGTGTCATCTGTCCATAGGATGTTGTTCCAGAACTGTAATGGCTTTTTTAGATGTTGTTTGGCAAGCTCTAATCTGGTCTTCCTGTTTTTGTGGCTCACAAATGGTTTACATCTTGTGGTGAACCCTCTATATTCACTCTTGTGAAGTCTTCTCTTGATTGTTGACTTTGACACATATACACCTACATCCTGGAGAGTGTTCTTGATTTGGCCAACTGTTGTGAAGGGGTTTTTCTTCACCAGGGAAAAAATTCTTCTGTTATCCACCACAGTTGTTTTCCGTGGTCTTCCGGGTCTTTTGGTGTTGGTGAGCTCTCTGGTGCGTTCTTTCTTTTTAGGAATGTTCCAAACAGTTGATTTGGCCACACCTAATGTTTTTGCTATCTCTCTGATGGGTTTGTTTTGATTTTTCAGCCTAATGATGGCTTGCTTCACTGATAGTGACAGCTCTTTGGATCTCATATTGAGAGTCGACAGCAACCGATTCCAAATGCAAATGTCACACCTAGAATCAACTCCAGACCTTTTACCTGCTTAATTGATGATGAAATAACGAGGGAATAGCCCACACATGTCCATGAAATAGCTTTTGAGTCGATTGTCCCATTACTTTTGGTCCCTTAAAAAGTGGGAGGCACATATAGAAACCGTTGTACTTCCTACACTGTTCAACTGATTTGGATGTAAATACCCTCAAATTAAAGCTGAAAGTCTGCAGTTAAAACACATCATCTTCGTTTTATTTCAAATCCATTGTGGTGGTGTATAGAGCCCAAAATATGAGAATTGTGTCGTCCCAATATTTATGGACTTGACTGTAAATGCAGCCAACCAGAAGCAGGAGTAGGGTCATATGACAGCCGCCCCTCAAGCATAGTATAATTAATCTCATTAGGGTAAATTAGCCCACAGGTTTTTTTGACAGGTGCATACACGCCCAGCTGCTCTGAATTGCCTTGATGCGGCATACTAATGCACCAGGGTCTGACTGTTGCCCTAGCATCGGTCAGCTGGAAGTGACGTCCCGGTTGTAAAGGAGACAGAAGGAAGCGAAAAAACACTACCCCCCCCCCCCCCCTTGAGGAGGGGCTAAGTAACCGCGACACCCTGGCTTCCTAGGAAATTGTTTGAAGAGCTTCCGGATAAGTTTGTCAGCATGTAGACGCTTCCGTGGAACCCAGGACCGTTCCTCCAAACCATGGTTTTTCTATTAAACTAAAAATGGACTTGACCTTGGACTTTTTTAAAATCGAGAATTTTTTCGATCACAAATTCCTGACATCCATCCGAATTAGGTGACTGAGTTCTTGGAGGCTGAAGTCATCGAAACTGACTTGAATAGTTGAAAGCTAGTGACATATGTTTCACATTCTCTACAACCTGAGGAATAGCCTAATTGCAGTCTGGATTTATTTGAACTCCTAAAGATTATCGCTATCGGCGTCTGTTGGAAAAAGCTGAAGAGGTCTGCCCTGCATATATTGTATGGTGGAAGGTGAGTGCACTTGGCTGCAACCTGCCAGGTTTCTATGTAGACAAACTGGTTGTACTACTAACAATATACTTTGTGATACACAAACGTATGTTTGAATCATCATCATTAGCAGCACCTATTTATATAGCGCCACTAATTCCGCAGCGCTGTACAGAGAACTCACTCACATCAGTGACCCTGCCCAATTGGAGCTTACAGTCTAAATTCCCTAACATACACACACACACACACAGATAGGCAGAGATAGACTAGGGTCAATTTGAGAGCAGCCAATTAACCTACTAGTATGTTTTTGGAATGTGGGAGGAACATACAAACTTCACACAGATAAGGCCATGGTCGGGAATCAAACTCATGACCCCAGTGCTGTGAGGCAGAATTGCTAACTACTAAGCCACCGTGCTATCCGGCCCGGGTACTGGGTCACATACAAGTTTATTGAATAAATATCATTCTATCTATTTCCCGAAATCATGGGCAAGCATAGTCAATCTACCACGGCGGGAAAATTAGAATGTTTTTCTCGCTCCTACACTACTGCCTCTGGCTCAGGTGATGCATCACATTCCGCTTCTCCTCCTTCGTCGGTTTGTCGAAGTCGTATAATTGGATGAACGAAAGTATATTGGTTAATACTGTTTTGCCGTGCGATTGCGATCCGTACGTCACCTAACACAGCGCGTGGTGCGATCGCACAGTAAAATACGCACGCACACACTCGCATTACAACATTTAGTTATCTATATAATTCGTATTTATATTGGTACTGTTACACTGTAATTTATGAGCAGATAGTATTTGGTTTATTATTAGTTTATATAATATGATTATATGTACATTTTAGTGTTATTAAAGGTTTAGGTTATAGGAAAGGTGTCATGCCTGATATCATATTGATCCCCTTTTCATCAGCAGCTGTCCGGTGCAGTCGGCAAAGAGATCGCACATTGCATACTTTAGTTATTGATATTAGGGAATAAACCTTCTGTATGATGCTGGCTATGAAAGGAGCAGACCCCCTGGAGAGATGACCCCCACCTTTGGATTCCTTGGATTGAATCAGCCTATGACCTGTTTACCCTGGACCCACCCAACGTCTGGACCTATAGAAACAATCTACGTCATCTTTATTGTTCACTGTGTAACACTGTACTGTATATAATCATAGCTGCACTCCCCTGGCCCTCAGTCAACTCTGACAGAGTATTCTAAACAGATATACTGTCCACCGGATCCCGTGGTTTGCGCAGCGAGCGCATGCGATAGCATGTATGTATTTATCTTTTGGTATTGGCTGTACTGTATCATAATATAATAATGTATTGAATTGTTGACTATTTACATCTGCTAAAATAAATCACGTTGTGCTTTGGAAACACATACAATTGATTGGGCAATGCTTATTTGAAAACGATAGAATTACTTTAATAGGCTCCACCGGCGGATCCAGACGTCACACTGCAGTAGGTCTTGCAGGCCATCGGGTCATCTGAAAAACGAGTGTCCGAAAAAATTGGAGAGGTGCAGGTTGACCTTTCTCTCCTCCGGCAAGATGTACAAAAAATCAGGGAGAGAGTGGGTGAGGTGGAGGCCCGTGTATCCATGTTGGAGGAGTTTCAGCACCAGTTGGGAGTCGGTTGGAAGGTCTGGAGTCCCAGGCCTTCCTGTTCAAGCAAAAGCTGATGGATATTGAAGAGCGATTACATCACAACAACATTCGGTTGGTTGGGTTGCCCGAGAAGGCAGAAGGTGCTGCACCAGAGTCTTTCCTGGAAAAGTGGTTAATCCAATTTGTTTGGTACAGATTCGTTTACAGACCAATTTGCAGTGGAGTGGTCCCACCGTATTCCAACTCAGGCACCTCCACCTGTAGCCCCTCTGTGTACCTTCATAGCCAAATTTCTGCATTATCGTGACTGTGATGCTATACTGCATCTGGCTAGGCAGAAAGGGCCAGTGGAATACAATGGCCAACGAGTAGTGGTGTATCCTGATTTCACCTTGGATGTACAAAAAAGTAGGGCTCAGTTTATTTCGGTGAAGAGAAGATTAAGAGACCTGCAGATTCCATATGCTATGATCTATCCTGCCCGATTGCGGGTGGTTTCAGAGGGTCACACATCCTTCTTGGATACGCCCCGGGGTTTCTGTACTTGTGCATAAGCGTATGGGTTTCTTCTTAGAAAATATCCATGTGGATTCGGGGTGAGGTTTGTACTAATGAAAGCTGTCATTTATTGGGTCCCAGTGATTCTCCTAGTAGTATATATATCCCCACCGTATAACAGTGAGGTGTTAAAGAAATGTGGTGAATTTATAGCAATGTTTCCGGAGGTTCCCATTATATGCATAGGGGATTTCAACAACGTGATAAATAAAGCTGTTGATAGATGGCGGAAGCAAACTGATGTAGTTAGTCAATCTACGTCGGCCTTCTCCGCCTTAGTAGATGTCTGGTGCCTGAGACATCCAGAAGACGTTCAATTCTCCTGTTTCTCTACATCATATAATGCATTCTCAAGAATTGATCTAACTTTGTTTTCACATTCTCTGGTGCCGGGGGTACGTGAGGTAGAATATAAGGCTAGAGGGATCTCTGACCATTTGCCTCTTTGTTTGTCTATTGATTTTGCTATTACCAGAGGTCAGTCTTTTTTGGAAATTGAACCCCTTTTGGCTCTGCTTGATGGGCACAGGAGGATCATTGGTGACGCAGTGGGAGGGGTTTTTTAATGGATGATTCTGTGAAAGCACAGCCACCGATAGTTTGGGACGATTTTAAGGTTTTTTTGAGGGGGACATTAATCTCTTGGCTGAAATAAAAAAGTCGTCTGGATACAAGGAAAAGGAATTGGAGAAAACATGTAAATTATTAGAAACACAATATATAAATGGTAGAACTGAGGCTGAAAGGCGAGATTGGCAGCTGGCCCAGAGGGATTGGGTTGATTATGTCTTTGATAAATCCAAACGTAAGTTTCTTTTTTATAAACATGTGCAATATGCTGAGGGTGACAGAAATGGTAGTTTTTTGGCATATCTGACAAAGGTGGAGAAGGCTCACGCTGCTGTACCAGTCATTTGTGATGATAGCGGGGCTAAGAAGTTTCTGATGCCTGATATTGTTGAGGTGTTTTATAAATACTATGCTAATACATAAAAGTCACAGGTCCGGTATGACTTAGCTGCCTTACAGGCATACTTGAGTATTATTACTCCCCCATGCTCTCCGCTGATAGTAGAGAGTATCTTGATTCACCTTTCACTCTTGAAGAAATTGATATGGCTATTATGTCGTTCCCTAATGGCAAGGCGCCTGGAGTAGATGGTATACCCATTGAATTATATAAAAAAAACATTGACCCTTTTTTGTATCTAAGTTATTTCAGCCCCCTGAACCAGCCTTCCACCTGGGTACACCTCTACAGCATTTCTGCTGTCTCTTACCCTGATCGTCTGTGATGCCTTCGTTCCCAGCTCCGCTGATCCTGACGCCGTCCGCTGCTACTTTCTCCGCCTGAAGTTCTTCCTGTGTTCTCCGCTGTTCTGCTCTGAGGACCCTGATGCCGACCGCTGCTGATCTCTCCGCTGATCTCCACGTGTGGCGCTGACTCCGGCTCCACGTGCTGCTCCGTCTTCCTGATGCTGTCTTCGGTCACCGGCCTCCTCGCTGCCACGTCTGGTCTCCGACCTCCACGCCACCATCCCTTACCAACGGCGTGCTGCTCTTTCTCCTCCGCCTGCACTGGTCCCGCTGCTGTCTCCGACTGCCCCAGTCCGGACGCCTGCTGCTCCAGTTCCAGCCCCTGATCATGCTCCTCCAGTTCCTGATGCTGTCTCCAGCTGCCCTTGTAGCTGCCCTCCACGCGGCACTGCTCCGGTCCTGATGCTCTCTCCTGCTGCCGAACTGAAGCCTCTCAACGCTGCCTTACTCTCCACAACCATATCACCGTCTCCCCGGGCCTGTGACTCTGCCTCACCGCCTCAGCGTGGCTCTTGTCCTCACCGTGACTCTCCTGATTCTCTGGTCTCCCTGGACTTTCCTGCCTTGGACCCTTTACCTCCCTGGACTCCCGGTCTCCCTGGACTTTCCTGCCCTGGACCCGGTACCGGCTCTCTGCAGCCCTACATCATTTTCGCCACCTTGTTTTCATTTCTAACTTACCTTAAGCTTATTTTATCCTTAGTTTAACCTTATTTTACTGCTATTTAATTTTTGTGTTTTCATTTCTATTTAATTAATTTTTTGTGTTTTCATTTCTAACTTACCGTTAGCTCATTTAAACCTTAGTTTAACCTTATTTTACTGCAATTTATTTTATTGTATTGTACTGTATTTTATATTAATTATTCTATCTTAATTATTGTACTTTATCTTAATTATTGTATTTTATTTGCATTTTTAACTTTCTCCATTTTATTTTAATTCTTTACGGCACTTTATATTGCTTCTGCGACCGCCTTTTGTTCTTGCTCCATTCCTTTGTCTCTTACAGTCTTATCTTTGTCTTTGTCCTACTTTGTTCTGTCAATCCCTAATCTAATTTAGCTTAATCTAACTAGTTTAATTTTACTAAGTCTTTGTTTTACTTTACTCCGTCTATCCTTAATCTAACTAAGCCTCTTATCTGCTCTGGTCCATTTCTGTCTCCCTTTGCTGCCCTCACCTCTGTGTTCATTACTCTTGCCCACCCCGCTCCTTTCCTATACCCATCCTCTCCCCCAGCCCCCTTCTCTCGCCCATATCTCGCTGCCCCACCCCTCACCCTCCCCCTAACTCTATCAGCCCTGACAATCTCATCCGCATCTCCCCTCTTCCCTCCCTCCCCTTCTCATGTGCCCTCTGGAACTCCAGGTCCATCCGTTACAAACTGGCCTCCATCCATGACCTCTTCATCTCCAACTCTCTAAATCTTTTTGCCATCACTGAAACCTGGCTTACTTCTTCTGACACTGCCTCACCTGCCGCCCTCTCCTATGGGGGCCTCTCCTTCACCCACTCCACTAGACCGGATGAGCGTCCAGGAGGTGGAGTGGGTCTCCTCCTTTCCCCCAACTGCACTTTTCGGGTCATTCCCACTTTACCTTCCCTCTCCTTCTCTTCCTTTGAAGTACACTCCATCCGGCTCTTCTCCCCCATCCACCTCCGTGTCTCAGTCATCTACCGTCCCCCAGGCCCCTCCTCCCTTTTCCTTGACAACTTCGCTTCATGACTCCCCCACTACCTTTCATCTGACCTTCCCTCCATCATACTTGGTGACTTTAATATTCCTATTGACAACTGTTCTGACCCCGCCACCATCAAACTTCTCGCCCTCTCCTCCTCCCTAGGCCTCACTCAGTGGACCTCTTCCCGCACCCACTGTCTTGGTCACTCCCTTTACCTTGTCTTCTCTCACCTCTGTGATCTCTCTGACTTCTCCAACTCTACCTTCCCACTCTCTGACCACCATCTCCTCTCCTTCACTCTGTCCTCCTCCCCTGCTCCTGCCTCGCCCAAAGCCACCCACACCAGGCGCAACCTTGACGCTATTGACCATACCTCCTTGTCCTCCTCTCTTGAAACTCTCCTATCACCCCTTCCCTCCCTGGTCTGTCCTGACCAGGCGTCCTCCCTCTACAATCTCTCCCTCTCTACTGCCCTGGACGTTGTCGCCCGGCCTCTACTGTCAGCAGACGCCGCATTATTCCCCAGCCCTGGCACTCGAAACTCACCCGCTTCCTCCAAAAGTGCTCTCGCACTGCTGAACGCCTCTGGAGGAAATCTCGTTCCCTGGCCGACTTCCTTCACTTTAAATTCATCCTCTCTTCTTTCTGCTCCGCCCTCTCCCTCGCCAAACAATCCTTCTTTAAGTCCCTCATTTCTTCTCAGTCCTCCAATCCCCGCCGCCTCTTTGCCACCTTTAACTCCCTACTCTCCCCCCCACCCCCTTCTGTCCCGTCTTCCCTGTCCGCTTCTGACTTTGCCACCTTTTTCTCTTCCAAAATTGAGGCCATCAGACTGAACATCTCCTCCTCCCCTTCTCCCGCCTCCCTCTTCGCTTCACCTCCCACCAACACCCAACTCTGGTGCTCCTTCGGCCCTACAACAGGTGAAGAAGTTCGCTCTCTCATTCTTTCCTCTCCACCCTCTACCTGCCCTCTCGATCCCATCCCCTCTCACCTCCTTCGCTCTCTTTCTCCCACTGCCTGCTCTTACCTCACACACCTTTTCAACCTATCACTCTCCTCTGGTGTAGTACCCCTCTCATTTAAACATGCTCTCATCTCTCCTATCCTCAAGAAACCCAATCTTGACCCCACATCTCTTGCCAACTATCGCCCTATCTCTCTTCTCCCCTATGCCTCTAAATTACTTGAGCGAATTGTCTGCAGCCGCCTAACCAGGCACCTCTCGGACAATTCCCTCCTTGACCCTCTCCAATCCGGCTACCGCCTCCTCCACTCTACCGAAACTGCCCTGGCCAAGGTTACTAATGATCTCCTATCGGCCAAATCCATTTCTCCCTACTCATCCTCCTTGTCCTTTCCACAGCCTTTGACACCGTGGATCACCCCCTCCTGCTGCAAACTCTTCTCTCTCTCGGCCTCTCTGGTTCTGTCTACGCCTGGTTCACCTCATACCTCGCTAACCGCTCCTTCTCTGTATCCATGTCTGGTTCTTCCTCCCCCTACCCTCTCGCTGTAGGAGTCCCACAGGGCTCCCTTCTCGGCCCTCTACTCTTTTCGCTCTATACTTCCTCCCTTGGTGCTCTCATCTCCTCCTTTGGCCTTCAGTATCACCTTTATGCTGATGACATTCAACTTTACATCTCTTCACCTGATCTTTCCTCCACCCTCCTCGCTCAGGTATCTGACTGCCTCTCCACCATCTCCTCCTGTATGTCGGAGCGCTTTCTCAAAATCAACATTTCCAAAACTGAACTCATTGTCTTTCCTCCTCCCAGCCTCCCATCCCACCATGACCTCTCCATTGTCGTTAACAACACCACCATCTCCTCTGTCACCCAACTCCACTGCTTGGGTGTCACCCTTGACTCCTCTCTCTCTTTTGCCCCCCACATTCATTCTCTTGTCAAAGCCTGTCGCTTCCAACTACGCAACATCGCCCGCATCCGTCCCTTTCTCTCTCAGGAGGCCACCAAAACCATCATACACGCACTCATCATCTCCCGCCTGGATTACTGCAACCTCCTCTTCACCGGCCTCCCCCTCTCCCCCCTCCGCTCTATACTCAATGCGGCCGCAAGACTCATCTACCTCTCACGCCGCTCCTCCTCTGCCTCCCCTCTCTGCCTTGCCCTACACTGGCTCCCCTTCCCCTACAGAATTCTTTTCAAACTCCTCACCACCACTTACAAGGCTCTCTCCCACTCTACTGCCCCTTATATCTCTAACCTCCTCTCCATTCACACTTCCACCCGCTCCCTGCGCTCGGCCAATGACCGCCGCCTCTCCTCCACTCTGATCACCTCTTCCCATTCCAGAATCCAGGACTTTTCCCGTGCAGCCCCCCTTCACTGGAATGACCTCCCTCGCTCCATCCGCCTCTCTCCTACTCTGTGCTCCTTCAAACGTGCACTCAAAACTCACCTCTTTCTCAAAGCCTACCAACCATCCACTTAACCCCCATCTCCTCCACTCATTCTCCCCCCTCTCCCATTCCCTCAACTGGCTCCTCTTGTGCCTGGTCTGTTTAACCCTCCCTTAGGATGTAAGCTCGCTTGAGCAGGGCCCTCTTCCCTCCTGTCTCCTTACCCGTTCTTCTGCTCCGTGTCTATTGCATCTGCCTGCCTGGAGTTTCTGAAGTATTGGTACTTTTGTTTATTGTTCTGTACTGTTATACCCTGTATAGTCTACTGTTTGTACTATGTGCGGCGCTGCGGAAACCTTGTGGCGCCTAACAAATAAATGATGATGATAATAATAATAATAGTAATAATTGGACACATTCAGCGAGCTTTGCAAGGCAGGTGCCCTTTCCCCTTCCATGGCAGAGGCAATAGTGGTGGTGTTGCCTCAATCAGGGAAAGATCAGTTGTACCCCGAGTCCTATCGCCCGATTTCACGTCTGACGAGTGATGTAAAGATTTTGGCTAAACTGCTGGCTCTGAGGTTGAATAGGGTGGTACTGAAATTGATTCATCCGGATCAAAGGGGTTTTATGCAGAGCAAGTCTACATCTATTAATCTTAGAAGGCTGTGCATTCTCCTAAAGGTGCGGTCGTCTCCTTCAGAGAATGAAGTTGTGGTGCCCTTGGACGCGGCCAAGTCGTTTGATTCGGTGGAGTGGCCTTACCTGTGGGAGGTGTTATCCCGATTTCAGGTGGGACCGGTATTTATAAAATGGGTTAAGCTCCTGTATTCGAATTAGAACGTGCACTAGAAAGGGATGCCCATTGTCCCCGTCTCTGTTTGCGTTAGCAATAGAGCCGCTGGCCTGTCTGATCCGTCATGATAAAGAAATTAAAGGACTTAAATCAGAGCATAGAGAGGATAAGGTGGCGTTATACACAGATGATATGCTGCTGTTTTTTTTCAGACCGTGATACCTCCCTAGGAACTCTTTTGCGAATGGTTGATGGATTTGGGTTATTTTCTGGTTTAAAAATCGACTGGGATAAATCCAATGTGTTCCCACTGGGTTGGGAATGTCCAGCGACACCATTAAAAGACCTTCAATTAAAATGGGCATCGAAATTTAAGTATTTGGGGATATGGATTACTAATACCCCCTCAGAATATGTAGAACTAAATCTGCGTCCCCAGATCGAATATCTTAAATCGGAAATTCATGTGTGGAGGAAGCTTCCGCTTTCAGTTTCTGGTAGCATAAATTTAAGATGGTGGTGCAGCCAAAGTTTTTGTATATACTTCAGCAGTCACCTGTACATATCCCACCCTCCATTTTCCGTAGCATTGATAGTTACTTGATATCTCTGGTCTGGGGAGGGCTAAGGTTAAGCTCAGCTCGCTGTGCAGGTCCAGGTCCTCTGGTGGCCTTGCGTTCTCTAACTTGAAATTGTATTATATTGCCTCTAAGTTAGCTCATCTCAAGGCATGGGTTTCTGATCCTGACTATCATGATTTATACTGGGTGTTAGTACACCAATTCAATGTCAACCATACACCTTTGCAGTCACTGTTGTCAGGACGGCTTGGCTCACGGGCTCCCCCGCTCCTGATTCAGGCACTTAAAATCTGGATAGTTACTAATAAAATATGAGATAATGAGACATATCGATATTGACCCATGTACTCTTTTCTGGGGGGCAAAGAAATTAAAGGAGTTAGACACAGTGGGGGGTTCCAGGTGGTGGTCCTGGTTTGGTGTAGTGGCTGTAGGGCAATTGTGTGACACGAATCATCATCATCATCATTTATTTATATAGCGCCACTGACTCCGCAGCGCTGTACAGAGAACTCATTCACATCAGTACCTGCCCCCTTGGAGCTTACAGTCTAAATTCCCTAATATACACACACACACAGACAGAGAGAGACTAGGGTCAATTTTAATAGCAGCCAATTAACCTACTAATATGTTTTTAGAGTGTGGGAGGAAACCAGAGCACCCGGAGGAAACCCAGATAAGGCTATATAAAAACACAATTCAAGGGGGGGGGGGGGGGCGCCGGTGATTGATATAGTCCCACTGAGACTACAGGACCTGGATCACAAGGGTCTGATTTCACATATGTACTCATGCCTCTTATATGAATCCACAGTGAATGATTTCAACTACCTGAGAAATCAATGGGAAATTGGTCCTTTAACAGATAAGGACTGGGGGATGGCCCTGGACAGCACTAGTGGATATACAGCGTCATTAAAGTTTCAACAAATACAAGTGTTTGTTTTACACAGGGCTTACTTGACTCCTATTAGATTGGCAAAATTACACCCGGATAGCACCCCTAACTGCCCGAAATGTAATTCAGAGAATGGTAATTTTTGGCACCTTCTTTGGGAGTGTCCTCATATACAAACCTTTTTGGCATAGGGTCACGCGCTGCATTCAAAATACTGGAATCGAAGTGTCCCATCGCTCACCGGCCACTTGTCTTTTTGGGCTTCGATTGAATGGCAAGGTTAATAAGCTGACAAAAATGTATATTTCCCAGTTACTCATGGTGGCTAAGGTTAGCATAGCGAGGCTGTGGATTGCCCCGACGAGTCCCACGATTAAGAACTGGAAAGCTCTGGTTAACACCACTATAGTGCACAAGAGATTTGTGTACACTAGTAGACAGGCCTTGCAGAAATTTGTGGGTATATGGTGCAGGTGGTTTGAGTCTCCATTTTCACGTGTGTCCTCAAGTCAGTATGTCCCGAGTACATGAGTCCTGGGTCCCCCCTGGATCTTACAACAAATGTCAAATGCTAATTATTAAAATTTGTAATTTGGATTTCACTCATGTATGAGCATGTACTATATATGTCCCTAAACAAACTTAGCACATGTGATGCTGTAGTGTGAGTAACTCATCTGACTTTGATATTATATTTGAGATTGTTTTTGTTTTTCTTTTTCTTTTTCTTTATGTTTTTAGTTAATGTCTAACATGTATGTACCTCGAAAAATTTCAATAAAAAAAAAAATACTGGATTGGAACAGTTTGGATACCCTTATTTTAGGTTTTCTGGCTGCTTTACAATTTTTTTTTCCTTTAGTGTGTTGGCAAGAGCGCTGTTTTCCCTACTTTAAGGCTATTTTGGCTTTATTTTTTATAGGGTGCTTTTTGACTCTGAGCGACAAAAAGACAAATAGATTTCTTGCTTTTAGAATCCCAAGTTTTTCAATCTCAAAGCAATTGTGTGAGGGGTAGTATCACTGTACTAGTAAGTGTTATGAATCCCAGTGCATTCACGAAGAGCAACGGAAGTGTAAAGCAAAGTGTCTTTATTCAGGTAAATACACAAAGATGAGAACAGGTTCCTAAGGAGACTATAGTAAAAATGGCAAGAACAGGTATTATAAGTTTTATCCCAGTCCAGAAGGCACAAGGCTGTCCAGGAAAGCAGACAGAGTCCAGATATCAAGCAGAGGTCAGACAAACAAATCCAAATAGCCAGGCAGAGAATAGGCGAGGTCCAGAACTCAGGCCAAAAGGTCAGGGCAACAGGCAAAACAGCGTGGTCCAAGGTACAGGCAAACAAATCAGGGTCACAGGCAAGGTCCAATTGATCTCTCTATTCGGAGTGCCCCATATGATCATGCTTCTCTGTTTCTCACAGTTTTGGTAATAAGGTCCAAGGTACAGGCAGGGGCCATACACAGAAGTTCAATCCAGAAGGTATATCCAAAACAGCACAGGCGCAGGTTAGCAGCGGCCAGGAACAAACGGATTAACTGCACAGAGCACAGCTAGAGGCAGGTACTTAAAGCAATGCGACAGGTGCAGTTCTAATCAGGCATAATGCAAGGAGATTAACTCCTTCAGGCATGTAGAAGCGTTCAGGAACAGAACAGCAGCACCTCTGGTGGTATAAGGCACTGCTGCTAGATACAAACAGACAGTTGTAACAGTAAGCAGCCAAAATACATGGTGCTGTAAATGACCTGGCACTCTGAGCTAGTTCTACTATGCTGAAGGGATGAGGAGGATGATGATGCTACAGGCAGTGCTGCTACTGAGGGCAATACATCTACCCAGTAGGCTGTCTTGCTCAGGTAGTTTTTTGTTTGACCAGTACCGCTTGTCCACATATCTGTGGATAGTTGGTACAATGGCATTTATAGGGACTGAATTACTTTTTGACCACCCAATACAGCTGAGGGAGAAATGGAATCAAGATGGAATTTGGTAGCGTGGAGGCATTATCTCAACTAATCTGCTAAAACCTGATGCATTGATGGCGGAAATTCAATGCACATCCAATACTAACATACTATAGCTGCCATGGCTTTAGTGGTCCTCTGTGCTGGCTGTCATACTTGCAAACACTTGCATCACAGACAATTATTGTTTAAAGCTTTGCTTACTCTTCTTGGTTCCCTTCTGTATAGAAGTTTCACCCCCTGCTGCAGCCGTAGTGCGCAAGGATGCCTCTGGGGATCATGGATTGTATTAGGGGAGTCAGTTTGCATTTGACAATTGGTTGCTGCACCATCTATGTAAGGATGAAGGTGTTGACAGTGAAGACTGCATGAGGAATCTATCCATTCTGCTGCTAGCTGATGCTGGACTGCTTGTTACTATACATGATTTTCTACCTTTTCATAAATTACTTGAGTGAACTCGCTGCATATAACGTAACAGGGATTGTAAGCTTGCAAGCAGGGCCCTCTTACCTCAGTCTGTCTGTATTACAGTATTGTTTTATTACGGTGCATGTTCCCATTTGTAAAGTACTATGGAATTTGTTGGTGCTGTATGAATAGATGATGATGAAGGTAGGAGGTGCATATCTCTGCTTATTGTGGAGTCACAAAGTCTACAGATGTCTTCACAAATGTTGTCTGGGTTGGGATAAAAATATTTCCACATGCAAGAGGTGTATTTTTTGGGTTGTTTGCCCAGGCATAATAATGCACTTATCATGGGCATGAGGTGGTACCACTGGTGACTTTCCAACCCTGTCTATATTATGGTGTTGACTATATACATGTCAATCATGTAACTGTCGAACATGTATCTTTGTATCACACCCAGCAAGAGGTAGCAATGAAGTAGAATTCCACACTTTATATGCTTCAATTGTTGGGTGGTAGTTGTGAAGAAAATAGACTGTAAATGAATGTTATCTTATAAAAAGTAATGTAGGAGAAAAAAAAACCCAATTCAAAATCACATGATTTTATCTATTTTTCACAATTTTTAATTCAATACAGATCCAAATATAATGCAAAAGCCAGTTTAATCCGGCAACTTTTCACTTATAGGCCATTATGAAGCTCTTTAGGATCTATGAGTGCCTGATGTTTCCATATTGTATATATTGTATGGATAGAGATACACACTCTTCTGGTATTCAAGGGGTCATGTTTTAAGATTTTGTATTGAGACATTGTCACAGATAAAACGTCTCTAAACATTAAGAAATGAAAGCACCCCAGGAGCCCTATCAATCAAAGGGCACTTTCTCTTTGACCAACTCGTACGGAATTCCTCCAACATGGCGGCCCGCTGCCTGCAGGCTCCTCTCCCTTCGTCGCGTCACTCAGGGCTCCTATCAGTGCCATAGGATCCCCTGTCAGCTCAGCCAATCAGCGCGGACACGCAGGGCTTGCTAGTGAGACACAGGGCGGTCTCCCTGACAAGAAGACGCCGCCATTTTCGCTTGGTTTTTTTTTGCGGGTGGGGTAAAGCCGGTCTGTGCTGCTTCTGTGGACGGTACCGGGTGAGTCATGGGTTATATGTCCGATGTGGAGGTGAGGGAGAGCCGTGTGTGTCTGGTGAGACGCAGGTAGCGGGTAAACAACATGGTAATGTTGCAGTTACAGAGCTATGAATGGGAGATGTCAGTGATCCTTCTCTATATGAACCCAGTGATACGTATTCTGTTACATTATAGTCACTGTAGGTCTTCCATATGTCTTTATCAGGCTTGGGCTTCGTTGGGTGACTGGGAATGCTGGGACTTGTAGTTCCACAACAGCTGTAGTCCCCTCAGCCCTGTCTTGTACCCTCCATAGCACTGATAACAGTGGCTGTGATCGCACCATCATCTCTGGATGGTCAAATGCTATGAAACCTGCATTGTTATGGCTCCATAATTAAAAATAATTGCTATATTAATGTTACTTTCAATGTAGTTTTTTTTGCTTTGTGCAAAATTCCCCATGTTATATGGACATCCTATTGGCTGGATCTGCATATTTTGTGCAGTGTCTTCACAGTGGCTGTATGCTGTCAGATTAACCATCAAATTACATGGTTAACAGATTATATCTGGTTGACCTCTTACTAATAGGCAGCATGATTTGTAGGTTTATATTCTCATTATCTTCTGTGCTGCTCCACAGATGACCTCCACCTAAGAAAATAGGTATGTGTGTACTTGATTAAGCTCCTCAAGCCCAGATTGTAATGAGATAAAGCATTTGCACTAGGCATGGGTTTAGCACTTAATGCAGCGATGTTCTTCATCAGGGAGACATTCGGTCCACTATTTTCCCACTTACATTATGACTGACTTTGCCTGAGTGCAATAGATCCATTGATGTAAGTTTGCAATATAATGTGTGCCCAGGTTAGAAACAAACTCTGCTGCACATATAATATAATATAATACACTCACTCCCTGTAGCAGAATGGCAGGAGTCCAGTGTCTGGTACTCCCACCGTTCATAAGATTTGCTGGGCAATTCTTTATGAAGGGTCTTCTAAGAATGCCTAAAAATCAGCTTAAAGGATAATGCCTTGTCTTTTATAGCTATCTCCACCCCTCCCACACCCAAAATTTGTGCTTTTATGAGGGTGCTGCCCCTTTTGGCTATTTGCAGCTGCTATAACAGGTGGAGTGTTGGAGCATCAGGACTGTCTGTAGCATTCTGTGCTATGGATGGAATATGTAACTAATGCAGCCTCTTCATTTGCCCTGTCCATTCGTGTGAAACATTACACACAGATTTTAGTTACCTCCTCAGAATGGCGGCTGCATTCTAGTAAAGGTTCGGCCAGAGGCGATAATTGGAAAAAAAGGGTTTGTACAAACGTGGACAAAGCCGTTAAACCCCACACAAAAATCATTCTTTAGTGATGGAGGAAAAACAATTGTCAATAGAATTATGAGTTGAACAAATTAAAAAATGGTAACAGACTAAGTGGTTGCTTCTCCAATAAGTAGGCAGATCTCATCCACTGTCACTTTATCAGATATATTCAGCTCTGGAGAGATATGAGCAGTGCCAAGGGATCCCAGCTATATGTGAGTGTCAGGGGGGATCCCACAAGAAGGACTTCCACCAAAGTCCTATTACAGGAAAAGATAAGTACTCGGTACAATAAAATTTAAAGTGGGAAAACCCTCTTAATGATCAGACCCAGGGTTTAGTCTAGTCCTCCCAAGTCTACATGTTTTGCCAGTTTTTCTTTTTAACCAATCACATGAGATTCCTGGAAGTATATTATATTTATATCCTTATATCCTTAGAGAGGTCACTCTAAGGTTAGTATCACTAGCGGTTTAACAGCAGTGAATATTTTCTGTGTGCCAGATAATTGTCAAGTACCATTGATTTCAACAAAGATGCATTTTCCAGTTGCCTTTTATCGGCTTGGGGAAATTGCTGTTCGTCTATAGCTGCCAGCAGATCGATAGAGAAGAATTAATGGTGCGACATCCTCCAACATTTAAACTCTATTTTTGGGAATATATTTTCAGTAATTGTTCTGAAGAATTTGCTAAGCCAGTGTAACACAACACTTACAAGGAAGTGCTTTGTCCTGCATTCGCTGTGCATGAATGTTGTTCAATTGGGAATGTGTATAGCAGTTAATCAAAGGACACATAATTCAATTGAACTAATCTAACCAGCAGCACCCTAATATGTTTAAAAATCTAATAAAAGTAAAAAAATTATAACCAGGGCCTTTCCTGCTTGTAGCATCAAGCAGTCATGGTAAATTGATGTTTAAGTATAATCCAGATGGCTATATCCTGGCCTCTAGCACACATTTTTGGTGTACTGCAGTCATATGTCTTTTTTTCCATCTCGTTAGACTTGCTGTCTCCCCAAAACCTTTTCCACTTAATTCTTATGGTCACAGTAACAGTACTGAAGTAGGTTTGAGTTCTGGGGTGGCCTGCTGGTGGTGGAGAAAGGACTGTTCTTGACTTTATCTCTTTCTTATCATTTAGAAACTAACCAAAAGATGCCAATGGACAGATTTGAAGCTGCTTTAGAACCTAGAAAATTCAGGTATTGTCAGCAGTACTTGCTTATCAATAACCTATTAGAGGTGCTCACTCACAAAGTGTCTACACAAATTCTACCATACAGGTATAGTTTTGGTCTTTAAGTTGAAGCTTCTATTAATATTATTTTTAGATCATCTTATTATCACTTTACAGAGAATGGTTTAATTATTCACTTCAGTCACTGCTCTAGTTTAGCTTAGTCTGAATTATCTTCTCCCCACTTTAGCTAACAGATATTTTTTGGAATATATATAAACATTATGTGAAAGCCATTCCCTTCAGTGTAGATGTAGAATCTGTTACCTAGTAGTGGTAGTAGTAAACAACAATATTATATATAATTGCCTGTTTATAAATGCAAATTTCATCACTTTTGGGATGCAAAGGCCCCTACTTCAGGTAAGATTTACCAGTTGATATACCTAGATGGAAGATTCGGCTGTGTTTCCTGAATACATAAACCTCTATAGAAATGGTCATTAAAAAGCGTCATTGACCATTAAATTGCGGTGTATATTACTACAGAACTCGCCCTGCAGCTGTTCTGCTGGTTATTACGGCCCCACTTGTTATTTGTACTGTGGTGATGTGATGACATTGCTGTCTGTTTGATCACAGGCTTGTATTCCAGATGTGAGTGGCCACAAGTCAGTACTGCTTATACATATACATACACATCGTCTGAGAAGCTAAGATTTATCGCCATGTTTGTAACCAATTTCTACTCCTTTTTTTTTTTTTTAAACTAAGGGGTCGAGGAAATCGTAGCAGAGGCAACTTCAATGGAAGAGGGGACCGTGGCATGAAATTACACAGTTCGTTTGGAAGAGAAAAGTTTCGAGATAAACCCATGAATGGCATTGTACCAATGAGGTAACTTTGGCAAAAATAGTAACTGCATTATTTATCAATTTTATACAGGATTGGGATATTTTATCTAGAACGCAAGATAGTAACTGCATTATTTATCAATAATATACAGAATTGGGATATTTTATCTAGAACGCAAGTGAGAACTAAAGTCAGTCTAATTGATGATCAGCATTTTTATGGTGAGAGCAGAATAAAACGTCAGCATTGGTTTTATCGTACATTACATTTCCTGGGGTAATTGCCATCTGAGGAACTGAAACAGATGGGTCACAGAATGTTAATATAAAGGCAATATTATTCCTTATGCTATATTTGCTTCTGCTTGCAGACGGGGCATGGGACGAATGCATCCATATATGGACCCTCGGGGACGTAGAGGAATCAGAGGACGACCCCCAGGATTTATGCCCCCACTTCCTCCAAGGGAAATGGGAGAGCCTTTCCCACCGCCGCCACCACCTTTTCCTCCACTAAGGTTCTCTGACGTTATTACATTCATTCTTTTCTGCTTTGCCAATTTTACAATATCTTTATTTAATGTATTTTGCCTTTCCCTCTCCACATATAGGCGTGGGCCTGGTCATCCACCACCACCACCAGGGCTGATGGGATTTAGAGGAATGCCACCTCCTCCCCGAGGTCGGGGTATGTTACCGCCACCACCAAGAGGAAACTTTTCTCATGCAAGAGGGTATGGCCACTTATTTCTTACATTTAAACTTTATTTTCTATACATAACACTGTTATATAATAGCTGTAGCAGCATAGCTTTAGATAATGACCATATAGGTGCTATGTTAATATTGCATGCAATACTTTGTTATATTTTTTATATAAATATATAGTACACATATTTTTAAGTCGTGTTAGCTTTTGTTTTTATCTTTAATATAAACCAGTTTCCCATATAGCAACCACTTGTGATTTTATCCTTCCACACAGCTTTCCCAATGGACGCGGTCCAGCAGCACATCCTCCGCCACCTGGCCGGGGCCAGCGATGGCCCGCACCGCCAGGTGGCAGACGCTTTTAAAGAGACACACTGTTTACAATCCATAGCAGTTTTTATGTGGCCGGAGAGCGAGACCCTTTTTTTTTTTTAATTTTTGTCTTTTATTGCCAAACAAGCGTTTATAGTTGAGTTTTGAAAAGAACCTTTTCCAGCAGCCCTCATGCACTATAAGCGGCATAGAAAACTAAAATGCCAAACTGCATTATATAAGACAAATGATATCTCTTTGGACACTTTTACCAAAACACGTATTCCATAATAAAGTGTGTGGACATTGGCTGTTGCACAACAGGACAGAACTTACAAGACGGGTCAAGCATTAACATAATTATAATTCTAAGTATTGGACTTCTGTGCAACGTTTTTAAGATCGCTCAGTGTTTTTCTCTGTATTACAAGCGCTCTATATTTTAATTTAACAAATTATACTGTCATACATTATTTTTTTTTTGTACTGCTGAGTGTTAAAGCTAAACATTGTGAACACTAAGAATTTGGAATGTTGTGAATACTTTTAGAAATAGAACAAACGCCCTTTCTAGCCGTGTATACGAAGCTTGACCTGGTATGAATGTTAGGTTGTGTAGTTAGTATAACTGTAATCTGTAACATTTTAGTGGCTGTGTAATGCACATGTTTATCTGCATTACTTTTAAAACGTTTTGAAAAGTGACATTTTGTTTCACACAGATCTGTATACTTTGTAAAAACCTTCTCAAAAATGTATACTGCATCTAGAATTGTCTTTATAATGTGAGTAGTCGCTATCCTTTAGCAAAATGAAACTGTTTAATTGTATTGTTTATATAAGTGTAATTTATTTTAGCATTACTGTAAGAACAGCTCTAACTACAAACGATTATTACGCTGAGGGCTGAATTGCAAGTGAAGGGTATTGAAGCTGAGGCTTTGTACTTTTAATTTTCCAAAGCCAACAAGCAAAACATAAATCTGAAGTGATTAGTAAATTAAGGTATGACAGAATCAGAAATTATGAGTTTGATACCCCCCAACATAAACAAAAAACTGTTGTATTTTTTCATATCTTAAGAAAGATGTTGCGTTTCCTTCATTCTGAAGTTAACAATCAATGTTTATTCCGTAACACTAACCTAAATGTTTGCTCCTGCCTAAGACCATATTTATTCCATGTTTAATAATTATTATATATATTTTTTCTTTTTTTAATCCTAATATAAATGTAAAACATTTTTGACTTGTGTATTTAGTTTTTGCGTTTTATTAGCAGTCATTTTTTGCTGATGGAAGGTGTGTCTAAGCTCTGTGTTGCAAATCTTCCCCCTTTACACCGCTAGACAATAAATCAATCCTTGCTCTATATACCTGTCCATATATGCAAGCACCTATATACCTGTGCAAACATATATGCAGATTTGGTATATTAGTTATTTTATATAAAGTGAAACACAACAGCATAGATGCTGGATTGTATGGAAACTGGCTTCTGCTATATATATATATATACACACATGTTGTAGGGCATTATTTAGAACGGACGTTGTATAGAGTATCCGTTGCGTATGAACAGTGCAGGCAGACGTTCTGTGGACTGGACCAATCGCCTGCGTTCCTATGACTGTCAATTGAAGCTAGTGCGATCACCGAGGGCAGATGTTCCTGCTGCATTTAAATATTGGTTCGGCTCACGTGATGGCTGTCTCCAGTGTGTAGGTGGTAAATGCACCTTGATTACCTAAAAAAAACAATTCTATAGTTGTGGTGTGATAAAGTTTCTTTAATGTAACTTAAGTTAGCACGACTGCCCTACTAGTTTCTATTATGCTCATTCTCCGTGTGCAAGTTGATGTGAAGACCTTATCTATTGTTACATCACTGTCAGACTGAAAGAATGATGCTCTTATTGCTATTATTGTCACCCTTTGAAGCACATTGAAGATGGTATGCAGACCATTGAAGATCTTGCCACAGTCCTTTTTTTAAGGTGAGAGTGACTCTAATTTATTTTCTCTTAACTGTGTTCTCATCCTCCGGGCGTTCCTCAGGTAAGGCTTCAAGTGCAAGACATACGTTCAACTGGAAACCAAGCTACCTCTCAATCTGTGCTGCTTTGTTCTAATGACTTCTAAACATGCACACAAATCTTGCAGAACGCTACAGTCATGCATACGCTTACGTTTCTTGGAATCATTTTATAAACCTAAATGTGCTTATTGTGCAACTAACTTTCCCTTTGGAGTTGGTACTCTGCTCAGATAAGTGCCAATACTTAATTAGGGTTCCCCCTTGCTTGGCTGGGGCGATTGGGTTGGTGAGACTTTCATACTAATCATTGCCCTGCTCTATGTTTGCATTTTATAGTGGGTGAGGCACTTTCCTAAAGGGGAAGTAGGTGCAGAATGGGAGGGGGTTGGGTGGAGTGTCTCCGACTCCCCATAGGCTAAGGGACTTCTGTTGTTAGCAAAAGTCTCTACAGCTTATTTCAGAGATTATAGATCTTTTTTACATTTTGGAAATATTTCCGTTTATGACACAGGCTCCAAAAATCACTACAAAACGTAAGTGTTCCTAACTTAAAATGCTAGGTTCCTATATGTCACAGATCAGGGTAAATGGTTGTACTATATATTGGGTTTCTACACGTCTTCCATGGTGTACTATAACTGAGGGCAGCTGTATATAATGGTCTCTACCACCAATTGTTATTTATTTTAAATTCTCTCAGTAACACACCTCATTACCCTAGACAAGCAGGGTCAATGACTGGCATGATGCATTTGGTTGCAGAGCCACCAGCCTACGGGTTTTATTTTTAAGTCAAAGATGATTGCTGGCTTTCTTTCTGCCACCCGTAGGCTACATATGTCACTTCTACTTTGGGGAGGGTGTTAAGGGCCTTTTAAGAATACACTCCGGGTCAATGCAAATGCCTGCACTAACAGTGATATTAATGAGAGAGCCCATCAAACTGGACAAGCTCCCTGTGCCTATGGTTACTGGTATCTGCACAGCCACACCCAAATCTCCTGGACCTGGGGTCCAATGATCAGAGGGCGTAGCAACGGCATTGGAACACCCTGTGGAATTACCGGTGTCGGAGCTGCTTCTCCTCTAGTAAAACTAGGGTTGTGATGTCATTGAGGTGTCCAGTCCTTCTGGCTCGAATACATAGAATTGCTGATAAGGAAACACTGCTACCCTCAGCATGACATTATAGTGATTGGGATAAACTGTTCACCTTTTGCAATATGATTCTGTTGTCAAAGGTCTGCATTCCATACTGCCTGTAGCGCTGCCCCTCTACAGGATGTCTAATGCAATATAAAATGTTTATTCTGCCTTATACCAGTTTTACCTGCTATACTGTAGGGCATGAAGGAGAGGGCTCTAGGCTCACATGTAAATATCCTGATGGACACAGGGAAAAGATATCCATGATAAAGGTACACAAGTACCGAGATAACTGGAGCTTCCTCTATGAAGGCGATGCGTTGGATCCCAGAACATCTATCACATTGCTCCATGTATTTGTGTGCTCTACTATAGACCTGGATGGCTGATATTATATGTTATCACATGCTGTACTAAAGTAAAGTAGAGCAAAAATGCAAACTAATAAAGCTAAAAACATATTTTGTTGTGGACCAAACCTCCCCATCTGTGCTATTACTGCTAATGTTTGTGCAGAACAGAAAAAGGGTTATAGGTCGTGGAGCTAAGTAATGTCCTGACAAAAACTGCATTTTATAGTTCAACAGAGAAAATTGTGGTAATGTTCTTAAATACAGTAAATACATTCAAAAGATATTTACTCAACTATGGTAGTTAAATAAAGCTCCGGACCTGTAAATTAGTGTTGGACTTCTGCCCGTGAAAGGGTAAAACAAAGTCAGTGAATAAAACAATTGAATAGTTCCTGCTCAGATATCTGATAAGGTCTAAAGAAGCCTTTTAATCCAAGATTGTCTATATTACAGCTATCATGAAGCTGTTATCTACCGGTTTCCTGCTGCCCTTAGTTGTCACAGGCAGTGGTTTAATAGCTGCTCGTATGACACCATGTAGGTAAAACAACACACAAACCTTGTGTGGTCCCACCCTTACATGTGTAAGATGAGGATTGATTAAAACATTTTACTTAGCCAAGTTTACCCCCAGCTGCCTGCTGTAGATAAGGAGCTTTCACCCCAGATGTGCTGCTAGTCTCAGAAGAATATGGTTTATTTCATGGTTGCAGGACATCAGAACCCTGCTATCCTAGTATACCTACTTATGGATATATAAATTCCCACAGTTCAACCATAGGTATACAGTGGGGCAGCTTGCAGGCTTGTTTAGATTTGGAGCCTACTATGGTGCTACACACATCATAGTAACACTTAGTTTAACTCTGCCCTGAGGGAAGGAATAGACCAACAACAATTGCATCTGGAACTAACTATTCACAAATCCAATATTGTTTTTAATAAAAATGTTGTACCTGAATTTTTGTCTTTTTTTTTTTTTTTAAGTACATGAATTCTAATGGTACCAACATTCTTTATGGGCTTATGGTTTTGATCAACTTATTGAAATTATTAATTGGATCAGTTGTCTTTCAATTTAACATTTTTATGATGTGGTTGGATAGTAATAGTATTCTCTCCAAAAAAATGAAATCATTGCTCAACAAAGACGTTAATTGTACAGAGCCACCCCTTAGGAACGATTAAAGCACATGCTACAGTGATGGTATTAAGAGATTTTTCCCGGTGATCTGATTGGATCTTGTTTGATTAAATTCAATTAAACCTGTACATAGCAAATTGTAACTTGTATTGTTACACGTGGTTTTGAGGGAACTGAAGTAAAGAAGTGGAGTTACAATGGATACAGCCATGTCCTGTTCAAGACTGAAAATAATTTGTACACAAACCCATTACTCACCATTTAATCAGTGTCATCACACCTCAAGGTTACAATAATGTCCTGTAAGGCCATTAGTATAATCTTCATATCATGCTCTAGTGGCAACACTACAGCTTCTGGAAGAGATATCTCCATGTTACTGTGGTATTTGTTTCTAGCTTTCTGGATATAAGAATAACGTCTATATGTGCAGCGCTATAGGGACAGACTCTTGCTCTGAGATGAGACAAGGATGATTATCCCTAACAATTTAAATTCCTTATAGAGAAATGGATTTTCCCTCAGATACTGTAACTTGTGCTCTTGTAAGAACTGATGTATAAGAACTGATGTATTACTGAGGGACAGGTTGTAAGACTTGTGTTCACTAAATGTCATCAGTCGCTGCCTATGTAAGAACTCAGATATCCCAGCACCTAATTACATATTTCATAAGTCATCCATAGAATTCAAGTGTGTCCCCAGGAAATAGATTTTACAGTAGTAAACAGGCTAAAATGTCTGACAGCAGATTTCTTAATATGAAAGACACTTTATCTGCAATCTTCCTAAGAATTCTGTGAGTGCAACATATAGTAATTCAGACAACTGTATGTACATCCTGCTTCATAAGAAATCGCACATCAAACAGTGAAAAACATTTTTATTATCACATATTTAAATAAGGATTCACAAAGGCATAAAAGTACAATTCACGACTACACTCTCTGTTCCTCACTATTCAGCGTGTCCCATATTGGCTTTTTTAGATGTTCTGGTAGTTTCTCAACCGTAGTCTGAATAACGGAAAATATGAATTTAGTCTCTCAAAGCTAAATAAAAGGATAATACAATATAATCTACAGCGGGAGAAAGTTAAGGACACATGGGGTATACTCAACCTCCTACACACCAGCATGAAGGCCATTACATCAAGCTCAAAATAATCAATCTGACCTCCATTCTGTACAGCTGATACTTACCTTGGTTATCTCTAGGGCGACACCTTCTGGTAGATTACGCTGGATGTATTCCAAATACACATCGGCGGTGCTCCCAGTCAAGTGTTTTAACTATAGTAAAGGAAGATTTAAACCATGTTTTATGGAGTTATTTCCTCCCTCCAGAAATCAATAATATACTTTGCTTTAGCATAAAAATATATATAGATATCAAGGGACAACATTTTGGTTAATGTAAACATAATCCCCTCTAGTATTGATGCTAAATGCCTGCACAAGCTTGTTTGGAAATATTCACCCATTGATGAATCCCTACCCACAATCTAAGAGAAGTTACTTGTCATTCCCCAGTCTGACTCACCGCCAAGTGTCTGTAATGTGTCCTCATCTCATACTGCACCCTGTGCTTTTTGAAAATGTGGATTGACTTTAAAAGGGTAAAACGTTCAATCTTTCTCCTTGGCTCATACCTAGTGAGGATAAAGTATGAAAATCGTGACATCACGCAAACCAGCCAGCAACACAACAGGAAATATTATCATGTTGGACTCACCGGCTGTTGTAGACTGCCTTTACCTGCAGTCTAAATTTAAGTAAAATATACAGAGCTCTTCTAACTGTTTAAATAAAGATTCTTCCATACACTATTAAAAATTGATTGCTTAGGAAATAGAAACATGCTACCGTTATGAAGAATATTTTGGCCACTAGACAGTGCAAGGCATTATGAGCATTCATCATCATCAGCTATTTATAAAGTGCTGTACAGAGAACTCACTTGCATCGGTCCCTGCCCCCATTGAAGCTTACAGTCTAGATTCCCCAACATACACACACACAGATAGAGAGATACTAGGGTCAATTTTTGCCATTCCTATTTTTGTTAATGTAAATAGGCAGATTACAGAGATTTTGGAAGATTTGCAAAAATATAAATACACATTTCACACCACACATGCCAGATACATACACCTTCTCCACACAGATGCCAAGTTCTTTAGCTGCAAGGACTGTGAAGTATTCATAACTGTCCAGCACCATCTTGTCATGACCTTTTGCTAACACGTCTATCTTCTTGTACAGAATGTCTGGTTCATCACTGCTGCTTATCTGTATAAATTAAAATAAATAATTTTGAAAATTCTGTGTCCACTTGTCTTCACTCACCAGAAACAGGTCTGAATAGAGATGCATTTAAACAAGACCGCAAAGGTTATCCGAAACAAAATAAAATTGCATTAGTTTTGGCATAGAAAGTAGACAAATTAAAATTATTTAGTTTCCAATGAACATTTGCACCTATTGTAGTGTGTTTTTTTTATTCTTTTTGGGAACTCTTGTTATCCAGTATCAACATACTGGACTTCAATTGCCTGATGTCTCAGAGACCCTTTCTAGCTTAGCAATTTTGAGATAAATAATCATAAATGGGGATGTACCATAGTTAAAGATTAGTACAAGGATTTGTGTGAATAGCAGGCTTCATTACTGAATACTTGGGAGTATACCCCCTACAAAAGGTTGTACCTCTGTTTAATTTAGTTGTGTTGTCTAGGAATGATAAATACCCTGAATTTTCAAAGAAATCCGAGGCAACTTAAAATATTAATCATTTACAGTGTGTTATTCCTTACTAATACACAACATTTCCTAATGAACACTGACAAGGTGCCAAACAAATATTTATATATACACTTACAAGTTTCCAGTGATTTGTAGTTTTTTTAGGGGCTGGTTATTTGGTGTATATTCCTCATTAACCCCATGAGGTGAAATTATTACTAAATAAAAATAGTGATGTTTTAGTGTTAATGAAATAAATACACAATTAAAACCTATTTTTTTAAAAAAAGTAAAGGGGACATGGTACAATAAATGTAATGAATCTGTTTCTTCTCTTTCTTGCACTCTAGATAATCAGCACTTTCTGCAATTTACAGGAATTTATACACAGTAATGACACTTGATTATTACAAACATATTCTGAACTTACCAGCTTCTGCACTCTGGACTGTATGTCATTAGGGTGGGGTTCTGAGGGCTGTGTACTTAAAGTGTGTTCAGTATTTCTAAAGAAATATAGAAAGGTGTCACAAACATAACCAAAATCAACAATATTCAAGACAAGATGAAATAATACAGTAAGTGTTGGTCCTTAGCAGCTTCATGACCATCTAGGTTACACCCCTTAATGGCACTTTCACAATCTTACAGCAAGAATTAGTCTTGTATTTCTTCACCTATCCAACCGAATTTGATCAAACTATACTATTATTTTAGTATATATTATTACAATATTATTTTGTTATTAAGAGAAGAACTAAAAAGCAGGAGATATGGAAAAAATTTGTAATTCTATTCCACCACTAAAAATAGTTTGTGAAATAGTAGAGGTTTAAAAGTGGGAGTTGTATTATAGTTTTAATGAAGCATACACAGAAACCTGCAAGACAGATAAACACACCTTACATCAAAAGTAGTTTCCAGTGTCTATTACAATACTTACACCTGTCTGTACTGTGTAACAGCGCAAGCATAAAAGGGGAACGGTCTTCTTCTTGGCACCTAAAAGTGCAAAAGCGTATAAACATACAGTGGTAAAAAGCAGTAGTCTTGTAGGGACATCTATGAAAATGCAGAAAACATTGGTCAGCGGTTTCTGAAAAATGGCTGTGGCCTCCGATTTACAAATAGTGTAGTATATTAAAATATTAAAATGAAACAGCTTTAAGTTGTGCAACAACAAATAAATTTTAAAGAAAGCAGTTCAGAAAATGGTGAAAATGTTTATATTTTGACCCTTTAAAATGATTAACAAATATGCATCAAAATAGTCTGGAAACAGATATGTGCTTAAATTATGTTCCATTTTCCATTGTACAGAGCAGCAGAATGTTATGGCACCATATAAAGAATACAGGTCATATACTATTTACTTAACGATCAAAGAAGAATGTTGAGTAAATCATAAAGTGATCATGCAATGGTGCATCGTCTTATCACCAGAGCCACAAATATATTTAAATATGACAATCTCTCACGAGTTTATATTGTCTGCTACACCATTATAACTACACAGCAATGTATGAATAATTATATATTAAATCATAACTTATTTTAACAAATATATTGTGTAGGGTTGTTGTCACCCTGGACTCATAAAACACCTGCTTCCACCAGTGACTGGGGTCATTGTGTCATCAGACAGGTACAGAAGGAACAGAGATAAGGGCAGAAGCCTGACTCCAGGTGCTGGAGAACTACAGGTGTCAGCACACCCTGCCAGCAGAGAGCACGCCGAGACTACAGATTGTCTGCCCACAGCTATGGGGAAGGAGGGTAACGGGGCGCTATAATGACCATTGTGTACCTGGCATCGAGACACCTCAAAGACTCCACGACAGAGGAGGGCAAATCCTCTGTAAGCGCTCATTATTCACAGCATGACAGTCACTTCCGGCGCATGTCGTGACGTAGGAAAGTAGAGTTGGGGTACAGAGGACTATTGCGTCTGTTCTAGCCGCCAAATACCATAGAGAGGACTGCCCTCCGGCTCCACCTGCTGCGAGCCTTCTCCTTGTATCGGCCACCGGCAGAGGGCGCTGTGGCCAGATCAGCATGTGTCATAGTTGCTTTCACTTACGTGTGCTGTGTGTGTGCAGTGTGCAGTGTGCGTAACACACCTTACCATATACACGCATTTTTGCATGTTTTAATTGCCTTCTATTTATTTTTTTTAATTAATTTTCATTCTTGAACCTAACAGTGTATAAATAGAATCACTTCACAGACACAGTAAGGGGAGTCTAACCCTATTTCAAATGATGATTTCAAACTCATTGCAATGCTTAAATAAAAAAAAAAACAGCTACCAGGTAAGTTAACACTGTAGAATTGGACTGCAGAATTACATCTAGGGCTGCCAAGAGGAATTCAGGACCCTGGTAGAACAAATTCATGGGTCCCCTAAATAGCCGAGCATGCTAAAAAAAAAAAAACATACCTGTGGTCATACAATTGGGGGCGTGGAAATGCGCCATTGGGGCGTTACTAGCACATCAAAATCAGTAGGCCCTGAATTCACCGGAGCATGACATATATGATTCTGATCACATATGATGTCACCAACCACATGCTATTTAATATCACATACTCTGCATTTTATTCTTATAAAATGTACTTGGGAGTCTGCAGAGCCACGTCACACCAAGGTACCAGTGACCTGTATTTAAGCCTATATTCACTACACCCTCACCACAACAGGGTATTACAATCAGTGTCGGACTGGGGCATGAAGGGCCCACCAGGGAACGGCAACACTAGGGGCCCACCAGAGGGGGTGTGGCCAGCCATCATAGAGGCAAGACCAGACACTAGATGGGGAGTGGTCAGCCCACGGAGGACAGCTAGGACCATATAAAGAATGCAGTGTGTATCTAAAGAGTACACAGTCTTGAGCTGCCCCTTAGATTGGACAGAACAGTCACCAAAAAGGGGGATTGTCCCACTAGACCAGGCTTGGCCAACCTGTGGCACTCCAGGTGTTGTGAAACTACAAGCCCCATCATGTTTTGCCAATATATAGCAGCTTACTGCTGGAAGGAATGCTGGGACTTGTAGTCTCACAACACCTGGAGTGCCACAGGTTAGGTAAGCCTGCACAAGACTCAGAACATTTGACAGACTGTCCTATGTGTTCTTGTCACTGTTACCACCTGTGGCTGCTGGTTTCTTTAATTGTGGCTTGTCTGGATCCTGGAATATTGGGGGCCCCATTTGGAAAAAATAATGGGTACATTTAGAAAATTCCAACCAGCCCCGGCGTTAAATCAATATGACCCACAATTAATACTTAGGCCTTTCTACAGCCCCAATATTAAAGTAATAGTATTCCCATTTAATAAACCTATTTCCCTCCCTCCAGAAAGCCCCTGCAATGAATTAATCGCATTTATGTATAATAAATATACCTATCTCCCGCAAACAGGGCCGTAACTAGGGCTGTGCGACAGGGGCGACCGCCCAGGGCGCAACGCGGAAGGGGGGCGCAATTTTGGAATATTTTAGGTTAATTTGGTTAAAATTGAGGGCTAGGGGGGCGGCATTTGTCTTTCTCGCCCAGGGCACTAGAATTCTAAGTTACGGCTCTGCCCGCAACCATCACTGCCATTAAATAATTCATGTTCACATTTAATAAATAGACCTCATGCTACTCAAACTCAGCCCCACATTCAATTAATAGCCCTCAAACCACCCAATCTTAAATTAATAGTCCCCACTATAAAATTAAATTGCCCCACCTTCACTCTACAAACAAAATAGCACCCATTATTTAGCCCTCACCTACCACACACACATTACATTGCCACAAACCTGCTGTGCCATCACACATACATTACTGTGCCCCTTAATCACCATGCTGTGTCTCCTTATGATCACACTGCGCCCTCCATGTTGCTTTTGCAACCCCCCGTTATCACCCTGTGCCATGCTGCTTTTGCTCCCCCCTTCTGGCCTCCTTTCATCACCCTGTGCCATGCTGCTTTGGCCCCCCTTCATCACCCTGTGCCATGTTGATTTGGCACCCCTTCACACTCTGCCATGCTGCTTTGGCCCCCTTCACTCTTTGCCATGCTCCCCCTTTACTCTCTGCCATGCTCCACCTTTACTCTCTGCCATGCTGCCCCTTCACTTTCTTCCATGCTCCCCCATCACTCTGCCATGCTCTCCCCTTGCTTCCATTACTTCACTTACCTTTTCTATTGGCTTCCTTCTTCTCTTCTCTCTTCTGTCGTCTTCTTGCCTCCTCTCTGCGTCGCTCCTCACTGAACGTCGGATGTGATGACGTCACGCCCGACATTCAGTGCGAACTGAGCAGAGAGGTCACGTGAGTATTTTTTTTTCTTCTTTTTAAGTTTTCCGCTCCCCCCACCAACGAAGGGGGGAGCGATCAGGGGCAGGGCCTACCGGGGGATAGCCCGGGCCCCCGGCGGCCCAGTCCGACCCTGATTACAATTGTGCACTTCGTACTGTACATTTCTGTTAGTTATTAGGAAATGATCATCTCTGTAAGCTGAATATACTGTTATGTTCTGTGTAATGATATTATAAATCATGGTGATGGATCCTGTGGAAATTAAAAAAAAAAACTATTTAAAGCTGGAAGGAAATACAGACTGTAAGCGGCAGCTGTAAAAGTAATAGTGTTTCCTAAAACATGAACAGTACTATACTTACACTTCCCAATGTTTGAAATGACCTATTGAGGGAGCCGCATTGCGCACGCAGGCCTACCAAGCGTGACGACATCATTACACCTGGCCAGCACAGTGTGTCCTATGACATCGACGCTCAGTTCCGGCATCACAAAGCAAGGAGTGGGGTCATGGGGATGTGATTCAGAGCGATTCGGGCCATCACAACCTCGCCTTCTTTGCAGGGTGTAAAAGGGTGACCTACTCTACAGGAGTCCAAGAGAACTCCACAAAATTTGTGAGTCCCTACCACAAATGCTGAGAGATTATTATATGGATCTATCATGCTTTTGGTAGATATAAAATTCTTCCTTATGTTAACTTTGAGTCTTCTTTCCTCCAAGCGTGTCCCCTGTTCTAGAAATCCTATCACTTTAAAGAATACTGCCATGCTGAACTCTATTAATATATATATATATATATATATATATATATATATATATATATATATAAATAAATGTTTCTCTTGGTCTATTCTCTCCTCTGAGTTGTACCAGTTCAGCTCTTGAAGTCTTTCCTGATCAGTTTTGTTATACATACAGCCCATGCACTATTTTAGTAACTCTTTTCTGAATGTTTTGCATTTTTTATGTCTTTTTGACGATATGGCCTCCAGAACTATACACAGTATTTACCTCTTACCTGCCACCTCCACTCTCTATTCACAAATTATTTGTCTTCAGTTTTCATTTAAAAAAATCTGGTCAATCTAATTATAACGTACATCTTTTTATATTCATTGAAAAGTATTGAATTCAATTGCACTTATGATGCCTAGAAAAAAAAGAATAGAAGCAATTAGATTTAATATGCAGAAATATAGAAATTATAATGTAGACTTGATCGATATTGAAAATTAGGGACATTTTGCAGAGGAACAAAAACTTAAAAACTGTCCATGGAAATGATGGTCAGTGTTAGGCTGCTGGCCCTGATCACCAACCCACAGAACTAGATGACGGAGGTTTCACCTTTAGCAGCCGCCTTTCCCTTAGAGCTAGATGCGCTCACCGGTACTCGGATGCCCCCAGGACTTAGCTCCAGGTGTAGTGTGGGTTGGTAATACAGGACCACAGCAGCGGGCCAGGAGACTGGTAGAAAGCAGCGGGTAGTCAAACGATAGCCAAGGTCAAGGGTCATGAGCAAACAGAGTAATCAGTAAACACGCCAGAGGTTGGGGTCACGGGCTAGGTAGCAGGGTCCAAGGTACAAGCCAAAAGAGTCAGGGTCACAGGAAACAACAGGCAGGGTCCACATCCAGGCAAGGGGTCATACACAGGCAATCCAGCAGAGTATCCACAGTACAGGGACAAAGGGCAGAGCAGGTCAGCAAACTGGTAACAGGAAGCTATAACCGGCAGTGAGGCTGCAGAACTCACTGCCTTAAATACACAGATGACCCAATCAGGGCTTGTATGCACCCCTGCAGACTAATTAGCAGTACAGAGCCAGACCAATCAGGGCTTGTCCCTGACACACACAGTTGCAGGCTAATGCCTGTAAATACAGCCCCCTATATTAATTAGCCCACAGGCTGTGCCTGTTTTCGCGCATGCGCCCGGCTTCCAGCACTGCCGGGACGCAGCGCTAGGTGACGGTCGGGACACCAGGGGGCACCAGAAGCGAGCCACGGCGGCTCTGAGTACCGCCGCGGCTGGTTACAGTCAGCTGGCAAATATGGTTTGTAATGGTCTCATTTTACAATATGCATCCTCACATTCTCAGGAGTGTGAATTGATAGAAAATGTAGAATTTTATTACATACATTCAAAGCTTTCAGAAATTGTTCTGTCACATTCCCCAGCTCCTCCATGGCCACAGCCACTAGTAACTTTCCTGTCACACCAACAAAGCAAAATGTTTTTCCTACAGCACACACATTAACCAGTACCATCCATAGTACAACTAGCCAAGAGATCTGTCATAACATCAGCCACTCCCACTAAACCAGCCACACCCAGTAAACCAGCTCTCCAGTGTCACACCCACCAGCCACACCCACTTCATCAGCCACACCCACTAAACCAGCTCTCCAGTGTCACACCCACCAGCCACACCCACTAAACCAGCTCTCCAGTGTCACACCCACCAGCCACACCCACTTCATCAGCCACTCCCACTAAACCAGCTCTCCATTGTCACACCCACCAGCCACACCCACTAAACCAGCTCTCCAGTGTCACACCCACCAGCCACACCCACTTCATCAGCCACTCCCACTAAACCAGCTCTCCATTGTCACACCCACCAGCCACACCCACTAAACCAGCTCTACAATGTCACACCCATCACACATCACACATGGATGACATAGGGAGGGTCATTGTTACTTGCCTATATAAGGGGAAGTTTCTGGCCACTAGACATCAGTCTACTACAGGCAGAAAGCAGTAGGACCTGCAACCTGAAGACTCTGAGGTTAGTCCGGTGTGTATTTCTTGTATTACTAGGTTAATTGGCTTTTGACATTTGTATTAGATTGGCCAATCAGCGGTTTAACCTTATTAACCTTTTTATTCATTCTCATTGCTGCTCATCTATATACAGAGACAACAACCCCTTCTAATAGAGGTGTACACAAGCGACAAGGATAACGGGAACATACTTCAAGGATAACGGATACAGTTTCTACGTTTCGTGACACACACTTCTCCAGGATGTAACGTCCTGGAGAAGAGGTAAGTATAGGCACATTCACCTCCAGGATGAATCATACCATGAAAGCATGGTGTGATGTAGAGCGTCCTGGAGACGTAAGGATAGGCATTTCCACCTCCAGGATGTATCATACCATGACAGCATGGTGAGATATAGACCGTCCTGGAGAAGTAAGAATCAGGCGCATCCTTGTCCAGGATGCATCATGTCATGACAGCATGGTGTGATAGCATAATCCTGGAGAAGTAAGGATAGGCAATCCCTCCTCCAGGATGCATCGTACTTTAGGCCAATGGGTGCGGTCCTTACTGGGTATAAAGAAATCGGGGCTCATTCTGGAGGAGTACCACCACACACATAGGATACACCATACTGTGAATATATCTGTTATTGCTAAGCCCACTACCAAGCTACAAGACTAATGTGTACATTCTTCAAAGATATATTTTCTAGGTCTCGTGATTCTTAGGAGAAAAATTAGAAGAACAGTTTCAAGACAACAGGAGGATCAGTATGAGAAGCAAAAAAAGGAAGAGATGCCCACCTGAGGTTAGTATCTCGTCACAGACATGGGCGTCTCCGTTGGATGTGTCTGTAGACGGAGCCGGATACCCTAAAAGCTAGTTTAGATACCAATATGGTATAATGTAAGTGTAATAGTTGAATAAGTTTGGTCATTTAACTCTGCATAGCCTCTTAGTGCCCAGAGGGAAGAGCGGTCCTTCTAACCATGGTTCCCCAGAGGTTTCCTCCACAGGGGGTTTTTCCTCTCCTGAGTGCTGAAGGACGACTCTTTGTGAGTCCAGAGGCTTCCTCCATATTGGTCCTCTTATAGGACAAGTTTGTAAGAGCCACATGAGCATTTTATAATGCAGAGTAGAAAAATTACATTTGATTTAGCAGACAAACCCTTAAAAAATTAATTAAAAAAAAACAACAACTTAATTTTATTTGTCTTGTGAATCTTCAATAAAGTCAATTTAAAGTATTATATTGAGTCCATTGTGTTTTCTTTATGCATTAAAGTATCATACATACTATTGGGCAGTTGTTGGTACACTTAAATGTCATATCTTGAGGCACAGGGAGATCAGGGTGGGGGAAGGTTATTAAAAACTCGAAGGATCCTGTAAGAATATTCTGGGTTTCATGCCAAATGGTCTGAAGAAAGCACCTCCGTATTTGTTCTTTTAAGGGAACCGATGCTGTATTGCTATAACTTTGAAAAATTTCTGGGTATGTTTTTCTTTTTGAAGAGATGCCTCCAACCCGTCTTTTCTCATTATGAAGAGATCCAGAGATCATGTGTGTTAGGGGCGGGGTGCTCTGCATCCACGTGTGGAGAATTCATTTTCTAGCAACTGCAGATATTGTCATTAATACATTTTTATCACCTTTTAAAATTCTTGCATATGTGCAAGATGCCTAGGATTGCCCATTCACCACAAAAAGTTCGTCATTTGCCAATCCTGCTGTCGCAAGTCTCCACTGTCGGACTGTACCTCTCTTGCAATCTCACCAGAGATCCTCTCAAACTAACAAATGTTGGTATCATTAGCGTACTTGGGTCATCACCTGGTTTACATAAACTTGCAGCAATATTTTACTTTCAATGAATATCTTGAACAGTCCTTCAGAAGAGAAAACACTAACAGGCTGTCCTTGTATGAATATGAAGTGCACTATAGTAATTACATAACTCAGAACCAGTAATTACATAACTCAGTCTCTATGTTACATAGGTGCATATATATGTATCCTTTGTGAGCATACTAATTCCTCACTGTGAAGGCAGGACTCGGCAATAATCAGCAGGGACCAGACCTCTTGCTTTCAGTCCTCTTTGCTCACCCGCATTTCACCCAGGTCAGGAGACTCCCACTCTGGCTTGGGGACTCGCTTTGAGTGCCCATAACAATAGATCTTCACTGGGCTCACTCAGAGGTTCAGTGGCCCTGGTTCCCTCGAAAAACGTGTCCCTCATTCAGAACAATGAAGTTACACGATAACCTTAATTGCTATCTAAAAGATTCAACATTTATATTTCAAAATAGTTCTTGAATACCAATAAATAATCTTCCTATAGTTTCGAAATGAACATATTTCTACTAGGTCATAAAATAAAATAAGAGTCCTGCCAACTTGAAATAGGACGGAGCCCTGAGGAACACTTTCGGGAAGTGGGGAAGAGGCGGAGAAGGAGCTACAGATAGAGACAGAGAAGGAGCAGTCAGAGAGATAGGAGTCGAACCAAGAGAGGACAGTGTTGGAAAGGCCAAAGGAGTGGAGGGTATGCAGCAGAAGAGGGTGATCGACAGTATCAAAAGCTGCAGAGGTCCAAGAGGATGAGGAGGGAGTAGTGGCCTTTGGATTTGGAAGTTAAGAGGTCGATAGTGACTTTAGCTATGGCAGTTTTGGTGGAGTGGAGGGGGTGGAAACCGGATTGAAGAGGATCAAGGAGGGAGTAGTCAGAGAGGTAGTTGGTGAGACGGCTGTAGACTAACCGTTCAAGCAATTTATAGGTGAAGGGGAAGAGAGAGATGGGAGCGGTAATTGGACAGGGAGATGGGATCGAGATTCGGTTTCTTAAAAATGGGAGAAACTAGAGTGTTAGACCACTGACCACCAGTCTGACCAGTCCTGGCAGGTGTGGGCAATTACCTCCAACATTTTTCATTATGATTGCAAAGTATTACATTGGCCCCACCCGGCTACTTCTTAATTCCATCTGGCTGGCAAAATTTTCTGGGGAGAACACTGATGACCATAGTGATAAAACACTCCTGCGTTGGAATTTAGGTAAAGGGAGAAACTGTTGCTCTGACACACCGGAGCATTTCAATAGTCACAATGCTGCATGCAGCGTTTTGGCAGCAGCATTACTCTGTAGTTTCCAATTTTGAGATTGATTTCCCTATTTTTTCCAATGACAATAAGTTGTCCATATGTGTCTGACTTTATTTATATAGCACATTGCAATGTGCCCAGCACTTCACAATATACACTCAAAATTGGAAAGAAGCGAGTGACTGATTAATGAGGTTACACTATAATTGGTTATACGAGTCATGCTGGACGGCATGGTAATGTACCAACTTGCAGATCTCTCTATACTAACATGGAGCTGCCAAGATCACTATTAGGGTGGGCTATAAATATTTGTTATGTGTTCCTATTTCTTAAGCAAATATATCAATGGCATGCTGGGACTTGTTGTTCCACAGCTGCTGGGGAACCGCCGACAGCTTTTGTCTAGCCCAGACTTCCAGGATTAGAGGGAACACAGCCTCGGTATGTTTCTACTGCAGTTCAAATAGCTTAACTTATTTTTCCATAATGTCAGCATCTTGTTGTCATAGTTATCTGTTTAACAAAATATATATGGGTCATTTTCTTTCTCCGCAAACACAATGAAACAAATACATGTACGAAATAAATCAGACCTCACAGAAACTCCAAGTTCTTTTATTGTAAATGTTAGGTACAAACATGTCAAACAAATACTGCCCTCTTCTGGTCAAGAAAAGCTATTAAGGCAACAGTTTTTACAAAGTGCTGATCGTCATACAGTGTGTAAGGGCAGAAATACAGCTCTAAAAGTATAGTAAAAAAACAAACAAAAACAAAAACACAGTTTCTGAAATCTGCAGTTCACAATAGAAAACTAGAAGACATCCCACAACAGAGGCAGTAGAAATGCATAGAAATGTGAAAAACGTAAAGCAATGTCATCTCGTCTCTTTATCCTGTCAGGAACTATACATATGGCTATTGTCTCGTTTTTGTTTTTTTATACAATTTATAGTCACAAGCCGTAAAAAAACATATTTACACCTCATCACTGTAAAATATAACGCAAGTTAAATACTTTTATAAAATAGATTCAATTTGTCATAAAATAAATTCTCAGAACTCGGTATATACACTTTCCGATGGGGTCTCAAATCACCAAGGGCTGCAAACTGTAATATCTTCAGATGTTCCTGCTTAAACACAGGTGAGTTAATCAATGGCTCTGTAATTGTAAGAAACACACCTGGTTTATAGTTTAATGTGTCAATGTGAATGAAATTTCCCTCAAAGGGGTCACTTTAAAGGGGTTCTCTACCCCCCTCTACCATGTAGGGGCGCTGTGGAGTTCAGTTTGCTACCGCTCAGCTACTCACCTAATAATTGCTCTATTGCTATTTATACACCCCATGTAAAGCAAGCCCAGCTTGTCCCAGGCAGAATACCCAAATTATCGGCCCCAAGAAGTGTTAATGTAAATTCCATGCATACATCATATCAGCAAACATATTTGAGTGGCGAACCCCATTAACGCAGAGATTTTGCACCGTTGAAGTAGCCATTTTGTATTCTGGACCAATATTCATGAGAAAGCAGGCTATCAATTTACTAAGAACCAGTGACAACGCTGATTCACAGTGCACTGACGAGGTCCAGCTCACAAAATGGCGGCTTTTCTCTCTTCCAATACATCTCTCACTCCATCCAACACCTTTAAGTGAACAGTTAGTCTGTGGTATGTAGGCCGTACACCAAGCCTGGCTAACTTGTGGCTCTCCAGGTGTTGTAAAACTACAAGCCCCAGCATGCTTTGCCAGTAGATAGCCAGCCAATAGCTGGCAGGGTATGCGGGGACTTGTTGTTTTGGCATAACTATACATAAATATTATATTTAATAAAGGAGTTCTTTCTGAATCCTCATTAGTTGGTGGCCCTGCACAGTTGATGTTGGAGAGAAAAGGTCAATGAGATAGGTGCACACTTAACAGTCAGTAAACAGACAGAGAATAACAAATATAACAGCACAACTATCAAAAAACAGAATCACATATTTAACAAACTTTAGTTTAAAACATCATACAATATTTGTGTACCAAATACTGACAAACAAAAATCAGCACTGGGGAGCCAAAATGGCAGTATTACCAGAGATTGAGGTTGCTCAGGAGTAGAATTTTAAAGCTGTATTATCACACAGGAAACTGCTTCCCTAAGGTTGGCTCCTCCACCTAGATGGAAGCTCTGGGACCTGCTGCATGCAGACATTTTTCCCGGGCCTCTGCCAGTTCTGTAACAGAACTAACATATCAATAAAGATCTCTATCTTTAAATAGAGGCAGTAGCGAGCAGAAGAACCAATCACAAGCCTCTTGTGATTGGTCCACCAGCTCCGTCAGACTAATGGAGAAGCCCTGTGTTCAGTGGCTGCATGGACCATCCGTCCGGGGCTTCGACTTGGGAGAGGGGTCACCTGAGAAAATATTTTCATAAGTAGTGATGCAGTTTTAATGGGAGGGTGTAACTATAGGCTTTTTATTAAATCTAAGTGCACAGGTAAAGCATTGTCTTCACTTTATAACAGCTATATCATAGAGTTGCTCTTATACGCTGTTATACGTTGCCCAGGTTCCAAGAGACACATGCGTTACACACAGAAATCTATGAACGTTTGGAAGGTTTGGAAGAGAATAAAAGCAAAATCACAAAGTCTGAACCCCGTATTATGGAAGCAGCAAGCAGGTCATACTGACATCTCAACAGTAATATAGAGTCTTTAGTCCAGTGCATTAAAACCCAGTGGTTCCACGTATACTTGCTCAATTAAAATCATTTTCCACCAACCCAGGCCGCATTAATAAGACCATCTTGCTGTCCCAGGATTTTAACAAAAAAATATACTGTGACAGCTTAGTAAATCTCAGGGCGGGGTATAGAGAACTTTACTGGACAGAAATACCTATTGGCGACAGTCATTAGTCTCACAATTCACTAGGAAAATAAATCACAACCATACTCATATCCCAGTCATGTCATTAGTTCCAGGTGAATGGACATTCTCATGAACAATGGTTCAGCTAATGGCCGCCTCCACTTTTACCGGTAGCTTCCTTTTAAAGCTGATATTTGCAGAATGATCTCTTGACAAACAATCCAACCATTCAAACTGTAAGAGGGTTAATATTTATTTTTAAACCTGAGCTTGCTCTCCTGCCAAATATGTTAATTACACTGACAATAAACAGTCTGAGGCTGGAACATTCTGCCCTGCAATTCTGTCTACCTAAATAATATACAGAGAGTCTAATACCTAACAATCAGCAATGGCTTAGATGACGGAGCACATCAGTGAATCATTTTAAGTACACTAGTTAATGATAGGGATCCTGATTGTTGTTAATAAAGCTCCAATAATTTAACTGCCCCCGTCCTCTTTCCTATCCTGCTCCCATGTTTAAAAGTGCAACTGTCACCCATAGTGAAGGCAGCCATTTTGTGTGCCAAAAATCAGACTCATGCACTGTTACCAAGGCAACATGCCATTCTCATGAATGTTGGCTCATCGCACAAAATGGTTGCCTCCGCTGTATTTAGGTGATGGGTGCACTGTAATACAAAACAGAATGACTAGATATTTGGAAGGGGGCACGCTTAATTTCAGACACATCAGTTTGATTACAAAACCAGAGGTAGGCCACATGTGGACTTCTAGTTGCCGTGGATCTACAAGTCCAAGTATCTCCTGCCACTTTGATTATATAATCTCTTCATGCACCTAATTTATTCCCTATCCAGATTGGAGGCCTAATACAGTATAACAAACAATTAAGACCACAAAGCAGGACTGTACCTGCGACCATTTCTTTTTTTCCCTGAGTACCTGGTTCATGCGAAACAATAATCGGCTTCATAACTAGTCCATCAAATGAACTGAGCTGGATTGAAAACCACACGGTGCTTTCTTGTGTAGAAATGACAGGATTGTACCATTGAACAGAAATTAGAGGTACATTGATTTGTGCTATTGGGTAACTTTGTGGGCCCCTGAGATAGGCACAAATGGACCCTCGGGGGGGTTAATATTCATCTTTGGTTGAAACAAGAACAGTCATTGTCAGGCCCTAGGTCAATGTGAGGTCTATTTACAAGAGTATATGACGACACTCTATGCCACAGTAAGGAGTTTAGCTGTGTGGTCTGTTATATATAAATGGCGGTCTGATTTTGTGCTGGGTTTAATAATACCCATGTTGTCCATCTATATCCTCGCCGAATACAACGTGTAGGAGAGCACAGCTCAAACACACCAGTGTGAACAATTTTAAACCTAGTGCAGAATGGGGACATTACGTAAATAAGATATAACTATATGTAAACATCAAAATGATCACTTTTTCACAAATAAGATCTAGGTTAGATCTGATAAACAGCCCGAGTGGCAGAAAACTGAAGAGGGGTATATAAAGCTATAGGTAGCTTGAATTGTAAACTCACACTTTCTGATAAGATAGTTACTGAGTGGGGAAACTCAACATAAAATGGAAAAAAAAAATAGTTTTGGGTTCAGTTTGACGAGAACACATTTGTACTTTACATTCAATGCAACTCTGCCACGTCCGACAGGGTCCCGACTCCCTCTCTTGGTTCCACAGAAGACTCTAGTACTCTTCCCCTTCCACACCCACAGGCCGAGTGGATAGAGGTGAGTGGAGTGCGCAGTGGACCCATCGGTAACACTGGTGGATCTGACGAGCTGAACGTGGGACGTAAGAGTTATTTTTTTTTCACCTATTCAAACTTCACCTCAAACTTAATCTTTAGTTATCCTTTAAGGCAGAAGCCTAAAAACAAGTATAACCGCATCAATTTTCCCAGGTAAAACTGCGTCCAGGTTTGCAATTTTGGCTCCAAACTCACAGAGAACATTACCAAAAAAATGACACACTTTAAGTAACCCCCTAACATTACAACAATGATTGTGCATTTAGTCAGCACAGTTAAGTGAAAAGCTGCAAAAATGGTTCTGAAAGTCAGATGTCCCTAAGTATATATAATGCTTAATCTATGAACACGTTGGCAGTCACAACTTGTACAAAATAACCTATTTACACAATAACTTGTCAGAAAGTGTCAGTTAACCTCTATTTTCACTCACTTGGATGGCGCTCATGTACGACTGCTCATCTACTTGTGTGAATTAAACGTATGCATGCACCTTCACCACAGAAACTGTTTGGGAGACTAAAGTGTACCCATCGCCTGCACAAGACAGAGGCAGCTATTTTGTGGGGTGGAGCAATGTTCACAAAAATGCTACTTTTCTGTCAACAAATTGATGTCATCGGTGGAAGGGTGCAATCTAATGAATCAGACTTGTCACTGGTTCAGGCTACAAAATGGCTGCCTCTACTTTAGGTGCTATGGTTTTCACATGGACAGAATTGCATTTTAATTACTTTGTAAACAGCTTAAAAGACAGCACACAGTCATTGTATATATATAAATTTTGTGAGTGACAAGTAAAATGGTCCATTCCACCAGAAAGCATACCTCTTTGTATCTTCATCAAATAAATTTGGGTTAGTGGCAATAGGGCATGTAAAAAGACATGTTTATGGAGTCCACCTATCAACAAGTAAGAATCCCAATTCCTTAAGAATAATCCTACTCGTCTATTTGAATTTGTGAGGGGAAATAGAGGCTTTTCCTGTCAGACAGTCGGATTGGTGGCCAACAACTACACCAGGCTACAAATCTGCACCATCCTGTAGCAGATTAGCATCCTCATCATCCAAGATTAGATCGGAGTGCATTACTTCTGTCTCCTCCAAGACATCCTCTAAATCCTGGGCCACGTCGTCATCAAAATCCTCCTCCATGGTTTTAATCAGGCTGAAGTGATCGAATGGCATGACATTATCAGCGGGCAGATTAGTCCTCACTATGGTCCTTGCAATAGTTTCCGCCATCTCAGCTGCTACGGCAGCTTTGCGAGATCTCTGCCTCTGCTGTTCCTCCTGCTGTCTGTGAGTCTTCATATGCGCATTACGACTCTTGATCTTGTAGAAGACCCTAGATGAGATGGTTAAAATATTGTTACATAGGGTGTAAGTAAGTTCTGGTACAGCATTGTAATAGTATGCCTGAGGAATGGCTGGTAGCATAAAATATGGCACAGTATTTGCAAATAGCCTTTTCTGGTCACTTTTTTGTCTCTTCCTTAATGGAATGTATGAAGACCTACAAGCTAATTCAGGGAATATCTCAAACTCTATATGTTATGGAGCAAAGCTGAGTTATAGTTAGTTTTAAATGACATGTTAAAATATGATATACCGGTTACGCCTCCTCTTTAAGGTGGACCCGTCACTAGAGACTCTAGCGTTATCATTTCCAGCTCGCTGTACTCTCTCCTTTGCAGGCTTCCTTCAGCTCTTAGAGCAGAAGTAATAATTCTAGAGGACCTGGGGACAGCACCCCTTTCACCCACATGCAGTAGTGGCAGCCATTTTGTGGGTGGAACCAACGCAGCCTGTCATCAGTAGCGGCAGCCATTTTAATGTAGCCTATCAATTCATTATAAATTAGTAGCAGCGATGGGACACAAAGTTGAAGCCGGCATTATGTGGGTTGAATCAGTATTGGAGTGCAGCTTATACATTCACTGGGAAGTTAGTGATATCACTAGTTCATAATGAGTATGTGTATTTGGTCCATTCCACAAAATGGCTGCCTCCACTGTGTGTTAAAAGTGATGAGACAAGAGTTCAACAAATAAGTTTATACAAATGTCTGGTATATAGTGCAGCAATGCGAATTCATTTCAATAGACTCAGATATTGCCAAAAATTATTTTTTTTGTACAGAATTCCTAGTGACCATCGAACATGACCATTAAGAAAACTTTTTTCTGGGCGTAACTTTCCTTTCAAATACCAACTCCCTCTATAAAGAAGCGTTAACAGGGGTATAATAAAGTACTTCCTTACTTGCCACAAACTTTACATGGAAATATTGAGGCCGCATCTGTTTCCCCGCTAGTGGTGCTGTGCGCAGGAGAACTCTTCACAGAACAGTATCCACTCTGAGCGCTTGACTTCTGTCTCCCTGTGCCTGCCGCTGGAAACACCTTGCTTGGGGCACTCGTTCCGCCATGAATACGCGCATGGCCATTCAAAGCCTGTTTAGAGCAGAAAATCTGTAAATGACAAAAACAAGTTATGGATATTTAGCGTACTTACACAACAAGACTACACAGCCAGCTGGAGAACTTCCAAAGTGACTGACACTCATCATCCGATGACAAACTTCCTATAGATTCTAGTTACTAATGGGGTCATACCACATCAGATCACCCAAAAAAAAATGAAATGTCCACCACCCATCTCAGATTTTTTGGAAATTTTTTTAGTTAAGAGAAGAAGTCAAAACAACTATTTCTGCCAAATATCTCGACTGTCTGACAATTAGTTGATTAAATATTGATCTTTCAATTTATTAAATATTTTACTAATCGCGGCTTCTTTATCCAGTTTATTTGAAGTATTACGGGTTAGTAGTATTAGTAGGTATTGCTGCCTACTAAGAGGGGTAGGAATGTACTGGAGACTCCAACTAAGAAAGAAAGTTTCCCTCCTGTATCCACGCAGTATAACAGTGACCACCAATTGCCCCGTGGCATTGTACAGTGACTCTGCCGGCAGTATTACCGGGAATCTTGGACGATTTGGGTCTGGATGACGACCTGCTTGGAATCAGAATTAAATAGAAATAGAATACAGCGATGCCGGGGGGAGTGACAAGCACACACACACAGAAAAGGTCCTGAGAGTTGGCCCACATCATTTTTAGATGGAGGGAGGGATGGGAGAAGCTTTACTTTTAAGTTTGTTTTATTGTTTACCCATTTATTGACAGATTCGTTTTATGTTTTGGAGAGAGTATGTTTCATTGAGAATATATTTCCACGTTTAAGTCTAGACAAGCAAACTTTACAGATAGCACTTTCTTTTGGTAACATATGTGAATAAATATCTTTTGATTTAAGGTCTTTATATGGAGAAACTAGGCAACAATCAGAAATAATATACCTTTAAATGATTTTTCCCAGAGAACTTTTAGGCAATTAGTGCTACCCAGAGATTTATCCCCAAAATTAACCAGTAAGTTCTGTCGCGTTTGGGGATACCACGTATGTGTACTTTGTACAAGGTCTCACGCAGTAACGGAGCCCAGAGAAAAAGGTATACAATTTACTTTTCAAACTTTTGTGTGCCTGGGACTGAATCAAAGAAGGATTCACGGACACAGCGCTGCTACCGTCGGCTGTTACTGGCTAATAGGATGGCGGACCCAGAACTGCCTCCATGTTCCCGTGCAGTTTGTAAGCAAGGCTTTGCTGAAGTCTGAGCCGCTGGATATTTACAATAAGCGGACAGGAAATGTTTAGTAATCGTCCTGCTTTTTATTTGTAATCCACCATGTCCAGGTGGCCATTAAGCAATTTCATTATTATACAGTGATTAGCTCTGACGAGACAAATGTCCCTTGTTTCTTATAACAGATACAATACTTTGAGGAATTCTCATGGAGGGGTTGGGGAGAGGTACATTTTTTAAGAAACCAATAAACAATCCCAGGAGTGGTCGTTGGAAGTTGCAGTCCTGTCCCTTAATATACCACTGGAATAACAATATATCTTCTAACTGCTCCTCTACATATCACACCGTGCTGCTGCAGACACACTGGGGGTTGGAGATAAGAGCAGATGTACTTACAGCTCCGCAGTTTCCCATCTCACACACAAAGGAGCCAGCAGGGGGGGCGAGGTGTGCGCTGACAGATTGGTCCCGCTCCGCTGGGTGCAGTAGTTCTGGGGATTCCTGTACTTGCTCGCGGTCTCGTTCGTATTTTCTGTCTTCAAGATTCTCATCCTCGAACGCATCATCAATACTAGTCTATGAATTAAAGTCCAACTTCAGTTACGTCTACATCTATTGCACTGATCTATATCAGAGTTATAGGTCTAAGACTCCTAATACCGCAACAGAAGAGCCCAGTGGTGCACAGCGGAGACTGAAGAGTTAAAAGAGTGTCATTAAGAAATTCTCAATTAATCAAAATATACACAAAAAAAACCACTAAAATACTGTTCACAGTGGTGCTGAGATGTCACTGAAAATCCCCCACGTATCGGTCTTTTTTACGCCATAACCCAATCATTTAAAGCCGGGTTTCTGCACAGCCCCTGAGTGATGCAAGGTAGAGAAGCACCACCATCCGAAGTAATTGATTGTTTACGTCATTATTTACTAAGTGAAAACAAAGACAGCATGCTAGGGATATCTGGTTACGTATAATAATTTCATGCATGTTTAATTCTGTATTCTAATAGCCGATGGTGAAGAGGCCAAGTTTAAATACAGTATGTTACTAAGCATGTGACTTTACAATGTAAATAGGCCGCTTCCTATTTGGGCTTCAGTTCCGTTAATAAACAAAAAAATAAAGTTACAATAAAGTACACACAAAACAATACACACACAAAAAAACAAACAGCAGTATATATAAAACTTATATATGCTTCTTTTTGAACTTATAATAATTAATAAACTTTTTTCAGTTTTCTAAATAAAGAAAAATTATTTAAACAGCACGGCAATAAAAATGCTTTATTCCAAGAAGTTTTCACTGCTTGGTAAATAGTATATTTACTATTTATAGATACTAGTATATTTTCCCTTGGTGCATCCAGATCTAGGGGTAGTGAAACAGGGGTGATCTCTGTCCGTAATCCCTCTAGTATATAGGGCAAAGCTCTATCACCAGCAAAAACCCTGTGCTTTCACAAGCAAAAGGGTTTATTGTCCTTTAATAAACAGGAAAGGATCAATAAAAATAGATTTATAAAGTACAGAGTAGCATCTGAAAGCTTGCTATTGCCATTATTTGTGTGTGGTTTGAGATTGTGATATACCTACTATTAGAATACAAAGTACTTCCTGGAAGTAGTGCATTACATTTATATAATATAGTTTTAGGATGTGTTTTCATTTGTTAAAACAAAACCTACAACATAGCACAATATCGTTAATCACAGCTAGGGCAGTGACAGAATGGTTTGTCACCGAAGCTGATCGCCCCGGGACACTTTCCAAGACGCTTCTATTTGCAATGTCACAGGGGCCAATTCATTTCTTTGACCTGCCCTGACCTTCCCCCAGAGTGATCAGACAACTTACTGTATCATCCTCATTAAGCTCCACAAGCCGCGTCCTCTGCCTGCGGCCCATGTGCAGTATTTTTTTCCAGGTATAATAATATTCTACGCACTGTGACAGAGTCTTTGTCTTTATCTGGAAGACAATAACATTCAATCATTGAAACGTCATGCCGTAGATTTCCTTTACTGAAATGCATTTTTTTTATTTGTCACGTATGGCCGATGTACACCTCGGGGGTTACATGACTGAATGAACCAAAATTCGGTAAGTCAGACTATTTAAAGTGTGTTGAATTGGAAGTGTTTTTGGAAACAGTGATAGATCACATAAAAAACATGTTCAAACGAGGGTTGTTAAGAATATAATAACCGTATAAAAGTGTGTAATGTATTAGTTTATATTTTTACAATTATACTTTAGGAAATACTTTTTGTTTTTTTTTAATGTAAACCTGATACCAGCACATAGTGGAGGCATCCATTTTGTGGGTGGAGCCAGTAAACAGCCTATCAATTTGCTAGGAACCTATAATGTCAGTGAGGCACTATCTGACTTATACTCATGAGACTACAAAGCTAATAAGGCTTCATAATGAATTTACTGGGGCAGTTATAATTTGTAAAATAATGAGGATTAAATGACTGTATATAAAATTTAGAGTAATGCATCAGATTAGTACTAATGCAATTAATACTCCATACCTACCAACATGTTTGTCCCCACTAGCGGTACAGGGGGCGTGACCACAGCAGACGGTGGGAGTGGCCAAACCCCAGAGGGCTGCCTAGTGATGTAAAGCACTCGGCTGCCCATTACATACCTACCTTACTCCAAACCTGACCCCTGGGTAGGACAGCGGAACAGAGCCCTAAAACTGGGACTGTCTCGCTGGAATCGGGACCGATACATCTGTAAACGAACCAATACTGTCACAAAGTGTGGCAGTGATTCAGCTTTGTGCTACACTTACAGGGGCTCATGCTGATTTGGAAGCATATGCGTAAAAAAAAGGCTGCACATAAACATTGACCCCCATATACTGACACATCGCAAGATACACCCAGCTCTGCACCTGTAGTATATTTGTCAGGTTTATGTCAGCTACACTTACATCCAACCAGGCCAGGAAAAGTTTTTTAACATTTGATTTAATAGTGAAAAAACGCAATTTGCAATTTGGTTTGATTTAAATAAAATAAAACCCTCTACAATACAGCAGGTGTAATCTTCCTTCTCGTGTACAAATGCAAGTTGCAGAAATTCATTCTAAAATACGACCATAAAACCATATACTATAGGCAGGACCAATGGAGAAAACACCAATCAGCTCCAGAGAGGAATCTGCAATCAGCCAACCAGATGCGGATAACTAGTGCTGGTGGCTGCCATCATTATCATCAGTATTTGTGCCGACCCACAGCCAACCACAAGCGATACAGCTGCCGACAGGCGTCTCCGCCTTAGTTCGTAATTACCTGAACACGCCCTTACTGTACTCCGCCTACTGTAAACCGCTCCTTCCCTCCCCCGTCCCGCCTCTCCACAGAAGGGAACGTACCAAATCCGCATGGACGTGGGTGTACTCCTTTCTGTGGACATGTGCAGTATAAATACCAATATTTCGCGCTAAGCAATCAGGTGTACTCCCCAACGCAGCATGAGCCCCATAATGTGTAACACACATCACAGGATCCATTACCCCATACGGAATATAGACCACGTCATTGTTTTTACCTGTATAGTTAGATATCACTAGAGTTACTCTATGGATGAATCAAACATATTTTTAAAAGTCATCAGCAGTTCAGTTACTTGTATCAGATCAGCCCTTGTATCCCGTTAAAAAGTATATATTTTATTCCATTATTATTTTATATATATATATATATATATATATATATATATATATATATATATATATATATATGTGTTTAGAATATGACATATGCTAATTATCATGCTATTGAGTATCAAAGCCCTTGAATTGAGGCAGGTGCCGAAACATTACAGCATTTCACGCCCTCTTCCTGAACGCTGTACACTGACCCCAATTGTACAATGGTTTTTGTTGCTTCATCGTTTCCTTTCTTGTGTACATTTGCTCTATGTCTTATGTAACTTTATTTTTATTAAAATATAGATGAAAAAGGCCCAGTGTCAAGCAACTCAAGGTTTCCAGGTGCTGTGGAACTACAAGTCTCAGCACACCCTGAAAAGCCTGAGGATGCTTACGCTTGTTTTATACAATGTATGTTTATGAGTAATACAGGACATGTAATCCATACAGATAAGGTAGAGGGGAAATTTACCATCTTTTGAACATGGAAGAAATCTTTGTTGCAGGTATTTAATGCTTTGTTAAAACTCTTCTTCTCTGTGCTGGTCCAATAGTCCGATCCTGCAAAATATGTATAGAAACAATGATAATGACATTGTTATTTTGCTGCCAATAAGAGGATTGGGCACTGCCAGATCTGTGCCTGGGGCTAATGTCTATATCCTGTCTGTAAACGTTACAGACTTTTCTACCTTTAATTAGCACATTTATATTGACTTTGCAGGGCTGCATTACAGCACTTATGATACACAGTAAAAATGTCACTATGATGATGCAGTTGGAGACGTTAATGCCTAATAATGTTTATGACAATTTATTTATTTTTTTGAGTAAAAAAAGCAGAATACCATCAAGAGCGGTAGGACAGGAGAGCTTTTTCTTTCTGCAACAGGCTGCACAGGCAATGGGTCAGGCTGGAGTAAGAAGGGATAACTGGGAAAAGCAGAGGCCCACAGGATAGGGTGCCAATGAATGGGGGCGTGGCCCGTCTACCAAAGCTGTGTGGCCAGCCTGCAGAGAAGGCGTGGCCAGTCCAGTGTAGGCGTGGTTAGCACCGCCCTCCAACCATCTCCCTTCGTTATAGATGTGTATACTGCAGTATTCGGTTAGGCTGAGCTGTCTAGATTCAAGGAGGAGCACAGAAGGAGAAGTTGAGATGTAGTACAGGGGGTGGGACTGTAAGGCAGCGGGCATAATGGCACACCTGGAAAATCTGACACCGTGTACATCTTCTCAAACTAATGACACTGGACTGCACAGGGTATTTTTGAAAAGGTAATGAAAGCAAATAATAGGCAAGTGTGAGTGATTGACAAAGGATCTGAGTCATTCAAAGTGTCCGCTCAGACCACACCCACATTCTCACACGGCCACACCCTTGAGTCTGATAATCAGGACAATCCTACCGATACAGGGACTGTTTGGGGGTATACAGTGGAATCAGCTACATTGTGGACTAAATCAATATTCAGTCTGTACTCAGATATCTCTAGGATTATGTTTAGTACATTTTCTTTTAACCATACTTGCCAACTCTCCCTGAATGTCAGGGGGACTCCCTGAAATAGGGGTGATCTCCATCACTCCCTGAAGAGTCTGGCATTCTCCCTGAAGCTGAGCCAGTACAAGACGTGGTTGGCTTCGCCATCTGTGGCATGATGACATAGTTCAGAAATGGTGTCCTATGTCCATGTATTGATGCCTATGGAGGTGGCCATTTTCATGGAGACCAAGATTTAATCAAAGACTGACAGGTAAGACAACATGACTTCAGTAATGGAGACAGAAATGTAAAAGACGCTTCAGTCTCTAGAGATTCATTAGCTGCTTTTCTTTAAACGCATAGTTGCCTACTCTCCAGGAATGTCCGGGAGACTCCCGCATTTCTGGGAGACCTCCAGGGAGAGCAGGGCAACCTCCCGGTTCTCGCCCCCCACAATAGATAAGTGGCGGGGGGAGGGAGGTCATCTTTGCATTGCTGTAACTGGCCAAAATTGTGACAATTGTTTAGGGGCGATTCGTCAAGCCCCGCCCCTGCACACCCACCTCGCTGGGATCTCCCTGAAGCCAACGAGGATAAGTTTGGCAAGTATGCTTTTAACCTTTCGTATCAAGTTTCAAAATAGGTTTTTTTCAAGAATAACCTGTATCGTGGCTATAGTTAATTTGGAGGATTATTCTTCCGTCTATCTGCTGGCGCTATATAAATAAATGTTGATGATAATGATTTGACAACGATAAGGCTTTAATGATTATCTCCATCTAGCTAGTGTTACGTTACCTCCATTGTGCAATGGAATCTACCATCACACAGATAATAAAAGGATGAGGTATTTTCTTTATTTCAAAGAAAAGAGGAAGCCTGCGTTCAGCTTTTATGTAGACCACTGCAAGATTGAGTCATGTAGGGTCAGTAATACCAGGTCACTAGGCGATGAATAATAATATTGTTGTGGTTTGTGTTCTGCTATGTGAGAGCAGTGTGTCGGAACAGTTACATGTTCCTCGCCCATTTCAGTATCTATTGTATGAAATATAATTTACCCAAATGTTTTAAAAGATAGCAAAACCAAAAGGAAAATATATACCTACCATCCCACACTTTCCATACAGTTTTTCCATGAAACCAATTATTGAATAGATATTCTTTTCAACAAAAAGGTCAGTTAACTCCACCCTTGCCCTCTCTCATTGTTATATGCAGTCCCTCCTTTTTTTTGTATTTGAACTTTGTATATTCAACGGACACAAAGAACAATTATAATTGGTTCAAACTTACAGTTGTAAAAAGAACAAACGGTACAAGGTCCATTTATTTAAGATACAAACGGGGCCAACGGGGGACAGAGGTGTGGACAACTGAGAGAGGGGTGAGGAGGACGGAGAAAAAAAGGATCATGGATAGTTAGTGACTACAAGTGGAGAGAGGACTCATGACAAAGAGAGACCTGTCCTCTAAATAAATGGATTTGGCTAAGTTGGAAATAAATAGAGAAGGAAAAATGGGACTGCTAAACAGGTGGAAGTAGGGTATTCCTGTTTTCCCTAAAAGCCATGGAGCCTATAGATTTTGGGGTAAATTTATCAAGCTGCGAGTTTCACAAGTGGAGATGTTGCCTATAGCAACCAATCAGATTCTAGTTATCATTTATTTAGTACATTCTACAAAATGGCAGCTAGAATCTGATTAGTTGCTATAGCAACATCTCCACTTTTCAAGCCTGCAGCTTGATACATTTGCCAGCTGGACTATCATGGAGGTTGTATGTGATCATTTCCATACATGCCACGTACCAGAAATGTTTTGTAACCACAGAAGGGGGCGGGGCCATAGATGATTTGGCTGCTGCCAGAATATGTATTACTCCCAAGAAAGGAGATTCATTCATGGATCTTTAGGAATTGAGACTTCTATCCTGGAGATGGCAAGTACCCCCTTTTTTAAATCATGAAACAACTAAATCTACCCAAATGATTATCAATGAGCTGTGCTGGACTTGTCTACACAAGTTCATTTGAGTGTTTTTTTTCTATTAATTGTGGGCATTTCCAGGTGTAATGTAACCCCTACTGTGCAATCTAAGGATATGAGCAATCACCTCCGTGGTTTGTAGCCATATAATATTACTCTGCCTCATCCTCTTACATGGTCGCAGAAGTAGGGTTGTGCATTACTCCATCTACAATACAGTATATAGAATATATGCAGGACCCACCTTGGTTCACCCAAACCAAGTTTGATTCATCCCCACTCGCCAGGCGGCAGACAACACAAGGCGAGCCATTGATGGTGTCCCTCGACGCTGAAAAGGCCATTTATGAGGTTCCCCCTTGCTGCCATGGGCTTTTAAGGTCGCATTTTGTGCGGTCTGGCATCCCTTTATTTTAATCCAACGGCTAGTGTACTTGCACATCTTCTCCTTTCGCTATCGCAAACGGTACTGGACAGAGTTGCCCACTCTCCACCCTGCTTTTCGCCCTGATAATGGAGCCTCTGGCATTGCGTATCCACAATAATACGGCCATAAATGGGATCCCTGCGGGCGCCTCTGTCTACAAGATCTCTAAGTACGCAGATGACATAATGTTAATGATCACATATCCCCTCACCTCTCTCCCTTCCACTCAATCGGAACTGAGTGCATTGGGTGCGGTATCCACTTCAAAATCAACACGGATGAATCTGAAATCCTGCCTCTTAACTTACCTCCTCAGATCCTTGACACTCTGCAACGCCAATCGTGCTTTCGCTGGCAACCTGATAGACTCAAGTAGTTGGGGATCTATCTAAGAGATCTTTATAATCAGCTCTATGCCTCCAACTTTCCCGACTGTTCGATTCGATCAAGCAGGACCTCGAGACCTGGGACAAATTATACATCTCCTGGATCGGGCGAATAACAGGAGTGAAAGTGAACCTATTGCCTAGAATTCTCCACTTGTCCCAGACCCTGCTGGTCTACGTTCCCTCTTCGGTGTTTCAGACCCTACAGAAACAGATAGCCCATTTCATCTGGGCCGGCAGGCGTCCTAGAGTGCAAGCTTGTACGTTATATGGTCTGGCCTCAGAAGGAGGACTGGGACTCCAGAACATTTCTAAATACTATGTGGCCACTCAACTTACTTAATTGGTCCTTTTGTGCTCACTACCTGCAACAAGACCCTGGGTTAATATTGAGGGGAACTTTTTACAGCTGCTTTCCCCTTATACTCTTTTGTGGATCCCTCTCAAACATCGACCTTCCCTCTCATCACTCCCCTCCACTACCCATTTTTCTCTTCAGCGTTGGGACTATAGCACCCGCGCATTCTATCTATAAAAGAATCCTGATATCATGTTTCCCCTCTGGGATAACCCCGCTTTCTCTCCAGGACTACAACATTTCACTTTTCAACATTGGTTTCAACAAGGTCTTTGGTTTCTCCCAGATATAGCACCCATGCTAATTTTTCCTGAATTAACAGACCTCTTGTTACGCTTTAACATTCCCCATGACCGTTTATACCAGTATCTTCAACTACGCCACCTCTACCATTCGATCCCTGCATTTAAAAGGTTTTACCAACTTTAACCCATTGATTCCTTCTGTACCAGCAAATCTCTTCCAACTGTATTGATTTACACTTTTTACAGTTTATTGGTAGCATTTTGTCAACCGACCAAAGATCGCTACTAGCTCCAATGGCAAACAGACCTGGGCGAGGAATTATACGTTTCTGAATGGTCCAAGATCATGACGCGAGTTTCTAAGAGCTCCATCTGCGTGCGCACTAAAGACAACTCATATAAATTATTCTATAGACGGTACCTGGTCCCCACCCGCCTGCATTGCCATTTACCCCACTTCCTCTCAGCTCTGCTGGAGACTCTGTGGCCAAGATGGCTCGTTCCACCACATATGGTGGTCTTGCGAGGTTCTGGCAAAAGGTTTACAATCTGATCCGTAACGTCACCACTATGATCCTACCTTCCTGCCCTTCTTACTCTCTTCTACACAGACTGATACCAGACACTGATAAGTACACATTAACACTTACGGGCCACATACTTAATGCCACCAGGTGTGCGATAGCAGCGGCCTGGAAACAACCTGAACTCCCTGCGCTCCCAGAAGTGATCAACAGGATCTGGCAGACATACAGCTCAGCTGTGAGTACATCACAAGTATCATCAATGACCGACCTAACAAATCCGTGCCATTTGGAGTTCATGGCCCTCTCATCACAGACCAGGTGTCGGGCTACCCTCTTGACGCACTGACTTCTGAAGCCAACCCCTTTGATAGCTTTCGAGCTAAATATTTCACACCTGCCATGGCCCCAAGCCAGGCTCTCCCCCCTCTTTCCTGCTAACATGTCCCTTCTTCCTCCTCCCCGCTTAAGGTCTTCTCTCAGTCCTCTCACCCACCCTCCATCCCTGTCTCTTTCCTTCTTCCCCTCTATTTCCCAGCTCCATGGTTTATTATCTTAGCTAATGATTGTTTTCTCTGAGCCTATCATTACGCTGAAAAAATTCTGTTAAAATCATAATAAAATATGTTTAAAAAATTTTAATATATATATATATATATAATATATGTAGGAGAGGAGAGTATAATGTAACAGTGCTGACTGAGGACAGGAAGCAGAGTATCTGCTGCTACTGGCCCCAGCAGCTGAGGGCTCCTCGATAGGGGCAGCACAGTGGCTTAGTGGTTAGTACTGCTGCCTGACAGCACTGGGGTCATGAGTTCAATTCATGACCATTGCCTTATCTGTGAGGAGTGTGTATGTTCTCTCCGTGTTTGCGTGGGTTTCCCCAGGGTGCTCCGGTTTCCTCCCACACTCCAAAAACATACTGGTAGGCTATCAAAATTGACCCTAGTCTGTGTGTGTGTGTTAGGGAATTTAGACTGTAAGCTCCAGTGGGGCAGGGACTGATGTGAGTGAATTCTCTGTACAGCGCTGCGGACTTAGTGGCGCTATATAAATAAATGGTGATGATGATAGCAGGGCCCCATATAGCTGTCACCTGCGCTTGTCCGGCCTTGATTCCCTCTTAAGTGTCTACGATTACCAGGGAACATAATGGTCTCCCTGCTTTGTGACCTCTGACACTGTACAGTGATCTACCACAATCTTACTTTGGTGTAGCAAGAGCTGTGCCGATCCCTATCAACCATAGAAGTATACACAACACAGGATATTGCTTACACCAGCCACAGTTTATTAACATTTCAACCTAATGATGCAATTTCTGCAAAGGGGAAGCACAAAAATATTGCTACAAGTTCAAGTGCAGCAAAGTCCGAGAAATGTCAGTCTTAGACTGATGGGATGTTTTGCATCCATTCCATGTATCTACCAAAGTCAAACTGTGCCTATTATTCTTCTTTAAGCTCAGGCACCAGACCTTTCTACGCCACGTAGTTCATTCTGCTGCAGACGCACACAGAGCCGATTATCAACAGGACAGCGGAAACAATACTAGATTTATTTTTAAAACCCTAAAATGCTTTTTCTACCGCCGATATAAATACCTCTGGAGGAACAGGGGAGTGTTCTGATCCTAACGCAATTTATAAACTCTTAACAACCGGGATAGGTTTTTAGCTCTGTGACCACAACAGTTTTGTTATATTGTGGTTAAGTAGAATTATTATTTTATTTCGCAGTGGGTCCAGGAACGGTTTCTAAAAAAAACTATTTTCAATACAGGAATTTTTAATGGTAACATTTTAAATACATACCATTTTATTTTATTTGGATAATGCAGGCACAGTAAGCAGTAATAGTAAAAAGCAAAAGATTCAACCACTGATTATTTTCATGCCATTAAGACACCCCTAAAGTGGTATTTATTTATTTCTCCTGTTTATTTAGCTATGGATCACTATAGTGTCTGGAGAGGGGTAGTTTCTAGAAGAATATGAGTGCGTGTGAAACTCCTTTTTCTGACCTGTGATCACCGAGGTTTACCGGATGCAGGAAGTAGGAACCTGCATATGAATGTTGTATAGCCAGGAAAATGTGGCCTCCTTATCTAGCTAAATAAACAGCGTCTGAGAATTCAGATTAAAAACACAGATTAGATAATACCTTTAAGAGATATTAGTATAATAATCAGAGCAAGCTTTGAAGGCACCAAGAACAATTAATTTAGCAGATTAAATGTCAGTGATGTCACTAGTTCTTAGTGATTTGGCAGAGTGCTGGTTGGCTGAGACCACAGAATGGAACCCTTTATTGAGTGATGTCACCAGTTCCCAGTAAATGGATTGGCTGCATTTTCATAAATGTTGCTGCTTCCTGTACAATGTAACTGTGAAGATGTATAAAACCAGAGGCACTTTAATCTGGAGATCTTTACTATCTGGAAATCTGTCAACATAATCTTAACAAGTGATACAATTCCTGTGTATCCAGGAGTCTGCTGGGACACTTTAATCTGGAAAACTGGTTCAGTGTGTATTGCTGCAATATCCTGCACTTAACGCTGATCTAGAACAAGTGGATCCTCGGGGTGCTCCGGTTTCCTCCCACACTCCAAAAAACATACTGGTAGGCTAATTGGCTGCTAACAAAAAATGTACCCTAGTGTGTGTATATGTGTGTGTGTTAGGGAATTTAGACTGTAAGCCCCAATGGGGCAGGGACTGATGTGAATGAGTTCTCTGTACAGCGCTGCGGAATTAGCGGTGCTATATAAATAAATGATGATGATGATCCACACACGCACAACAGTAGAACCACCACTGTAAAAATAATAGATAACATTGCTTTTAAGAAGTTTGTTGATTAAAAAAAACAACACTCTGGGGTAAATGTATGAAGCTCCGATTTCTGCAAGATGCCGGAAATCGGCGACTTTGCAGAGGAAATTTAAAGCGGCGATGGTTTTTAAAGAAAAGAGGGACCAGAGAATCTGGGTCAAAAAGAGGGACAAGCCTGAAAATGGGAATATTTAGCATAAAGGGTATTAGGCAAATGAAGGTGTTAAAGGAGACTAATTTACTGGCTTCTATGTTCCCTCCTGTGAATATGACTAAATGTATTACTGTGTATTCCTGTCTTCTCTACCTTTCAGCCCTGACCGAGGATATACTGAGAGAAGCTGTTTAATTTTGTTGTCCTGTATATGACACAGAGATGCTCTCCTGATACAACTGTGTACAAGACACAGAGCTGCGCAGTGTCGTCATTTACCAGAATAAGAACAAGAAGCAAATCTATGAGATGATAGGAATACGTGGCTGAAAAACACAGAAAGATGGTAAAGCTCTGGGATGTAGTAAAAGTTGCAGAAGTCAGTAAAACGAAGTCAAGGAGGGAAAGCGGAAAAACCCTTAAAAAAAAATACTATGGGATTTCGTTCACATAAATGAGCCGAGAAAATGGGTAAAAACACATGAAAACGAACTCGCACTTTAGACGTATTTTTAGTGATCTGTTTTTAAACTGTTTCCCGTGTGTTGTACATTCACCAATGCAATCTATTGTACCGATAGATACTGAACGCGTCAGAAATAGGGCATGTTGTAACATTTCAAGCTCAACTTTTACATTTTAGAAGGCAATGATGGGTTTATTGAAATGAGATCTAGTTGGTGAAATTCACAATAAAAAAATTTTTTTTTTTATATTTTGCGTCAAATGTCTGGCGCGATGAAAAATACCAACACATATTTAGAACTTGTTGTCTTATGTGACTGATATTGTATGTGAGTGTGTATTAGTGGAGTGAGTTATGTTCCAATGCAGTACGTGTGTGTTTAGCGCTCTGTCTGGACTGGATGCCGATATGTGGGGGGAAGGACCCATATATTGGCTGCGTATTACACATGTATTATTACTGCTGATGGACTATCTGCTGTTGTCAATTTGGCAAACTATTTGCATTTCCTGGCTAGTTACATCCGCCAGTAGTGTTGAAGTCTGAAAGAGAAACACTATGTACAAATTCATATCTTATTCATTTCCTTTACATTCTATGCTGGACTAGTTAACCGAGTATTTTTTGTTATCTTGCATTGTGATCACCAGTTTATTATTTTATTGCACACCCAGGCTTACCGCTATAATTATCTGGTGGCCACTACTCAGCTCGAAGGCCCAGACAGTTGTGGGTTATAAAACAACTGTTCAGACCGGGCCGTGGTATATTCACTGACCAAAATGGTGTTATTCTACATTTCCACAGCATTGCTTTCACCGTAGACCACAAATAAACTTCTAACAAACAAGCACGTGTAAAGCGCTACGGAATATGCCGGTGCTATATAGAAAATATTAGTAATGTTAATAATAAATAAAAGTGATCCTATCAAATGTAAAATCTATAATGACCCGGATAAAAGGAGAAACCTTTTATGGATTTGTCTAAAAAGACACAAATTTGTTTTAGAATCCTCTTCTTTAGGTCCAACAGTTTCCTGGGTGAGGGGGGTCCAGTTGCACCCCATATCTGACACAATGTGGGGGAAGTCAATGTGAAGCCCTATCGGATCCTGGCGTGATGTGCGGCCACATCTATTTCCTGTTTTTTTGTTACCTAAAACATTGTTGGTGTTTGCTCGCACTTAGATATCCAATACCCCGTGGAGTCTTGGATAGGAATTCCGTTGGAACTTAATTTCCCCCAAATGTGAATGATCTTCTTTGAGTGACAGCTACAGGCTGCTGTGAATTCATAAAGCTCCCAGGGATAGCCCAGAAAGTATTGTGGGCAGAAGAATTGGCGTTACGACCATTAAAGAGAACCTAAATTCGTACCTCCATGTTATTTACTTTCAGCAGAGTGAAATGATTTAAATTGAAAAGTGACTACATGAAAGTAATCATTTTTGTGTAACAAACCCCTCTCCCTCAACTAGCAGAAGCCTGAGCAGAGGTTTGAAAAAACTGCTGTAATCTCATGATGCTCCAGTCTGGACAGCCTGGAGTTTGAGGACTTGTTCGCTATTAATGCGCTTGTCAAGTGCTAACTAATGCCCGAAAACGGTGTTCAAATATATTTAAGGGTTTCTAATGAGTTCTAATATTTGAATGTGGTTTATATATGGATGTTTTCTGATTAGACAATGGAAAGCAGATATTCTGTATCTTATTTAATCTTCATGGTTTTTCTTGTAAACCATTTCTACTCACTATGCTCCCCAACCCATCTACGCCTCCGTCCCCTCTTACTATTCTGTACCTACGCTCTCCCCATACTTATAATGACTATCTGTATAATAGTCAACACCAATAAAAAGTCCTAATCAATAAAAAAAAAAATGAATGTGTCACTCACCGGACCGTGAGTGCCTCTACGCTGGTGCGTGGCTCCCTAGCCTTCCTGCCGGCACCTATCTTGAACCGCGGCCGTCCGCCATCCTGATGGACTGCGCATGCGCAGCACCCAAGAACTCTTGTGACTGTTGCTTTTAATCTAATTGGTTGATCAGGCAACTCTCCCTATTTAAGGCACCTGTGCTCATTACCTCATTGCCTGATCTTGAGTCTCATTCCCTGTGAGTCTCTGAAGGTGTCTCCTGTGTTCTACTAGTGTCTTCAGTTTCCTGCTGATTCCTGTTCTACTCATCGCTGGTTTCCATACCCGCTACTATCTCCTGTGTACTACTAGTGTCTTCAGTTCCTGTGGATTCCCTGTGCTACTCATCGCTGGTTTCCATACCTGCTACAGTCTCCTGTTTCCTGCCTGTGTCCTCAGCTGGACTCTGATTACCGGATCTACTCACCTGTGGTTCCTACACTCGTCTCTGCCGTTCAGCGCCTCTGCAGTCCCTGCATCTTCCTGTGGACAGACTGTTCTACTGAATAGCGGTATGCCTATCTGTTATTGACTTTCTACGTTTACTTTGCATATCCGCTAGGACAAGTTTCCACTCTCAGCAGCGGTATCCATACCCGCTATAGACTGTTATTGTTACGCTGCATATCTGTTTGGAATTAACCGTACTACTCAGTCGTTATATGCACAATTGTGATTGACTATCCTTTATTGGCCTGCATATCTGTGCTGAGCAAGTCTCTACCAAGCAGCGCCACATACTGTTATAGACTTTGCTGGATACGCTGCATATCTATTGGAATCAAGTTCCTCTGTGCTTTCAGTGTCTGCATCCTATTATCCTTTGTATGCCTCCACTCATCGACACCTGTACACATCCTCACCTATTAAGCAGTGGTACAACTTGCTGTACGCAGACCACTGACTTCCCCGCTACCTACCTGCACCTGGACAAGTCTTCTCACCATAAGCAGTGGTACAACTTGCTGTACGCAGACTACTGACTTCCCCGCTACCTACCTGCACCTAGACAAGTCTTCTCACCATAAGCAGTGGTACAACTTGCTGTACACAGACCACTGACTTCCCCGCTACCTACCTGCACCTGGACAATTCTTCTCACCATAGCAGTGGTACAACTTGCTGTACGCAGACCACTGATTTCCCTACTACCTCCCGCATCTGCTCACGTCCATCCTGATCTCCGTGTTCAAATCTGCCTTTCCACTATATCAGCTAGTCGCTGACTCATTGACCAAGATTGCTGCAAGTCACTGACTTTCCTATTCTTTATTGGCATTCTCTCTCCATCTGCTGTGATATATGTTCCGCTAGTCACCCTGCTACCAGAGGACCGTTGTGTTATCTTCACTACTCTGGTAAGCCCAGTCATCTGGTGAATTCCTGGGCAAGACTCCTAGTGCCCGTGACAGAATGCAGTTAAAATTTTAGAATCCCGCACAACCTATGTCTTATACATTAATGCACGATGGCAGCACAATAGATTGTATAGTAAAAAGCACAACGCATGTTCACCAATAGAAAGCACGTTACTAAGCCCGTCTAATGCACATTATTTTCCATGCGTTTTCCTCCATGTAAGAACGAGAACTGAATACCCTGCGTCATACTCCTCATCTGATAGCAGGGGGAAGGTTGAGGAGTACAGTGCCAGAGGAGGGGGGTAAAGGGGAGGAAGTGCCCTTAGCTCCCAAATCCTTCTGCATGCATCCAACAATGGCTGGAATTAGGGCGATGTTCTGCACATGTGTACGGAGGTTATGACACATTTGGATAAGGAATTGGCATGCACCCCACACTAAACACACATGTATAGATAGACTCCGCCTCCCTCACAATAGCCAATCAGACTACTGGAAAAAAAATTACCTGCATAGTGGTAATTTGCTAGTGGGTGACTTTTCAGCCTTGGTGTCTTTTTTAAAAGCAGCATATCCAGTGCAATCTGTGATAAAAAAAAAATGTATGAATTAAAAATCATCATTATCTTAAACGTTTATTTGAAAGACGCCACAAAACTCCGCACTGTCGGCCAGTCACAATGGTAAATCATAGATAAAAACAGAACAATAACAAATGAGGATGACAGAGGAGGTGTAGACATGAGACAGAGGGTAGATACAGAGGGTAGAGACAGAGGGTACAGGCAGAGGGTAGAGACAGAGGATAGAGACAAAGGATAGAGACAGAGGATAGAGACAGAGGGTAGAGACAGAGGATAGAGACAAAGGATAGAGACAGAGGATAGAGACAGAGGGTAGAGACAGAGGATAGAGACAGAGGGTAGAGACAGAGGGTAGAGACAGAGGGTAGAGACAGAGGATAGAGACAGAGGGTAGAGACAGAGGATAGAGACAGAGGATAGAGACAGAGGGTAGAGACAGAGGGTAGAGACAGAGGATAGAGATAGAGGGCAGAGACAAAGGGTAGAGACAGAGGATAGAGACAGAGGTCAGAGGGTAGAGACAGATGGATAGAAACAGAGGGTAGAGAAAGAGGGTAGAGACAGAGGATAGAGACAGATGGATAGAAACAGAGGGTAGAGCCAGCTCTGTCTGTAAAAGCTCACAGTCTATAGCGAGAGTACAGTATACAGGGGATATTTCCCACGCACTCCCTCTGTATACCTCTGCCTAAGCTGTCATGTTCTTGGAACGGTCTCTATTTGGGTTTGTAGTGCACCAAGATAAGGAACTGTACTAAAATGCCATGTATAATGGGCTACAGAGGCTCTCAGGAATACCAGTGGATCCACAGTACTTTTATGTTTTATATATTTAATTTGGTTGCATAGTATCGTACATGGACTTTTTTGAGGTTTATTATTGTTTAACATTACAGAATCTGAAGATTGTTATGAGATATTTTAAGAGCTTATACCAGACATTTTTGCACAGTTTTTTTGTTTCTGATTATGTTCAGTCTCCATATACAGCTGCTTTATCCAGGAGGTGCCTCTCATTGCCTCCTCCTCCCATTCTTCTCTACCCCCTCCTCTACTTGTCACCTAGATACCCACTTTTCAGTTCTATTTGTGCTATGTAAATGTATGTAAACTATGTCTACCTTATTTGTACTATCACAATGTACGGCTCTGCGGATCTTTGTGGCACCCTACAAATAAATGCTAATAATAATAATAATAATAACACCTATGTTAAAATATATTTTAATTAAAAACACTATCTTTAAGGTGCAGTCACATAGATATTACAACGCCTACATGAGGCAACACTGCAGTTGAATTGGGTAGTGTTCTAGGCAGGTTGGCTGTAAAACAGGGATCTGCCCCCTTTGTTAGCAGTGTGGTCTTCTGAGCCAATCACTGAACAGCTGAATCACTAAACAGTATGTGCTACGCACTGTACAAAGGCCGAGTGACCCTACTGCATGGTCTGTCTGTATACCCTTTACATTCTACTACTTCCAGGTAGCCCAATGACTTCACGTCATTAACCCATGAAGTTCATTCAGCAACTCGACCAATCAGCTAGCCTGGGTCGGATCTTGCTCTCTAAGATAAGACCACACAGGGTGCAATAGTCTGTCAATATAGTAAATAAATGACCTAGTTATGATCTCCTGGGTCACACAGTAATCAGTCTTATTTTGCTGGCCGAAACAGTGACCGTTGATAGTATAATTTCTAACAAAAAATATTCACCATCATGTCTCCGTTGGCTTCAAAGAGAGAATGTAAAGCATATTCCAGATTGGTTCCTCCCCCTGGCAGCACACTGGAGCACGACATGCTCAAGAACACTTCCACTATATAAAGACAAAATGCAAAGTTTAGTAAAGCACAGAAGAATAGAGTGCACCTTCTATACAATGATATGAGGTCAGAGACAATTAAAAGCCATTGTTGCTGTTGTTGCCATGCTAACAGAACATTGTTGATACTGACTTTGTAGATAAACTTGAATTTATATTTAAAGGAATAGTCCTCCTTTATAATACATTGTTTCTCTGGCCCTAAATGTGTCCTGGTGACCTGAGCATTGCCCCACTTCCTGTGCTCCCTCTGCACTGGATCCTGACTGTGACTGACAACCAGCTCCGTGTGTGTCTGCCTTTACAGCTGCTATTTTTTTCTTTATTTGCTCTTACGATAGCATATTTATTGGCATTTACTTATTAGTTTTTTTGCTGCTTTCTTTGATATTGTCAGATGTTCATTTAGAACACCCGGAAGCACTTAGGAGTTCAATATGTTTCATCAACTTAATATTAAAGTGATTGGGGAACTCTGTCACACCAGTGATTCTGCTTTCAAACTTCTGCATGAAGAATTCCCCCCCAGAGTTAAATGTGGGGTTTTACAGGAGACATGAGGGGTGAGGTAAGCTGGCATACAAGACACGGGGATGGGAAGACATAAGGAAGGGGAGGAACAGATGTGGAAGACAAGCGGGCAGAAAGGGGGATCCATAGACACAAGGGAGTGAGCCAAGGTGACAGAGAAGACATGGATAAACCAAGAAAGCTAACAGACATAATGCAATGGAGGATGAGGAGAGAGGACAAAGGAAGGAGACATGGAGCAAGGGAGAGACAAGGCCGGGGCTGGGATTGAAATGAGGCTAAAATGCTCTCTATATTATGTATCGGCCAATAGAATGCTCTATGTGTTGTCAGTGGATATATGTATGCCCCAAAGAGTGAGAACTGAAGAGAAGACACAGTGAGCAGGGAGACCTGCAGAGATAATGGTTATGCAAATTATTATTATTATGTATCAGCCAATAGAATGCTTTGTTTATTCAGTGGATCATTGGATGCCCCAAACAGAGAGAACAGAAGAGAAGACACAGTGAGCAGAAGAACAGGGAGACCTGCAGAGAGCCGACTGGGTAAGTCTGGGAATATGAACACTGAAATTCAGTTTTATTACATGTATACTTTATATACAGATTAATATTTACACCGGTCATTAAAGCCATAAAAGCAATATTCTGATAACATATCATAGGGGCATATTTATCAAAGGGCAAAAAGGAATGATAGGACTTTATACCCATATGGGGTAGAGTTGGGGTGGCTGCAGTGAAGGACGGGCATATTACAGAATCGCTCCAGGCAACATGCTCCCTTGCTACACTGACATCACCGGCTTAGGTCCAAACTCTAGGGGAGACCCCAAACTTATGCCCAGAGGTTAGTATTTTGGCCGTGCACCTTTCTGCTGCGATTCTTCCGTCTCCAGAGCTGGCCACGGTTTCCACACCAAAGTTGCTTTGTGCCCTTTCTTCCTGAGTGATGAGCGGTCGTGGAGGTCCGGAATTTGTGCCTGGAACCTTGGCCCAATATTAATCCTCCTTAAAATGCAACAGACATGATCATTTATTAAGTCTCAAATTGTACATGACGTAAAATATGACGCAAATGCACTTGCACCTACCTATAAATCCCCCCCCTTTAATGTGTAACTTTGTTAACCTTTGGAATTCCTGGAGTGTAAAAAATATAGTAGACGTACTAATGTCAGCATCATCATCATCATCATCATCATCAGTTATTTATATAGCGCCAACATATTCCGTAGCGCTTTACAATTGGGGACAAATGTAATAAACTAATAAACAAACTGGGTAAAACAGACAAAGAGGTGAGAAGGCCCTGCTCGCAAGCTTACAATCTATGTACCCTTAACCATGTCTTAGAAATCCCAGGAAAAAATCTTTTGTGTACGTGTAACCTTGTGAACACTGTAGGAGCTCCTTCATATAAAGTAACTTACATGTTAGATTTAGTGGGCTTTTCATATGGGTGTAAAAGAACAAATATATACATTTATAGCATGTCTTACGGTTCAACATCAACGGTGTGCTCTCCAGGTCCTGGTGTCGCGCTGGTTCCATCAATGCTGTCTGAGAAACACACACAGTATTATAAATGGTTGTTACTTACTAATTAATAACTGCATCCAGGGACTTAACACCATAATAAATATATATAAAAATCTATAGACAGATAGGGTATTTCAATTCAACGCTATGCACCGTCAGACATTCTCTCGATGTCTGGATACAGACATTGCTGCCTCCGCTCATTTTTCCGCACTTCTCTATAAAGCCTCAACATTGCCTTGATGTGTCTCCGCAGACTCTTCCAGAGGCACATTGTGCTGAACCACCCCCCCCCCCCCACAGACAGCCATTGCTTCTCTTTTCTTGTGCCAAATGAGTAAAACATTAAGAAAACCCTATTCCCCCTAATCCGGTTAGATTAGATGCCTGAATTCCAGAAACATACAAATACATTTCCAGTAGTCAAAATAGCGACTTTTTTAGTACAAATAGGAGACATATAAAGTAACTTAGATTTTTAGGAGCCCTAATTAGGAAATTTTAGCAGATTGTTGTGTTTATAGAGTTACTGTAATTAATTAGTTTATATCAATTACAGCCTGTGACACTAAACAGCCTCAACATGAAAATACTTACTAGGCCGACAGAGCAGCACTCTTGGCGTGGGCGTCAGTGGGGTGAGCGGGAGGTGAGCGTTGTGTGCGGCTGTGATGACGCTGCTGAACAGTCCCGATCCTTGCCGTACAGGGCTGAGCATAGGAGGAGGGGTGTAGGTGGGCATCTCATGGATTCTGAGCAGCAAGGGTTCCCCGATGACACAAGCGGAGCGGAGCTGGCTTTGATACAGCGTTGCGCCTGAGTAAGACGCATGTGCACAGAAGGAAGGAGGAGGTATGAATAGCGGTTCAGGTCTGTGGCGATACTTTCTCCTGTCCTGCTGCGGTTTGGTGTTTTCTTCTGTCTTGACCAACTTCATATCGGGGCGGTGAAGTTTTCTGACCATTTCCTAGATGTAAGTTTACAATATTCACAAACTGTTGGCTGATGTTCCTTTATCTTATATAACATAATGTCCATTTCTTGAGTACAGTGTGGTTTACTAGGATTGTACAAATAAATACTACAGGGAACGGCCAACTAGCTCTTGAACTACGATCTCCAGTTTTGGCAAATGACCTATACAATATTTTCTTTGCTTTGTATCTTTACTTATTTCCCTAAAATTTCATCTTAACAATTCTCAGTGGGAGTCTGTAAAGAACTATAACAAATGCAAGTCTACAATACATAAATGGGTCTATTTTTATCATACAGCGCATATAAAGGTATACGTCACAATTCTACATCTCCAGGTTTTATGCAAATGATTTCTGTTTTTTGGCGTTACATGCGTATATCTCCTAATGTAAATAATTCACCTCCTGCTCCCTTTATGGACTCAAACTTTTGGCTATTCAGAATCCAGCTAAATCAGGAATGTCTCCAGTTATATGCCATCTCCACCTGGTCCAGGAACACTATCTAGCGCCAAGTCATTACACTATCTAGTGCCAGGTGATTACACTATCTAGTGCCAAGTCATTACACTATCTAGCGCCAGGTCATTACACTATCTAGCGCCAGGTCATTATAGCATCTAACGCCAGGTCATTATAGCATCTAACGCCAGATCATTATACTATCTAGTGCGGGGTCATTGGACTTTCTAAAGCAACAAGTTTTTACATTTGTGCGTTAAAACAGGTGCATTATTGCGCCTTCCCTGTATTACTTGCTGGGAAAATATGTAGTATGGGCGTAACAAGGTAATAAGGATGGGGGACACTCACTATTTGGTCACTAAGAGGGGCATGTTGTGTGCACAGTTTTGTCATTTACAGAGAAGGCCTCATTAACAAAGCATAAAAAAAAGCTGACATGCAGGACAAAATATGTTTTGGTGGCACCTTCGCATTTGTGAAGGTGCCCCTATATTACTACAAAGGCCCCTAGGTTTGGAGAGCAAGGTGGTGGTGTTAGCGGAGGAGTTAGGCAGAGCAAACAGTGCACCTAGTTATGCGGAGCAGCGCAAAAATTCTGCAGAAACAGATTATTGAAACGAGATAAAGGAGGTGGATAGGGCACATTTTCGGGGGCACTCCTTGCAAAGGGGAAAGGCACGCAGCCCTTTTTGCACCGAAAAAAAGAACACAAATTTTGCACCCGATCTGTGCTGGCAGAGATGTGATCTCATCCTATACCTTAAATGGGACGCATTTTGTGCCCTTCAGTTTCACTCCGGCAGAAAAGTGCATTTTAGGCGTATTCTGATTGATGCATAAAAAAAAGTTTCAGACACCAGAGTCAGATTTTTTTCTGCATTCCTGAGAAGTAGACCTTAAAAAAATGTGCTAGACGGACCACCTAGACGCATCGTCGCAAAACTTAGATGATATGCGGTGCGCGACCCGTGTGCTTCTTAAATATATTTCCTTGCAGGCAAACATATTAAGCTTTTACTTTTTGGAATAAATGTCAAAGATTATCTGACCAGTTCAGCCCATACATTAAACACATGGCAGCAGAAAGCAATTAGGAAAGATTAAATACAGTGCAACGTTATACGCGATAAAGGGAGAACAGAATATGATATATAAGACATTTTTGCCAACTGTTCGGTACAACGTAAAAGAAAGGTGCTGTTGTTTTGTTTGTATTGTACTTGATGTAATTATTTATAATAGTTGCTGGGAAAAATCACTGACCTAAGTTTACAATAACCAGAAATCTTGCTTAACTACAAATATCAACTAAGAATCCTGGCAGGAAATACTAAATGGATAATGAAGTTGTTAATATCTCTCCTAAGCTAGCCTCCCCCATTGGTTGATGTCTGCTGTGGGGTTCCTTCCTCTGAGACTGCGTCACTTACCCTACAATCACTGCCTGGACAGGAGCCAGCAGTCACCTATTCAGTCCTACAGGTACTGGCTGGTATTTTACCTGTCAGTTCTATCTATAAAGCACCTGGAAGGCTCCGAAGATAAAGGAAGAGGTCCCAGGGGAAAGGCCCCAACCTGTACTTTACCTGTGGGCAAGTCTAGGCTAAGACACAAAATCCATCTTGGTTGGAGATCTTTTTTATTATAAAAGCCATTGGAGAGTCTCTGAAAATGCACAAACGCAGAGACAAAGACCACAAATACAAAACATTGACTCAATTGCTGTTGGAGCACAAAATCCACATGCCCTAGTTCACCGGACATGAAAAATATAAAACATTGTTATCGAACAAATCAAAGAAGCTAAAAGATATATATTGGGGAAAATGCCCTGCATGTGTTTTTGGTCCAACCATCAGCAACTGAGGATAAATACAGCAACACAGAAGCGGACATGGACAAGCACTCACAGAAGATGCGCACGGGCTGACCGCCTTGGGCGAGGACGGCGGGGAGTAAGTCATCCTGGTTAAGACGGGCATTTCGTCATCGGACACGCTGCTCTCGGGCTGATCTGCTCTGCAGCTCAGCTGTGCAATAGGCTCAGGTGGCGCAAGCGTTACGGGCACAGAGACAGGCATGACGATGGGGGTGAGGGTTTCCTCCTCCCTAGACTGTGGCTTCTCGTGTTCCTCCTGCACAGATAATTACAGACGTTCAGCCTCAATCACCTGCTATCCCGACACGGACAGCACTCATGGACGACAAACTGCACACGGTCTTCATGTAGATATAACATTCTAACACAATGTTAAACATGGAAATACAGTGATATTTTCTGGCCTAACTAAGTAGATTTCGAGCTAAAACTCTCAAGACTTTTTACAGTAGTTTATAGCAGTGAACATCATGGTCAACGACTAAACGGTTTGTCCGCCTTTTGGTTATATTAATGCATTAGTTTGCATGTGCCCTCCTTCAACTTTAACTAATGCATTATTTTTTATTTGAAGCTTCCTTCTGTACTTTCCAAACATGTCTTTATACCAGAGAGATTTCTTCTTTTTTTTTTCGGTTGCCCTTTGGAGCAACACAGCTCTGTTGGACTCTCCGCATTTTAATACAGTTGTATTCCAAAAGCAGTTTTATATCCTATGAAAATAAATAACTCTGATGATCTAAAGATAGGACTGAAAATACAGACGGAACCTAAATGACAAACAATGTATTTAGTACTTGGAGGATGCACAGGGGAATACATTAAAGTATAAAACATAGAAAGCAAATTCCCAGGAGCTGAAACCCATTCTTTATTAGGAGCAATAATTAAAACCCATTTTATAGGGCAAAGAGAACTGGGGTCAAAGAGGATCAAAAAGGCTGACACACATATGTGCTGCACAATTGGCAATTGGTTAGAGGAAATAAGAACAACCATTGCTTGCTCCACAACAAGTACCACAAGTTGCAGCAGATTGGATAATAATTCATACTTGCTAACTCTCCCGGAATGTCCGGGAAACTCCCGAAATTCAGGTAGGTCTCCAGGACTCCCGGGAGAGCAGGCAAGTATCCCGCATACTGCCACTTACTCGTCAAAATGACGTGATTCGCTGTGAATCGAGCCATTTTGGCCCTGCCCCCCGCGACAAAATGTAATTTCTTTGTCACGGGGGCGGGGCCAAAATGCCACGATTGACCGCGCCCCGCCCCTCCCGCCCTCCAACCACGCCCCCTGCGTGGGATCTCCCGGAATTAACTTTTCAAAGGTTGGCAAGTATGTAATAATTAGTAGAGAGACTTTTTCTCTTTATAATAAGTGACAGCCATATGAAGCTATGTAAGCCTTTTGGAAGTCAAGAAATACATGTAATTGGAGAATTTGCTCTATCCTGTGACATATCACTAAATATTTAAGATTTGAATAGCTCAGGATAAGTAGGTTAATTGCAAAAAAAACAAACATTGCATGCCACGGGACACACTTCACTGCAATAAAGTCCACTTCACCTGTAGACAAGGGACCTAGGTAGCCTCAAAAGCTTGCAATCTAAATCTGCTTAGTTTGCCCAAAAAAATGTATCACTGTAATAAGATGTTTTGAAAGTTCATTGCAATCCCAGGAATCCGCCTCAGCAACTTGCTATTTTTATGTCCTGGCCCTGTTCTGGAATTCTTTCAGTGCAGACAATACTGATAATACTGATCATATGCACTGGGTAATAAGCCTGACAAGCAGACAGCAATATAGTATATGACTTAAATTAAAACAAACATAAAAAGATACATTATCATTATTATTACTGCTGAGATCATGTCACAGAACTAAACACTAAGAAATATTTCCAGAACATCCCCTTTCAGCGATCGTTATATAACTATCTAAAAAAGAAGCTAAGAAGCAGATTTATTTTCTAGACAATTTAAAGTGACTCCTGAATGTTCCACGTCCTACCAGACACCTGACTGACTGTATGCTGGACAGTACACAAATGCAACGTCTCTGCAAACACAAAATACAATGGCATTGCAGAAAGCCAAGCGGAGGGCAAGCAAAGAATTATCATTAACCACTCCAGTGCCAGGATGAGCCACCATGGAGGTTATTAGTGGACTCTTCTCCACCAGCACTGAAAAGGTTAAGGGGTAAGAGCAAGAAACAACATTTAGGGCACATGCTTACCTGTTTCAGGATTGCCGTGGTTCTCACCCCGCCATGTGACCGCAGGTGGCCGTTCAGAGCGGGTAGGCTCTTGAACTCTTTGAAGCACACAGAGCATGTGAGGCGGTTTTTGGACTGAGGACGCTCCGGGTACAACCTGCTTGATCCATTTAAAAAAAAATAAAAAAATTTAACTTTCCCAAAATCACAGCTTGATTATTACGGTCATATCAGGAATATCAAGAGTTTCACTACCTTTAGTATGCATTTTAGTTATTTTTTTTTATAAACCCTTGTACTTAAAAACCTTAATATGTCTGGCTGCCTTCTACATTTTTTCTCCCCGTATATAAATCATCAGGCAGTTATTTATCTGTGTTTTCCCATGTATGCAGCACAGCTATGCTGTGCTCTTTAGAGTAGATTGTGTAGTACCAAAAATAAGGAACTGCTTAATGATAGAAAGCCCTTACTGGAACACACAGGAAAAAAACTGAAAAATAAAGTAATTTTAGTCATAAGATTTATTCTTGATTTTAAAGCAAATTGCCGCTTAAATATTCTTGCAAGTAGCAAGCAACTATTCCTCCTTGACAAGTTTCATGTTCATCGTACAGTGTAATAAAATCAATACCATTAAATACTCTAAGTAACAATATCAGTACACAGAAGCTAAAAGTATAACCTATTTATACAGAAATGTAATAATGAATGTACCTGTTGTCTGGGGAGATGGTCTGGGGATTGCCATCTGACACATGCTGTAAAAAAAGTAAAAATATTCTCACACTTTAAACAACTCTGAAATAATTTGGGGAGATTTCGAGTCAATAGGGAATTGTCTCTCCCCCACTAGACACTGACGTTAGCAGAAGTACTAATAATAGTGCATAAAGAAGAGTATCAAGAGTTTATTAACAAAATAATGATAATTATGAATAACAATAATTATAGTAATATATAATCTATTTCTTATTTAAGCAAAGTGTGGATAGTTGCCACAATTTATTGTATTCCTTAGGAAACCTTTCATTACGTGGAATAATAATTCTTTATTTACATAACGATTTTCTCCCAATAGGTCTCAAAGAGCTTTATAGTGTTGCAGAGGACAGGACGGCTATTTCTAGGTGCATTTACATCAATGTAGCTAAGTAGTTTTCTGCACCTAAATCCAATGTCAGATGAGCCCAATAGTATGTAAGATATAACCACTGTGTATGATGGATATTGTGATCAGTGTGGTATATCCTGTTCTGTTTGACACCCCTCCGGACACTGCTCCCCCACACTTCCTACCTAGGCAGACAGGAGGTGTGGGCACCCTCGGCTCCTCAGACTGGCAGTGCGACATCATAGCCAAGCGCCACACACTACTGACACGGAGGAGCAACATGAACTGCTGCCTGATTCTCCTCCGTGTCAGTGACCGGCGCTACAAGTGGGGGAGCTAAAATCACTGGATGAGTGGCATTGCTATAGTTCTTACTCTGCTCAATGCTATGGTACTAGAACCCACCCCTTTTTACACTGCAATGATGACTGTTCAATCGGTCACCTGTCTTTAGCAAACCACTTCTGAGATATTATGGGGGTCCTATGAGCAGGGGACAATGTTAAAAGGAAATCTTGTATATTCTGCTGGCATCTCCAATACACAGCATAATGTGGCCGTTCCGGATGTTCAACTGTATTATTATAATTATTATTCTGCTACTTATCCCACTGGGTCAGTTGTGACAAGGGACCGCCCAATCATTTCTAACTGTTGTCCCTCTTATACAGATCCTGCCAATTTCCTCTTTATTAGAAAGCAGGGACTCTAACCCATACTATATAAAATTCCCATGCCGGGGCCAGTGTTCAGGGCCTGGAATACGTTGTGTAATCCTCTACACAGCAGGGCAGGGTACACAGGGGGAACATTCGACTGCCCCCGATGTGCTGCCGGAGATGACCGCGGGGTCCAGCTGCGACACTGCCGGCTATTATGGTAAGGAATCTCTACTCATTTTCCCTCGTACCTCTATGGGGTGAGAGGAAGAATGAGTGGATATTCCATCCCCAACGTCGGTCCGATGTGCCTCCACGGACTGTTCCATAGACACAGAGCGCTGAACTGAATCTTCCCCATAGGTTCCCGTTGTGGGACAACTTGTACATGACAGAGTTGAAATATAGAAGAGACAAGAGGTATTTTATCTAAGTAAATTATATGAAATCAAAGCAGATACTGAGAGAAGAATTTAGAATTCCTAATTCCTATTTCTGCCAGTACCATGAGCTAAACTCCACTGTTAAAGAATGTATCTTACTCATGATCAATAATATTATGAACATTCCACTTTACCTGCGGCCACACTGTGCTTGGAGAGTGAAGAGACCCTTCACTGCTATGCAAGTAAGAGGTATCCTGGGGTAAAACCTGCTGGTGAGGGGCCGTGTTCGTCATAACTCCCATATCTTCCTGGCTGTAGTTACTTATAGTATCTGTATTTGGTAGGCTCACAGGGCTGTCCATGAGAACTGGAGGTCGAGCTTCGTTACTATATGGCTTCTGCGGGCTGAGCTCCTGTTGCAGCTGCTGCTGTGACGGCATATTCTGTTTATATGAATACCTGAGTGGCTGGGCGTTCTGATACACGTACTGCGGCACCGCGCCCAACTGAATTAGTTGCATGTTGTGAGACTGATCCTGCGCATATTGCTCAGCCTTGGAATTGCAATCTGTGTTATACGCCGGTGGTTGAAGTTGCATGTGATGATTATGGGATTGCTGCATACTGTGATGCAAATCTTGCCCCGCAGGCTGCATGGGATAATACTGAGACATCTGACCAGGAAACAGACGCTGCTGCTTCACGTCCTGAACTAAAAGACGCTGCTGTCCTGGCTGATGGTGCTGCATGTAGTAATGAGTCTTCTGGATGTCCTGTGCATGCTGCGGTAGTACCTGCTGAGACTGTACTTGTTGTCCGAACTGGTGCCCCTGCTGCATTAAAGACTGCGACTGCACATGGGCGGGGTGTTGAAAATACTCGTAATAAAAATGCGACTGAGATTGCTGCATGGGCTGCAGCTGATGCTTCTGCTGTTGGTTTGCTAGTCCCTGGTGCATTTGCTGAGAGACCTGATTATACCTGTCCAAAGCAGATGGTTGAGCTTGCTGCTCAGGGGATGGTTTGAGGGACAGCAGCTGCCTGAGAGTACTGTCACCGTCCACAAGTGACGACTGTTCGGGGACACCCTGAGACATGGCATGGATTCTTAAGTTCTGCCTAGCAAACACCTGCGTGAACGAGTCCAGCTTATGCAAAGCGCCGCTGGTCAGTTTAGGTCGATTGTCATGTTGAGGATAGTAAGACACCTGGTTGGCATCCGTTAAATCATTATGTGCCTGTGAATTCCACTGTAAGCTTTGGTCGTAGCAATTTAAATTACTCCTCTCCTGAACGTGATTACCAGACCCCACATTTGTCCAGTGGGTTGTCCTGGAAGCATCAACCTGTCCAATATTTTTAGCTCCAGAAATTAATGTAACATCTCTGGAATCTTGGGCTAAAAGGGGGGAGGAAGAGGAGGACTCGGAGGCGTTCACATCCAGCGAGTCATAGCTGTGGTTGAGCACCTGGCTGTTTGCCTGATGCTGAATTTGTTGATAGTACAAATTATCGCTACTGTTGGAAAGAAGATGTGTCTTGTAAAGCTGCTGGTCCTCCATTGTGGCTTGAGTAATCTGACCTGGTAGGAGCAGCGCCCATATAGGATATTCTCCCTGAGAGATGGGTAGGTAGAAATAAAGGGCACAGTTAAGTATTGAACGTGCCCATTTATTTGGATGGAGTAATCCTTGGAGTTATAAATGTAGAGGATCCTCAAATGGGAAGGTTTGTGCATCATCAGAAGGTGGCAAAGGGTAGGTGAGCAACAATCTTGTGCCACAGCGCTCCATCTGCAAAGAGCAAACACAATTTTTTAAATTACGCACTGCCACAATTTGTGGTTTTTCCCCGTGTAGATGTACTAACTAAACTGGACTACCCCGGGCCAACTGCATCAATTAAGTTCACTGGCCGGGCGACAATGAATCAGTGGCCGTTCTTGAGCTAGGAACGTCTTCTGATTCAATATCTTCAGGACAATGGCAGTAAGTGAACAACCATAGGGTAGTCTGAACCCTTTAAATGACAATTAGCATATATGTTACATTACCAGAACAAGTTAGTGTCATCTATAGAAAGCAAAATAACAGTGCCACAAAGACACTTATACGGTATTACGGTGCAAATACCACATACATGCTATCAATCATTTATTTTAGTTTGTTGGTCATGCCATCGACTGATCAAGGTTAATCTTGATTTGGTTGCTATGGGCTACAGCACATCTGTGCTATTTGCACTCGCAGTCTACAGAGCGTGGAGGCAGCCATTTTGTTAGCTGAACCAATATTCATGAGAGTGGAGTCTATCTATCCACTAGGAACCAGCGACGTCACTGGGGTATTAAGCATTTCAATGATGTTAATTGTTCCAGTGAAACGCGTTTAGAGGAAAAGGATCACTGCAGAGATCTACGGAATTTCAACCATAAGGAATCACTATTATCCACCTTAGCAAACAAACTGTCTGCCTCTACCATGCGTAGGGGTGAGGCACACTTGTTCCTAGTAATCTTTCTACAACAAGTTTTTAATGGACCATACAATACGGGTTATTTATAACCACAGAAGATGTTTTGCTTCCTTTAGTGACATCTTGTATCTGTGTTTGGGCCTGATTGTCCAGGTATGTATATGGTTTACACCAGTGGTTCTCAAAGTGTGCGCCGTTGCTCCTTGAGGTGCCGTGGCAATCTCACAGGGGTTCCGTGACTATTGCTGGTGTTAAGCAAGGCGGGGGAATACTTGGTAATTATTTGGGATCTAAGGGTGCCTCAAACTGAGAAAGTTTGGGATCCACTGGTTTACACTTTAATACAGAGCGGGACACATTTTGTTCCTTCTGATTGCAGCGCTGGAAGGGACTTGACAATTAGCAAGCCCCAATAATTCCCTTGATTCTAAAGCCAAATGAGTTTTTATATTGCCTAGCTTGATATTCCTGAAAGACACAGAATTTATAAACTTGGGGAGGTGGGTGTGTGTGGAGGGGGGGGGGGGTGACATAGGAAAATATCACCTCACAATCACCTCATGAAAAGTGACCATTTGAATATGAATGACTCTCAACAAAAAACATTACATGCATATGACTCTATTATTCACTTATGAGTTTCACTCATTCCACTCATAGGTTTGTGCAGAAGCCTAAAAGTATCAGGAAGTTATTTTCTGTCAGTAAACAGACAACGCAGGGCATTAGCTTAAAACAATATGTGAAACTGAAGGTATACCTTTTTTTTATCCGTCGATACTAGTTCCTGTTCTCACACAATCTGTCCTTTCAATCAGAATGTTTACAGCAGAACCGACTTGTCCAGTCACGCAGTTTTGTTAGTGAGAACAAGGTTGCATGTGACCAATGTTATTACGTGGGGAGGGAAGAAAACAGGTGGTCACAGACTGGAAGTTAGATAGTGGAAGAAGCAGGGTCCCCCAGAAGTACAGAGCGGTGATGCTATGCAGAAAGAATGTGCAGTCAAACACAACTCTATATGAAACAAAGTTCGTACTACCATCTTGTCCTACCTTGAATTCAAATACAGGAATAATAAAGGAAGCGTATTGCTTGGCAGCCAATAACCGTTGTCAGCTACTTTTTTTGGCCAACAATATGATACTTAAAGGTAGATTTATCAAACCCTCTAAAATGGAAAAGTGGAGGTGTGGCCCATAGCAACCAATCAGATTCTAGCTATCATTTTCTAGAATGTGCTATATAATTGATAGCTAGAATCTGATTGGTTACTATGGGCAGCACCTTAACTTTTTCTTTTGTGGAAGTGAAATAATTAGATAAAGTCTTTATAAATGAACAAATATCAATTTTTTTCACATTTTGTGAGAAACGAGGGACAGGCTGGTTAAAGTGTTATCAAACTCGTTTAGTCACAGTAGCGCTTGTGCCATTTACTTTAATGCTATGGCTTTTCTGGCAAAACGTTTTCTTATAAGATAGGTAGACATGATATGGCGACAGTTCTTCCAAACAAAAAAATATAGTAATAATGGAGAGTGTACGGCTACCACTACCTCCCAAACTTGCCCTATTTAGGTACCGAAGCTTAGGGGTGCCTAAGTTTGCTTCTGTGTTCACTTTGTATATAGTAACATTTGTTTTACTAAACACACCGCCTGTTTGCTCCATCAATCTCTCTGTGCATATTATAAGTAAATTGTTCTCTGCTACTTGTGTTTGTTATTGCTATTATTATATAGCTGCACTTCGAACAATGTAAAAAAGAAATCTGTAAAGACATAAATAAAGGCATGTACTAAAGGAAGTTCCAATGTCCCCTCGCACTCACCATTAATATAACTCATATGTGAGGATAAACTGAGTAAATATTTTGGAAGAAAATGGAAAAGTTTAATTTAATGAAAGAGGTGGTGCTGTACTGTGCGCCTCTTCAGATTATTCTACAACCCACCACCCTGGGTGCACTCCTAGATTGGAGAGGTGTGTGCACTTTAAAGTGGGTCAGACAGACCATATGCTCACACCTGTCCAATTCATCTTCGAGCGCAAAGGACCCTTACTACAGCCTACAATTTTAGGGACAGAATGGGGAGGGCAATGGGTGTACAATAAGCTCGAGGGCACATAGCAATATCCGATTCAAGCTTTGGGCATCTCAGAAAGCACGTATATTTCTGTTGTATCACTTGCACCAGCTACAGGTCGGGTGTAAGTGCCAATTGATAGTGATGATGGCCACATATGCAAGACAGAACATGCGTTTGCAGTCAGGAACAATTGTAAAAAATGCCTTTTATGTATAGTAGACATTAATAACATCCTGATAAATGTATTTTATGGAGAGATTTTTTTCTGAAATAAAAACTTTTGTTTTGTCATTTATGACTATATTATTAACAGGTGACATTAATGATTTTGGGTTTTTTCTTCTGTGCGTTCTTTTGTGACTTTATATTCCACATATGTATTGGACGTTTCCTTCAGTGTCATGTCTGTTAGAATAGAGCAGACCTACAGCTAAATTCAACAACAGACGTATCTCTACATCCGCTCCTTACTGAATATGGACGTGCGTATGCTCGATTTCCGTGTTTAAAAAAAAACCGCACTATATATTCGTTGTGCATGCCTTAATGAATCAGGGCTATGTGCAACATAAATGAGGCCCTTTGTGTACTGCAGTATTTTCTGGACTACTTTGTGCATGGATCTGGTATGTGGAATATCAGTCTGCTATGTGGGACTATTCAGTACATCACCTGCCTGTGCTGACATGACTTCAAGTAGCTTCTACTGCATTTAGGTGTCCCATATGGACTGCACAATTCTGAACTGGTGAGTGTTTACTAGACCTGGATCTGTGTGTGCCTTCTCTCCACTGGTTACCTATGTGTGACCAAAGAACAGTTTCTGATATATGCTAAACAAAACCAGCATATTGGATAGTCACCCATTGCTATTGTTCTATAGAAGTCTTCGGAACCGCATGCCATATTAAGATTCAATGCTAAATGTAAGTGAATATATTCTAAGTTTGTAATTGAGCAACCCCAATGCCCATGCCCCTTTATCCAGCCCACCATCCGATGTACAATGTAGAAGCATTTGTAAACTGCATTGTACATCGCCTCATACTTCCATTACCCCCTTAACAGCAGCAAAAATACTGTCACCTTTCACATCGATGTCATTAAGAGGCGCCGGCTTTTTCCTTCATCGCAATTGTTTGAAGTGTTATTTGACAACATTCGTCATTGTAAGAGCGTGGGGAAGGAAGACATTCGCCCTAAAGATGACGGGGGAAGTGTTGTCGGGGTTTTCAGCAACGATATGCTGACTACCACCGAGTATAATAACCCCACTTTAAAGGCAGATTATAATTGCTAAAGAAGTTACCTACAGGTAGGGACTGTGAAAATAATTAGATTCTAGAGAAAGGTTTAGGCTCTCCAGCTGTTGTGGAACTACAAACGCCAGCATGGCTGGTCAGCCTTCGAAAGAGCAGCGTTGAATTTGTAGCTCCACAACACCCACAGAATCCCAGACTGCCGACCTCTGTCATAGATTGGAAATCAATGATTATTACTTTATGCCGATTTTGCATAATTTAGCTGTAATAATGCTCTCTGAGGATCCTTTTAGACGGTTCCAGTATTTTCTTCTCTTGCTATTCTTGGACTTTACGTAAAATAGAACATTTTTTATATTTCAATTAATATTTGGACTTCCTTAGAGGACTTTACCACTTAAATGTTGTATTTAACAAACCAATCCCCACCCGCCTAACACTGCTCTAGACACCATTTTTTGTAGTCTTTTTATTTGCCCTCAATCCAGAATACACTGAGACAACCCCAACATGCTGAAGAGGAGAGGCTTCCCCCAAAACATAATATAATTAAAGCTTACATCTGCGGCAGAAACCCTTTGGGTTGTTAATAGTTCCTTTTGCATACCACATAAAGATACTTCCTTTTTTTTAATTTCTGGTGTCTTTCCATAAAATCGATAAATGTCATTTTTCCAGTATACAACTAGATATTCTCAGTTGTAGAGTTCTACATCTGTTCAATCATAAATAGTAACTTTTCTCTCCAACTTATCTATTTCATTAGATTTATTTGCAGCAATTAACATTACTGTATTTCAAACCAGAACTTTGAAACCTTGTAAGTTTTTCTTTCTTAACTTAATATATTTATATAAGAGAAGTTCACCAAAGATAGAACAAGCCGACAATCATGTTTTACCATAGACAAGAAAGATTCAGATGTTCTTACTTTGTGTGTAGGATCCAGACGAGTGACAACGTTTCTTACAGATCTTCTTTAACTCTGGAATTATGGCTTTAGTGTACCTTCAAAAAACGAACATAAATAACATATGTCAGGGCTAGGGGACAGGATCAATAACCAATTAGACCTATATGGGCAGATGAAAAAACTATATACAATAAAGCTTTAAATCACGATTATTATCTTTTGTAAGCATCTTTCATGTAACACATTCCATATGTGAAACACGTGGATCTCCAGCTGTTGAGGAACTACAAATCCCAATATACCCGGTCAGCCTGTCATCTGATCCTTATGTAAGCAACATAGTAAATATTCATAAATAATTAAGTTTACACCAATATGGTTTGCTTCAGACATAGTATTAGAGATACAAATGGCACATCCTATTTTGAAGCATAAATAGAACAAGTTTTAGGTTTGAAAGATTATTTGTAGAAACTGAATAGTATATACCAAGCCTAGCCAACCTGTGGTTCTTCACTTGTTTTAAAAAAAAACTACAAGTCCCAGCATACCTTGCCAGCTATATGCAGGCTATGTGTGGGAAGAGCATGCTGGGGCTTGTAGTTTCACAACACCGGGAGAGCCACAGTTGCCCAAGCCTGGTATATACCACTGTATATACAACATTCATTCTTCACTCATCCAAAACCTGGGTTGCCATGTGGTTTAGGGTGGGTCCTCAGGATCTTTTACAAACCTACTAATATACTAAGTGTGAATCATGTTCAGTTTGTATAAATCATCCATTAAATTTTTTATAATAATATCATTCTAGAACAGGGGTCGGCAACTCCCAGATCACTCTGATCTAGCACACCGCACCTGCTTCACTAAGCAGCCGAAGACGGCCAAAAAGGAACTGCTGCGCATGTGCAGGCTCCATTGCAGAACTGAGGACACGTGCTGACAAGAGGTGAGTCATATATACAAAAACAGCTGCCTATATATTTGTGAAACTGAACTGGGGGCACAATTTTATGGCATAATACATACTTGCCTACTCTCCTGGAATTTTCGGGAGGCTCCCAAATTTCGTGGAGTACTCACAGACTCCCGGAGGAGTAGGCACACCTCCCGGATCCTAAAAAATGCCAATATTCACAGCATTAAATATTGTGGGTGGGGCTTAATTATGTCATTAAGCCCCACCCCCTATACATGTCCTCCCCGCCCCCCATCAGTCAGAGAGCCAGCAAGTATGGCATAATATGAACTGGGGGCACTACTATGTGGTATAATATGAACTGGGGGCACTACTATGTGGTATAATATGAACTGGGGGCACAACTATGTGGCATAATATGAATTGGGGGCACTACTGTTGCATAATATAACATTTATTTGTTGGTCCCATTACTATTATTTGTGCACCTGGCACTCCTGGGTTTGACTAAATTTTAGCCACCACACTGATAGCACAAGGTTGCCGACCCCTGTTCTAGAAGATTTCCACAGAGAACGGGGAAAAAAAAATTTGGGTGGAGTTCCCAGAGTTACCATTCGCCAGATCAGCTCTCTCCTCTTAACCCTCGGCCTACCAAGTGAGTATTAATTAACGCCCCAAACCTTTTAACTTCCCATTTGCAATTTGAACACGCTTTGTCAGTGGGAAGCAGGGCGAGAAATAAGAGAAGAAAGGAGAGCAACATGGAACTGTTACAGCAACAAGGGACCGTGGGGGATCTGGCGATTGACACCTCCACATGAACTAAGATCTTGTTTTCTTAACTCCTTGAACGCCACCTGAAACTATTTTGTTAAACAAAATTTTTTTTCTTTATTGAAGCATATACAATTCAAAAAAATCAATACATGTATTCATTTCACGTTATTCATGTTGACAGTGTATCCAATTATGAATACAGTGTACATATAACTATTAAACCATTAGTATTTTCCACAAGCGTGTCAGGCTCATCATGCTGAACACACAGCTCAAAGATAAAAATGCATAACAGGATATACCGGTTCGGTTCAGATATTAACAAGGAACGTCTGAGCACATGACGATTTACAAAGTTCAGAAACATAACAAGATTATTTTGTTTCTTGACAATTGTAGCAAATATGTTCAATTTTACCAAAATTGAAGGTTCAAACTTGACAATTTACAATCTATGAGAGGCACGCGGGGGTCTCCTAAAGGTCGAAGAATTCCCACTGTGAATAGTATTGCAGAGTTATTGGAGGGTCTTGTATGCATAGGTGAGTTTTGCACCAGGCGGTATGGTGCTGGAATCAAATGGAGTATCAACAAAGTTGTCCTACCATTAGGCAGCTGCCTAGGGCGCCGGGCTCTGGAAGGGGGGGGGAGGTGTCGGCACTCAGGCTGGGTACAAACATTAATAATGTCTCTGGAGTTGGTATTGGGAAGTTGAGGGGTTGTCGCCTAGGACGCAGAGAAAACTTGCACCGGCCCTGTCTCCAGCGTTTCACACAATCTTTGCATTTTTTTCCTTTTTGTAACCACGCCACCAACCAGTCAATTATATCTAAAAGTTTTTCCTGAAATAGCGAGAAGATGGAGGAGTGTTTTGGACCTACTTGTGGAGCATGATTTTTCTTGTGGCTGTCAAGACGGCAAGTAAGAGTTTTTTTTACCGCCTTTAGATATTTTAGCAGTTATGGGAAGAATACCCAATATAGCCCATTCCGGGGTTAGAGGGAAATAATTCAGTAAATGCTTATTCATAAGTCTCCAAATCTGGATCCAAAGCACTTGACATTCCCACAAGCAATGAGTAAGGTCTGCCATATGGAACACAGGTTTTGGACATGAATGGTCATCTGCTAATCCAATTATGTATAAATTAAAAGGATATAATGTATGTTATTAAAATAATTAATAATTGGCCTCAAGGCTGAAACTGCCATAATATAGCTACAGCAAGGTACAAAGTTAAGAACCCAAGGTATTTACACACTTCCATCATTCTTGGAATGATGAAGTGTGGGATGTAAATGTCTTATGACTGAGAAAGAAGTTAAACCACCTGAAAATATACTATAGTACACACCAAATCTTATGAGAGATACTCTTGAGACTGCTTAGATTTTATGGTAGAAAAAATGAAACTTATTAAACTGCAGGAAATCTAAACTTTATCTCACTGTTTACTGTAATTTAACGATTCCGTACTTCCTGTTAGCTTATATACTTATTTGGGCATAGATGAATCTGTGCCCTATGATTAGACATTTCTATATTACAACTGTATTAACTTGTCTGTATTCAAATGAGAGTGAAGGCGGTGTGATTGTTTAATTCTGTTGGTTGCTATATTAAACAAGTTATAAATAAAGGCTATTAAAAATACTAATTACACTATATTTTGGGGGTTAAAGGCAGGGGCAAACACAGGATTTGTAGAGGGGGGTTTCCACACCACGCCGCTAGTGGGCGTGGCCAGCATGCATGGGGGCGTGGTTATAATTTTAGACAGTGCTTGGCTGCTCTCCAACTCTTCCTATTCCCATAATATACATGGGCAATGCTGCGTGCACTACTGTTAGGTGCACACAGCTCTCCCTTTTCAAGCAGAGCCGTGTGAAGCGGGAGCAGGGTCCAGCCACCTTAATTATACAGTGCCCCAGACTTGGAGGTGGGTTTACAGGCACTAGTAAACCCCCTCTCGGTTTGCCTATGAAAGTGGTTGGGCCTTCCAGATAAAAAAAACAGAAATACATCAGCAGTTTAAAAATAAAGGGATTCATTAGTGATCTTATCTTCTGTTTTTTGGCTTATCTTAAGCAAATCCACTCTGTGCATGCTCAGAAAAGGGAGATAAGAAGCAAAATCCACTGCGTAAGTGAAGAGTTTCTTAAGTTAAGATGAAAATCCATCTTAACTTCACTCTTATCTCCCTGTTTTTTCTTAAAATAAGCATCTTAACTTTTGCACAAGATAATATCACTAATGAATCAGGCCCAAAATGTTTTCCAACTGATTATAAGGACACATTGTCACAGTTCTTGTCCCCCACCAGTTACTCTCAGCTTCTTCTCTCTGCTGTTGTGTCCTGCTCTTTCTTGTTTTAGCAATAGGACTCTAACAGCTCCAGCCATTATAATACATTGTTATTCAGGCACACTGTTGGTGAACTCTTGGGCTGGGAAGAACACTGAGTAACTAAGATGATACTAACAGATCTAATCTGTTACTACTCAGCTAACATCAGCGTGAAGATGGAAACAATGGGAATCTGATTATGTCAGCTAAATGGGTCAGAACGGGCCCAAGGACTATGTTTAGGTGGAAAGTGGGATAAATACAGTGTGGGTGGGGGGCATGGAGGGTCCACTGGGGAGAAGGGGGTAAAATTGTAGGGGCCCATAAAAGTGCTTCCGCTGTCACTTAGAGGCAATACCAGCCACTAGAGGGGGCATCATTTAGGCAATGGGCAGGAACAGGGCCGGTGCTAGGGTCCATGGCGCCCTAGGCATTTTTACAAAATCGGCGCCCCCCCCACAAAAATCGGCGCCGCCACCTCCCCCCCCCCCCCCCCGCAAAAATCGGTGCCCTCCTCCCTCCTTACCCCGTCTTTCCTTACCTTGTCTCACCACCGCTGCCTCTCTGCTCCATCTCCTTCCCTCCACTCACTGACACTAGTGAGTGGAGGGGAGGAGACGGAGCAGAGAGGCGGCGGTGGTGAGCAATAGCCTCTTCCCCCCCTCCCCGTGCATCTGAATGCTGTGCGGCGGCCGTGACAGGTATGGTCAGTGGTCGCCGCACAGTTTTAAAGTAATTTACCATTCTGTGGCACCCTCCAGAGCCCGGCGCCCTAGGCAAGTGCCTAACCTTGCCTAATGGGAGCGCCGGGCCTGGGCAGGAAGCATTTAGGCAGCGTATGCATCCCTCTAAACAGACCACACATTACTTCTAATTACAAGAATTAAAAATTCAGCCACAAAACAACCTCAACAGCTTGATAAGGATCACTTTTGAGTGCATCAACAAATGAAGCGCATTATGAGAACCAGTATAGAGACATACACTTCTTATTAAAAAATCCAAGTAGACAGAGTTTACCTTCCTATGTCTGTAATAAATTAAACGATAAACTTACTTTATTATAAAGGCAAATTAATATTTATTACGTGCAAGCCTAATGATATAAAATTAATGTAATAAAAAATAAAAATAAAAAATCCTAAAACATATACATTTTAAAGGATCAGTCAAATCAATCATCGGACTATGTCTAAATTTGATTGACATACTCCGTTCCAAAGCAGGTGAATGTCCCAGTCAGAAGTAACTATAAGATACTGCAGTTAGGAACAACATACGTTTAGATACATAGACTTGTTATATTAATAGAAGTGTATGTCTCTGCACTGCATTTTAATGCTTTTTAACTGTTTCTCCACTCAAAAGTGATCCTTAGTAATTCGTTTCAGTGCGCTGTCAATTTGTATATATTTTTTTAATTCCATTACAGCTTTACAGGTCAGAGATGACACATAAATTTGTCTTATGGTCTTCTAAGTTTTATGTTACTTTTTCAGCCCTTAGAGGAAAGTATTGGCCGTCATATAGATGCCATAAAAACAAAAAGCCTGTGTTTGTAAAGACATCAGATTATCTGACACTAATCCTTATAAACCCTCTAACAGCAGCTGATTATAGATGATTGCAAAAATAACAAAAAAAAAAAAAAAAAAGACAAAACTACAATGTAAATTAGCTTGTATAGTAATTACCCAACTAGTAAAAACAGCAATACATAAACAGATTAGCATAAGTGTCTATTTGACGGACAATTGTAGCAAATAGGATATGCCGCATAAAAAGAGTCATTAACATGAGACTGCATACATCCCCCTCCCCCCAATTCCCCTGACATCACGATAAAAACACATTACTTATAGCAAATAAATGACTCAGACGCAAATTGTCATTTTATTGGCCATGGCACTTGTATTGGGTTTAAATATAACAATCGGAAAAACACTCAAATGCAATGCTGGTCCATGTGGCTCAGGCATAACTAATTATTTAATTGACCATCTAAGCAATCAAGAACCATTTCCCCTAAAATAATGGGTGCCAACTCACACCTGCTAGGCTAACCCTACTAAGCAAGCCCTACCCAATACTGTATCACTCTGTAGAGATCCAGATTAAACATGTCAAAGCCTATATAAGAAGGATTAACTAAATCAGTTCTGTACAACCCATGCAAGCCCCTTTCTGGCTGTATAAAAGCACACCAAACAAAGGCATAAACCTAATTGAGCTACTAATCCTTCTACTGACTTTTTCAAGTGCTTTCACATTTCAGAATAAAAAATATTTTACATATTTCCCAAACGTCTCTATTTTGGCCAGGACTCAGACATATCAATCTAATTCCATATTAAATATCAAGTAAAATGTTGCTCTATGTCATTATACCCCAAATGGGCTATTAACAACTGTGCATTAAAATCGCTTCACCTTAATCCAGAACTGCCCTGCCAGAAAATGTGATACAAATTAGAATCCATGACCAAATAAAAGTAAATAGGAATATAAAGCTTTCTGCTGTCTGTATGGCCCAATACGTTAGTGTCACTGTAGCCAAAATGTAGTTTGAAAATAACTTAAAACAGAACTTAACAACTATTTATCACATTGCAAAGTTTGGTAACCTCAAGTTTAATTTCTAAACCTCAATAACTGCACTGCTTCAAAATGAGTGACATGAAAATTTTAATTGTTTCAAGGACTTAGGTAATCATTTAGCCAAAACTAACACTGAAATTTGGCTAGCGGCAATAACTAACGACATATTATTGAAACTTAAGTAATCGATGTTAGCACTTACCGAACAGACAAGTAAAACACAGAAAACTATTTCAATTGATACATGGACCCCTCTCGTACTGATCTGTTTTTTTTTAACAGAATTTATTATTCTCTGATAACCTAACATCAGCACTCATAGCAGCACACTTGATTTGCGTCTTCAAAACACCTCTAAAGCTCACAGGGTTGTTATAAAGGCTGTTCTAAACAATAGCAAGTCCTCAGTAGGCAACATCAGCGTCTCCAAGATATCCACAGTGGTGGGTCTCTTATTATAACCTTCTCGTAACCCTCAAGAGCTTGCTTAGCAGAAAAAAAATAACTATTACAAGGGGGTAAACCATTAGATTTTTGAACAAATGAAATTTCGGTCAATATATCACTAATGTGTGAGTGAAAAAACAATCCAGACAGAAGATAAATATGTGTCTCCAGACAAATCCACTTGGGCCACCAAAGTCCACAATGTCCTCTACTGTTTATGAGACAATGCATCTGTAACCTTATTTGCAACTCCTACATTGCTACATTCAGACTCTGTAGAAGGGCCCAGTCCTTACAGGCGTTCAGACTGATTTGGGGAATTCTATCAGGAATGTACTTATGAAGAATAAGAAGGAAACATCCTACTCCAGTAACACAGTATCACGCAGGACAAAGGAAACAAGTACAGATACTGAAGAGAAGTCAGGAACCATGATATCAAGATGCAATTTAGGACTAAACAGAAGCAACAGGAGCACTGCTTCTAAGAGCAGACAAATCAATGAACTGACTGGACCGTGACTATGTGCTTAGCTTTCAACCAGATTCAAAACGCGAGACTCCATAAAACTAGGTTTTTCAGCAATAAATGCTGATTTTGGAGCTCAGCAACTAACTGCAAACACTACATTATTATAGATTGTAAAATAATTCTCTTATTTTCTGTTTGCAAACCCCAAATTACCACCTACTACCAAAAGGAAAAAGTTCAACCAACGCAAGTTTCTTTGTGACTTTGTTCAGTTTCTAATGTTAGACCCCCTAAAGGCGGCAATCTCAAATTGTCTAAAGATAGTATGGGAAAATGGACCAACTTTAAAAATCTTTTATTATTTTTTGTCTATATCCTTAAGCTCGTTCACAGACATCAGATGATTTATCTAGATACAGCCTTTATTTTCAAACTTAAGCATAGGGAAGCTCAAAATAGAACCATGAATCAGTAGAAGACTTGTCTGTCTGGATAAGCTTCAAACCAGGTCGGCATTTTTCTGAACCTTTCTGGCGCCCAAACTTTTCAGAAAAGGCTCTTTGTTGGCAGCTGCGCAGGCAAACTAGTCTTTTTAAAACAGTGGCTCACTGGATGTGCGCCAGCACAAAAGGCACACTCATACTTATTAAGATGTTAACATTGAGTGTCACTGAGAGCCAAGAAGTCTCCTTTTCATTATGATGCTGTGTTTGACACCTGTTTGCCTGCACCTTGAATATTCTGTGGTAAAGTGAGGTTCAAAGAAACCCACATCCTTCATAACCCATCTTGATGAACTATGTACTACATATATCTGACGGAAGGAATCATAATATGAATATCAAGCCATCCCACTGACGCTTCTGTAGGCTTCTAAAATTGTATCCATATCCTCAAACAAACACACTTTAGTATTTTGCCCCCAAAACACTTGTAAAGATGCAGAATGCCTGTAGGCAATTATGAAAGGGTCTGTTTATCCTCTTCTTCCTATCCTCCTCAACTTGTCTGCTTTATTAATGACATATTCAGCTGGTAGTAGAAAGAAAAATTTTTGGCTGATAAACGAAAGCCCAGAGGTGGTATCTCCCATGTAATCGCTTTTTTAAAACAAACCTCAAAAGCACCCATCTTACAAATAACAGATTCTAAACTAAAAGAAGATTGTATACTAGAATAATTAAATACCACAGGCAACTGGACATTACAGAAAACCAGACTCCAGAAACAGAAGTGTCACTAAGATTATTACATGTATTAACACTATTTGTAGGAAGCCTACAAACTTCCCAAGCACATTCAGCTGTATAGACTCACTTGTAGCAGCTGCTACTGCTGACCACCCACTATGATTATATTCTTTCATGCCATAACCTTTGTCACAATCTGCCTCCGTCTGCATTGCAGTATCTTTTCTGTGGATTTTGCTTTACCTTCTCTAGATCCTGCATGCAAGGGGATTAATCCTTCATCATTACTCCTGGAGCCTAATCACCTGTGTCTGGCCTTTAAGAGACTGTCTTTGCCCTCAAACTAAGCCAGTTTATCAGTTGTCTCTGCTGCTTGTCTCTCTGTGAAACTCCTGTTTGGATCCTGACTTCTCCCTGGCAAATGACTCCTGCTTTGTTCCCATGTTTTTCACCTCCTCTTGTGACACAGACCCCGGCTTCATTCACCCTTGCCCCTGCTTACTCCCTGATATATTGTGGATCTTCTGGCTTCTAACCCCTGGCTTACCTGACCCTCATCTTGCCTGATTCTGCCGTGGATCATCCACCTCCACGTGCCTCCTGACTATCCTGGTAATTCAGTCTCCTTGTGCCTGTACTGCATCTGTTATACCTGGACACCAGTCTTTCCTGTTCCAGCTTCTCAGCTAACCTGGCTACCCTGACACCTGTATCTGCATTTCAACCATTGAGTCCAACATCTGCAGTTTCCAAGCTATACCTGGCTAACCTGCTGCTTCTATGGACTATGCTTACTGTTAACCATTGACTGCACCTATTTATTATCTGTGTGATCCGTGTTAAATAATAAATTCTAATTTCACTACCCCAACTCTCAGTAGTATTTATACTGGGAATTTTGACAAACTTCTTCCTTAATAGCCTCTGAATCGGCTTACCTGTCGATCTGTACATTCATGTACTGATGCTACCTGTCTCCTAAATAACCATTCTCTTGTATTCTTTGCAAAAGGATGCGCTGATAGCACTGAGGGGCTAACTATTTATAACTAATATTATTAATTAATCACTCGCAAAGGTAGTTTCTAGTTTGTCCAATAAATATTATTCCTTTTCTGCTCTAAGTTAACTCTTTCTGTTAGGCGCATGTACCACTATATACTATTCAGCATATATAGCAGATATCTTAGATGTGGGACTTATAATCATACACAACACATAGAATTACCCACTTACACACAGATTCTGCTACACATTACAACAAATATATAACCATAGACACTTAGATAGACATAACACATCATAGGGAAAATGCTTATACCAGGAAAGATTGCACACAGATGTATCTTCATTTGAAATGATCTATATATTCATGTTAACATAATCTTCAGTAACAATCTTACACATAATATAAAACAGTATAGCACAGATGGTACAATACATGGTACAATACAGCATCAAGCTTCCTTTAGTCTGAAATCTTATCCTATTTTATATATTTGTACACGTGCCTTAATCATGTACATATATGTATCCCAGATTCTATTACAATTCCCATTACAACTCTCATTACACATTAGAGTACTATAATTATCATCACTACTAACTAGAACTCACAACATAAACTATATTCTCTCACATTATCTCAAACACCATTAACTATATGCTCTAAGTACAAATGCATAGTATCACTATCATTAACGCACATATGCAACAATATACCACCTATATTACTCCACAAATGCAACCATATACCTCCAATATTTCAAAAAATGCAACCGGATACTACTCCACAAATGCAACCAAATACTCATATATTACTTAATCCTATTTACTCCAGAAATGCAGCCATACACTCCTATATTATATATTCCTATATGCTATCTCACAAATAATCCCAGTAATCACATCACACTGCTCTGTCTATAGAGAACTAATTCTTTATGTGTTTGGGAACAAAAGCAAAACAGAGGATCCCTGAACATTGTTCGTCCTACATTCTGTTGGCCAGTGGATAAACCAATCCCTGCTTACATACCTCATAGTTGGATGTTCCATTTTCGGCACTCCAACCTGTCTATGCTCTGGACACTTTTTCTCTTGGCACTAAATCCTCAGCTGACCAAAGTACCTCATTGATGCGCTAGTTCAGTGGTTCCCTGTATAGTGTGATGTGGGGCCGCGTGATACTTATTTGTCAGACACCAATGTAAATGTATTTCTCATTAATAAAGCAGAATATGTAATTATGAGTATACAGTACAAAAAATCCAAAGAGAATTACAGTTAATTTGTTCCATGCAAAATTAAAATACATTTCACATGTAATTCCTGTTGTAAACTCTCAATTTATTTTAATAGTTATCCCTGGTCACCCATAAATTCGCGAGACACGTGAGCCTGTATACACTGAAACACTGGTTGGGAATCGCTGGGCTAGTTTCTAGTGAACTAATAGAGTACACTCTAATGAATATTAATTTAGAGCAAAAAAAAAGTCTGATTCCAATGTGAATCATAATGGGTACATATTAAAAACATTGATCATTATGTTTAACATTTAGCAGCTGTAGAAAAATGATGAATTAATTTATGCATAGCCTAAATTATCTGTTGGCTAATTAGGTTAATGGTTTGGGAGTGAAAGCTTTATGCCATAAGGGTTACCAAGATGTTTTTAAAAGACTTACAGCCACGTTTGATAAAAGTGTATTGGGGGGGGGGGGGGGGTTAATCACAGAAAATGTAAATTATACGGTCACTGTATGCTTGGGGAAAGGAATTAATTTGTAAATGTTCAGAGAAAGTAGGACATGAGATCGCTAGAGAAGTTAAGGCAGAAAATACACCCAGATAAACAAGTTTATGGATAACAGCGAGCCAAAATACATGAGTAAGCACGGCTGCTGTGCTATCAATAAATGCATAAGATCTGTAGGAGACAATTGGGTTGGGTTTTGGTGCAATAAATAATAAGGGATTTAATTTATTGCGAAATGGTTTATTTCCCAGAAGAAAACGTTTCCTGGAAAATGAAATTCTCTTACACCTGGGATACATGTCATTATATCTTTACATATCCCTGATACTATATAGTATGCAATATTTAATTCCTATGAGTATATATGGACTGTTGTCTTAATAGCTGGAAAACTAGGTGCTGGGGTGGTCATTTCTGAGTCTCACCTCAAGGCTGTTAGTACAACTAAATGGGAATCATCATCATCATCATCATTTATTTATATAGCGCCAACATATTCCGTAGCGCTATGAATTCACGTAGTCCACAAAAGCACCATGTGCTTCCATACTCCTGCCAAATGTAGTAAAACGGCTACAGGAACATATTCACATTAGTTCTGTACTCGTCGGCTACATCCAGTAGAGGTGTAGGCGACAAATGCTCTGCAAGATCATTTGCTGTACTGCAGCCCTATATGAAAATGCACATGGTTAAAAGGTAGAAATATCACTTTCATATCCTGGGGCCTGATTCATTAAGGATCTTAACTTAAGAAACTTCTTATTTCAGTCTCCTGGACAAAAACCATGAAAAAATAGTCAGTATTTAACTTATGTGCAAAACAAAATCCTAATTTGCACCCCCTGCATTGTAACATGGTTTTGTCCAGGAGACTGAAATAAGAAGTTTCTCAAGTTAAGATCCTTAATGAATCAGGCCCCTGCCTACTATAACTGTAGGACCACCTTACTTTTATTATACTTAAATAATGCACATTTGAGTCTCAATTATGTCTTAAATGCTGACAATGTGAGTACATCAGGGACTGTCTTTATTACATGTCTGTCAATTGTGTTTTTGAATATTTTTATGACATTATAATTTCTGCTCATAAAATGTTCTTTTCTTGTTCTATATGCATCACATTAAAATACAGGTCAGGATCTGACTTCTGCTACCACTGAGGAAACGTACAAATCATGTCCCATTATAGGAGGAAAACGCTCTTCAGCTTCCTCACCAGTGGACGCTGGACCACCCCCATAATGCACACCCTGTAAGTCTTATAAAGATCTGAGGATAAATGTATCACCCTTTCTAAAAAGGAAATGTGAAGGTGTTGTCCATAGCAACCAATCCAATTCTAGCTATAATTAATGCAGTACATTCTAAAAAATTATAGCTAGAATCTCATTGGTTGCTATGGGCAACATCTCAAATTTACTCCCAGGTCCCACACATTTTACATATGTACTAGGAGGTGCCTAGCTTTGCCGTTTTTATGGAGTGCACCAATACTTCAAGCTACCCCCCAGAAACGGTCGTTTTGATATGATAGTCTATGCACTTTTCTTAGAAACTGGCTCACGTGCACAAAATTCGGTGCATGTCCCAAAATGTCACTTGCTCCGCAGGGCTCCATCTATGCTCTCCCGTAAAGGACCCTTAATGGATTTTTTAAATGAATGATAACATCACTGGGCCGCTGTACTGCACCAGCACGCTGCCTTTTAAAGGGGAACGTCGCCTTCAGAAAACATTTTCTGCCAGGTAGATTTGTTTACTTTCCTTGTCCTTATATACAACTAAACATCTTAAATGTAGATACAATTATATTGAATGCACATACCTTATTTGTCATATGCAAGAGCACAAAAAAAAATCTGCCTGAAAACAACTACTGACGGAGTTCCCCTTTAAGTACCTGCAGGCAGCTAGCAATGCATTCGCTTTACAACATTTTCCCCATGTTATGTGAACGAGGGTGTGTTGAGACACAGAAACATATCAGCCACGATTATGTTTAAGTATCGGTAGAACACACGGGCAGCACAGTGGCTCAGTGGTTAGCACTTCTGCCTTACAGCACTGGGATCATGAGTTCAATTCCCCCCATCAGTATTTTAAATTTCTCAACCTGCATAATATTTAGCAGAATTCACTTTATTTGCATTTACAATGCATCTACTGAGTAAACTTCCCTAGTCCTTTATTTCTCCGTCTACATCTTACAGTCTCCTGTATGTTTGTGTTCCACCTAACAAGGGGAAACACTGATCATCTTTCAATCAATCTGCTCAGGTGTCAGAGGAAGAGTTCAGCCAGCAGTGTGTAGTACAAAAAGACCTGAAAACCAGACACCTTCCTTTACCCACTGAGAAACACTGGCAAAAAAACAAATATGTCAATTATGTATTGGAGTTCACTGTTATGTATAATGTATAAAAATCTTCGGTGACTATTAGCATTGTTTGTAATATACTATTTATAATCCCATAAATATACTGCACACAGCCCAAGATTCGACTGTGGTAAATAAAAGATGAAAAAAAAAAAAAGGTAAAAATAACATGCAGGTCGTGGAGCTGAAAATGTCTCTCTGCTTTTGAGTGATTGTATCACTGGCAAGCAGCCAGTTGAATTGTCAAGCGTGTTCAGGAAATATTTATAACCTCTATCTTGTTGCTCAGTCATTTTCTGACACGTGTAAAGTGTCCTCAAGTTCTTTAAAGGGGCAAGTCAACATTTTCAGTTGTTTTATGATTACCCCAGTAGGCTACCGAAATATAAATATATTTAGAACAAACGTTTTGAATGATAATTAAGGAAGTTACGGGTAACTGGGAGGCAATGCACTTTTTAGGTAAATGTTTAGAAAAATCTATATTAGAATGTTAGCATTAAAAATTTGGGGAGAGATGGGGCTTGGCGAGGTTGCCCTGCGTAGAGCGTGACTAGCGCATTACTAGTTGGCCCTCCAACCACTTTCCTCGATCTCCGTCATACCTGTGTATGAAGCAGGCACCTGTGATTGGCTAGGCTCAGCTTAATTCAAAGCGGAGAAGGAAGAAAGGATATAATGTAGGGGTCCTCAGGCACTGGGGTCCCTCGGGAAATTCCCTGGCGTTCCGGTGGGCCAGTCCTAGGGCCCGATTCATTAATTAACTTAAATTAAGAAGATTCTTATTTAAGTCTCCTGGACAAAACCATGTTACAATGCAAGGGATGAAAATGAGTTGGTTTTTTTGCACATAAGTTAAATACTGACTGTTTTCTCATGTAGCACACAAATACTTGATAGCTTAATTGTACACTGAAATTTAAAGTTGATATTTGTGCGCTACATGAAAAAACAGTCAGGATTTAACTTATGTGCAAAACAGAAAACTAATTTTCACACCTTGCATTGTAACATGGTTTTGTCCAGGAGACTTAAATAAGAAACTTCTTAATTTAAGTTCCTTAATGAATCAGGCCCCTAGTGTATAGTGTGTTCTGTTTGTCTTCTACTCCTTGATGTGCTATTGTGATATCTACAATATTTCATCATGTATTTCAGCGATCTAATATTTGGAACCTGCTTTTCATTATGTTACAGTTTTATTTATTTGTTTCTCCTGACAGTTTAAGTTGAATACACACAGTGGGTGCGGCCATTTTGTGTGCTGTCCCTGCGATGTTCATGAGAATGCACCCTGTCAATTCAACTACCACAACCCCTTCACATCGTGGATTTTTAAAAGTATATTTTATTGCTTGGGATCTGTATTCATTAATCCCAGCATTTTTCTGAAAATGGCGTACTCAGTTATACACAGATTACTATACACATAAACTGACTAAATTTGTACTGTATTGTCCCTTCTAGTACTGTCATCTTCCCTAGGCACCAAGCCAAGCTCCCTATGTTAAAGCTGCACCACCACCTATGAAAATATTTTATTAACATGAGCCCCAGAGGCTGTTTTTTCCCAGGAGTCCTCGGTTTCTATCGCAGCCTTAGCCGAAACTGGAGAGCATGTGTGTGTGTGTGTGTGTGTGTGTGTGTGTGTCTGTCTGTGTGTGTGTGGGGGGGGGGGGGGGGGTGTTTGATTGTGGGGGCAGTCGGCAATAACAATATGCATTGAGAATATTTTTTCCACTTACACATCCCCAATTTTTCCTGCGGCATCAATAAAATATTTTCATAGGTGATAGTGCAGTTTTACGTTTATATTAAATACAAATTAGACAGCAGCACTGTTTCATATATAGTATCCTGTATTTTGAAAACCAAAATAAAGACAGTCACAAATTTGTACCATGCAGGAAGTGAGACGTAGTACAAATAGGAAATCCAAAGAGCCTTCTAGAATACCAGCATTTCCAGGCCCCTAAAACACTGAATAACATCCTGTCACTCAAATAATTTTTTGGGTTTTCCTGGGACCCTGGCACTGAGATAGATAAACTCCATATGATGACGGTAAGTTCCAAAGAGAGAAGAATATAGGAAATGGAAAAAAATGAGAACAGACAAGCAATACTGGTATCAGGCAACACTGGGGCACGCAATTATCCAACAGAGCCCCTTCCTATATGGGACCGGACTATTAATTTTATATAGACAATCTTTTACCTGCCCCTCAAATAAAGAGGATGCATCCTGGGTGTCATACATCCTAAAGGAGCAGGATTGCTATATATATATATATATATATATATATATATATATATATATATATATATATATATATATATATATACACACACACACATACATATATTTGTGTATATACATAAATCAGAAGAGCTGAGAGTATTCCTGTTGGCCACCCACAAACATTGGAGGAAACCATTTTGTTTCACTGAATTAATATTTTATAACCATCCAGCCTATGAATCCACTAGAAGCCAGTAATAGCACTGAGAACCTTCCTTTTGATAAGCTGACAAATAACTATACCGTTAGCTTCGCTTAGGGCAGGTAGTAGAAGGCGTTGCACGTGTTTCAGAACTCAATTAAAATCTTAACAACACAAAGTAATTCAAGAGCTTCAAAAATACTTAAATATGCTGCACTGTTACACTGAACTGTTCAAATTGGTCCTAATGACATCGCTGGTTCATAGTGAGCTGAGAAGCTGCAGGATCATATTGCTCACACAATGGGTGCCTCGCAATGATGATTATGACTATTAGCAACACTATCTGGCTGCTGCTTGCATATTGACCTCCTCAACTTAAATTATTAGAGTCGCGGCTATATTATAAGTCACGGTCATCTATTTGCATTACTTAACTGACATCGCCATTTGGGCCATTGCATGAGAGAAGATTCTGATTTGATTTTTAAAAGGAGAAAAACAGATGTGGAGGTCTTTGTATTTGATTAAATTTTATAAGGAAAACACAACTTTCACAATTACTAATAACTGTCAAGATATTCGGTCTTGTATATCTGACACTATATTACATTATTATGCATACTTGCCAACTCTCCCGGAACGTCCGGGAGACTCCCGCATTTCGCGAGAGTCTCACGGACTCCCAGGAGAGTGTGGAAATCTCCCGGATCTGCCCACTTCCTAGTGAAGTGAGCAGAATCAGGTCCAAAACGCCGTGATTCACCGGGAATCACATCGTTTGGCCCCGCCCGCAGCTGTAAAATGATGCATTTGCATCATTACGACACAGGGGGGGGGTCCAAAATGACGCAAATTTTGGAGCCCCGTCCCCATCACGCCCCACCTCCACCGGCAGGCTCCCGGAAGCCAACTTTCAGAAGTTGGTAAGTATGTTATTATGTTGTGTACAAACAGGATAATGCAAATTTTGCAGGTACGACAAACACTATCAAGCCGTATCTCTGCGCTTTAGTTAGATGTAAGTACACAAACTTGAATGCCTGGTGTAGGTACTTTATTTTAGCTGGATGTATCTTGAGATACTCAACACACACATGCAAGTAGACACGGGTGTTGAAAAACAAAATCTTGTACTTTTCCTCCCTTTAACAGAGAATTCAAAGTGTGTTCATTAAAGCTGTATAGTGTACTATGTAATTAAATTAGCATTCACAATGAAATCTATTGTATTTTACAGAGCGTTAACGCTTCTGAAAGCTGTAATTAAGAGTGTGCTAAACAATAGCAGCCAGTACCGCTAAGTGACATTTTTACTGTTGTTAACTATCCTATGAAGTACCACAAATGACAAATATTCACGCAAAACGCTTGCACAGCCCAATGCCAAAAAGTGGACCGGGGGAATGCACCCGTGTATGCGCACAGCAGACAAATGAACACATTAACGCAAAAAATAAAAACTATACAATGTGCCCCCTGCTCTTCCCTGTTTGCAAATGACCCCACACATTTAATTTAGGGCTGCTGTTACTTCTTCTTTCTTTTTAAAGACCCCAGAAAGTTCTAGAGTGGGATTTATTTACTTTTTAAACCTCTGTTGTTCCACACAGGTTGTGAGCACTTATTGAAGTCTATTGGCAATACTAACCAACATGCATACACAGACAGGGATATAAAGGTAGATTTTCCAGATTTACAGTTCATGAGGTGGCAATTGTGTAAATACAAACTGAATAAAATACTGTAAGCCATCCTAATCAAGTTCATTGCTCAATGTCAACTAGCTGACCAGCTTTCCCACTGTAGCTCATGCTTATGAAATCCTTTCAACTGGATCCATTTACCCTGAGAAATCCTGCTCCGTGCTATGAGACATGGAAATTCTGTGTTTTATTAAACACGTTTACAAAAATAAACCCTTCCTAGCTGCCAATGTTGAGTATATGATATATATAGATAGGAAGGTGGACAGATAGAAAGATAGACATATAGACATATACTGATATAGATATATATATATATATATATATATATATATATATATATATATATATATTGTGACCATGGTGGGAGAACAGGTATCATCCAGTTGTACTATGTTAGAAAATAAACAAAACTTCAAAATAAACATTTTGCCTGTCCATAACGAACTAAATTCAAGTCACTCCTGACTAACAAAACTACAACAAAATATAAGAAATTCCATCACGGTTCTCTCACAGCAAAGATCAGGCTCCCTCTCACAGAGACTCTGCAGTCCCTTTCCCCAGGTAGTGAGAGACTGAATCCACTGCCTAGCAGTCTTTTAAACACAGCTCACAGGTGCCAGCATTAAGCAGTCTGACAGCAGAACACCCGCACTCCTTGTAAATGGAGCCCACCCTTCTCTCTCCAGCTACACCCCAAGGATCCTTACCAGCTCTTCCCTAAAGCTGAACATCTCTCTGGGAAGCATTTCCCGAATATAAACACTCTACCCATGGTTTAAAGCCTGGGACTAAAATGCCTGCCTGCATACACAATTCCAGTGTATTTTTCACAATATACATAATATAAATATAAATATATATATATAACATAATTTTCATAATATATATATATATATATATATATATATATATATATATTTATATATATATATATATACACACACTGTATATATATTTAATGAGCAGCTGACACGCTCCTTGTTCAACAGATGTTATCAAATTTCATCCATGTGCAGTAGGTATCATTGGTTTATAGTTCAGCCATTCTCTTGTAATGGACGTGACATATATTATTTTCAAAATTTTAAATAATGTATCGTCAAATATAGTGCAGTTTGCATAAAGGTACTTTTACGACATAGGGTCTTTATTCCGATTTCCATTAAAATATATTTACAGATCAGTCTCCTACAAAGGTTTTATTTAACTTTTTTGATAACTTCCAGTGTTTAAGCTGATATTTTTATTTCCTTTGCACCATTGTAAAACATGTGACTGATGTCATGATTTTTGTATGTACAAAATGCTTCTAATAACAATATTGTTTAATAAAAATTTATACATATTTACAGGTTTTCTTAGTTGTCACTTATATGTGTGTCACTTACATAATTTACACATCACTATGTGTTTTGCTGAAATTTTAATAAATACTGTATGAGAATATTGAAAATATTAGTTTAGGGTAATGGGCGTGACAAGTTTTTAGCAGTTTATTATTTAAGCAAGCAGTACTCATTAAAATTAAACCAAAATTAAGTGTCACATAATCTTAAACATTAATAAGATACAACATGACTGATGTAGACTAGTAATGGCAGATGTTTTACTTTTCAAAAACTCATCTTTATTAACACATAGTTTAAAAATATTGGGTACTTAAACTATATTTCCATCTGCAGGTTGCTAGATACAGAAAGACTACAGATACCACCATTTCTCACCCTAGACAGTGCCTATTATTTCCTGGCTTGAATCAATACTGTGGCAAGACATCTGCCACCCTGCTCTGCCAATCCCTACACTGACTCTCTATAGCCTACAGAGGCCAAGTGAATCTGATCACCCTCAACCAATACCCTCCCCCTGTACTTCCCCGACCGCATCTCCTTATAAATGTACATGTACGATGCTGCGGACCTTTTGTGGTGCCTTATAAATAAAAGATAATAATAATAATACACTCCTTCCTGCCTACTCCGTTCTACAACCCATCAGCACCTCAACACCCTACTTGTTGCCAACTCTTAAGCTGGGTACACACTACAGAAATTTCAACCAACTTTTTATGCCGAGCGATTTTACATGCGATCGATGTTCTGATCACTCGGTCCATGGACTGCATACACACTAGCCTTGTTTAGGATGCTAAAGGGAAGAGCGGACGTCCCTTTAGCGACTTTTACAGCCATGTTGTCGTGAGCAATGACTGTTATTTCGTACTCACTGTTGTGGATCGGTCGGAAGTTTATACACACTACACAGCGGAAACGAGATTGGAACGAAAATATTAAACGGTACGACCAACCAAATGAGGCGACAATCTGCCATTTGGACAGACTTTCGACCATCGTGTCACTGCACACATTGACCCGACTTTTGAACGAGCGGTCGTATGTCGGCTGATTTAGCCGATTATTTGACGAAAACCGTGTAGTGTGTACCCAGCTTAATTCCAACCAAATAGATCTCTCCCACGCGAAGCCCAAATCTCAGAATTTTAAATAAACTTAAAATCCACCTCTTCATCAAAGTGTAACATTCATCCACCTAAATGATCTCTTATCAGCCCTGCTTGCCATTTTCCACCTACACTGCATGTCATACCCAACCTTGCTGTTTCAGCCTGGCCCCTTCCCATCAGATTGTAAGATTGATGTTCACTGTCTGCTCCTGTCTTCATGTCTGTGTCTTACATTTGGTAACAGAATATTCAGAAATGTCTTTGCTTGAATTTCTTCCTTTTTCTGCCCTTTGAACTGCGTTTTTTTGCCCTTCTGCAATGTTTTTCGTAGGAAGGCTTCTATAATGCAGAGGTAGCGCCTGTTTCCATTACGCCTTTAAGTACAAGAAGATTAGTGTCGGAGTTGAAAGTAGCGTCATTCCCTGGTGCCTGCATGTTAAAACCTTGGAATTGTTAGAAGTCGTTTTTTTAAACAGTCGACTTGGACACTATGTCGGGATCACACGTTTGACACTGAAAATGTTGGGGTACTTCATGTCAGGCTGTCCGTCATCGGGCTTTAGTACCCAACCCCTGTGATTGCAGTTACTTGGGAATGACCTCAGTGGACACTCTAACGCATATTGCTCAATTTTTGGAGTAGTATCTTGGTAAAACCTATCTGCATTCCAGCTTCATTGCCGCTTACATACTTTATTATATCTACTTGTTTTATTCTCTGCTATGCATTTGTTTGTTCTGTTTTATATGTAAGTGCCATTATTAATAGAAAAACCAAAATCTTCTTTATGATAATTTTGTAAAACTTTTTATGTGAGGTTGGGGAAGGAGAGGAAGGTAAGGGGAGGAAGGTAAGGGGGAAGTCACGTCCACCATGATTCCTGAGTTTTGGAAACAATTAATTCTTTAAGATAGATTGTGAAGAGGAATAGTTCCAATAGAATGTTGCTTTTAGGCTTTGTCCCATGCATTGGATTTGAGGAGGTCACGTCCGTAAAACAATCTTTTAGGTAAAAGGTATAATTAAAAAAGAAGAAAAAATATTAGGTGCTAGTGAGTGTGTGCAGCGTTACTTTCACAAAGACACCATTCATACGACACATTAAGGCGGATGCTTTGTTAACCTTTCTACGTTTTGTGTTACGGATGAGACACTGCTTCATTATCTGAATGTTTACATGGAAAAAAACACTACTTACTCACCAAACGCTGGCTGACACTTGAGAGTGATACAAACACAACAAGCCACTTTATTCGCCCCGTATACCGAAATGATGACATGAAAGAACACGGTGTTCTTTTTATCTCTACCGCTGTCACATTTATTTGTAAAATTATACGGGAACATTGGAAAGTAAAAAACTTTTTATTGCTCTCAAAATTTTTCTGCAAGAATCCTGTAAATGTGCAGAAGTTATGGGCATATTGTCACATACACTAAATTATCTTTGCTCAATACCCATAGTTATTACACTAGGGGGTATTACATTGCAAAACCAAACTATTTATTTTGCATGAAAACATAGGCACTGATGCAGAATATCATGCACCTACATAAGAGGGGTGTAGGACTTTCAGCACCTAATCTATTAAAAATAATACAGCTAATTAAAGCGAATTCCTCACCTTTTTGTAAGCAGATTGAAAACAGCCCGATTTCACCCGAAAATGGTCCTCTCTGATGTTGTAAATGTGAAGAATAATGACAGATCTTATATTTAAATTCCCCTTAGTATATCACTCAATTAAGATATAGAGATTCATTTGAGTTTAGGGCAGGTTTGATGTAGACAGCCTACTCAATAATAATGTTGATGCTGGTATAAATGTCATCTAACTTACCTTTATATGTTTATGCCCTTCAATCTAAATTATTAATTACTGTATATGCCAAATAAATATAGCCAAAATAAACTGCTAGTCTGCCTATTCTATACACACTTATACAATGCACAGGCTATGCAGGAATAATATTTTTATTATTTAGTCTAATCAAGTGGATTTTAGGGGGCGGATAAAAAGTTGTCTCTTTCGGTGCAGTATTGGAATAAATATCTTTTTTATTCCACTTGTAATAGTGTATAGTGAAACATTGCAATGTTTTGAAACATTTACATTACATTTTATTTATTATTTCATTATTTTTTTTTAAGTTTAAGTTGCAACGTTTTTATTAAACAAACATATCTTAAATTTAGGGGTTAGTGAAATCCAATGAAGGGTTGCGCAACTTGTCGGTCAGAACCCAAACTGGGATCTTAGTATCTGTTTTTTTGTGCACCTGGATTTTAAAAAATTAGATACAATATATTGAAATCTGTCTCTTTTGGGTTCTTAAAACCATGACACAGCAACACATGGAGACCACGCGTTGTGATGTGCTTTTAGTAATGCTGCATCCAAGAAATCTCATGGGTAGGAACCACTTATGAGGGTTCCAACCCGATAGATAGGAACCATGGTCTCACAAAGACGGAACTAGCTCCTGTGCTGATTAAATAGAGAGGCAGCATGGCGTAAGTCAGGAATCTATAGATATATGTTCTGTCACTGGACGGTGTGCGGGTGGGTGACTGTGTGTGAAGGGGTTAAAGTTTTTGCGTGGCTTCAATCTACTCCATGGGTTACAAAAACAAATTTTCACTATCACCCCTTCCCCCTTTTTCTCCATTGTCAAAGTAAATTTAGAAGCTGGAGAAAGGAAGGAAGATTTTAGTTGTTACAGAATAAAATGAAAAAGTATTTTAAAAAATATTATTTTTTTTAATAACATTATCCAGTTTCCCAAATTAACCTTTTGTGTTCCCATTATGTATTTATTTATGTGTTTTATTCATTAGATTTGGATCAATTAGTTTAGATAAAAATCAATCATACCATTATTCTTATAATAGCCTTAAACCTTGCACAAAGCATATATCAAGTAACTCCACACTTGGGAGAACGAGACAACGGCATTTCGTGGTCATTTTCTGGGTTTGCACTAATTGTGTAAAAGTAACCGTTAGCAGAATTCAAGAAAAAGTCAAAAAATGATGCCTGAAAACTCTCATCTTACAAAAATAAAAATATATTTAATCCAAAGTGCTATCAAATGAAAAGCTCATCTCCCTGATATAAAAATTTCCTTAGCCCAAAACGTTATTCCTGGCGCAAAATGAAAAAGCAAAAAAAAAAAAATTGTTTCCAATCCTGGTGCAAACTACATGATGGGGTTACTGTTTTACTGTGTCAATCAGTGTGTCAGTTTCATTTATAAGTTAGAAAAAAAAAAAAAAAGCAGAGTAGGCGATTTTTACAGTAAAAAGTGCTGAATTAGCAAATCTGCTTCTGAGTAAAGTTCTCGGATTAGCTCATATACAAAGAGTTTCAGAACAGCTTGAGACTTTTGAAAACACTCATAGTTTGGAATATTTTTTTAGGTTGCGTAACAGCTGCTAACAGTTACTGCTATTACTGTAAAACTGAATAGTGAGGGGAGGTAGACTTCCTCACCTCAAAAAAAAAAAAAAGCCACAGACGGGTATAAATTAAGAAGCACTACAAAAAAAAAAAAAGTCACATACAGACGTTGAGTTATGTTTGACCCCTAGGAGGCAGAGCCCTTGAATAAGAAGTGACTCCTACTTCTCCTTATGACCACCCTGTTCTACTGCTCCTGTCCAGTTTTTTACCAATGTTCTGCATAGTAGCTGGACAAAGAGCCTCTGCCCTTGTTTACCATATATTTGATTTGATTTGATTTCATTTATTTGGAATATTAGAGGGAAAGCCTCAACTTCCCCCTGGAAAATAGCAGTGGAATGTTCAGAAACCACTTCCGTCCGCACACACCCATTGTAGATATCATTCACAACACCACAGTCCCCGGCCTCATTGTGAAGAGAGGAAATTCTCTTGGCCCTTCCATTCTGAAGTGTCCTACAGCCACACTCTTACCCTTTGGCACCCAACAGTCCAGTGGCCTCTTCAGAAGGACACAATGACAATTTTGTTCAGTTTTTCAAGATAGTGGCTGCCAGACACAGTGGGGATACAGGGAATTGACGCCCCCTCTGAACTCCCTCTTGAGTATGTAGGACCAGTCCATTAGGTCCTGCATAAATGACACAAACCAGTCCTGAGTCTGGTGCTTCAGCCTGCCTCCACTGTTGCTCCAGCCACCATTTCCAGATTTAGTTCCCCACAGCAGCCTATACTGCGACTCCTTATGGGTCCAGCCTTCTCAAAGCATACAGTGATTCCAGCAAACAAAGACTGACTACTGCTCTCCCAAGATCACCTCCTTGTCAGGGAAATGTTTTTTTATTTCCATTCGTACCTCCTGCAGCCAGCTTGTGATAGGCAAGAGGGAAGGCTTCAACTTTTGTGGCTCATTCCCCTTCAGAATGCAGCAGGGTGGTACAGATTTGACTATACCCTGTCCAAGATGTGGACATGTACCATCCTTAAGAGCCTATAACCATTGTTTGGTGGTCCTCAGTTATATCTGCACCAGGTGCCAGACTTAATTACCTGCTGGCCCCCTCTGCTCTACCTGCACCGCTCCAGAATCCCAGACGGCACCCACAGGGTCTGTAACTCTCCAGACAATGCCTCAGCTTGAATGTTTCTAGTCTAGAAGGTAATCGTTAGACAGCATTTTTCATCTACATATCCAGACAGGGGGTATTGGGAAATCTTTCGGAAGAGTTGGAAGTGCACCCTTCCTGAAGTGAAGAAGAAAGTGAAATCAGGTAACATGATGAGGTTTGGGCCAAGACAACTTGGCAGCTCCCCAGATTCCCTCCCTGTGACTGATTGCATTGGCTGTCTCATTACGGTGGTACTTTCAGCTCTAAATATTCTACTGTCTGGTACTGGGAAATTTTTCACCTCAGGTTCAGTGCATAGGACAGCCTTTTCAGCTTGCCTGGCAAAGCTGACCTTCACTTGAGTGAAAGGGTTGCAAAATAGCACCCCCAAGGCAGAGCTGATGCAGCACGCCTCTATCATCATCATCAGCAGCTATTTATATAGCGCCACTGATTCCGCTTCACTCTACGGAGAACTCACTCACATCTCTATCATCATCTTGTACACCTATCTCCGTGTAAAATGAAGTGGCCCTAGATTTCATCAGGTTAGCTGCCAAATCCATGGCTAATTTGGTGGTAGATGTGAGCCAAGTCCTGTGACTCAAATCCCGATCAGTGAACAATACTTCCAAAGGGTCTATGCTCTATGTTTTAGGAAAGACATTATTTAAGCCAGAACTAAAGATATTCACGAATGCTCTACGAGTTCATTTCAGCTGCAAGATCTCTTTTCACTCCCTTACTGGTAAACAAGAGAACAATCCAAGAAGCCACAGACTGCTTCCTTTGGGGCAGTACAGCCTAAAAAGAAGCCCTTCTGATAGAGGTAAGCCCTTCTGACTATCAGTCAGGACCGGTGGCATGACAGTGATAGAGGCTTGCCTCCTCCTCCTATTAAGCAACTCCTGCTTTTGCTCTAAATTTGATACCTGGGTACTCAGAGTCATCAATTTGGAATACCAACTATAGTTGAACGCTGTGCAAGAACATCAATCATCATCATCATCATCATCACCATTTATTTATATAGCGCTACTGAATCCGCAGCGCTGTACAGAGAACTCATTCACATCAGTCCCTGCCCCATTGGAGCTTACAGTCTAAATTCCCTAATATACATACACACAGACAGACAGACAGACAGAGAGAGAGAGAGAGAGAGACTAGGGTCAGTTTTTTTTATAGCAGCCAATCAACCTACTAGTATGTTTTTGGAGTGTGGGAGGAAACCGGAGCACCCGAAGGAAACCCACGCAAACACGGGGAGAACATACAAGCTCCACACAGTTAAGGCCATGGTTGGGAATTGAACTCATGACCCCAGCGCTGCGAGGCAGAAGTGCTGACCACTTAGCCACCGTGCTGACCCATCACCTCGCCCATTCCCCCCTCCTAAGTAGACCAGTATGGTTGAAGGCTCCCTACCCTGTGCTGTTGTTTCATAATCAACCTCACATTCTATGGAGACCTGCAAGTCACTGACTAAAAACTCTTAATGGGCAACAATCCTAACAGCGAAGCCCAGCAGTCTCTACACACATGAAAAAACTATGAAGTAAAACATTTTGTTTCAGGGTTTTTTCTTGCTATTAAGAAACCATATTTTGATATACATGCACCTTGTCATTTAGGTTTTCCTCTGCACTCGCTGAAATGAGGAAGAAGATGTGACTTCACTGGCCATCACACAGTATATAACATTACACAACATCCTCCTGTTGTGGCCTGTTAAAGAAATGAGCGAGTTTTTCCCGCAGTACTGTATAAGCAAACAATATTAATAGATAAAAAAAATCCTAACATTAAAGAGACAGAATGTTGAACGATCGAGCATGAACTATATCCTTTCTCTGTGATATCTCCCACTAGTAAAGACACAGAGCCCCGTCTGAGACCTGTTACTTAAAGTACAGTCATCTTATTTACTTACTAAGTGGGCTCAGAGCCAATGTCACACCTGGACTAGGAGCAATGTTCCGCCTAATTCCCTTACAGGTATAAGCTGAAGAGAAGAGTACTTTACTTGAAGTAATGGATAGATTTTACTGAAGGGATGCAGTTGAAAATACCAATGTCATTTTCTTTATTTTCCTTCGTGAACGTTGTCTGAATAGCCAATATTTTATGCTCTCTCATATAAAGGTTAACAGTAAATCTGACACAACTACTGTAGGGACCTCAGAAAGGTTTTGCACCCATCCTTTGTGGTTCATTTACAGCTAGGATCAAGCTTTGCCCTGGAGCAGAATCTGCAGCCCTGTTGCATTAGGGTGCAGAGGCAAACATTTGTTTTTCATGCAGGGCAAATACCGCAAGCTACACACACACATACTGCCCAGCTGTTTTTACACCAACCGATTTGGGGCCTTAACCAATATTCATGAGAGCAAAGTGCCTCGTGCCTCAGTGACCTTGTGGGTTCATAATGAATTAATAGACTGCACTGTCATGAATATTGACTCATTCCACGAAATAGCTCTTTGTTTAGGTGACTGGAACACTTTAATGCTTAAATATTTGCTTGCAGCTAGGATTTTGATACATTTCTAATCCTTATATTTTATTGCAAGACAATTAAAACGATTGTAGTGTGACATATAATATAATATAATATAATATATAGAACTTATCAAGTCCACAGCTAGGGGAGGTGATCGTTATAAGAAACTGTGTAAACAAGAGGTTTTTTTGGATATATCTTCTCGATACATTATCTCTTACGGGTCTAAATAAATCATTGGAACTTAATAAAATATTTGAAAATGGTTCGATTATATCTGTATATATATATATATATATATATATTATTATTTTTTCTTTTTGGGGTATATTCATTTGTTACTGTTTATTGTCCACAGTTGCTCTTTGATATATATTATGGGTTTAGATCTTAAATAAAGTGTTATACACACTTGATATATATACTCAATCTGTTAGGTTGTCCAAGGATATGTGTGTGTGTATTCACATACACACATTTATCTATTTACTCTTTCTCTTATTTATCTTTGATTATCTTGTCCCTGTATTCCTCTCTATCTCTCATATACATCAATGGTTAAGATTATAAGAAGTTAATGACTGTCAAAATGCTAAAGATCGCATTACTTAATATTTGCAGATGTTGAGTCCCTTTTTTACAACAAGTGTTTGTGTTATAATGATTACTATCTGAGACCTATGCACTGCAGGTATAGGGTTAATTTAACAACATGTGTTAATGATTTTTAATTAAGCTGAACCACATATAAGATCGCTAAGATCTATGCCTATTAGTTCTCTGATGAAGTTGCCTGGAGGCGATGAAACGCGTTAGCTGGACTATACCACAACCTTGATAGTTTTTATTTGTCCAACATTTTATGCTGGTTTTTATTATCCTTTGATTCATCGGATATCTGTGAACAGCCGCTATATACCTGAATATATCTGTCAAGACTGTTGTTTATATGCTGCGCACATCCAGTGCACTAGGAAGATCTCCATCTGCTGTGCGTGTACAGCCAGCTACTTCCCAAGAACCTAGTTCGTTGACACTTGTTCCCGGGGACCGTGATTTCATTGCACCAGGGACGTGAGCGCTCAAGTTTTTCCGTGGAGGTACCTTTTTATCTTATTGTCTCTCCAGTTATCTGGTAAGGAACTCACACCATATATCAACACACGGATGGGCTATCTCTCTGACTGTATTATCTCGATATCCCCGGTCTAATCAAGTTGTCATTTCATCATCTTCGTTACTCTGGAACATTGTATTATCCATGCGGTTTTGATTACCATCACGATTCATTCATACCGATGAAAAAGTATTTTTTTATATATTTTTTATCTTTTACATCTATATTTTTTCCAGCTGTTGGTTTTTTATGCGCATTTATAGGTTATATGTAGGTGCACCTACTGTATCAATCATTGTGTTATATATTATAGTGGTTTTATACTATCTTGAGCACAAGTATATTTGTGCATGTAATAATTGTGTTGATTACATTTAATAAATATATTCTTTTTTAACCCTCTGCAGTGCATATCTTTTTGAGTGCGTGTGGTGACCATTGCAATCTTTGGTTTTATTATTGCATTTTTTGTTTGGGTAGCAGATTCCCTAGCTTTGGCATCTCACCAGTCATTATTAGCACCGGAAATATTTGTTGTGTTTATGTATTAAATGTCAATGCAATTAATTTGATAGGTTGGGGAGAGGGCGATAGGCCTATTTATTAACTGTGGATGAATTAATATAATGTCAGGGCTGGTTGGAGACAAAATATGCACATTTATTAAATGTGAATGCTATTAATTTAATGCCTGGTCTTATTTATCTGAATACTATTATATTTGATGTTTTATTAAATAACAATGCTACAAATTTAATATCAGGGCTGGTTGGGGAGAAAAAAAACATATTTTTATAAATGTGAATGCTATTAATTTAATATTGGGGCTGGTTGGGGGAAAGGGAGGCTTAATTCTTAAACATGGGTGTTATTGATTTAATGTCAAGGCTACTCGTCACTACAAAATGACAGCTAGAATCTGATTAGGTTGCTATAGGCAACATCTCCACTTTTTCAAACTCACAGCTTGATAAATTTACCCTATAGTGTAGATCATGAAGGCAGATAATGCCCTTTATCCATGTTTAGTTGTGACATAAGAAACTTGGTACAGATAACTGATCACATTCCCAGACATGGTAAATTAAGAAAATAAAGTAATTATGATTACATGGATCAGAGGTGGACACCATGACATTATTAATGAGAATCACATATGGTCTTTGGTCCTTCATTACATTTTCCAATAAGGCTTGAACTGATAAAACCCTAATTATACTCAAGAAGTCACAACGATTCACCGATGCAACATGTTTACACATCCAAAGCAAAAAGTTAAAGGTGAACTCCGTTTTCAAAAAATAACTAATAGCAAACTCCTGTATGTGGGTTTTTTGTAGTCCCTGCCTAAAAGTACTGTTATTCACGTTATAGGAGCAGTAACAATTCTCCATCCATGTTTACATTCAGACTAGATCTCCACTGACCGATTATTCACTAACATCACCTCCTTCTGCTTGTCAGTCGACTGCAGGTCCCAGATGCATTGCCCTGATGCTATAAAGAAAGTTACCAAATGAAGGAAGATATATTAAAATCTGCATAGGTAATAGAAGTCTGGCTGATAATGTGCCAGATGGGATGGCGTATGTATTCAGAGCTGTGACGTAGGGGAAGGATGCAGGAGGTGGGACCTGAATATGCCAAATCATATGTACTAACAACGGAAATAAAATCTACAAGTTGCAGCTGCAGGAAATAAAAAAACCTACAAAACGTCAGTAAATGTGAATGAGGTAAATGTTAAGCACAGCACTTACACAGCAATAAATCAAAGTTATATGAAGGAGAACACTCTCTTTTAAAGGGCCACTAAACCTCAAAATTAAACTGTTCAGATATTAAACCATGAAAGTATAAAACATTATTAATCTCACATTCCAATGCAGCACTGTCAAAAGTATAACCTCCTCCCTTCATTACAGGCAGCGGAAACTCCTCCCACATCCTTCATTACAGGCAGCTAAAACTCCTCCCACATCCTTCATTACAGGCAGCTAAAACTCCTCCCACATCCTTCATTACAGGCAGCTAAAACTCCTCCCACATCCTTCATTACACAGATGAAACTCCTCCCACATCCTTCATTACGGGCAGCTGAAACTCCTCCCACATCCTCCATTACAGGCAGCTGAAACTCCTCCCACATCCTCCATTACATGCAACTGAAACTCCTCCCACATCCTTCATTACAGGCAGCTGAAACTCCTCCCACATCCTTCATTACAGGCAGCTGAAACTCCTCCCACATCCTTCATTACAGGCAGCTGAAACTCCTCCCACATCCTTCATTACAGGCAGCTGAAACTCCTCCCACATCCTTCATTACAAACGCTGAAACTCCTCCCACATCCTTCATTACAGGCAGCTGAAACTCCTCCCACATCCTTCATTACAGGCAGCTGAAACTCCTCCCACATCCTTTATTATAGGCAGCTGAAACTCCTCCCACATCCTTCATTACAGGTAGCTGAAACTCCTCCCACATCCTTCATTACAGGCAGCTGAAACTCCTCCCACATCCTTCATTACAGACAGCTGAAACTCCTCCCACATCCTTCCTTACAGATGCTGAAACTCCTCCCACATCCTTCATTACAGGTAGCTGAAACTCCTCCCACATCCTTCATTACAGATGCTGAAACTCCTCCCACATCCTTCATTACAGGCAGCTGAAACTCCTCCCACATCCTTCATTACAGGCAGCTGAAACTCCTCCCACATCCTGCATTACAGGCAGCTGAAACTCCTCCCACATCTTAATGGTGGGATCTCATCAGGGGCAATTGCAGGATTTGTAGAGGGGGGTTTCCACACCACGCCACCAGTGGGCGTGACCAGCATGCATGGGGGCGTAGCTATAATTTTAGAGAGCTTGGCTGGTCTCCAGCTCTTTCTATCCCCATAATATACATTGCCCGCGTGCACTACTGTTAGGTGCAGCTCTCTCTTTTCGAGCAGAGCCGTGTGGAGCGGGGGCAGGGTCCAGCCACCTCAATTATACAGTGCCCCAGGCTTGGAGGGGGTTTCCAGGCACTAGAAAACCCCTCCTCAGTTTGCCTATGCTGATATACTTCAAAAATAAGTTGAGACTGAGATGACACTGTCTGCTTGTTTAGATAGAGAAGCACTTTCCTCCTAAAATGGCAGCCTGCTGCAGAGGAGTGAAAGGGAAGCGTGGTGAACGACATATTTAATTACATATAGACAATCTAGTCATTTCATGTATATTGTACAGTTCAGTAATACACAACCTTATATATATATATATTCACTATAAATATTGCCTTTACTCGCTCTTTGACAAGTGGCATCACCACTGCAATCACAGGTTACCTTGCTGCACAGATTGTGACTGAACTGCGCTACTACATTGATGCCAAAGTCATCAGCAAGCTGACATAAAAAGTACAATCACCTGCGGTGTATGTTATACAATACATGTTTCCTGGCCCTGAACTGTCTTCCTATTGGCTGTAATGCACCTGTGTTGGTATTTAGCAAAATAATCGTATCAATATACTTGTTAACATGACAAACAGATATCTCAACTGTCCTCTTACAATCTTGCTGTGTGCTCAGCGTAAGATATCACCATATTCTGATAGATAACTACATGCTAATGTTAAAACATATTTAAAATCATCTCTTCGACCCTTCAGCTCAATGTAATGGAGAAGTCACAGCCATCATATATCCATGTCAGTGTATATACATTACAGACATTACATCAGCTTACAAATATAGAATTACTGGAAAGTTCCCGGATATATATTTTTACTTCCCATAGACTCAATATATCACATGTTTACGGCCCATGGAAAAAGGAGGACGATATGAATGAGCTACTTTCAGGTACATTATACACAAGTATTACATAGAACTACACAGTCCACAGAGGACAGAGTGAAGAGACGTGCAGGGGTCCCAATTTTCCTCCACAGCAGTAATGGGCAACAGTCTCCCCTCCGAGCCTTTAACGGTGGCCCCCAGCTCATTCCTTCTTTATGTCCCACTGGTTTATCAGCTTTAAACGTGAAAGACATATTCTATCATTGGGCACATCGCACATGTTTGTTATAGCTTATAACACATGTTTATTGTAAATTAAAATGCCTTCTGTTATGTTAATACAGATGGTGTCTCTTTCTTTTTTTAATTAATTCATTGCATTATTTTAATCTATTATTGAGATTAAGGGTAATGTGCGGTCCTTTGGAAGGTTAGAGGGCCACACATCATGTGGCCCTTGAATTTTAACAGGATGGCTATCACTGATCTGCAGGGTAATCAAATCTAGCATACATGACATCCTAAAAGTAGTTAGTAGCTTTCTGGATTTATAATATAAATAAATAAATACATCTTTATTGAAAGAGCGGACAACATACAATTTATGTATATAGGAATAGGACGTCCAAGGTAAGGATGTGGCTCTTGGGGCAACACAGTTTCTTGTAAAATAAGAGGCTTTGCAGCTGTCAATTTCTTTGCAGTTTGACCTAAAAATTGTAACTAAGACTATTATTATATTTTTCATCTCTCTCTTTCTCTCTCTCTCTAAAGAGAGAGAGAGAGAGACTTATAGATGTATGAGATATATATACTAAATATCTATAATGCATCACAAAATATCGATCAACACATAAACATATCTTTACCACAACATTTACACAGAGTGTCTCTCATTTGCATATACAGTACAATTTATGCTTCGTCACATACTATACAGTAATTTAGCACCTTTGCTGGAAACAGAATTCAATTAGAGACTAGGCAGCAATAAAAGGGTGCGGCAGGATGAAAAACACAATACATCTTTTTAAAAAAAATGTAAAAAAAATAAATATTTTCAGATGAAATTAAGAAGCTCACTTAGAGTTAAGATTAAGTCCAATTAGACGGTGCGGTTTGGCACCTCGGAAAATATATCATGTTGCTCTGCAGAGAGGTGGGGGATTAAATTTTGAACGTGCAGACAGATTTAGAGTTGTGAGGGGGGTGCGAACTACCTCAACTCTAAATCGCAGTGTAAAAATAAAGCTGTCCAATGTTTGTGTGCTATATGCAACAGCAGACATTATTTTCTCAGCATGCAAAACAATTGCATTACCCCTTACATTGCAACATGGTTTGTTCCGATGCAAACTTGCACCCTTTAAATACTACGGGGGATATTCAATTCAACGCGAAGATCAGGCTGGAATTTTGTCTTATCAACATGTTTTGCAAATAATATATTTTTGCATAATTATCTATAAATAATAAAATACAATTATTTAAGTATTACATACATAAAATTACCCGGGCAGTGCAGATATGCTTTTATTTAATATAAGGGCAACCCTAGTTCAACATTTTCCAGAAAAGGCAATGACAGGGGCTTGAAAAATATTTAAAACTAAACTATTTTCGTTTATTCTATTTATTAATATATGGCATAACTGAGGCTAGGGGCAACAACACCAGGATATTTCAAACTAGGGAATCGCTGCATTCTAAAGCGAGGAAACCCTCAGTCAGTATAACATCAAAGAGATTTGGAAATGCTTTCCAGACAACTCAATTGTCAGCGCTCTCCAATCAGAGCAAACTTGTTTAGAACATCTTGGTATTGTGATTGAACAGTGTATTTTCTCTTTAGCCTGGCATTCTAAAACTCCTGTGTGACGCTTCCTATTTCCCTCATTTTAAAATTGTATCGTGACAATTTCCACAGATTTCTTTAACTAATAAAAATATGTAATTTTTCCCTTGAATATTTTACCAGTTCTACCTTTACTACCCTGTTAAAAGTTGGGCTGTCACTGGGATTTTATTGTCCTTCTAGGTAAAAATGGGACAGTGCTAATTAATAGAGCAGAAGCATAACTGAGAGGATAGGCAGGACGTCTGTCTGTTTCCGGAATTGCTGGCAAACCTAGTTACAATAAATATATTATAAGCATAACACTTTAAATTGAAATACAGTGCTAGCGTTTTACTACGCAGGACTAAACTGACAATAGTACAAAATGAGTTCAACTTTTACACAACATTCTAAAGTGATGGCAACATTCTGTGTGCGATTCTGACACAGGCGTACTGAATAATGCTACTGCTAGCTATGAATATACTTGTGAATACTTTGCTGTCTAATGGCAGAAGAGCATCTTCTCAGAAGGACAGAATTTTATTTCGGAATTATTTCATTTTTATGACAATTCTGAAAATAAATACTTGTAGCGTTTATAAAAAAAAAAACTATTTCAGCAATCTGTCAAAAACTCAAATAATTTAAATATGCCAATATTTATTATAAATCTGCAGTACAGAAAGATGTTTTACACTTTACAAAAGCAAAATATGCCCTCTTGATTGCATCTTTACTTGCATTGTCTTTAATTACAGCCAATAAAAAAATCAAAATATTATTTACTTATAAAGCACCAACATATTTGCACAGTACAGTACGATAATGGATTACATAGAAGGTCACAGCAAATATAGACTAGTCATTAATAAGAACTTAACTTTTCCTCATTCATTTGTATGTTGATGTAAACAATGCTTTGAAACAATTATTTCAAAGTGTAAACACTGATAATCTTAATATTTAAGTCTAGAAATATATATATCTGCTCTCTCAAGAATCACAAAAAACGCAATATCTCTATAATACAGAGCAGTACATTGAGAACTATGTTGTTTCCAGTTCCATACAAATCAAGTTGGCACTATAGCAGATTAATAAGTAACTTCTAAAGAGCGATATAACAAAGTTAATTAATAACTCCAAAAGAATGAGCATTTATGACATCGCTGCCGTGGAGTTATTATTAAAGACATTCTTAATCACTTAAGTTACTACACTGAAACAAAATAAAACATTTTTACTTTTTCTCTTGTTATGCAAACATCTAAACAGTTATTAAGCTAAAAATTCAAAAGGAAAATACAGAATCAGAACAGATAACTGGAGGCGATATTATCGAAACAAAATAAAAAATAGGTACAGTACCTGAGTAAGATTCTATATTTGGTTTCCTGTTACATAGGTAAACTCCAAAAAGTTTCAGAACTCTGTGTTTTCTTCATTCTGAAGCCAACAAAAGACAGAATGAATGATTAAGTGACTGCGGGTTATGGGAAATTCACACTAACTAATACAGGTATAGTGACAAAACAGGGGGGCGGAGGTAGGACCTCCGACAGCAGCCGAGATTAGGAGATTGTACTTCAATTACAATTAGAGGCTGATGGTTCAGAAAAAACGTTATTTCATGTTGCCAACTGTACTTCTAAAGTGAAAACTAATAGATTCAAGAATAAATCTGAATTTTCTCCTATTAATCAAAGGAGTTCAACTATACAACTATTCTATAGAAATATGCTGAATGATTTTAAAACATTATGTTATAAGAACATGAATAGGGATTTAGGTAGAGATAACTTAACGATATTGGAAAGAAAAGCTTTGAAGGAGTTACAGCAAGATTTATCTTTGATTATTAGGGCTGCTGATAAGGGAGTAGAAGTTGTGATTGCTAGTGGGGAGGGGGGCTATATGAATGAAGCCCTTAGGCTGTTGTATGATACAACCTTTTAAAAGGTTCTATCTGGGAAACCAACTAAGGCATTCAAAATTGAATTACAAGTTCTTTTGGATTCTGCTTTCACAGAGGGGGTGATATCAAGAGAGGAATTTGTTTTCTTTTATTTTCTGTGTTTTTTTATTTACTGAAAATCCATAAATCACTGATTTCACCACCAGGACAATCTATTATTTTAGGCATAGGGTCGTTAACTTCAAGTCTTATCGTTTTATGTTGATCACTTTATGCAAGAGTATGTCATTTCTTGAAATCACACATTTTAAATTTGATTGCAGAGATTACTTGGCGACCGGGGTAAGAGTTTATAACCCTGGACGTCCAGGCACTCTATACTAGTAGTCCACATTTGGCTGGTACTAACGCTATAAAAAGTACATTAACAAAAGATGAGAAAATCTCTGTGAGACATCAGCAAATTCTTTTGGATGCTATTCTTTTTATTTTCACTCATAATTATTTTATTTTGTATTCTATTTTTTTACTTACAAACGCTAGAAACGGCCATGGGCACCGGGTTTGCCCCAAGTTTTGCCAACCTTTAAACAGGGGGGCATTCGAAGAACAATTCCTATGGTGTGGTCCTTTCAGGCTATTTGGGAAGGGGATTCTGAATTTGCACCAGAGTTTGTCACTTTTTTGAACACTAATTTGTTTAATTTCAAATTTACCCATCAATTTAGTTACTGTTCAGTTAATTTCATTGATGTCACCCTCTTGGTGTGTGGTGATAAAAATGTGTCAACTAATTAAAAGACAAAAGCTGATTCGAGTACTTATTTATGCTACAGTTGCAGTCACTCTCAACTATGGATCATGAATATCCTCAAGGGTCAAATCAGTAGAATCAGACGAAATTTTACCTTAGAAAATTATTTTTTGTCACAGGCTAATTTCATGCAATGTAATTTTCTGGCGAATGGATATCCTAGTGTATTACTAGAGGAAGCCAAGAATTATGCACTGAAACAAGAGGGACATGATTTATTGATGCCTAAAAAAATATGAATACTTGTCATAGCTCTTGTCATGAAACAGGGTGCTACTGGACTAAAAACTTTTTCTTCATCACCTGTTTCTCACAGGTTAATGTGCCTTTTAATCCTTGGCCCAGTCTAAGTATATACACCAGAGCATTGGTGTATTATGTGTATTATTATTTCATGTTATTAGGTACATTTTGCCCTTGCTATTACCGGCAATATTGTATGTATTAGAAATAGAAAGAATATTGCCATATTGTGTGAAAATAACAGGACAGCAGAAGTCAATTTGCTTGTGCTAGCAAAGGTATTTACCATTTGTCTCAAATGTCCATTGCTATGAGGTGTGGCGCAGACCTAGTTTGTAATCAGAGCAATGTCTGCGTAACATGACATAGCAAGCTGGCAGCCCATGTTTATTAGCTAGATCAACAGGTAATCTGACAGGTAATAGGTTAGATTTTCTAGATGATATGCAATGTGTCTCCAAAGTAATATACTGGCTGAAATAGCATTGGGAAATGTATTAAAATGTATCAATATAAATGTTATTGTATCAAAATGTATAACAGACTCAGAGGGGTATATTTACTAAGCTGCGGGTTTGAAAAAGTGGGGATGTTGCCTATAGCAACCAATCAGATTCTAGCTTTCATTTATTTAGTACTTTCTACAAAATGACAGCTAGAATCTGATTGGTTGCTATAGGCAACATCCCCACTTTTTCAAACCCGCAGCTTAGTAAATCTAGCCCAGAGTGTGTAATGTTGCAGATTCAATGTGTCAAAAGTCTTATTGTTTCACGCAAGCGTGAAGTGTCATTCCCTGATGTAATATTGTAACCCTTTGTTTAGTGTATCCAGCCAAATATCTAATTGCGTTAAGCCATTCTACTGTATTTGATTATACAAAGATTGTATGTCTAACAGTTAAAGTGTCCACTGATAGACCCCTGCTGTAATGGGGGAGGATTGAGACATTTGACCATACTCCCCGTGTATACATCCAAGAATATAAGGAGAGCAGAATGTCAAGAGAGCTATTTTAGCTTGGAGGATCCTGGTGTACAAGACATCAGCAAAAAGGACTCTGGGCCAGGCATCGTGGTGCCGCTGGAGGACACCCTACCAGGACAGGGTCGGTGTGAGCCAGTAACCCAAGCTGGGTGACACCGTAACTGTCTAGCTAATCGGTAGTGGTAATATTGCGGGAAGATAAGACTCTGAAAGTGACTGAGATTATTACTTTGCAGTGTTGACTGCAAGAGGCTGCTGGAGGATACATGCTACCATTTACCTTGTACCTTGTGAACGTCTTGTGGTGTTGTGCTATCACAATAAAGCCTTATTTTGGCTATACTCTGGTCTACCCGAGTGAGTTGAATCCCACAAAGGGTAACTGCCATCCTTTTATCTCAAAATTTAATAGCAAATCTTATAAAATTAAGAAGATTATTTCTGATAATTTAAAAAACTTTAAACGTGACCCTATTCTGAGCAATATTTTGAATGAAAAACCAAGAGTAGTATTTAAAATAAATAATAATCTCAAAAATGTGGTAGCCTCCAGCATGCTAAAGTCAGTAACTACATCCAGCCCAGGGATGTCCTGGTTACAGCCAAAGCCAATTGGCTGTTTTAAGTGTAATAGGAAAATGTGTTTGATATATGATTTTATAGCTAATGGAGCACGAAAAGTAAAGTCAAATACAAATGGTTCAGAGCATATGATTTTGCATTTCTTTAATTGTGAGACTACGAACGTGATTTATGTACTGAAATGCCCATGCAGGCTTCAGTACACTGGGAGAACTTCCCCAGGTTTAGGAAGCACCGGTCGAATAATAAGAAAGATTTGCTGAAACATAGTGTAGACAGACATTTCTTTAATGAACATAATTGTAATCCCTTATGTTTGTCGCTTGTGGGGGTGGAAAAATTTTATTCTACCTTGAGAGGTGGTGACAGACATAGGAGATTTATTATGATTATATTTTTTTTACTAATTTTTGATTTGTTAAGATTATATTTGCTTTAGTAATGTAATTTATTTTCCTCTAGGGAACTAATGAACTCATTTCAATATTAATTTTATTACTCAGTTGTTTACTCAGTTGTTATGTTATAGTTACTATTTCTTTATTTATTTTTATATTTGCATTTAATATTTTTATTTGTATGATTTTTTTTTATGATGGAGTCTTTTATGATTAAGTACCATTGTTAGCTCCAATAGATATTCAATAGAATTCCCTGGTAAGCAATCAACTACTACAGATGGGGTTAATTAATTAGCTGGATATTTCACCCTATATAAAGGTGGCCACTTGGACTGTACTGTATGGCTTTGAAAATGTCGGTATGGATTACACGAAACGCGTTGCCTGTCTAACCCAGCATACTTTTCTACTACTGTTATATGATTATACAGCGGATGCACTTTGTATAAGGAACAGATTTTTGTTTCTGCCTACTGTTTCTGTCCGGACAGATTTTGGTGTGCACTGTGCCGCGAGGAGACACCTGGATTCGGCGGCAGAGTTGCATTGCGGAGATTACAAGTGTTTTAAATATCTTTATCTCTAGCCTGCCAGATTCTGCTCTGAAACTGTCTCTTTATAGATGGATCATTAATTGAGACTAGAATTGCATCTCAATGGACACATATGTCTGATTTACACCGACTGTGTTGAAGTCCAGTATAGCAGCTGAGTAAGTCTGCATTGCAAATCTATACTTTTGGGGATTAATATCTCCTAAAGGAGTACTTTTTAAAATCCGTGCATTCTTGACAATTGATACATGATCAAATTGGTCCCCACGTTTCCTCACTATAATGTATGGGACAGACAGTTTTTATGATTTCAGGTGGACTTTATGTCTTCTGGTAATTAGTCCCTGAGTGGCTATTTTAGTGGTAGGACATTGAGTGTCTAAACCTTTTTCTGTGCAATATTATCTATATTTCTGTGTTAACCATCATATATTGACGGCATTGGTCCAGTTATACTTTTTGATATGTTGGAGTTGTGTTTTTACTATCAGAGTATGAATGTGCTTATTTTAATTAAATTGTTTTTCTTTTTGAGTATATTGGTTATCTTGTTAAACTGAGCTTTTAGGCCGGTGTGGAAAAAAATGATGCAAGGTAAGAATGCTTTCAAAAATAGAAATGTTAATAGTTTATTTTTATCAACTAACAAAATGCAAAGTGAATGAACAGAAGAGAAATCTAAATTAAATCAATATTTGGTGTGACCACCGTCTGTCTGCCTTCCAAACAGCATCAATTTTTCTAGGTACACTTGCACACAGTTTTTGAAGGAACTCGGCAGGGACAGCTTGGAGAACTAACGACAGATCTTCTGTGGATGTAGGATTGCTCAAATCCTTCTGTCTCTTCATGTAATCCCAGGCAGACTCGATGATGTTGAGCTCAGGGCTCTGTGGGGGCTATATCGCAACTTCCAGGACTCCTTCTTCTTCTTTACAATGAAGATAATTCTTAATGCATTGGCTGTATGTTTGGGGTCGTTCAATCAGAAGCCTCCCTGATGGTATTCCATGATGGATAAGTACCTGCCTGTATTTCTCAGCATTGAAGACACCATTAATCCTGACCAAATCCCCAACTCCATTTGCTGAAATGCAGTCCCAAACTTGCAAGGAACCTCCACCACGCATCAGTGTTGCCTGCAGACACTCATCATTGTACCGCTCTCCAGCCCTTCGACACAGAACTGGAGAAAACTAGTGGGGCACAGGTACACCCATCTACTGTTCAGAGACGTCTGGCCAGAAGTGGGCTTCATGGAAGATTTGCGGGCAAAAAGCCAACCTTCAATGTGGAAACAAGGACAAGCGACTCAACTATGCACAAAAACATAGGAACTGGGGTGCAGAAAAATGGCAGCTGGTGCTCTGGACTGATAAGTCAAAATGTGAAATATTTGGCTGTAACAGAAGGCAGTTTGTTCCCCGAAGGGCCGGTGAGCTATATACATAAATATAGGGCAGCACGGTGGCTAAGTGATTAGCACTTCTGCCTCACAGCGCTGGGGTTATGAGTTCAGTTCCCGACCATGGCCTTATCTGTGTGGAGATTGTATGTCCTCCCTGTGTTTGCGTGGGTTTCCTCCGTGTGCTCCGGTTTCCTCCCACACTCCAAAAAACATACTAGTAGGTCAATTGGATGCTATCAAGATTGACCCTAGTCTGTCTCTCCCTCTCTCTCTGTCTGTATGTGTATGTTAGGGAATTTAGACTGTAAGCTCCAATGGGGCAGGGACTGATGTGAATGAGTTCTCTGTACAGCGCTGCAGAATCAGTGGCGCTATATAAATAAATGGTGATGATGATGATATATTGATTTATTTAACTGGTTAATAATTTTTTGGACTCTTCCCTGCACTGTTCATTTTTTCCTTTGTTGATTGTTGTCTAACTACAATGCAACAGGAGTTAATATTAAATGCGTTGCTAGACTAATAGGTAGATTCAATTCCCCTGTTGTTCTTTAGACCAATGCGGGGTGCGCATAATTACCGTTACTACGGTAATTGATGCGCATTCTTACCGTTAGACCGGTAATTTCCACGCTGATTTTTGGCTTGCAGCTCCCTGAGCCACAAGCAGAAGTCCATGTTAAAATTACCATACTAACGGTAATGATGCACTCCCAGCAATGTTCTAAAGAACAACGCGGGGAATTGAATCTCCCCCTAAATGTGCACAAAAAAAAGTATTCAGACAAGACAGCTAGAATATTTTATTCAATACCAATCAATTCACTATGCAGCTACAACACAAGTTAGAATTTGGTATTTCCTTTTCAATTCCTGTTTTTTATTTCCTGTTTTTAATTGTGTTTTAAACATTTAATGTTTCCAAAGCAACTGCATTCTTTGAGTTTTTGCAATAGTTATCTTTTAGTATTATTATTTTGAATACCAACCAACCTGCATATTTGCATCGCTCAAGGATAAATTTCGGAATGGTAAACAAAATGAACCAAAACATGACATAGGAAGAATGGAAGAACAAACTGTAAGCTAAAAAGGACTACTTAACAATGTATACTTGTTAAAAATATAAAAGAAATAAAATAATAGAACACACATCAAGTACTAGATACATTCTTGTCTAAATATTTATCTGTCCTATTAATATTTTTAACACCAAGAGGTAAATGTATCAAGTTGAGGGTTTGAAAAACCAATCAGATTCTAGCTATCATTTATTTAGTACATTCTACAAAATGATAGCTAGAATCTGATTGGTTGCTATAGGCAACATCTCCACTTTTCAAACCCGCCAGAAAGCTCTCAGCTTGATACATTTACCCCCAAGAGTGAATTGAAAAATAATTGAAACAATTAAAATACAAATCACACAAAAGAAAATACTAAACTGTAACAAATATAACATACAAGACAAACAAGATAAATCAGGAATATTTTTTTAAGAGACGTCCAGAAATGGGCGACATTTGTGAACTATATTTTCAAGTCTTGCTTACACCAGTTATACTGTCAATAGATTTTAACTTAAATGCAAAATTGCACTTAACCAGTATTTAACTGAAACCAATAAAAAATAACTCCTAAAAAAGTTGCAAAAGAAAGTAAGACAAACCCTAGAAAGTTTTTAAGTATATAAATGGCAAAAGGATTTTAAAAAACAACAAAGGACCCCTAAGAAGTGAGATGGGTGGATTGATTAATGATAAAAAGGAAAAAGCAGAGGTATTAAACACCTTCTTTTATTCAGTATTTACTAGAGAGGAACAAATGGTAGGAATAATACATAAAAATGGAAATGCAACCGTTCCACTAATTAATACTAGGCTGACAGAGGATAAAGTCTAAAGGCGACTGAATAAAATTAAGATAAACAAAGCTCCAGGTCCAGATGGCATACACCCAAGGGTTCTTATGGAGCTAAAATCAGAAATAGCTAGACCGCTATTCTTAATTTTCATAGATTCATTTTCATCTGGCTCAGTACCGAGGGATTAGTGAATAGCAGACGTGGTGCCTTTGTTTAAAAAGGGAATGAGTCCACAACCGGGGAATTATAGACCTGTAAGCCTGACATCAATAGTGGGGAAACATAATAGTGGGGAAACATCAATAGTGGGGAAATATAAAGGGATGGTATTGAGGATTACTTGGTGCGCAATAAGATTATTAGTGGGAATCATCATGGATTTTTGAGGGATAGGTCATGTCAAACTAATCGAATTAGTTTCTATGAGGAAGTTAGTGGGAACTTGGACCAAGGTAGTACAGTAGATGTGGTCTACTTAGATTTTGCAAAGGCCTTTGATACAGTGCCACACAAGAGGTTGGTTTACAAATTAAGGGAACTGGGTCTAGGAAACAACATTTGTATATGGGTTGGAGAATAGGGAACAGAGTTGTGATAAATGGAACGTTTTCTAATTGGTCAAAAGTTGTAAGTGGTGTACCTCAAGGTTTACTCCCTTTTAATTTATTTAGTAATGACCTTAGTGATGGTTTAGAGCAAGCAAAGTCTCCATTTTTGCTGATGACACCAAACTTTGTAAGATAATAAAATCAGAGGAAGATGTAGTTTCTCTGCAAAGGGACTTAAATAAACTGGAGGATTTGGAGGCCAAATAGAAGATGAAGTTTAACATAGATAGATGTAAGGTTATGCACTTAGGGATCAAAAACAAGTAGGCAATCTATAAATTAAATGGGACAAATTTAGGGGAATCTAAAATGGAAAAGGATTTGGGAGTGCTCGTAGACAGTAGACTTAGCAATAGTGCTCAATGTCAAGCAGCAGCTGCAAGGGCAAATAAAGTATTGGCATGCACAAAAAGGGGCATAGATGCAAGGGAAGACAGTGTAATTTTGCCACTATATAAATAATTGATAAGACCTCATCTTGAATACAGAGTACAGTTATGGGCACCACTCCATAAAAAAGATATTTTGATACTAGAAAAGGTTCAGAAAAGGTTGACAAAATTGATAACGGGTATGGAGTCATTAAGTTACGAAAAAGGTTAGCCAGTTTAGGTATGTTTAGTTTAGAAAATAGGCGTCTAAGAGGGGACTTGATTACTTATTGCAAATACATTAAGGGTCAATATTGAGAACTTTCATGGGAACTTTTTACGCCAAGAACTGTACATAGGACACGAGCCATCCCCTAAGGTTAGAAGAAAGGGAAGTTTCACAACCAGCAAAGGAAGGGGTTCTTTACAGTAAGGGTAGTCAAGATATGGATTTCATTGCCAGGGAAGGTTGTGATGGCGGATTCAATTGATATGTTTAAAAAAGGGTTAGACAAATTTTTAGCTGAAAAAAGTAGCCAGGGTTACGGCTGTTAATTAAATGAAGGACAGTAGTGGATCCAGGGAAAAGGGATTTTCCCCGATTGAAACAGATTGGCGGTTGCTTTATCTTGATCAATTTCGAATATAAGAGAGGGATTGCAGGAGATCCAAATAGGCTGAACTTGAAGGACTGGTGTCTTTTTCAACCTCATCAACTATGTTACTATTTAAAACTAGGAGCATGCTGTCTGTATTGAATTAAGCATATAACTACTAATTCATCAGCAGCTGCTATTTATATAGCGCCACTAATTCCGCAGCGCTGTACACAGAACTCATTCACATCAGTCCCTGCACCATTGGACAGTCTAAATTCTGTCAGGCGCTGTCTCCGCACTGACACTTGGTGCAGGAGACGGCCACCTGCACCTTCTAAGCAACCACGTCCTGTTGCCTAGCAGCGGGACGCTATCTCTGCTCACCTGTCTGCAGCCAGCATGTCTTACTGCCAAAATCTCCCTAGCCCAATCAGGAGGCACCTTAAGGTATATAAAGCAGCCTCTGACACATGTCTAGTGCCAGAGTATTTGGTCTTCAGCCTTGCTCCAGCGTTTGTTCCTGTGTTGCTGTTATTTGGATTCTGACACTGGCTTGTTCCTGACTTCTCCTTTGGTTCCTGATTCTGGCTTAGAGTGATATTTGGTACTGACCAGGCTTCCTGGCCATTCTCCTGCTTCTGATTTGGCTATATCCGTTCCTCTGGTTTTTACCCGGCTTGCTGACTACTCTTCCATCCTGCATCCTGGTGGGCTCTCACCGCTGCCTCAATTGTTACCTCGCCAGCTGACTGAAACTGAGGACCGCGACCTGCACGTCTCTTGCAGCAAAAGTCCATACCTCCTTGCGGGGGTTCCTGGTGAAAACCAGGGGCGTGCTATATTCCGCGCCTCAGTACTCGGTAGCGCCAACTGCAGGCAGGTATCATCAATTCCACCTAGTGATTCTGACAAATTCCCTAACATACACACATAGAGACAGAGACAGACTAGGGTCAATTTGATAGAAGCCAATTAACCTACTAGTATATTTTTGGAGTGTGGGAGGAAACCAGAGCATCCGGAAGAATCCCACATACAAACTCTACACAAATAAGGCCATGGTCGGGAATCGAACTCATGATCCCAGTGCTGTGAGGCAGAAGTGCTAAGCACTAAGCCACCATGCTGCATAATTTTCATTAACATTAATAACTAATTTCCATTAATATCCTTTCTTTCTGGCATGACCTGTCAATTAAACTAATTTCCACTCTATGGCAATAGTTTACCATGAATGTTCTTTATTTTTGATATTTTTCCTCAGCAAAAGCTAATAATGTTCAGCGATCAGCTGTGTGCATTGAGATTAACCCTAAAAATCACCCTTTTAAAAAACACTAACAGTTTTTGTGTAAATTCACTTTAATGAACAAATGGACCTGTGGTGAGGATTGCATTTACTTTAATCTTTAGCAAAAAAAAAAATCAAATTTTTTTGCCTGTCAAAATTGAACACTACTTAGTCATTACCTTTCTGTAATCTCATCAGACATCAAATAGGTACCAGTTATGTGTATGTATGTATGTATGTATGTATGACTAAGCATATATTTGTGTGTCACCACACAATGTACACAGTGCGTTGTGTATACACATTCTGAAAATCACAGGTTATCTATTAGCATTTACGAATATTAGAATGCGAAAAAAACAGGTACAATTTTGCACTGGCATAAAGCATATTGCACGGACAGATTGCTAAAGTTCCATCGAGACTCAAGATCTCGTCAAGATCTTGCCATACCTTGAATGCACTACAATCTCCATTTATGGCCCTATTTATGAACCTCGGAAAAGGTTTAAATCCCCTGAAACTGCAGTTTGCCGCTATTGCCAGTTTCATGGCTATTTACTAATAGAGGATCTCCGATATCTGCTGCGGTCCCAGCCTCTTCAACACAAATCCAACCCCCATAGGTGTCTATGCAGACTTGTCCTGTTTATCAAGCTCAGAATTTCGGAGCTTGATAAACAGGACAAGGCGTTAGCCGTTATAACCAATGGGGAGAGCATCGCAGAAGAGGGATAAGTCATTTGTCATTAGTCTTTTAAGTCGAGCAGCCAGATCACTTCCAGCTTCATTGCGGACTACTGGTATGGTCGGAAGATGATTCTACACACAAGCCGATCCGATATCGGTCCTCTTCCAACCATATTGCCCTCAATGCAATAATAATCTTATTGAGTATTATATTAAAATTATGATTCATCCTGGGAGTTTGGGGGGCACATGGCACAATATTGCAGTGTGTGCGTGGATAATTAAGAACATAAGGAATTGTTACAGCATGTAGAATAGGGAAGATTTTCATGTGTCACTGTGCATATACAGATAAGTAGGGACACTTACTTACCTTGAACTGCCCCTGAAAATTACAGACAGTTGGTAATGATGGTTTTGCCTGCAAATGACAGCTATACTTAATTTCAGGTACATGGGAAAAATTATATTTTGAATATTTAAGGGAAGCTTATGCTTTGCTCAATCTATTTTACTTTCCTTTCTTTATTAATAAACTAAGTGGCATAAAATCTCCTTCCTGTACAGTGCATTATAAACATAAGGTTTCTCACTGATCACTAAAAAGATGTGCATCCATTAACATCAACGGCAATGCCTCGTAAAAGTAAAGCCTTAGTGCAGTCAGATAATGAGCAAAACAACAATGGACCGCACACAAGAGGACGGGCAGGGGCTGCCCTCTAACCTTAGAAAGAGCCACACATTATCCTTAATCTCAGTAATAAGTTAAAACAATACATTTAAAGAGACACCTACCTGTGATAACATATCAGCAGGCATTTCAAAGGAGTGTCACAAGCTATAACAAAGATATCTGACAATAAACCAGGGAGGAGTTGGGGGTCGCAGGTAAATACTTAGAAGGCTGCCATCTGTAATTGGCTTAACAATCTCAGCTATGCCATGAATGCACTGGCTTGTCACAGTCTGATGTACCAGGGGGCTCAAGTCACATACGATTGTACTGAGATGGTATAGGCTCGTCTCGGCTGGGGGACAGAGGCTGGTATCATTATGGGGTGAGGGGCACAGGTTGGCACATTACTGTATATGGGGGGGGGGGGGCACAGGCTGGTATAATTATGTGCTAAAGGCCACCCAACTTTTCTACCAGTCTGCTGAGGGGGCACTTTGTTATCACAGTACGCTGCGTGGTACAAGACTATTATAAAGACTGCACTGAGGGGCACATGGCTAAGATAATATATTTGTAATTTGTGCTGTATATCCCATAAGGAAAAATACTGAAATAATATTAGAATTTTTTTTTTACAAATAATAAAATAATAATTTTAAAATATTTACAGGTAGAAAAAATGATTTATTTAAAAACAAAGCATTTTTCTTTTCATTATGCTGTTAAGATGACGACAGTTCAAGGAGCATTGTGCCGGTACACGTACCGTTGCAGTCCTTGCTCAGTCTGGGTAGTTTTCCCTCAAGAAAGCTGGTGAATCTCTTCACCAGATGGGATTACCACCGGTGATAGCATTTGATAAATAAGGAGAAGCCGTACCTCCAGCTAAATCACCCATTTTCACCAGAGATAGTGCTTTTCTTTGTATAAGATATAGGCCTGACAACGTTAGTGAGTAAAACTGATGAGGAACCGCATATTTAATGGTTGTTGATAAAAGATGAAGATACTGTGACGGGAACCATTATGTTGTGAAGTGTCTTCCTGTGGTGAACACATGTATAACATCACATCTGTGCTTAACCAGAAGCAGAAAGAAGAGTTTAGTTACTATAGTTTTATCGCAGAGCTGGTAATGGATGCGCACAAGTCTTCTAAATCCCTAGCATCAGTAGGCTGGTAAACAGCTGTCTCCCAGGACCAATACACTGCCCAGGCAATATGGTGTGATCCCAACCTACATTATTGAGGGGCAATGTAAAAGAAGTAGAGGGTCACATGTGCGGCCCTCTAGGCGTGAAAGGGGCCGCAGAGAGGAAGGAAGGAAGGAAGGAGAGCACAGTGCACTCCCCTCCGTCTCCAGGTATGTCAGGTGACCTCCCTGCACGGTGCAGAAGAGATCACGTGATGCAGAAGTCGGCTGCCCCCATTTTGATAAGATCGGGAGCAGCCGACCCGGAGGGCTGCAGGTGATAGCTCGCGGGCCGCCTGTTGTCCACTGCTGACTTACAATATATGTTGTAGAAATGAGATGCTACACAAAACTGGAGACCTGTGCTCAGCGTTTACCATCCCATAGAACCATCAGCACAAATATAGTATGAGTAGTAGGTAGAAAAATTATTTCTGAAAACGTAATATGCTGATAATACATGTAAGGGAGTAATACACATACAGATTTGGAGCTGGGGTGAGGGTTGGAATATTTCAACTTTAATTACAATTAATGAAGATTCGAACAAACAAAAATGTGCCTTGCAGTGCATTTTATGCTTTTTAACAAGCCTATTTTTTCACAAAGTCCCCAATGTTTATGGGAAGTATATGGAATTCCCCATCTTGTAATGAGAGGAGCTGGGCAAGTTAGGCATCCCTAGCTAAGTATTGCCTTCTGCCCGCTCTGACATTTCTGGTCACTTACAACCAGACGCGTTTCTTCTAGTCCTCTCACCGGCTACACGGGACATGCGCCAGGCAACGGGATGCTGCTGTAAGCTCTGACGGTGTCCTGTGACAACGCTTGTAAGCTGATTGGGGATTTCCCTCTATTTAAGGCAGACTTTGGCACCATTAGAGAGCCAGCTACCTCCTTATTGTTTCCTAGTGACCTGCCTGACTCCCGTTTATGACCTTGGCTTTCCCCCTGACCTGCTTTTTGGATTATTCTTTGGGCTTGTTTCTGGCCTCCAGTGTTTGACCTTTGGCTGCCTGACCACATCTTTGGATTGTCCTTGTGTTCCTCTTCTGAACGCACGGATCGACTCGGCTTCCCTGACCATCCTCTATTTTCCGTCACCTCGCTGGTGACTCTGTTGGAGGACCGCGATCTGTGCAAACTCCCTTGCGGAGGTCCCTGGTGAAGACGCGTTAGACTCTGCACCTCCTTCTAGCAGCGCCAATACCCGCAGGTAACTCTCAGTTGCAACTACACCGTGACAAGTACAGTATATGCTGAATGGAGCACACATGCAAAAATCAAGTGTTTGCTTTGCGAGAAGAGATATTTAAATGAGATTAAAGAGGTTGATAAAGAGCATTTATATGGACTCTCTCTGGTTAGCAGGTGGCCACAGAGTCTTTTTCTCCCCGCATTAGGACTTGATATTTACAAGTGCTCAGGAAATGATGTATCCTGCTATACCTGTAATGGGACGTCATTTGATGCTGGTAGAGTATTTATATCTGAAGAAATGCCCATGTAATAAAAACAAACAAAACCAAAAATGTTATACACATATAATAAAGTCAGTCCTGACGTCTCCTCGCTCTCGTGATTCATTTAAGACAATGGAGAAAAAAGCGAGCAGTATTTTAGGAGAAAAGTTTAATGTTTAATTTAATGAAAGGGGCGGTTGTAAGGTGTTAGTAGGTAGGACTATGAGGCTAGTAACTACACTTTGCATCTTGCAGATTTTCGTCCAGACCCCTTTGTGTCAAGTATCATTAACTCAGCGTTCTGAGATGTTTGGTACTCAAAATTCTCCTGCCTTTTCTGGTCATAGAAATGACTGTTACAGTCACCAGTGGCCCAGGTATCCGGACACCCGCTGATACTTATACTGATATTTATGGGCTTGGCTGCGTGGGGTGCATAGTTTGCGGTTCTCCAAGCTAGTTAACAGTGCAGCGGGAGAGAGCAGGAATTGTCATACAGTACGGGTTGGTGCCAAGCGATAGTGCAGTACACGTGGGAGGTCCAGAGGGAAGGTCAAGGGCAAGCCAGGGGTCGGAATCCAGGTAACAACGGAGCCAAATCGCAGGACAGAGAGAGAGGTCAGGAACAAGCCGGGAGTCATATACCAATAGACAATAACAGGAACAAGGGAGCAGTATAAAGCACGTTGGAGAAAGGTGAAACCAATACTCTGGCACAGATATATGGGAGGAGGTGCCTTATAACCCCTAAACTGGCCCCTTGATAGGAGGATGTTGAATTTGGCGGTCAGATGCACCTGACCACCGACATGCAGGTAAAATAAGCGTCTAGCAATGAGGCGCGGGCTCAACGCGCGTGCGCGGCCGGCGAAACCCGGAAGTACGCCCCGTTGCTAGGCAACAGGACGTGGATCGGAGGAGATAGCAAGCGACCGTCCCCGGCACCTATACACAGTGCGGGGACGGCGCCTGACACTCTCCCTGATTCTCTTGATAAGTTCATGATTTACTGTATTATATAGGGTCAGGGTGGACATCTCCTTTAAAGTGGAACTCTACCCTGTGCCTCATGTCTGTACCTCCTTTGTCTACCTCAAATGTACTTATTATGTTTGTATGTTTAGCTTGTATTTTTGTGATTTTTATATATCTATATTTAATTTGTAGTTATAGAATTTGAATCTAATTGAACTTGAAGGATTCACACTTGTAATTTGTACCTGCATGATTTGTTATGCTGAAACACAAAATAAATACATATATGTTCAAAATCTACTGTATGTAAGATCAATTTTCTCTCTTCATTAAAAGTGACACTTTTTTTAATTATAAGTAAATAAATCCTATGCAGATGACTCTCCCAGAATTAGTCTCGCTTCAATTCAATGTCCTTATGCTTACATAAAACTGATCTAAATATCTGGTATGATGAAGTGAGAAATATGTTTCATGGACTGTGGTTAGAGCTGATTTTGCAATCATTTATTTACATGATGACACATAGGATGTTATGGTTTACAAGTAAGTTTGATGGAAAAAAAAATATATTTAAATAGGAACTATCACAAATTTACAAAATATTTCAAGAGAGTTACTACAGCATTAACACATTTTTACATTTTGTTAACTCAGAAATCAACAGTACGTGAAAGTAATTCACAAATTGGTGTAAGCACAGTACAACTGTCCCACGATTGTACTTTCTGGTGTCACAAAAGTCTACTTGTGGATAATGCAACTATGTTTATGGAGAGTGGTGAAATGCGTTGCTAGTACCTGCTGCATAGTTCAGATGGAAAAACAGAACATGAAATTTGGGCAGGTACAAAAGTGACTAAATATGCACAAAATGGAAGAGACGGGCAGAGATGAGAGGGAAATTATTATAAAGAATTTATTCGCAGAACAACTGGCTAGAATTATACATTGTGACAAATTGAGTCTAAAAATCATGGTATGGTAGCAGGTCCATTGTAAGCATAAAGGTCACGAATGGAAATTCTAAAGACAATTCTACCATATAGGAAAGGGTTTTAATCAAATGAATATTACAATTTATATCAAAGAAAAAAATGTAATTTCATTATAGGTATAAGAATACACTACGAGAGTGACTCATTAAGGAAAGTAAGCAAAAAAAGTAGTACATTTTCTCCTGGACAAACCATGTTACAATGCAATGGGTGCAAATTAGTTTATTATTTTGCACATAAAGAAAATACTGACTGTTTTTCCATGTAGCGCACAAATACTTGATAGCTTTATTTTTACACTGAAATGTAAAGTTGATTTAGGACATGACCTACCCCAACTATAAATCTGTCCCCACATTTTAAATTTACCTCCCCCTCCAATGCAACATGGTTTTGTTAAGGTGCAAAGTTACTCCTTTTGTGTTGCTTTACGTTCCTTAATGAATCAGACCCTACACGTCTAATGTAGTAAATATTAGATATCAGACAAAATATATAAAAACAACTGCTAGCAATACCAACTATAAAGCTATGCATATTGATCACCCACAGGGCACCACAGAATAATTGCGTTCTCATGCAAATTAGTGGGAGTAACCAAGCTGAATAATGGGTGTGGCTTAGCCGAGGGTGACGCAAGTCTCACTAGTATGATAATGAAAATGTGGAAAATGTTCATAGTTTAAAGAACATTAACTTAACAACAGGAATTGTGAACATAGTGGCACTATGAAGTTGTCAACACATACGGAATAAGAAGCAGATCCAACAGATGAAGTGAAATTGTTCCGTTAGTGACCAACCCATTATACTATAGTTTGCTACACTCAGGATATCTGATGTATAACTAGTATATCATACTGTATACAACAAGTGGTTCCCAACATATTGCACAAGCAGAAATGCTAATAAAATATTATTACCCTAGGAGAGAAATTACACCCCAAAAGTGAAAATACATATTTTTTAAAAATGTAAAATTCAAACATAATATTGTGATAAATTGCTACTTCATTCTAAATTACCCCACTTCATCAGTCTCAGCTTTTGCTGCATAACCAGGGGGTATATTTACTAAACTGTGGGTTTGAAAAAGTAGAGATGTTGCCTATAGCAACCAATCAGATTCTAGTTGTCATTTTGTAGAATGTACTAAATAAATTATAACTAGAATCTGATTGGTTGCTGTAGGCAACATCTCTACTTTTTTAATCCCGCAGTTAAATATACCCCCATGTGTGTAATAGGAGACAATTCTGTGCTGTATATACTGGCAGAAAAGACAATTCTATGATAACAGGAAGGATCTGCTCTGATATTTGGTGAGGTCACTAAGCAGAGTAGCCTCCACTGTTTTTTTTCATAGACGCTTGTTAGACAAGTCCACCCACTCGTTATAATATATAGCCAAACCCACTTTCCCCAACTAGCACGAGGGTGTTTGTGAGATACTTCCGACTGTCCTGGCTAGAGAAGGTTGTAGACTGAGCAAAAACAATTATAGACCATATGCAGGCAGTGACTGTGATCAGTGTGGGAGTGGTGTGGGTAGCAATGGGCCAGGAGAGAGTACTACAACTCAGTCTTCTAGGACTGGGGTCTTTCAACAGCTGCAAATTAAAAGGGAGAACTATGAGAAATGTATATTATAAGGAGTTCAGCTATTGCTTACAAGATGATGATGGGTGAGCAAAGAATTTCCAAAATGAAAACATTCATGAGAAGAAAGTAGATTGCAGAAAAATTTAAGAAATAAGGAACCACGTTTGTTTATGGGTACAAAGAAGAATGTAGCGTTAGAAAAGAGCACACAAGAAACGATAATAGACGTAGGGTTGAAAGCAGTGAGTTCTATGACTGATGATGACGCTGTGCTGCTTGTAGTCAGTGTTTCATCTGCTGCACAATCCCATCTACAGAGTATTTTAGTCAAACTCCTGCCCACATCCTACCAAACTCTGCCAGTAGAAGCTGCGATGTACTTCATATGCTGTACGATTATGGGTTCCTCCAGCTACACTAACCCTAAAAAGATCTTATCAATATAGTGTTCTCCCCAGAAAAGTTTGAAAGCCGGGTGGCATTAAGAAGCAGCTGGGTGCAGGCAGTTGTAATATTTTGCAATAATAATGAAAAATGTTGGAGGTTATTGCCCACACCTGCCAGGACTGGTCAGACTGGTGGTCAGTGGTCTGGATGTAGCGCTCACATACTTCTAATAGGAGAAACAATGGTTTATTATATTGTAATAGGACTCTGATGGGGTCCAAGAGCTGGGTGGCAAGTAAATACAGCCGGACAGAGCGCATGGAAAACAGGTGCTGGGGAAAACACTGCAATACAGCAGTCACATAATTTCTCCCAAATAGCCGAGTGAATCTCACAGACAGTAACCATATATCTTCACCTTGCATAATTTATCTTATTAAGCTCAGAAATCAAACAAATTATATAACAGGCCAAGAGACAAACAGGGGAATTAATTAACAAATCAAATACTCACATGAGATAATTAACATACTATTACCATGTACATGTACATCAGACCAGCAGACAGGGACAGCTGGATATATCACACAATCAGAAGTGAGACTTATTAAAGCAGTGTGACATATTATTTATTGTTGATCGCCATGGGTCTGATTCATTAAGGATCTTAAATGAAGAGGATCCTTATTTCAGTCTCCTGGACAAAACCATGTTACAATGCAAGGGGTGCAAATTAGTATTCGGTTTTGCACATAAGTTAAATACTGACTGTTTTTTCATGTAACACACAAATACTTGATAGCTTATTTGTACACTGAAATTTAAAGTTGATATTTGTGTGCTACATGAAAAAACAGTCAGTATTTAACTTTTGTGCAAAACAGAATACTAATTTGCACCCCTTGCATTGTAACATGGTTTTGTCCAGGAGACTGAAATAAGGATCCTCTTCATTTAAGATCCTTAATGAATCAGGCCCCATATCTGTTATCTTCTATCCACACATGCGCTATCCTTTTGGTCACTGGGAGATTGATAATATTTCATTTATAATAAAGTATTCAGCTTTACATATGTCAGGATTAGCGAGTGTTTTCTGTTTTATGGCTAATGTCTTAAAAATGATCGTTTTTTTTTTGTCTACCAGATCCCCAGTGGCATAGGCAGGAATTACCAAGAAAATACATTTAACTAGCCAATCCAGATCAAAAGAGTTAAATCCTGATCCCATTGCTGAGCGCCTGAGAATTCCAATCTTTAGTGATCTACTGTATAATCAGAATGCTGCATTGTGCTGGTCAGATTGCCAGCAATGCTCCCAATCACTTTACATACAAATAGCCAGCTCTGTGCTATTTTTTAAGGCACGCTATGGTAACAGACTTTAAGTACGAGTTAAAACCATACTTGCCAACTTTTCCTCGTTGGCTTCAGGGAGATCCCGGGGAAGTGGGCGTGTGGGGGTGGGGCTTGATTAATCACATCATTTTGGCCCCACCCTTTAAACAATTGTCACAATTTTGGGCAATTAAGGCAGGCAGTGGGGCTAAAATTACGCGTTATTTGGGTCATTAAGCTTTGCCCCTCCGCTTATCTATTGTGCTGGGCGAGAACCGCGAGGTTGCCCCGCTCTCCCAGGAGGTATCCCAGAAATGCTGGAGTCTCCCGGACATCCTGGGAGAGTAGGCAACTATGCATTAAAGAAAAGCAGCTAATGAATCTCTAGAGACTGAAGTTTCTTTTACATTTCTGTCTCCATTACTGAAGTCATGTTGTCTTACCTGTTAGTCTTTGATTAAATCTTGGTCTCCACGAAAATGGCCACCTCCATAGGCATCAATACATGGACATAGGACACCATTTCTGAACAGTGCCATCATGCCACAGATGGCGAAGCCAACCACGTCTTGTACTGGCTCAGCATCAGGGAGAATGCCAGACTCCTCAGGGAGTGAGGGAGATCACCCATATTTCAGGGAGAGTTGGCAAGTATTGTTAAAACCTTTAGACACAATGTACCACCATACTTTGAAACAATCGCATGTGGCTGATATGTACAATTATTATCGCTGTGACGTCAGAAAGACAGTGAGGAAAACAGGACATAAAAGAGAAACGTGTAAGGTAGACTAAATAAATGCTGACATGAAAACAAGGGCCTGGAGGGCCCTACTCATGAAAGGTGGGTAATGGGCAGAGAGACAAGACATGGGATGGTGGCTCAGAGTGTAGTTGGCAGAGTTGTGAGTGTGTACCCATGTAAGTAGTATAGCTGAAAGTAGGGTAATCTCTAAAAAAAGAGATGGATTTTCATAGAACGTTTAAAGATTTGAAGGCTGTGGGAAAGTCTGATTGGGTGTGGTAGAGAATTCCATGAATGGGGAGCAGCACGGGAGAAGTCTTGTAGGCAGATAGGAGACTACAGTAGTTGAGGCGGGAAAGGATTTGGCGTTTTAGTTGCATCTTGGGTAAGAAAAAGGTGACAGGTCTGGGAGCCAATAATATGTATATGCATTAATTATCAAGAGAACAATTGTAATTCTTTAGTGAATATTATATTCATTTGTAAGGGTAGAACTAATGTTTGTAGTGCCAATTACTGCAGTGAAGATTTCTCTGACTTTAGGTTATGAAAGCATGATGTAATTTGTGGCACAAGTGTATTAAACTATGAAGCAACAATTGTACAGTTATCCATTAAATAATGATAGTAATAACCTTAACAGGAGGTCAAGGAGAGCTTCTGTGTAAAAGTAAGAATAACCACATTAACTAAGATTAATGAATAACCATCCCCGTTTCATAGGCACCAGCACACACTTTAATTTGCTTGAATTTACATGGCACTGTAAAGGGGGCAGTGTTTAAAACAAATATGTTTTATTGTAAAAAAGTGATCTATTTTCACAGAAATATCCATCATGCTACTATCCACCAGAATTGGTTTAAAGAGGAATTACAGCCATAAAAGAATCTATATATTCAATTTACAAGACACAGCCTGCAAAATGAATAAGAATAAAAGTGACATCAGTTATAACACAAGTAGGCATGTGTCAAATAATTATATCTGTTAACAAATATAACCTAACTTAAAGCTGTACTAAAAGATTTTACTTTTGGCTTTGTAATGCAGAAGTGGAAGACAATTTTGGGCACCAACTTTAAATGGTGATAGATGGGGGCTTTGAAGATGTAAGTGGGAGATCACAAGTCGCAAACCCTTCATTGTTCATTTCGATTGGCCCCATGGAGAAGCCAAGAGCCCAGCACTTGGGGCTCCAGCTTAGAGGAGGGATATCGAACTAAAATATTTTACTAATTGGTAGTGCAGCTTTAAGAGGCCTGGATGCAGGGATGTTTAGTCTTTCCTTTATTTTCTGATTTCTTTTCTGTTATGTCTTGCTGTTTGTTTTCCTCAGATGCAAGGGTTAAAGGATCAGCAAAAATGCAAAATAAATAATGCAAAAATAAGACAGGTTGCTACTGAAAAACACCAATGTAAAACAAATCTTCACAGAGAATCTTACATTACATTACTTAAATGTATTTGTTAATATCAGCAGGACTACTTTACTGCTTGATCAGCAAAAGCAAAATGAAATATCATTGATAAAAGAAAAGAGAGATGAGAAAAGGGTGTATACACTGGGTAAAGCAGAGCTCTGGTGCAATAAGCAGCATCATTTATGGATGGAACGAGGTCACCGTTGAGAGGCAGGAGTCGCCTAGAATGCTGTATGAACTATATTTAGTGCAAATTGCAGTGGGAGCAGAAGATGTGTCTATCACAGAGATCAATGATTTTCTACGACAGTGACAGTGAAGATTTTAATGACAGTAGTTCTAGCAGTGTCCCACAACTAGCTGTATGAGACCTCAAAAAAACATATGAGCCCTTATATAGTCTTTATGACATTGGACTTCTGTGTTCACTTTTTACTAAGTGTAACGGCTCATACCCACTAGCGTTTATCACGTGCATTTCACTAGCATATTTAACAACAGTGAAAGGTTTATAAATGTAGAACCAGTGTTTCTAATGTCAACAGACCCACTTGGGGTTTTACTAATGTTGCAGTTTCATTCCCGTTTTCCGAACACATGGCGTTCTAGATTTGCGTTTACTGCAGGTAATTACACTACAGAAGCCGACAGTGATCTCCAAGCGCTAGTGACAGCGCTGAATCTCAACTTTGCACCCCATTTCCAGTATAGGATGATAGATTCATCAAACCTTGCAAAAAAAAGAAAAGTGGAGGTGTTGCCCATAGCAACCAATAAGATTCCAGTTATCTATCTGATTGGTTGCTATGGGCAACACCTCCACTTTTCCTTTTTTACTAGGTTTGATAAATCTACCCCTGATCTTCAGCACCTCAGCTGTGATGGGAAAATCAAGTCTTTTTTTTTTGAGGGGGGGGGGGGAAGCAGTACACCCTCCTGCAAAGCAGAGATCTCCCTCCTATATGAGCCTTCAGTACCCCTTTATATCATTTAATAATCTCTACCCACAAAGTTAGACACTTGATTGAATTTGGGTACAATAGTAGGCATGCATCAAATCTGAAGCCACCCGAGTTCATCTGCACAAAACCTCTGCACTTTTGTAAACTAGCCTTAGTGATTAAAAACACAATTTATTTACCCGTGACTTGACATTCCATGAGTACAGTTGTTAATATATCAATCTAATAGTTGCACCTTTAACCTCAAACCATCATCTGCTTCGGAATGATTTAAATCTTCTCAGATGAGTTTGCCGTGGTTAATTGACCACACACTGGTCTTAGTACGGAGGGATGATCAGTCATTGTTGGAGAGAGACACGGCTTGTCGTATCAGTGTGACTAAAACTGAGCTGTGTGTGGGTGCAATAGTGACACAAGGTGAGGCTGGAATTTCTGAAAAATTACAAAACACCTGGTTTCCCACTCACACTCGACAGTAACGGACAAGCCGGCTGTAGTTGTGTTGCTCAACTTTTTAATAGGCTGTCTAAAATAGAAAATAAAATCAATGAGTTTCTATGATGTCATAGAAGTTTATTAAAATAAAACTCTATTTAATCAGCCTCCCTTAAGCGCAACACAGTCACTTCCATGTTGCACAGTCCCTGCTAATTACAAGGATTCCCCAAGGATGACCGGATAGGGAGAGATGCAGAACAGCTCAACGATCTCTTCCTGGATTGGGCAACCTTGAAAGTGTTGGAAAACCAGTAATACACAAACAAGGGCATCATGGTGGAGACCAATCTTTATACCGCTAAAAAGAAAGTGAAAGCACCTTCTGTATGTATGAAGAAAAAGGTGTTGGCAATCATCATCATTTATTTATATAGCGCCACTAATTCTACAGCGCTGTACAGAGAACTAATTCACATCAGTCCCTGTCCCATTGGAGCTTACAGTCTAAATTTCCTAATATAGACACACACTCACTCACACACAGACAGACAGACAGAGAGGGAGAGACTAGGGCCAATTTTGATCGCAGCCAATTAACCTACTAGTATGTTTTTGGAGTGTGGGAGGAAACCGGAGGAAACCCGCGCAAACACGGGGAGAACATACAAACTCCACACAGATAAGGCCATGGTCGGGAATCGGACTCATGACCCCAGTACTGTGAGGCAGAAGTGCTAACCACTAGGCAATAAGACATTACTTTGAGTGGGACGCATATTATGCCACCCAGGCGCAGTTTATATAGCACATTTTTAAATACATAAATAACAGTGTAATTAAAAGATTAAAAATGCGACACATGACTTAAATAGAGTCTCTACGTCTCTACTACCAAGACAGATTTAACGATTTAACATGAGGATTCAATGCAGAATATTTTAAGTTGTGGTCCAGAAGCAAAATTACACAGGACTTTGAAGTCATGTTTTTACTGTTACAACAATGCACATTCCTATCGTGGGCATGCAAAAACCGGGACAGGTTCAGCAGACAAATAGGTATTTACACCAAAATTATTCACTGCGCTTCCAAAATATAGTTCCTAGATGACTCTTTGAAGTTTGGTCAAGTGAGAATTATTTGACATCTTTTTTCCATTTGTCATATTAAATCATGGTGAAACTGAAATATTTGCTATTTTGCTGCCCCGGGTCATATTCCTCTAGATGATAGGTAGCATAATGACAATTTCAAATGTAATGGCGACATTTAAACAGTGTTAAAAACATACAAGGATTGTATATTAATATAGATTTATAGTGTTAAGAACAGCTGGCAAAATTATTTGAAATCATTTGCAATTACAGTTTGAAGATCTCCAATAATGAAAGCTCATTTACAGCGAAGACTGTTACTTATCGAGTAAAAAGGAAAAGGCTATTCTTCCCTTTCATGTCTGCTACACAATTGTATCGACAGCCATTATGGAAAAATGTTGGTGTTGTGTTGCTAGTTTTGTGGGCAATTCACTGGGCAACTAGATGTGAAGGACATTAATCTGACAAAGTTTTGTCAGTCTATGAATACTTTAGTTTGGATAGCAGTAAAACATTTACAATCCAGGGGCCTGATTCATTAAGGATCTTAACTTGAGAAACTTCTTATTTCAGTCTCCTGGACAAAACCATGTTACAATGCAAGGGGTGCAAATTAGTTTTCTGTTTTGCACATAAGTTAAATACTGACTGTTTTTTTCATGTAGCACACAAATATCAACTTTAAATTTCAGTGTACAAATAAGCTATCAAGTATTTGTGTGCTACATGAAAAAACAGTCAGTATTTAACTTATGTGCAAAACAGAATACTAATTTGCACCCCTTGCATTGTAACATGGTTTTGTCCAGGAGACTGAAATAAGAAGTTTCTCAAGTTAAGATCCTTAATGAATCAGGCCCTAGGTGTCTATTCCCACTAATCCCCGGAATCCCGGCACATCAAGAGGCTACACCAGAACTGTGTAACACAATACATGCTGACAAACCTTTAGCAACATTCTCCGGCTTTAGATTATGCAATAGCACCCAATGCTCTGTCACAATATGTCTGGTCAATCTGACAAAGATAGTGGGATAAGCAGGTTCTCCACCAGCAGATACAAGATGTCCATCAAGCATACCTTTATATAAAACAAAGTCAATTTATCTTTTTTATCTGATATGGACATAAGTCACATTTTACAAGTACAATTCAATTCCTATATTTTAGTATTATTTATATCAATGATGGGCAACTTCAAACACTTCAAATGGGCTTCCGATTATCCTTAATCTCAGTACTAAGTTAAAACAACATATTTAATCAAAGTAAGCGACACCTATCTGTAATAACAGCAGCCATTTTAAACAAGTGTCACAAGCTATAACAAGCCACTGATTAAGACGTTGCCTATTTCTGAAGGTGCTGCAAGGGGCCAAAGATCACATTCAGTCACAAGCCCCCACCTACGTGCATCTGCCTGGGGCTTCCATGAGACCTGGTTTCTCCAGAGTTATCCTTCTGTTTTACCACCTGAGATCAACTAAACTCACAACAATTATTTTCCTGTAATGTAAACTCTTGATGATCCTAAATTACCAGGAAAGTGGGAATGGTTTCCTCTGTTTGGAATCTATTTGGAATCTAAAGGGAAGCATGTGGTGGGTTTAATGGCCTGAGCAAACTTCAGGTAACATGGGCATCCTGGTTTCCAATTTCAGAATAAGAGCCCTACATCAACCTGACATGAGTAGGTTTGAAATGCCATACAATCATCTATGGACCCCAATTCAAAGTTACAGTTCAAAATGTTGAGGCTTGCATTAAAAAAAAAAAAAATGTACGCCTTTCGAAACATACAAACCTTTGCCTTTTTTTTTTTTTTTAATTTTTAAGCCTAAATTTTAATATATGCACATATGTAGCGTTACACAGATATCTGGGGGTAAATTTATCAAGCTGCTGGTTTGAAAAAAATGAGAAGTTGCCTATAGCACCCAATCATATTCTAGCTGTCATTTTGTAGAATGTACTAAACAATGACAGCTAGAATCTGATTGGTACTGTGAATAGTGATTTATTTAACCCTCACCATCTGACTCGTAAGGGGATGATATCTTCTCTTTATGGCCTCTTAGTTGGCTCCTTTTTGCCCTGTTGACACCATCTAGAATCAGAAGAGAGAGAGACCAAGGACGTCCGCCAGAGGCAGAGAGTGACATCAGACTGAAATAGCAAAAACTCCATCTCCACAAAGGTACAGGAAACAGCTTACAAAATATCTTATGGATGGTACTATACCCCCAACAGGCTGAGTAAGACGTTTCCTGACGTTTCCCTTGCTGCTGGAGGAACTGTGGTCACGGGTACACTCCTCCACATTTGGTGGTCCTGTCCAGTAATTGCCCCTTATTGGGACACAGTACTCAGCCTCCTAAACAATATGTTGGAAGCTCAAAGGCTGTATTTCTCTATTTTTCCTGGGTGGTAGAGCAGATTTAAGGTCAAGTGCAATTATTATAAAACTTAATAGATACGGTTTAATACACTATAGTTATAAAATAGCATAAATATATATAAAAAAACAAAAATCACACAAACCTTAAGCCATTTAAGAACACATCATTTATATAATAGTTATTGTTACTTTCGGGATGACGTTCGTTCCTGGTTTATAGTATGTAGTCAGACAATAACAATGCATTGTGACAACTATCTGATGCCAGAATGTTTTAAAAATGAGGATGGTTGCTATATACTATTTGGGTGTGGTAAGTCCAGTAAAAGTTTTGTTTAATGACTTTTATTAATGTGAACTTGGCATCCTGAAGGCAACCTGGTGAGGATAGTGTCTAGTTTACTGCGTATAAGAAATATCTTTATAATTACTTAAAGCAGCAAACAAATTAAAAATTCAGGTGTGCTTTTCTTAACATAAATCTCTGTGGCAGGCTGTAAGAAGAATGTTGGTAGCTACCATTTTCTATTGTTTCTTTTCTTCAGGCTGCTATTAATGATTTATGATTCTGGACTACCATGGCAACCACAGTCCCATTGCCCAAGATGTAATGAGCAGAGAGGTTTTGGAAAGCTCTTCTGAGCTCTGTCTGCACTGTGACAGCTTTCTTCTCCACTCTCTGCGATCATATGACATGCTGAGAGCTGTGAGCCTGTGTCTGTGTATTAGACTGACTTTATTTGCCCTCCAAGTAGATTTTGAAAAGGAATTTATGATTTGTAGAAGAACAGACAGGAGAAATGACTATCAGATGCATGCTTAAAAGGCACTTAACTTGCTATTTAAAGAAAGAAAATCTATTTGGGTTGCTGCTTTAAACAATGAGTTACCACCTTGTTACAAGTATTTAAATTAAACCAGAAACAAAACCAAAATTGAAATGAGACTGAAGTAAGCTGCACATGACAATAAAATCAGAACTTGCAAAGTAATTTTGCAAAAACATGTAGTCAGAACAATGCATTATCTGAAATGATTACTGTGCACAATAATCATTTCATAAAGTTATATATAAAGGTACTTTTTACCATAACTCATGCAGGATTTTTCTTTATCTATTTTTGAATTTCTGCCCTGTATTACTAAGTATATATTCGATAATGGCTAATTAACCATTTCAGAGGTTTGAAGGCATCACCTCCTCCACTGAGAATAGCTTGGTCCAATGGGATTCGACAACTGTATGTGATTCCTGTCATTTTTGATGACCCCTGCAATTTGGGGGGAAACCACAGAAGAAGCTGGCATAAAAAAAGCTTTGGCTGTATCCATACCAGGCAAGAGTTTAGATTTCCATTTATCTAAAAGGGGCAGGTCCTGTCAAAAAAATGGTCATAGCTGACTATATCATCGTCGCTTATTTATATAGCGCCAGCAGATTCCGTAGCGCTTTACAATTGGGAACAAACAGTAATAAAACAATACCGGGTAATACATACATACGTAGAGGTAAGAAGGCCCTGCTAGTAAGCTTACAATATATAGAAGCTGTTTGGAGCAAAGATTCTTTATCTTACATCACTCTAAAGTAGAACGAGTGATGGTCATGGTAGAAGCCTGAACCTGTGCGACTGCCCTGTAGTTTGTTTATTAGGAAAAACAAATAATAGGAAAATTAGGGAATTTAGGGACATGTACTCATCACTTGGTTAATGCATGTGCAGAAATATTGATTTGTATATTAAACGTGATGACAACACAGACTCACGCTTTCTGAACATAGGATGCTGCACAAGTGTTCGGAATATTTCAGCGTGTACTAACACCACATTCACCATACAGAAGAACGGTCATTATTTTATCAGCTTCCAAGATGCATTTGCCAACCAATGAAGGCGGTGCAAAGCAACACAGAGTGCATGTATGATTAAATTACTGTGTGCACGTAGCTCAAAGACCAGTCCAAGGTTCAGAAAAGGTTCTGCATTATTCAGCCCAATGAGATGCTCATTCCTGTGGCGTATTCATGTCTTTTTTATTATATACATTGAACGCTGCAGCAAAACTATGTTAAAGAAGTGATTCCTCTCCCAGATGTCCCTCAATAATGTCCTGTTGTCCAGAGAAGGAGTCAGAACAGAGCAAAGATATTAATCATTATCATGCCTGCTGCCGCATCGCTTCCTCCTCTCCTGCCTGTGCCGAAATCCGCTGTTACCTCCGAGGTTAGTTGCGTTATATGCAATATTTCAATATTACATATAGCTCCGCTCTGCTCCAAAAAATGAGCACTAGGGCTCTATATCCATTTCAGGGTATATGCAATATCCATTTTGGGACAGGTGATACAGTATTTTATGTACATATCTCTGAGAATATAAAATATAGGTCACTTAAACATATAAAAGTCTCACGGTATATGAAATTTGCAAAGAAGACAGAGTATACATGCAAGAGTCTCAGGATATATACCACAACAATGTATAACCAAAGTTCAGACTACCACACTGAAGAATGATATTTTCAGCAGTTTTAAACTTCAATTCCACAACAATTCAACATTCACCAGTTGCAAAGTAAAAGGTTTTATTTCATAACATGATGCAAAGCACGCAAATGAGATGTGATGTAAGCTTTCAATTTCAAAATTGTGCAGAATGACAGAATGAGTGATAATTTGATTTTAAATAAGCCACAAATTTTAAAGGCTTTCTTTTTCCAAATGAATTGTGCACTTTTTTTCCTCAATAATTTTTTTTTTTTTTCAAAAAATAGATATTTCACTCACCCCAAAAAAATAATGCCTTGAAGAAAAATATATTATCTGAAAATTAAAAATGTACAAACCTCCTTCAAACAACAAATGTCTATAATAAAAATTAAATATGTTTTTTTAAGATTCATTCATTAAGAGAAAAAGAGTTGCAACATGAGGTGAAGTATATTTAAATAAATGCTTTTTACTGTCAAAATAAATAAAGCGCTTTTTGCACTTAACCAATTCTGTCCATTTGTCGGGGGAACTGTTATGAAACTGAATAGAACAGATTTATTACATAAAAATAATATATATTTTTTTCATTGGGTTATTGTTACCCAATTGTAAAGCGCTACGGAATTTGCTGGCGCTATATAAATAAATGTTGATGATGATGATGATGATGATGAACATCACACAAAAAAAGGAGACTATAAACCTCCATATTCGGTTCACACCGAGAACATATTTTAAGAAATCTCACCAGCAAGCTACTGGCGTCACATTTGATAAAATCTAACACAGACATCTGCCTAGTTACAAGTTCCATAAACAGCAATATAGGGTTTATCACAAAGTCTGATTTTATATGTGATTAATAATAGACAAAAAAAAATATTATTTTGCCATAATAAATATATTATTTATTTAAGGATAGTTCCCTTTTAAGAAAAAGTCCTCCCACTCGTATCACATGACTCATGTTGAAAGGTTTCCATGAAGAATTGCAGAACTGTCAGTTCAGACAAACACACCTAGATGTGAAGATTACATCATATAAGTAACTAGTTTGGAAATAAGAAACGACGCAGCCGTAGAAATGAAGTTTGTGGAATTCAACTTTAGAATTCACGATCATCCTGAAGCAGATTGATGTAGATTGTAAGCTTGTGAGCAGGGTTCTCTTACCTCTCTGTCTGTATGTATTACCCAGTATTGTCTTATTAATGTTTGTTCCCAATTGTAAAGCGCTACGGAATTTGCTGGCGTTATACAAATAAATGTTGATGATGATGAAGATTATGCTTCAGACAATTAAGTTATTTAATGTAATTTCTTCAGTGTTTTACTCACGAAAAGAAACACATAAAGAAGCGTTCATTCATTTTAATGACGCGGAGCACACGGGCGTAATTCCCCCCATCTTTAATTCTTCGGTTACATTTTTTAAATGTGGCACACGCATTTATATTTTCCTGGTAATGCTGCCTTTTGTTTCATCATTTCTTTCCTACAGCAAGAAAGAAAAGGCTAAAGTGCGTCATTTATGCGTTTGTTTTATTTTGACTGCCTTTTATTTGACTGATCCAAAAGGATTCTGGGATAAAAATCAAAAGTGCAATATTAAAACGGAGAAAATAAACAAGACAAAACGTAAGAAGGTTCTACAAGTAACTCAAAGAAGTTTGTATACGCAGCAGCAAAAATAAACAAAATAAATTACAAAAACAGCGACTTTTTTAAAGTCGTTTATGTACCGAATCCCATACAACGGATGGAATTGCCGTTGACGGTATGGGGTATCATGTTTGCGATCAGGCTGAACTAGTCATAAGATCACAATAGTTACCTTTCTAGGAAAACACACAGATCAGGTCAAAGTACATTATAAAGCAGCATTCCCGAACAGAGTTCTAAGATACATGGCAATATGTTTTATTATCTACTCTCCCTCCCTTTACCAATATGACTATAATGTTGTTGGGGTTTTTTGTGCTCAAATTTAATAGCTGTACCTTTTACAGTAAATGATACTATTATTTGAGAGCTGCAGGTAAGAGGATATTTGGCGTTATATAATTTATATGGGTTTAGTTTTTGGGGTTTTTTTAATAGTGAGAACTAAATATCAGCCAATACAAATAATTAATATTAATAATAAACAGGACCAAGAAGAAAATCTTCAAAAAGCCAAAATAATTATTCTGTATATTTTAAAGTGTTAATACATATCTGAAATTTGCAGGCACCCATGTTTAAATTCTTTAAGGAGCGTTCCAATACGCAGTATGATCAGCTTGAATGAAGCTTAGAATCGGAATTATTGAACCCTGTAGGAAACACACCCACAGTACAAACAATTATGTGTATGCTGTGTGGACCATGGATGCATTATGCATATTTTTTGTTATGTCCAGCGTTCACTATAAATGCTTATGTGTACTCTGATTGTTTCTCTAGAGGGATCAATGATCCTTTTTCTGGCGTGAATTAATGCAGCAATTACCATACACTTGAATACATTTTGAAGCAACAGACTCTATCTAAACTGCTAAAAAGAAGTATCAAGCCCAAAATACATACAAATCTAAGAAATATAAGCAGGGGCATAACTAGAAATGTATGGGACCCATTGCAACATTTTGATGGGGCCCTCTACACACCATTGAAAAACAACTGGTAAAGCTAGTGTCATACAGGCACTTTTTTAAACGCTGCGTTTTTCCAGCCAGAAAGACACAGTATACTGGAGTTGTAGCATAAATGCTGTTTCCCTACGACAAAAGGGCACATCCATGTTTTTAAAATTAATGTGCACCTGTGACAGGGAAACAGTGTCTCCCATTAAATGTAATATGACAGTTCTACAGCTTTTTCCAAATCGGAATGACAATGATTTGTGGCAGAAAAAAAAAAATTGTTCAAAAGATTGCAATGACTAAGCCACGATCTGTTATGTGCAAATTCTGTTTTTAACAAGGATCCTTTATTTAACTTTCCGCCCATAAAAAAAACACTTTTAAAAGGCGTAAAAAACTGACAGAGATGAACAAATTGTGACAAGTAAATCAGTGTAAATTACCAATAGTAAACCCATTTTAACTCTTATTATATCATCAGTACACGAATATTCCTCCTCAAGTACAATGGAATAACTAAATGGTTTCCACTATAATCCTCTTTTTGGGCCTGTGTTGCGTTAAGGGACAAAGATCCAGGGACAGAATCTGGTGGATTACAGGATAAGTGTGCCAAAGCGGGACATTTCTAGAACGACTGAAATGCTTATGTATTGTTTTCCGTGACCTTGAGAGAAAAGACTTTTACGATATATTTCTATTGCCAGTTGCTGCTGGTCAAAGGTTATAACTAGAGAATTAGTCACATACTGACATATTTTCTTAACATGAACAAGGAGCCTCTTACTAGGCCTATACAGGGTTTCTTATTTCTAGAACTATTGTATCCATTATGATTAGCACAGAAATTTAAAACTGCAAATATTGTACTGGCTAAAAATAATTGTCAATTTATCGTGTACCGACCCGTAAAAAAATTAAATAAAACCAGTGTAAAATCCTGTACTCCCACACCGTTCAAATATTTACATGATGGGGGCTGCACATCCTAGACCGAGTACTAATAAATAAAATGGTTGTCAAATATGGTCAGAGACGAAAAATATAGGCCTTAGGTCAAAAGTTGCACCGCCCTGCTGTAATCAATGTAAAATCAAATGAATAACATATTCAACATAATCATTTCTGTTGTCTAAAATTCCAATTAATACAGAAAGTTAAGTTTCATAACCAGCTGTCAAAATGATCACCCAGTTCACTGCATTAATTTCCTACCAACGTTTAAAAAATGCTTAAGTGCATCTGACACGAATGGTGTCATCTACACAGCAGGTCAACAATGGAAAATTACTGATGAAGAAATATTGCTTCAGAACCTCTTGTGTGACGGTTCTGGACTTGCATTAAAACGTGCAAAATTGAGGATGCCCAAAAGATGACGCAGAATAAGTAAGCTCTGCAGGCGTGGAAATTCTGCAAAGGACATTTATACTAACATACAGCACTTGCATTTACATTCCAAAAATATAAAGACCAAAGCAAAAAAAAAGTATAACATCAATGGAAAATAAAACTAGTATTGTGGGATATAATTGTTTTAATTAACTGTGATTAGATAGATAGATAGATAGATAGATAGATATGGAATAAGTAAATATATAGATCTATATATTGATATGAGATAGATAGATAGATAGATAGATAGATAGATACAAAGATAGATAGATAGATAGATACAAAGATAGATAGATAGATAGATATATACAAAGATAGATAGATAATCACAGTTAATTGGAAGAATTACTGAAAACCATCTTGTCACCACTAGTTTCTACAACTCAGTTAAAGTGAAAGTCCCAGTACACCGACATGTAAACCAGTTAAAATTGTCCCCACCCCCCACCCTGTCAAAAAAAGCTGCCAGTGAACGTAAGAGATGGAGGCAGGAGTCTCTGCCCTGCTCCTATTTCCATATGTCACTTTTGACAGCAACGTGGACTTGTGTGAAGTCTCCCAAGTCAGCCAGCCCAGTTATTGCAAATGATCCCTGCACCCTAACGTCAGATCCCACATGGATCCAGGCCAACAGCAATATCCCCACTCACAGCTCAGCCATGAAAGATGACACCTGAGTACCCCCACCCTCTGCCCCTGGTGCAGCCTGCAACAAGTGCCCCGGTCAGTCACTGCAGCCCTTAGGATAAACCCCATCAAGCTGCACCAACCAATGCATCCCCCACTCCCCCACTGAATGCATTGCAAAATAGACAAGGGTGTGCATGCTGCAAATGAAATAAATTAATTGCAATTTAACAAGTATAAAAAAAAAATCAGAATCTACCTTCTTTTTTTTTTTCTTCGCCTTTTAAACTTAAATGCCAACTGGAGCTTTTTTTCATGGGGTGCAACAGTTTAAAAGAAGGTGTCCGTATTGTAGTATATTCCACTGAGCTGGTATTTCAGCTGCAGAAAAAGGGGACTGCTGTGTATTTTGGCCATGCAGATCTCTCCCTTCTGCCAAAGCAATCTCGAAACCAAAGCTAGTTCCTGAAGTTTGATGTAAGGAGCCCAGTAATTGGTGTGTGCATGGTCTGCTCTTCATTGGTTACTGTACTCAGCCCCAGGATTGGCCTGGGCTGCCTCACAAGCCCTCTGTGCAGTTGCTGTCTGTCTGTGTATTGCTAGTTTGTGTTTTTTTTTTCATCCTGTCAGTTTGTGATAATGATTGGTTAATTGCATTATCTCTCATGTCATTTCTTTTTTTATCTGCTTCGAAACTGCAATGTGGGTGGTGTTCATTCAACCAGGAAGCAAAAAATACAAACAGAAAACTCTTTTACATGTCACATTAAACCTGTGAAGAAGGTGTTGCAGCTTTCATGAAATGAATATTAAATAAACATTTTGTCAAGTGTTGTGTTAGGTTACTGATGAGGGGTTAAGTGCTCAGGGATAGTTTCCAACTGCTCCTAATTTCCAGGCACAGTCTAGATTTGTCCCTTTAAATTTGTGTCCCTGCAAATGACCTTATTTTTCCCAAATGAAATGTTAAAATTGCACTTATTGTTCTAGCTACATACAATTCTTACCATCTGCTCTTAGGGGCCTATTTATGAAAGTAAAAAGTGTGTTCAATCCCCGAAAACGGATTAACCTCAAAATTCTTATTTACTATCACTGCAGCAGATATTTACTATCCAAAGCTCTGCTGCTTTGCATATCTCTTTATTTTACTGAGCAGTCCCCATAACTGTGTATGGGCCCTGCTCAGTATCGCTATTTACTAAAGTTTGCTAAAAAAAAATTATCATTTTTTAGCATGTTAATTGGGCATAATTAACAAATTGTGATAGTGCACTATCGTGCACTCACCGTAAACTACATGTCCCTCTTTGTGTCCTGCATATTTAAGAAGGGTGCATCACAGCAGATATCTTGGATATCTGCTGCTTTGCATTCCTTTTAGTTTTTGGGAGCAGTCACCATTCTACAGTATGGTGACTGCTCCTGGCCACAATCTAGCAAGTTCCGAAAAAAAGTTTTTTCCAGTAAGCTGGCATACATTATCATAATTGAAGGATTTCAGTGCTGTCAGCTCTGCTCCAAAGAGCAGAACTGGACAGCGCATGTGTGGAGGGATCACATGATCCCTCCCTGTCACTTACCGCTCTCTCTGTAACTGTACAGTGCAGAGATGTTTGTGCGCGTGCCCGAGGTTTTCAGTCGGCGCATGCGCGCTGGAGTGAGAAGAGGATCCCCGTGGATCGCATACTTGTTCGGAAGTGAAGAGGCAGTGGTCAGTATGTTTTTCACTTCACAGGAACAGCAGTTTTTCGGAACCAGTTTGTAATGTATACTCCGAGGTGTCTGTCTGCATTGTGAGCGCTCACTAGACAGGTGCAAGGTAGTTACCCTGGAGAGCGTAGCGCAACATGCAAGTTGACTATGTGAATGCCCTCATATAGGGTGTGCTGTAGTCCTTGGGCATAGTGCATGCCCTGATTGGTTGGGGCACGGTGGGCTAAGGCCTTGGGAACTGTACACTGTAGCATTTTGTCCTGGAGATGCAGCGTTCTGGCACTACAGCCCCTGGCATATTCAACTGGTGAACATACTTCCTGACAGTGGCCTGCTGCAGACAGGCACAAAGCGTGGTCAGACTTGGTCACACCACTTTGGGTGCTTTCCCACATGGACATCACTAGCACTTCAGATGTGCTAGGCCACCCTAAACCCCCTCAGCTCCCCATGAAAACCTTGGATTGTCACATGCACCAACCTCCCAACTTCCTGGCACGTGTGTCACATGTGCCAACTGATGGGACGGCACGACAGTCTCCTCTAATCAGGATATTTTGGGAGATATGGGTTCATATTGTTAGCCAGCTAAATATGTCTCCAACTGTGGGTTGTGACCCCACAGACCAATAACAAGATCTCTGCTATATAGAGTACATGTATAAAGTATATGTACTAATAATGACTTACTCTTTAACCCTTCAAGATCAGGCACAGACTTTTTTTCATGGTTATGCCCTGCGTCACGTTAATAGAGGATTACTTTTTAATTTTTTGTTCTACTCAAGCTAAAAAAAAAATTATGGACATATATGGATCTCTTTTGGTAATACATGGGAATATATAGATTTTTATTTTATGTTATATTTGTCTGCTTTTCAAACCTCACTTCTGGGTATTTGCAGAAAAAGGGGCTGGGATTTGTGTCATCTAGTTGGCGAGGCCACGTGCATTATGCCGCAATTTGTGTCATCATTACACGCCACGCCTACCTTGCAGGCAGGTAAGTGCTCCTCCTGGAGAACTGCCTGCTCTCTCTGCAGTTTAGGAGGTCTCACGCTAATCCGAGACCTTCCTGATATTCTAGGCAACTATTTTTTACCTCCACATACTTCATACCTTCCAATTTGGAAATTTGGGACGTATGTCTCATTCACTGCTTCTCTGCACGGCCGTCAGTGGTGAACAGGTGCAGCATAGTGGCTAAGTGGTTAGCACTTCTGCCTCACAGCACTGGGGTCATGAGTTCAATTCCCGACCATGGTCTTATCTGTGAGGAGTGTGTATGTTCTCCCCGTGTTTGCGTGGGTTTCCTCTGGGTGCTCCGGTTTCCTCCCACACTCCAAAAACATACTGGTAGGTTAATTGGCTGCTATTAAATTGACCCTAGTCTGTGTATCTGTCCGTGTGTTTGTGTTAGGGAATTTAGACTGTAAGCTCCAATGGGGCAGGGACTGATGTGAATGAGTTCTCTGTACAGCGCTGCGGAATTAGTGGCGCTATATAAATAAATGGTGATGATGATGATGAAGAAGTTTGAAGGGGAGGGGATGAGAGTACATTGCAGGCTAGCACTTCAAAAGCGCTAGGCATGGCCCCCCGGAATGCCAGCTACCCAAATGTTGGGTGGTATGCATACTTGCCAACATTTCCAGGGACACTTTGCTGTGAAGCAAATACAATTAAGCACACCAAACATGGTGCATTCAAGAACTACAACCCTCTCAGAGACTCCATAAGGTCTCTTCTAATTATAGTACTAATAAATGTAATGCAAACTATGTCTACTAGTAACTACTTCAGCAGTGACTATTATATCCATATCAGAATGGATATGATAATAAGACCTTTCATGGGACGCCAAGCTGAAGCAAGGACTCAAGTTTGCTGACCCGGAGAAAGAGATTTCCTTTTACAATGTGTAATCACCTCGCTGTCCCTCTGCCGCTATTTTAATAGATTGTGAGAACATGAGCCAAGCAAAATGTTCCTGGCCTCATCGCTGCACCTAACAGTTGTCAACGATATCTTTGTTTGGGAGATGGGGGAGTGTAATCTCATCAACTCTAATATAATGTTTAAAAACATAAATCTGTGTGTTGGCGCCAGCAGATGTGATGTTTCTAAACATAATTTTGTGTGAAGGGGTTAAATGGTGTAGCATTTATAAATATCACAAATGTCTTGTCTTAAACATTTGCTTACATAACAGCCAGAACCCCAGGCATTCAAGGTCGTGAAAATAGGAAAATGACAGTAAACTTCATAAATTTGTCCTATTTTCACACAGTTATTTATGTGTTGGAACTATGACTACACATTTATGTTTGAAAGGATACTGACTATTTATTAGAGCACATTCCCATCTGAAAAATTTGAACAATTTATGCCATTCAACCAATCTTTCCAAGTCATTTCCCAATTCACCCATACCATGCCCATTTGAATGCCCCCCAGGCATGGTAGGCCGCATTTCACAGTAAGCACACTCCTTTGGTAATTGAAGACCATTCCAGTTTTGGTCACCAAAAATTAGGACTTTCAGCCCTGGTAAAAGCAGTTGCAATCACTATCAGAAAGGTAACTTAATGAATAATGGAACAATTAATAAATGTCTACCTGGAAGTGACAGTACACAGATGTAAGAGATATGGCAGGGGAAGGGTTAGTCAAACAAGCATACTAAGGCCTGAGGTCATCTGAATCCATCAATGTGTTCTGCTGCCCCTGCTGAAAAGTGACTGTACCTGAACCTTAGCCTAAGCTATCATTAGTTCATAGTGCTCGGCTTCCACTACTGCAAAGAAATCTAGCAGCCTGGATCTGAGGGGCTCAGTCTGAGAGAAGCTCTGGTTACTGAACGATGAAGTAAACAGAAGTAGAGGAGTTGAGCAAATTATTTACTGTATACTGCCTACCAGAAAGGGGGCTGCACTTTATACTAGCTACCAGAAAAGGACAATTAGGACAAGTTAGTAAATATCCTGATTCACTCGAAACTACACCTCTATCTGCCCATGCCATGCCAAATTTCTATGACCTCCAAATATCTTGACTGTTGAGCAGCATGACGCACTGTATACTGGGCTTAAGAAAGAAGTCGATGTTCTATACTGGTCTTCAAGAAAGCTCTAAAAGAGAACATTGGATTACACTGGGGGGCTGGCTGATGAGTAGTTCTGGGTTTCAAGAGGTCTGAAGAGCAGACAGATAGGGACTGATGTCCTGCAAGTCATTGATGCCAAATCGAATAGTTTAAGAGCAGTATAAAGAATAACCAAGCTGAGCAAAGGCAACTGAAAGTTATAGTCTGTCTGAAAAAAAAAGCCTGAAAGTTAATCAGAGTCAAACAGTGAGACAGATCATATCCAGGGACGATAGGACATAGCTAATAATAGGGCAGTTAGCAAACCACACTTGTATGTTTATAAAGGGCCAAAGTGGAAGAAGATGGCTTCCAGGTAAAAATGTGTGAGCCATTTTAGTTGAGGACAGATGACTTTGTGGCAGGAATCTTGTATTTAGATGCAGGACTCAGTATTCAACTTTCACTTCGGAGCATGGTGAGCACAGCTGTTGCAATCAGGTGATCGCTGACTTCACAGAGGTGGGGAGTTGAACTTCCAAACAGTATATAAACCTGCTCTGTTTGTCATTCCCTGCCAGAGTTACAGCTTTGCTGTCCTGAGCTCCAGAGCGTGTTATCCTTTCTTCAGGCCATTTTCAGTGGAATAGCTATTGCACCAAGTCTCCTCAGTTTTGGGAATCCAGAATTGTTTGTATATCGAGTTCAAAGTGTGGACAAAACACAGGAGGAGCTGGTGGTTTAGGAACTCTAGGCCTGAAACTATTTATGCAAAAGTGTCTCAATGTTGATTGTTACTTTGTTCTTGGAAATTATTTCATTTTCTTTACTGCAGTACCCTCATGTTAAACTTCATCAATAACAATCAGGAGCAACTGTAAAAATGCATTTTATATACTAAACATTAGTAATAGCATGATAAATATATTACATGGGTTTTTACAATGGTTTTTCATTAGTGACAGTCATTGAATACTTTTTTTTTTCTGTGCGTTCTGATGGTACTTTATATTCCACATATGTACTTCTGTATTGACGACAAAGGGCTTCATCATTCCACAGGGACAGAATTGCCCAATGCCAGAATTCGGAGGAGTAATCACAGCAGGACACTTTCCATGACAGTGAGCGCAAAGAGCAACTACATTTTTATCTGGATCCTCATACAGTAAAGGCATGGTCTGAAAAAAGCCTAGAGCTCTGTAGACCTGATGGTCTACCAGGGGTAAGGACAGGACAAATGCAATACAGACCAACTCAGTAGGATCAAAATGTGAAAATACTGCCATTTAGCTGCATGGTGGCTAAGTGGTTAGCACTTCTGCCTCACAGCGCTGGGGTCATGAGTTTAATTCTCGACCATGGCCTTATCTGTGAGGAGTTTGTATGTTCTCCTTGTGTTTGAGTGGGTTTCCTCCGCGTGCTCCGGTTTCTTCCCACACTCCAAAAACATACTAGTAGGTTAATTGGCTGCTATAAAAAATTGACCCTAGTCTCTCTCTGTCTGTCTGTGTGTATGTTAGGGAATTTAGACTGTAAGCTCCAATGGGGCAGGGACTGATGTGAATGAGTTCTCTGTACAGCGCTGCGGAATCAGTGACACTATGTAAATAAATGGTGATGATGATGATGATAAAGGCACAGACATGGAATGCCTGAATGACAGGAACAGCTTCTGTCTGAGGCTTTGGAAGAGGAGCATGTGGGATAGCCTGATCGACTTGTTCATGTACTAGTCGACCGGCGGTCAAATAACTATTGAGCCAGTCAAATATGGAGTGAAACTTAGTCCATGAGAGTTTGAAATCCAGCGTCCATGCTGGCACTGTTACAATATTGTGAATTACTCTTGGAAACAGCTCCATGTCAGACCACTGTACCTGGATTAGCCCTAAAACCTGTCCATCCAGGTCCTCCTTCAGTGGCATCATGGTTAAGCCCTGAAAGTACTTGGCGAACTCAAGTTTTCCTCCGTCCACCACTGACATTGCAGGTGACAAGCTCCTGTTGGAAATTCCGCGTAAGAGGTGGGTATAGAACAGTGGTGGGCAACAGGACCCCCACCTGACTGCTCCCGATCAGTGCAGGGAGGTCATACCCATAGGACAAGGGAGTACACTGTGTTCTGTGGCCTCTTTGAAGGCTGGGGGTCCTCCATCTGATTCACGTTGGCCCTCACTGATCTTGAAACTCTATATAAAGTAGACCACTTACCTGACCTGATCCTGCCCTTCCTGTTACTCACTTCTGGTACCAGCTTTGGTCTGTCTGAATACGATTCTGACTCTTGAACCGAAACCTGAGCCTGTAGTTCCTCTGCAATTAACAGTATTACAACTATCAAAATTCTTCCAGAACATAATTTCTTATAAACATCCAGTTTCTCTGACAATAGCAACCAGAGATTTGTCATCTGCATTGAAAAGCCACCATAAATTTGGGTATTTCCAGTATAAAGTCACCAGAGAGCTGGGATTGGCATTATAAAGTAGGTAGATATTTGGAGATCTTAATTACAAAGACCAGAGATTTAGGGGTCTACCTTCTCAATGTGACTTACAAAGCATCCTAGAAGAAAAAGGAAAAAAAAAGAAAGAAGAAAAAAATAAATATAAGTGTGCTGATAACATTGATAATTGTTTCTGTAAGTAATTATGTAGTGGCCAAAAGGATTGTGCTTCATTAGATGCATGATCTTAAGTGTTGAAAACAGAGAATATGCCTCAATAGTTAAGATGGTTAAGTCATGTTTTCACTCATGAGATTACTGCAATTTCCAAATACTCTCCAGGTGCGTACCTGATTTCTAAATAAACATGACTTTGGTCATTTTCACTTCATAGAATCCTCTGTATTTTGATGTCTTCCATAATTGCATGGTGTCAGAGCGGTTTGTAGTTGCCGGAGGAAAGAGGGGGAAGAAGAGCTGAACCGTTCCTGGGTGTTGCCCTGACACCACAAAAGAGGACCTTTTAAAATACCTATTTCGGGTTTTGCATCTCGGGGTTGACCTGCAATTCCCTCTTAATGACAGAGTTAACTACATCTTACCTTTGTTTGTCCAAATTAACATTGTAAGAATATAAGAATTTATGGATTCTAGCAATAGGAGGTTAGTGGCGGTACTTGTACTGCAGTTATCCATGGTACATAGAGCTAGTGTCCAAAATTGTATTTAAAGAGCCCTGTTTCAAACATGAAGAGTTTTATGTAGTTGGCTCAATCACAGTATATCATTTTTATGTTTTTTTTTATTACAATTTTAGGTTCAGTTATAATGAAAAGTTTTTTATGAGTACATTTTTTTTAAAGAATAAAATAATGAACATATATCATGGGATGACATAATTTCTTAGCCTAGCTATTTATATGGGGATCTATTTTTTCTTTCTTCTTAGTCTTTTCAATACTTTGGATTTCAGTATCATCTCTATGCGGATGATACACAAATTTATTTATCCTCTCCTGATCTCTCACCATCTGTGTCTCATGTTACTGACTGTCTTTCTGCCATTTCATTTTGGATGTCCTCTCGCCAACTCAAACTCAATCTTTTCAAAAATAGAATTAATAATATTCCCACACAACAATAGAAGTTTCCTGCCTGACATTTCTATCTCTGTTGACAACATGACCATAAATCCCAACCCGTAAGCTTGCTGCCTAGGTGTAATCCTTGACTCGCAACTATCCTTTGTTCCTAATATCAACTCTATATATACATCATGCTGCATACATCTAAAAAAACTATTTCCAGAATACGTAGATATCTCACACAAGACACTGCAAAAACTTTAATTCATGCACTCATCATCTCCCGCATCGACTATGGTAACTCCCTCCTTACTGGTCTTCCCAAAATCAGACTTGAGCCCCTACAATATATTTTGCACACAGCGGCTACATTGATTTTCCTTGTAAATTGTTTTTCGTCTGCTGAGTCACTCTGTCAGTCCCGACATTGGTTGCCTGTTTTTCAACGAATCCAATCTAAAATTCTTCTACTAACATACAAGGCCATCAACAAAATTGCACCAACATACATCTCCTCAGTCGTCTCAAAATATCTCTCAACTCGACACCTCCGTTCTGCACAAGATCTGTGTCTCTCTTCCACTCTCATCACTTCCACTCATTCTCGGGTACAGGACTTTTTTTTCGGGCAGCGTCCACTTTATGGAATTCCCTCCCTCGCACCACAAGACTTTCCTCTGGTCTTCAAACCTTAAAGCGTTCTCTGAAAACCCACCTTTTCAGACAAGCTTATAATATTCCTCTACCACCCTCTTAATCTGCCTAGGTTACCCTATTACCACCCTCTACACAGCTAACACAAGACCACAACCCTCTGACCAACATAGTTTTGTGACTGAGCATACAGCCCACTAAATACTTTGTAGCCTTTGCATTCTAGCTGGACAAATATTCAATATAATGTAGCACTTACCTATTGTCCCATAGATTGTAAGCTTGCGAGGAGGGTCCTCTTACCTCTCTGTATGTAAGTATTACCCAGTGTTGTTATAATACTATTTGTTCCCAATTGTAAAGCGCTACGGAATCTGCAGTCACTATATAAATTGATGATGATGATGATGATGAAGCCAAATATTGCTGTGTATGTTTAATAAATATTTTTCAAACCACATGAATGGCCTGGGTCAGAGATCTTCCCCATTCAAATCGAGTGGTAGAATTATGACAGTAGCAGAGATAAAGTAAGCTTGGGGTGAGGTGTTACTGTACATTCTAAATATATTGTTCTTGCTCTTTTTTAGTGTTCCAGGATTGCCCGTTGAAGGGAATGTTCCCCGTGAAAAGCGTAGCATGGGAACACTTGGATCCTGGTGAACCTGGTTCATAGTTGGACAGTCGCTAAATGCCCAACCCTCTGCCAAAAATTGTATGTGCATTTTTTTAACGTTTCCCAATAAAATAACATCATTTGATCTATGCGAGTTCTTTTTCTCTCTTTTTTTTTCATATTGTTACATATTCTTGCTCCTTATGCCAAAAAACTTGAAACATTGGGCCTATATTAATAAACTTGTGTTCTCATGAGATATTAACGTGAAATGGTCCAGAATAGATAAATAAAAATCATGTTTTGGTCGATTATCTAACATAAAAAATGTATGTGTTTAATTTAGGTCTATGGAAGTTTTTTTTAAATGCCACTGTTAGTGGCCGGTACAATTAGTTATACCAATCTATATATAATTTAATTTGTTATATTAAAGTAATTCTATCGTTTTAAAATAAGCATTGCCCAATCAAATGAATGTGTGTCCAAAGCACAAAGTGATTTATTTTTAACAGATGTAAATAGTCAATAATTCAATACATTATTATATCATGATAAAGTACAGTACAGCACAGCCAATACCAAAAGATAAGTACATACCAATGCAATCGCTTGCGCTCGCTTGCGCACCCACGGGACCCGATGGACAATATTCTGTATAGAATATTGTGTCAGAGTTGACTGAGCCCCAGTGAGATGCAGCTAATATATATACAGTCAGTGTTTCATTGTGAACAATAGAGATGACGTAGATTGTTTCTATAGGTCCAGACGTTGGGTGGGTCCAGGCCAGACAGGTAATAGGTTGATTCAATCTAAGGAATCCAAAGGTGGGGGTCTTCTCTCCAGGGGGTCTGCTCCTTTTCATAGCCAGTATCATACAAAGGTTTTACTCTCTAATATCAATAACTAAAGTATGCAATGTGCGATCTCTTCGCCGACTGCACCGGACAGCTGCTGATGATTAGGGCTTCAATATGATATCAGGCATGACACCTTTCCTATTACCTAAACCTTTAATAACACTACAATGTACATATAATCACTATATATATATATATATATATATATATATATATATATATATATATATATATATATAGACTAATAATAAACCGAATACTATCTGCTCCTGAATTACAGTGTAACAGAACCAATATGAAATTATATAAATAACTAACTGTTGTAATGCGAGTGTGTGCGTGCGTATTTTACCGTGCGAACGCACCATGTCACGTAACACGTGGCGTACGCTTCGCAATACGCACGGCAAACCAATATTAAACCAATATACTTTCGTTCATCCAATTATACGACTTCAACAGTCCACCCTTTGATAGTACAATAAACTATCACCTTAAAGATGTTATAAGCAGGATCTCAGTACCACGTTTCATTGTTATGTAATACAAATCCCCTTTGGTGTATGTCCACACTGTTTGTAGATCTAAACAAGTTATCATAAGAGAGAGTCTTAATCCTCTAAACGACTTCTTCTTTTACTATAAACCGTACACTTCTGGAGCTTGGAGATAACTTTTTGTATGCCCTTCAAGGGTGCAATAAAACACTTAATACATTATTTGGAAAGGTACATGGTACAGTAGAACGTGTATCAGCTATACAGAATTCTCTACTACAGTTCTTCAAGTTTAACAGGTTCTTCTGTCCAACGCATGTCTTTAAGCTCAGAATACATTTAAACACTTCATGTTCATCAATAGCATCATCCTATGTCTATCAATAATGTCATATGCAATCTCCTTCAGCTTGCGTTAATATACACACATCTAATAATGTCACCAGTTCTTTTCATCAACCCTTGTGGGCGGGCTATTGTCTGTTCGTTCTTCCCAGTCTCTCAATGCTCAGATTTAACAGTGATCGGCTTGCAAAGCATTGGGAGACTTCAGACTAAGGGACCTAGGTGTCCTATTTTTTTTCCTAGTGACCTCCCACCCATAGTTCAGGTACCTCAAGAATATTTAGTGGAAAGAGAACTAATCCTACTTGATATAATCACTGAGGCACGTGTGAGCACGCCCAGCACTTTGTTTGGTCTAAAACCTTACCCTCCCAAGAATGATAATCATTCTCAAGGATGCCTGCTCAAGTCCGAATATTACTGGACTGGCATCGCTGGGTGTGTCTCTTTTCTAACCATGGGGTCGCCGTACTTACGGACGTAATGCTACTCAGACAATAGCCCCTCGCACTTTCTCCAAGCTCCAAGGTTTCCAAATTTTCCTTTACCCCTGAATTGAATAGAGTAATTGGCCGGACTGATTATGCTACTAACTTCTTCCTCCCCAACACCTCCTTATCATTACCTGAACCAGTCTCTGTCACCTGCTAATAATCAAAAGAATTAACTGTCCTGAGAAGAGAGTGAAATGGGAGAACACAAAAGAGGATAAACTACAACTTCATGCTGGACAACAGTCTTAGCCTTTGGCTCAGGTGCTACTAACTGCATTCGAGGCCTTTCAGTACAGACTCATGAGTGCCCTTGGACCCTTCTCTGAGTGTTGGCCCCTCTGCAGTGGGTGGTATGGGCACCAGTGTGTCTCTGCTACCCTTGAAGCCGTGAGGCTGGTAGCCTACACCTGGTACCTGTCTGGCAAATAACCTAAGCTTAAGAAATTACTGCTCCACGACTTACTCTCCTGATCCAACATCCTGACAGTTAGTGTGACCTTTCAGGAAACAGTGTTTTGGACGTTTTCGGTTGCTGTCTCACTATTTACCTTCTCTCAAGGTCTAACCTAGCCTCCCAGTTACAATCTCCTCTCACGAGGGGTCAAGAACATTTCAAAAACTGACAGGTTAGGAGTCTGCCCAGGGGTGATCTCTTGGTAGCGGGAAAGGACTAGTGGCACTTCAATCAAGTTCCAACTCTTATTCTATTCAATTCATTCTACCGAGTACCACTACTTTATGTTCACACTGGTTTATGGCTAATTGAAAGTATGTGATTTGTTACCACTACTCATACATTATACATCTATTATCAATAACATGAATATCCCTATCATCTATTATAACTCTAGGACTATCACATTGAATAACAAAAGCTTTGAGTATGATACAGTAATACATTAGACACATTTCAATACACCTCTACCCAGACATATTTCATTGGTACACCTGTGTATACTTGAGGATCCTGCATGGTGGTAATTGGATGACGTGTATTTGTTTTACCTGGAGGAAAACCCATCAGCAGGAGGGATATGGGATGGCTCTATTGGTCTACCTTGTCCATCTCTCCAGAGTCCACCAGACTCCTCACCACATCTCTTCACCTTCCAGACAGTTTATCCCTCGGGTAACACAAATCTTCCTATATTAACCAATATGTGTATGCGTGCATGTGTGTTCACCTTTTTAAAACTAAAACAATACAACGAAAAACAAACAAAACATAGATTTGTTAGCTGTCACATAAAACCCTGTTGTCTATTTGACAGCTATGTTCTCCCTGGTGTGACAGCCCTGTATGGTTGTGCGTGTAAGTGTGGACCTTACTAGCAGCTACTTCAGTTGGTAACTGTGTCACTGTATAAAGTCCTCTATGTAGTGTCCTAATCATGTGCTGGTATTGCTATAAAACGATTTCTTAGTCACCTCAACATTGCCCTCTAGACTAGAAAAAATGCTAAAGACCAATGTATATCAATCGATTTTCCCTCTGCCAACTCACATGTCATTCTCAGTACCTCATATTCAGCTACTTGACTAAGTGGGAAAAGGCAAAGGGGTCTCTTTCTATAACACTTTCTTCAAATATAACAGTATCCAGTACATGCCTGTCTAACAGTGAAAATTATAAAACATGAAAATTCTACATTTTCTAGGGTTTCACATTATGTCGTATCTTGTGGTAAAAATCCTACTCCAATGTTCTACACAGAGATGCATATCTGTATGCCTATCCTCTAGCAATCTCCTGTCTCCACCCTTTGTGCATCCATAAAAAGGCACATTTTTGTACAGGAGGCACGAGCCAAAACAAAAAAATAACAAAACAGATATGCAATCTATAACACGTGAATCGTATTTCCACAACAGAACCTTTCTGCTTAAAATCAGCAGTTTCTATACACATGAAAACAAAACCCCTGACTGTTTCTGTAACTCATATCAATCTAGTGTGTGTATCTCTGAATTTGTCTTATGTAAAAACATAAAAATATGTTTTAGCCCCATTGTTGAGACTGTCAGATTTTATCTCTACCAGAGCAGAGAGAGAGAGGGAGAGAGAGGTAGAGAGAGAGAGAGAGAGAGAGAGGGAGCGGGAGAGAGAGGGGGAGAGAGAGAGAGAGAGAGAGAGAGAGAGAGAGAGAGGGAGAGAGAGAGAGAGGGAGAGAGAGAGAGGGAGGGAGAGAGACTAGCGTTTGTGTAAAGAATGAGAAATAGGAAAGCAATGAATGATGGGAATACAAAGGTTTGAATACAAACATACATGTAGAAAGGGAGATTTTTTTTTTTTTTATTTTTTTTTACAACAAAATGACAGCTGGATTAGACTCTGACTCTATGGGGAAATGGCTGTATTCATTCCACTGTTCCCCTTAGCTATTTGCTAACTATGACCCCTCCCCATACTTGACTAGGGGTTCTTAACAGTGCAATCCAGTGTCGTCCGTCATTTGTTCATTAAGAACTCGGTATCTCATTGACTACATACCTTTTCAACGGACTTTTCTAACTTATAATAGAGAAATGTGAAAAATGTACTCTTAGTGACTCATATTTTCTCTGAGATACATAAAACGATATTTTGGAGCAAAGTATGTACATACTTCATTGTTGGATAATGATTCTCAGCCAAACAAATTATCATGAGTCACTGCAGCCTAAAACAAAAGAGGGTTCCAATTGTCTATTGTTAATTAGTCTTTCAAGAGTAATTCTTCTATTTCTCTATCTCACCCCTTTTAAACACTTGTCTATACTTATTTTGTGTCCCCTTTATCTGTGAAAAGAAAAACAAGATAGTTATCTTAAAACAGCAAACAAAACAAACATTTCTATTCTTTGCCGTCGGCTAGTGATTTAGGAAAACAAACATGTGACAACATAAAACGAACAAACAAAATCAACAAAGATTACTTTAAAAAAATAAGTTTCTTTCTACATTTTGCACCTTAATGCTCACCACAGATTAACTCTAGAGTCGGCTATATTTCTCCCCCAGGAATTGGCTGCTATGAGGTGCACAGGAAACTGTTGAGAAGTCTCCGAGACTTGTGTGCGCCGTCTCTGTGGGTGTCTATGTGATTCCCCCTTAGATGGGCCAAGTCCCTTTGCTTCCGCTCTTGTCATTGTACAGTCCTGTGCTTGGTGTCCTATTTTAGTGCATCTAAAACACTTTCTCAACTCATGTTGTTTCTCTTCTTTTTTACAATCTCTTGCGAAATGGCCTTCTTCGTTACACTTAAAACACCTGATTTTTCTATGTTTCTTATTATGTGGGTTGTATGCTGGTGGTCGTGTGTGCAGTCCCTCTAGTGCTGGGATACTTACAATCATTACCCTATCACTTAGTGTCTCTTTCTGTTTATTCATACTTCAATCATGTTCTATAGCTGACTCCCTGAGAACACTTACAGTACTTCCTCTCCAGTATGGTAATGAAGTTTGCACCCTTTTTTTCAAGTTTTCCCTGAGTCCATCCATTAGAACGTGAACAGCAACCTCTCTGTAATCTTCATTATCTTTTATGTCTGGTACCCCAGTATATTTGACCATCTCCATCAGAGCCCTGCAAAAGTAGTCTGTTGCATTTTCACTATCTTTTTGCTGGATACTAAAAATTTTACTCCAGTCCACTATCACTGGGAAATATATGGCCAACTGTGTGATTATATTTCTAATATTGTCCTGATTATCATCCTCGGTTAAGGATTCATCCTCCTCCAACATACAATCATTAATGAACTTTTGTATATCAGTATTGAGAGGAAGACAGGCCTTCAATAATACTCGCCAATCTTTATTAGTTGGCTCATACACATTACCATAATATCTAATAAACTGCTGACATTTGGTCAAATATTTCCTAGGATCAGGGAAATCAGACAAAATTGAAAATGTTTCAGACCTAGTGCATGGATCATACTTTGCTACATGTTTTAAGGGAACATCACTATTCCTGTCTGCTTTCCCATTGGGAACTGCTGCTGTGCAGACAGGATGTAAGTCTACCAAATCACTGAAACTAGTTGCTGAAATTGCTGCTGCAGTAAAATGGATGTCTCCCCCTGTGTTAACCTTTTCATTACTCTCACCACTTTCAGCAGCTGCCCCTGCTGGTGGGACCGTTCCTCTTCTTTGTCCTGAAACATTACTTTTAACGTTACTTAAAACAACATACAAGTTACTAGTTACAGTTTTTACATTTTTGGTATTGGCTGTACTTCCCGCCCCGACCGAATTTATCGGGGGCGTGTTTGCGCTCAGTTCGCCACGCTTTGCAACGCACACTTCCGGAATGCTTGTTTCCGGTACGCTTACTTCCGCTGAACACGTGTTTTTCCTTACACTCACTTCCGCTGTGCGTTCGCTGCTCTGCCACGTGTTACCTTCCATTTGCCACGATTTTAAACAATGATTATGTGCATTTCTCACTTTCGTTGACTTAATCAACCGTACTTTATCTTTTACGGTATTTAGCACCTCTGCATTAAAACTCCCTGTTGTTGGGAAAGGCCTATCACATTCTTTGGTCATTTCGACCCACGTGTCACAATACACAGTTGCGTATGCACCATATTTTGCACACATGAGAAACCTCGCTGACTCAATAAGACCTTCCTTAGGCAGTAAACTGGCAATCTCTAGCGTATGCCTAGCACCCATGTTGCACAATATACTTTCTACCCGGAACACAGACACACCGCAATGCTCTGTTCCTTCCGGCCAAATGTGAAACACAGACACACCGCAATGCTCTGTTCTTTCCACCAAATAATTTCAACTCTGTTGCTATACTCACCGCTAGAGATCTATAATCCTCGGTGAACGTATTTCCTGTTAGCCGCGTTCACTCGCTTTTCTCGCCCTTGGCGAGGGTCCCTAATACAGAAATATCACTGTGGGCCCCAAGGGCTATCAGCTCCTCGATACCCTGGCTAAACCACAAAAATCTGCTGAGTTTATTATCGCTGGGAGCGCAAAGTCGATACAATCAACCTGCCTTTCCAGTATAATTCCTCCTAGCTGCTTCACCAATTCGCACTAACGGTGCGACCGGATCGCAAGGCCTACCAATACTAATTATTAGCAAACCTTGCGATCTATTGGTAGCGCTTTTGCGAAAACTTCGTTTTCGCATTCGGTATACCTGCCCTGTATACCGTCCTTCAGTTGGGCAATCCGCCTCGTCAGACAGCAACTGAGCACCTCAACAATAAAACAGTGTATCTACGTTACAACATCACACACTATACACCTTTTCTGCGCAGAAAATCAAAAGTTCCCAACAACAGTAATAATACCTCAGAGGCTTTCACAAGTAATTATACTATACACGTACAATAACTATCAAAACGATTGTTTAACCACGTGGCAAGTCTACCGGAAGTTCGCGTACGCACAGCAGGAAATACACATACGCTAAGCAATGCAATACAGTTAAAACGCACAATGACAGAAAAAAGAAACAGTTTTCTCTTTTGTCCCTAGGTTCTAGTTAGCGTGCCCTAGATAATGCAAAACGGACATTCGGTTTCACAACACAGAGTAAAATTCAGGTTTTGAACACAATGTGTTCTTACCCGTTTATGACGCGTCTCCACCCTTTGTTGAGGAACCGAAATCCGTTGGTCTTGCGTATCATCGGCAACGAAACCTCCAAAGCTCACGAGCCCCCATATTATTAAAGTAATTCTATCGTTTTAAAATAAGCATTGCCCAATCAAATGAATGTGTGTCCAAAGCACAAAGTGATTTATTTTTAACAGATGTAAATAGTCAATAATTCAATACATTATTATATCATGATAAAGTACAGTACAGCACAGCCAATACCAAAAGATAAGTACATACCAATGCAATCGCTTGCGCTCGCTTGCGCACCCACGGGACCCGATGGACAATATTCTGTATAGAATATTGTGTCAGAGTTGACTGAGCCCCAGTGAGATGCAGCTAATATATATACAGTCAGTGTTTCATTGTGAACAATAGAGATGACGTAGATTGTTTCTATAGGTCCAGACGTTGGGTGGGTCCAGGCCAGACAGGTAATAGGTTGATTCAATCTAAGGAATCCAAAGGTGGGGGTCTTCTCTCCAGGGGGTCTGCTCCTTTTCATAGCCAGTATCATACAAAGGTTTTACTCTCTAATATCAATAACTAAAGTATGCAATGTGCGATCTCTTCGCCGACTGCACCGGACAGCTGCTGATGATTAGGGCTTCAATATGATATCAGGCATGACACCTTTCCTATTACCTAAACCTTTAATAACACTACAATGTACATATAATCACTATATATATATATATATATATATATATATATATATATATAGACTAATAATAAACCGAATACTATCTGCTCCTGAATTACAGTGTAACAGAACCAATATGAAATTATATAAATAACTAACTGTTGTAATGCGAGTGTGTGCGTGCGTATTTTACCGTGCGAACGCACCACGTCACGTAACACGTGGCGTACGCTTCGCGATACGCACGGCAAACCAATATTAAACCAATATACTTTCGTTCATCCAATTATACGACTTCAACAGTTATATAACTCAGAATTGTTGACTGGATATAAGCTGTAGGTGCTTAGTTTTGTTTGTGTTACTATATTATCTTACTATGTTTACTTTTTATACACCTGTGAAAAGTCCCTAATTTTTTAAGGGAACTAAGATCATGGGAAGAGGTTAGGACTAATTACACTGAAAATGGAACTAAAGTTTGCTGCTACTTTTCTTAATTTTGTTTTGTTTAAAGTTATCAACAAGTTTAGGGGAGATCCAAAGTTTGGACATAGTTCTCTATAACCTCTAATTGTGGCACAAAGTGGTATATCTTGTGTTGACAACACAGATTGAACAGTATCAACCACCCAATGAGTGCTCATGACACACAATAAATCCTAATCATCTGCTTTAGATCATTATTCCCCTGACAGCCCAAAACAAAGAGAATTAGCCAGATTATAAATTCTATTAGTTGAGAGAGATAAAATTTACAATTAATATTTTTTTCTTACATATTTTCAAATACCTGAATCCTTCTCTGAAGTCCTCGGATACTGCTGGGAGTAATAAAATTAAACTATGGTTCTGCTGCCAAAAAATAAAAAGTAAAACAAAAAAATACTGCACAAACATTTAAACTTTATTACAGCCCACTTAAGAACGTATCGATAATAAATGTATTTGGTGGTATCCATATAAATGTTAGAAGTCACTGAATAAATTAGATGGTATATTAGCAAAAGCCAAGTAGCATGTACATTGTTGGTGGAAAGTTTTGTGGTTGCTGTCACAAAGGCATTTTAGACTGTTGCAGTTTTTCTAGTCAGTATTCTTAAACTCCCTTAATGAGATATAGCAGTGAATAGGAAATGCTGTTTCCCTGTCACACTTAACGTCAGCTGTTAAAATACTGCATTCAGATTATAGAAAAATGAAATGCTTCCCTACAGGGAAATTGTGTTTCCAACTCACTGCTATCACTAAGAGAACTTTAGAATGTGGCATTTTTCTTTTTGCATTCTATAACCAAAATATGATACCAGCTTGCTTGTTTATCAATATGCAGAATGCGTGGACTGAGAGGGCACAAAAGCTATATTACTATGTTACACAGCCTGACATGAGGCAAGACAGGGAGACTAAGGATGTAGGTCGCTGTGGCAGTGCAATGGTTTTCACTAGGTATGGGAAGGTGCACTGTGTAACTTGTGAGGCCGTGCTGTGCAGGGCTGTAACTACAGTGGTAGGATTCAAATAAATTAACAACCAGTTCTCTGCCCTAATGACTGTTTTAAGTATACAAAAATATAACCCGAAAGGTAGTTTAATATTTCATGCATTTAATAGTCAAGTAAGAACAATAAAAGAGGTACAAAAAAATAGATTGTTATAAGAGTTTTGTGCCATGCTGCTTTTGCCCCCCTTCACACTGTGCCATGCTGATTTTGCACCCCTTGCTTCCGTTTCTTCACTTACCTTTTCTATTGGCTTCTTTCTTCCATTTTCTTCTCTTCTTGCTTCTTGCTTGCCGACCCCTCTCTGCGCCGCTCCTCACTGAACGTCAGGCTTGATGACGTCACGCTCGACATTCAGCTGCGGACAGAGCAGGGAAGAGGAGTGCTTATGCCACGGACAGGTGGGTATTTTTTTTATATTTTTTTAAATCACTCTGCTCCCCCACCAACAAAGAAAGTCTGTAGCCACCGGTTCGCCAAACTGAGCCGACAATTAGGTATCAGTTCTGGCGAACCATTGAGAACCGGCTGAATCTCACCACTGTGTAACTAGGACAACTGCCCAGGGCGCAAATTTGAAGAGGGGAGCAGGGGAATTAATAATTTAGGTTAATTTGGCAAGGGGGTGTCAGTATTCTGTCTAGCCCCAGGCGCTAAGACATCTAGTTATATTTCTGTTTACATAGTATGTATAATGTACATAATGCATACGTGTGAAAACTGTGCTTGGAGGTATTGTGAGCATGAGAGGCTAATGTAGTATGATGTGTGTGGGTGCCATACACCTGTCTGTTAGTGTGGTGTTATATTCACAATGTCCAGGATCATGGGGTAGGTGTGATGAATTGGTATGTAGTATAATGTCTGAGAATTAAGTGGTGTGTGTGTAGAGGAGTTACTGTAGGAAATATGTGTGCCTTTTAATTAGTGTGTAAGGAGGGGACAAAGCTTACTGTGTGGTGTTTATTGTGTGTGTGATTGAAGTACCATCAGCTGGAGGGGTCAATATGCAAACAGCCAATCAGAAACGGCTAGATAGTGTTGCTGGTGTCCTCATTATCAAACATCCTTACAGCAACCCTCAGGTATCCGCAAAAGATACACCTCTTAGAAGCATATCTGGGAATATCTCCAACTGTAATCACATGTCCAGGTGTGTGTGTGTGGGGGTTGTATCACACTTACATGTGCATGCCCTTAGTCTACTTAGCTGTATGACACAGAAATTAACTTCAGACAAACTCTAAATCAAGCAATCAATCTTAGTGAGCCACGTCGGACACTCTTTCAAGATTTCATGTTGTCATTACATACAGGCCAGGGTGTAGGAACACTAAGACCGATATACCCATTCTTCCTTACTCGCAGATTCTGGAACCTTGACTCACAATCGTTCTGGTCGGATCCTACAAGTTTAGGGGCAGGCTCCTAAATAGATCACCCCTAATCGTCTTTGTCCATGAAGATCTTCGTTGAGCCGTATCTTCAAAGGTCCAAGAGAGTAAATTGTCTGAACAATCTGGCATCAGTCAGACTGTTAATTATTGTCTCGAGTTGTGTGGTGGACTTGTTTCAAAAGAGATGTGAGAAAATATATATCTGCTTGTGAGGTATGTGCCAGAAACAAAACTCCTAGGACTTTTCCTTTGGTCAGTTGATCATTTTTACCAGTGTCTACTAAATCATGGACACATATATCCATGATTTTTATTGTCAAGCTACATTCTTCTCAATCATTTTGTTCCCCTTACTGGATTACCGTCTGCTAAAATCCAGGACCTTTCTTTTTGTTCAGCATATTGTCAGGTTACATGGTGTTCCTGTAAATATTGTTTCTGACAGAAAATCACAGTTTATTTTCATATTTTGAAGAGCGTGTTCCAATCTAGGGATTGATTCATCCATGAGGAGTTATGATCTACAGGACGACCGGTCAGAGTATCTGCCTTGGGGCTCGTAACAATTCTTTACACACTCCTACCGGTATATCGCCATTCTTCTCTATTTATGAGTGTCATTTCCTTTTCAGCGGTCCTATGATGTTCCGGAAAATTAACATACTGCTCTTAGCTGGAACAAGGTTCTTTTTCTGACACACTCTGTTTTTCAGTGTAATTTATTTGCTGATCAGTAGAGTAGACAACCACACTGGCACATTAGGACCTAAATACATTGGCCCCTACAAGGTTATTAGAAAGATAAATTTGGTGTCTGTCCAGTTGAAATTGCCATCTCTTCAGGAGATTTTAAACATCTGTGTTAAAAATTGATGGGAGCTTCTTTTTGGCTGCCTACACCTATCGGAGCAAGATCGGTTTAGGGGTGCCGTTTCCTGGGGAAAACAGCTGCACTTTATGCATCAGCCAAACAATATTACAACAGTCCAATGTCTTGGTTCAAGTAGCCGCAGATAGTTTTATTCAGCAGTTCCAAAAAATAAACAAAACATAAACAAAAGTCCTAGCATGTCCGGCTTCTAACTAATACATTAACAACACCCTCTCTAAAGCAAAGGACCTGACGTCCTACACACACAAAACAACAGTACTTACCAGTAACAATTCACAGTGTCTCTCAGCAGGCATCTGACCTGCGCCCCATGTAGTGAGAGCCTAGCAACTTGTTACCAGCAACACACAGGTGCAACTCCTGATTACCAACAGAGTCTGGTTGGTTGGAAGCACTGAAATGGGTCTGATGAATGGAGCCTGCCCTTCTCTCTCCATTCAGAACCCCAGGGATCCATACACTGGCTTAAACTACAGCTCTTTCCCAAACACAAACAATCTTCCTGGGGTTTTAAAACACACAAGACAGAACCCTGGGACATATATATCTGCCTTTAACAATTTTTCCAGTGCTTCTTTCGCATCTTAGTACAGGCATCTGTAACTCTCGCTCCTGTGATAGGTGCAGTGTACTGTGCTTGAGTGCTTGACTATTTTTTGATCAGCTGGATATGGTTATCTCATGTGATTGCTATTTCAAGTAGCATACCTGGCAACCAACAACCAGCACACTGAGCAGTGACTCGCAGTGATGCCTGCACCCAACTCTTTTAACACTAACCCCCTTGAGAAGGGGGGGGGGGGGGCTGCCTATGAAAGAATCTCTTTAATCTTTCACCATGAACATCCTCAGGGGGTAACCCAAGAGCTTTCTTCACGGCCATATGCTTTCCATAATTAATAATTAAGATGTTTCCTAAACCATCTGAAATCCAGAATGATCTCTATCTCATATTCCAGTTCTTTATCAATAATGACTGGAGGAGTCTTGCAGTGTCTTTTGTTGTATATTGAGAAGATCATCCTTGTTAGGGAGCTTCTGATTGGCTGCCTCCTGCACCTACCTTGGTGTAAGCAGCTGTATCTCTCAATCCCTGTGAGAGGTGCAATATACTTTGTATGAGCATTTGACTTTTCATGGCTCTTGGACAATTTTGCCTTCTGGTTACCCTGAGTATGTGGCAGATATGTACTGGCTGACAGAGGGGGGAGAAGGACGATAATGTTGCATGGAAGTGATAGAACAATATTTTTCCAGTTTTGAAACTTTATATATATATATATATATATATATTGACACATTCTAATTGAAGGTAAATTCTCTATTGATTTCACATGAGAGGGCATCAGCGCTGAAGAAGCTGTTTCCCTCCTATCTGCAGGGGAGACCCTGGAGCTGTCGACTGTGTGGAGGACTCCAGGGGTCGAGATGGCTTTGGACTGTGGGGCAGGAGACTGTATAGAGAAATTGGGGGGTTGTAGAAAGTATAGATTGGAGCCAAAGGAGGCCTGAAACTGGAGTAATGGGCAGAACTACTGATTAGTCAGTGGGCCCATCTACGGCAGAACTACCAATCAGTCAGTGGCCTATCTGCCCCAAAATTAATTTTGTTGTTTTTGCGAGACAGAATAATCACTGTTTAGTAACTGAAATTAATGCATAGGGTCCGGTGGGATTGTGGAGTGAAGCCACATTCAGGGGAAGGGGAAGCCCTGAGTAGATTCTCATATCTTCATTATCAGTGTAGTGGTGAGTGTGGATATTTGATGGACAGACAAATGAGGCATTGCTAGTGAGTAAAGAAAGTGTGATTGGCCCATTGGTCCTACACTTGGGACCCTGTGGGCACAGTCACTAACTTGCTTAGTAAATTGCATGTTGCAAAGTTGCTCCCCAGGCGACATGTATTTCACCCACTGAGATAAATGTCATGAAAAAGTTACATTCTCTATTTAGGACAGTCTCCTAAATGGCTACATCTCACTTTAGTTTGTGTTCAGCAACATATCTGCATGTTTGTTGCATTTCACAAACAGTAATACAATATAATATAAAAAAAGGAATATGTAAAACCAAAGTAATTAAACTTTCTAATTTATGAAATTAGAAAAAAATACAGCTCTGTGTATTTGTATGTAACTATACACCTCATTTTTTGTCTACAAGCATCATCACTTGACATTACTTTCTGCGCTGATTATTATCCACTGAGAAATACATTTAATGGCAAAGCTCCCCAGCCCCCCCAGCAGGTTGTTAGAGGTACTGCATGCAGGGAAATGATGTCTTCCAAAATCTAAATATATGACATAAGTTTTTATTTAGCTGTATGTACAGATGGAGCATTGTAGGTTTTGTGAGTGTAGTATAGTAATGGCTGTGTGCAGCTCACACAACATATACATTGAGCTGTATGAGGAGAGTATGTCAGAGGTAGGTACTATGGGGCTATGTAATAGGGACATATGGCTGTTTTGGAACTACAAGTCCCAGCATGCCCTGACAAGCATATGCTGGGACTAGTGGTGACAGATGACGAGCCCCAGGCTGGCCATGTTTAGCTGAGTCACTGTGTGCTCCCTGCTGCCCAGGGGCTCTGGTTGGACAGCTCCATGGTTCCTGCTGTGTCACCGCTGTGACGTGTTTCCGCTTCCGGTGCAGTCTCCAGCTTAGCGAAGATGGCGTCCCCGATGCAGGAGTCCGAGGAGCTGGGGACAGAGAGCGAGCTGCTGGGCTGCTCGGCCCGGGACGTCGCCTTGGTATGTGCCCGGGGAGGGCAGAATGTGTCCGCCCCGAGGACTGGTGTCCCGACTTGTCCTTATGTGGGGGCGGCGTCCCCGGGGGAGCGGAGTGTCATCTCCAGCTGTGTGCACCGACAGCTACCGTCATACACAACACTGTGCCCAGACTTATATACCCTTATACCCAGACAATGCCCTGCTTTATATATCATTATACCCAGACACCACACTGTACCCAGACATATATATCCTTATCACCATACACACTATACTCTGCCTTATATATCCTTATACCCAGATGTACACACCATACCCGGGGGAGCGGAGTGTCATCTCCAGCTGTGTGCACCGACAGCTACCGTCATACACAACACTGTGCCCAGACTTATATACCCTTATACCCAGACAATGCCCTGCCTTATATATCCTTATACCCAGACACCACACTGTACCCAGACATATATATCCTTATCACCATACACACTATACCCTGCCTTATATATCCTTATACCCAGATGTACACACCATACCCGGGGGAGCGGAGTGTCATCTCCAGCTGTGTGCACCGACAGCTACCGTCATACACAACACTGTGCCCAGACTTATATACCCTTATACCCAGACAATGCCCTGCCTTATATATCATTATACCCAGACACCACACTGTGCCCAGACATATATATCCTTATCACCATACACACTATACCCTGCCTTATATATCCTTATACCCAGATGTACACACCATACCCGGGGGAGCGGAGTGTCATCTCCAGCTGTGTGCACCGACAGCTACCGTCATACACAACACTGTGCCCAGACATATATACCCTTATACCCAGACAATGCCCTGCCTTATATATCATTATACCCAGACACAACACTGTGCCCAGACTTATATACCCTTATACCCAGACACCACACTGTGCCCAGACATATATATATCCTTATCACCATACACACTATACCCTGCCTTATATATCCTTATACCCAGATGTACACACCATACCCGGGGGAGCGGAGTGTCATCTCCAGCTATGTGCACCGACAGCTACCGTCATACACAACACTGTGCCCAGACTTATATACCCTTATACCCAGACAATGCCCTGCCTTATATATCATTATACCCAGACACCACACTGTGCCCAGACATATATATCCTTATCACCATACACACTATACCCTGCCTTATATATCCTTATACCCAGATGTACACACCATACCCGGGGGAGAGGAGTGTTATATCCAGCTGTGTGCACCGACAGCTATTGTCATACACAACACTGTGCCCAGACAACCACCATCACCATTTATTTATATAGCGCCACTGATTCCGCAGCGCTAGGAAGAACTCATTCACATCAGTCCCTGCCCCATTGGAGCTTACAATCTAAATCTCCTAACATACACAGAAATAGAGAGACACAGACAGACACAGACTAGGGTCAATTTTAATAGCAGCCAATTAACCTACCAGTATGTTTTTGGAGTGTGGGAGGAAACCAGAGCACCCGGAGAAAACCCACGCAAACACGGGGAGAACATACAAACTCCACACAGATAAGGCCATGGTCGGGAATTGAACTCATGACCCCAGTGCTGTAAGGCAGAAGTGCTAACCACTGAGCCACCGTGCTGCCCTGCCTTATATATACCTATCACCATACACGGCCTTATATGTCCTTATCACCATACACACTATACCCTGCCTTATATATCCTTATACCCAGATGTACACACCATACCCTGCTATATATATCCTTATACCCAGATGTACACACCATACCCTGCCTTATATATCCTTATACCCAGATGTACACACCATACCCTGCTGTATATATCCCTATACCCAGATGTATACACCATACCCTGCCTTATATATCCCTATTCCCAGACACAACACTGTGCCCTTATATCCAGATATATAGACAATACCCTGCCTTATATATCCCTATCCCCTGACACAACACTGTACCCAGCCTTATATATATCCTTATACCCAGACACAACACTGTACCCAGCCTTGTGTAACACTATCCCCAGACATACACACTTTACCCTGCCCTATGTGTCCCTATACTCAGATATACACACCATACTCTGCTTTATATATCCTTATACCCAGACACATACTCCTCATACACTGCTTGATCTTTCTGCATGCTTTGCTGGTCGGCGAAAGGATCATTGTCTAGTCTGGCCACATGTAGTTGCAGAATTGGATGAAATCCAGCAAGTGGCTGGATCACTTTCGGTAATAGTTAGCCTGCTAGTATGATTAGAAGATGATCACACACACACTGTCCGGCAGTGGTCATCTCGGGACATTTTCTGACCGCATTAACCAGCGCGCCCTACATGCCTAATAATTCTGTTGCTTTTGACGGGTATCACGGTAGTTATCGGGTAAAATGCCTGCTGTTGTTTATATTGCTATGTGCGTGGCCAGCATAGCACAAATCTGTCCTGTTATATCTGCTTACAGCTGTGATTGTGTTCATTTAGTCATTGTTTTAGTTCTAATCAATAAAACAGTTTGTAAGACCATCATTGACGTTAATGAATGCAGTTTATATTGTTTTTATCCTTGATCTTTTTTTGTGTGTATGTTATAAGGAGATGCAGTTTTTATTTCTTAGCAATTTGCAGGATGGAGAATGCCACAGGCATATTTAAAGGTGATCCTCCACTTCACAGAATTATATCGTCCAGGCATATCTGCTTATTTCAATAGGCCTTAGGACAGATGAGCGGTGTGGATTCAGTTGTATCTGATACCCCAAATTGTGCTTGACAATCATTTTCTGTAGGTGGACATCCCATTTAATGATATAAAATAAATAATAATTTGTAGGGTATTGCATAAGTAAATCAGGGATGATCATGAGCCAAAAATGAGGCTTCTAAAGGGGAAATTCAACAGACCACAAGGTACAGTTGCCTTGATGAGCGGAGATTTTAGGAAAAACTCTGATGCACTGTGTCTCTGTGGACTGTTCCGGAGACACATCGCAGCACCTCACTTCAATTGAACCCCCCCTCCCAGTCCCAAATTTTTACTTCTCATACATTTTGTTTGTAGCACTGGGAGCAAAATATTTGTCTGCGCACATTGACGACAGTAAAAATGTTATGACTGGCCTTCACCCACGTCAGTGGTGGTCCAACAAAATGTTTTGTGGTTTACAGATAAAACTGTAACATCAGGCAGTAGGCTTAGGAGACTGAGGAAATTGTGGCATTATTGACTATGAGGGACGGTGATGACTCCGGCAGGAAGGAAGATAATCTGCTCCGTTTTGGACATATTAAGTTGGTAGTATTGCGACAGCCACATGGAGACAGTAGAGAGACAGTGGGTAACACAAGAACAGAAGTGGAAAAGTCAGGGTAGGAGAGGTAGATTTGGGTCTTCAGCATAGAGGTGGTAGTGAAGGCCCAATGAACCAATTAGTTCTCCAACAGAAGAGGGCCAAGAACAGAGCTCTGAGAGATCTCAACACTGTGGGGAGTGAAGGTGAGGATGTGCCAGGACAACCATAGGAGAGAGTAGTTGTTTTAGTAAAATGAGAAGTGGATGGGTTTAAGAGTTCTTAAGTGGGGGGGAGCATGAGGATGGTGAGTTTGAAGGAAAGGAGGTTGTCCAAGAGCTGGAGTGTCAAGTAGGAGAAACTAGAGAGGAATGGGGGCGGCAAGGTCAGGGGGATATCTGTCACATTGGATGGGAAATAAAGTCCACTGGGATCGAGGAAGTAAGAGAAAGAAGTTTTGTGGCAGCAGAGACGGTGAGGTTGTTAAAGGAATTGTTGAAATCACGTAGTATGACGGTAAACAAGTCAAAGGGTAGGAAAAAAAGTGAGCCAGACAGCATAGTTGTTAACGAATCAGGAAACTGGACCTTAGGGGAATAAATCACAGCAACACAAAGGTGGAGAGGAAAGAATAGCATATAGTGTAGACTTCAAAGGAAGACAAAGAGAGGGAGGATTCCTGGGGTATGACTCGGAGATGCAATATGGAGAAAGTAAAATGCTTATTCCACCACCTTGTCCGTTCTCGGTCTGGGAGTTTGGATCAGTAGAATAGATCATGGTTAAAAACAGATCTTGCATTTAAAAATACACATGAAAATGGGAGGTAGCAGAGATATGTGGAAAAGGTTGGGAGGGATTTGGAGGTATGTGGTAGATGGAAAGTTTTGGAGTGTAGTGTGAGCTGATAGTGGAGATCGCACGGGCCCTAGGGTTGGGTGAAATGTCTCCAGTAGCCACGAACAGGAGTAGGGAGAAAAAGAGCATGGAAGGATGATTTGTGCATGTGAAGTTTGTTTCTGCTTATGAGGGCCGGTGAATGTAGTGGGTGCAGGAAACCAAACAGTTCATGGTTGCAGACTAGCGAGGAGTGAAAATAATAATAGGGGAGAGAGAAGTGTGGTGAAAGCAAGTAGGTGGAAGAGCATAGGTAAATTGGGTAGGTGCATGGTGGGGAGATGTGGGTGAATATGGATTAGCTAAGGTAGGTAATGAGAGAGGAACAATTGATCCCAGTGCACTGCAATGGAGGAGGTGGAGGCTACTTTACTGCCCTCTGGCTGGGGTTATTAGGTAGGCAGTCTGCAGCTTGGACACTGATAGTTGGGCTCAGTGGGACCAGCTACCAGAGATGGCCACAGTTGAGCTCAGTGGGCAGCCGAGCAGATATGGAAACAGCAATGAAAACTAAGCTCAGTGGGACCAGTAGCCAAGTGGAGATGGCAACAGCAGTGACAATATTGAACCAAGGGTACAGCAGCTGCACTGAAATGTTAGTACTGTAGAGCCTAGAAAAGCTTTGTTTTAGGGTTTATATCAATCCTCAGCGCTACGGTATTGTTTACCAACCGTACCCAGAAATATTTGATGCTTTATATTTGTAAGAATAAGAAAAAGTGGAAGGTAGGGCATAGATCTGAGCTACAGTACAGCTAACTAACTGCTGTCCACATGCCTCAAATGTAATCCTCAGTGTGCAGAATAACATACAACATAAGGTTGTATGCTTCTAGTAAGTACATTGAAAATTAGTGCTATATATTTGCTATACTAACTTTTATAAAATAGAAATTCGATGATAATGCCAGTGGGATGGATACAAACTGCTCCTTGTAAATTAATTGCACGGAATCATCAGCTATTTATGTAGCGCCACTAATTCTGCAGCGCTGTACAGAGAACTCACATCTCTCCCTGCCCCATTGGAGCTTACAGTCTAAACTCCCAAATATACACACACTGAAAGAGACCAAGGTCAATTTAATAGCAATTAACCTACTAGTATGTTTTTGGAGTGTGGGAGAAAACTGGTGCACCCGGAGAAAACCCACGCAAGAATGGGCAGAACATAACTCTACCTAGATAAGGCCATCGTCGGGAATCAAACTCATGACCCCAGTAGAAGTGCTAACCACTAAGCCACAGCAGTATATGACAGTGTTCTAAGAACACAAGTGCTGCTTTACACCATGGGGTGGGCACAGTGGTTAGCATGACTGCCTTTCAGCACTGGGCTAATAAGTTTGATTCCCGACCAGGTCCTTATCTGTGTCGAGTTTTTATGTTCTCCCTGTGTTAGCGTGGGTTTCCTCCCACACTCCAAAGACATACATAGCTCTAATGGGGCAGGGATTGACATGAATGATATTCTCTGTACAGTGCTAAGTAATATGGTTGAGCTATATAAGCCATAATAACAATCAGTCAAAGCTAGGAGCCAGCAGTAAATTTAAAGAGCCAGGAAATATCTGCATTAATTGACATCAACAGCAGGTTTCCAAAAATAGCTGCCACTGGTAACTTTTTAGATGCATTGGTTACCTGGCTCCTGGGATTTGTCCAGCATTGCCTTACAAAATGTTTATTTAGAACTGCAACAAATTTTAAGGAAGCATTGCGTTCTGTTATTGCCCCGAATATCTAAAAATAGCAATAAAAGTTGTTCCTCTTCTTGGGGGCCTTAATATGTACTGCTTTAAAGTACCCAGTGCATGCTTGATTACATATCTTCTGGAGTACACAAATAACACACTGATTTTGTGTATATTAGTATCTGTGTATAGACAACATGTTGTTTATTCTATGTTCCTTGTCATTAAAAAGAAATGGCTCCAAGCAACTGATCTTCCCAAAGAAGTCTACCAGCACCTTGCTCGTTACGTACCCAAAATCTACTGCCGAAAAGCTGACCCGGTCACCGATCATGAAGAAATGTTGGCGCAGCACGCACTACTGGGACCTTTGGAGTGGTATCTGTGCGGAGAAGACCCTGCCACTGGGTTTCAAAAGTTGGAGCGAGCAAACAAACCATCTCAGCTCTGTGGTCGAGTGTTTAAAGTGGGTGAACCGACTTACTCCTGCAGGTGGGTTGCTAGATTTTTCTTCTATAAGCCATTAATCATAGAGACATAAGAAGCTATCAATTCGATATGGTTTATCGCTATTGCGCAGTATACAGTAGGGCACACGTATTAAAATGCTCAAAGCGCCTCCACACAGTCTAAGCAGCAACTAGTTCCTTGTGAATTGTTAGGCTGCGTTCTCATGAATATTGGCCCCGCCCACAAAATGGCTGCCTCCGCGCCATATGTAGGGGACAGGTGCACTTTAAATGTCTTCTAAAACAAAGGTCCTGAGATTTTAAAGTGAGAGCACCTTTATACAATTCCATTTGAAAATAGATTACGGGCTCATTCACACAGGAGTTCTTCTCGAGTCTTGTTTGCAGTCTCGCATTGTGCATGGATCTTACTTGGGAGAAGGTTTAGTTTGCATATATATCCCCAAAGGCGTATCTGTTGCTTAAGCTGGCCAGATGGTGATAGGTGGTCATCTACTGGGGGCCCACACTTCTGTTTCCACTGTCCATTGAAATATTATATAGTCTCTCCAATATACCCCAGCCAACAGGGGTATTTTATCATGCATGGGCCAGGTGTGGAAACCTTAGATATTATTTATTAACATTTATTTATATAGCACCAGCATATTCCATAGCACTTTACAGTTGGAATATATAGAATAAAGTTTACCTTTATGGATGTTCTATAAAAGAATTTACCTTTGCTCTAACCCACTGCAGCCTACTCATTGTAGTAGCATTATATGGTTGCCATTAAATTTGTTGGGCTTATTGCCCACAGTGAAGCTTCTTAATAACAGGCAATTAATGTACAGGCAATTACCTGGCTACAGTGCACAGTTTCCTCTTTATTGTCTTAATTATATTGTGTTGTTTTTATAGACTAGATCTGGGACTAACCCAAATCATCATTTATTGTGTGTTGACTACATGTGGGGAATTCTCTATCCAAGTTTAAAGACCTCAGCCTGTAATAAACTTTCAAACTAGTGCATGACCTGTGTCAAATGGATCTTTTTTTTAATAGGTCAGTTAGGTGTTCTGGTTTTCTTGTGGCAAAAATTTGGATCGAAAATGGTATATGTGCATAGTTGATGTACGTAACCCCAGCAATGCACACAGCGTTTTAACAGGTGAATTCAGTCATAAAAAAACAACTTTTGAGGAAATCAAGAAATTAGTGAGTGGATATATTTAGTACTGATATAATTAAAAATCAGGTAATAAGATAACACTGAAAAATTATGGGTTATGAGTTTTACCAAAGCAATTTGGTTCTGTGTATCATGCAAGATTAAAATGTCTGTTATCAGGTTCTGCCTCTCTGTTCTCATTTGTTTAGTTACGGCTCCTGTTATTTATTGTCGTTTGTAAGACACCACAGTGTTTTGCAGCGCCAGACTGTGGGGAAAACAGGACATACATATGTAGCGGACATACAAGGCAGACAAAATAAATGTAGACATGAAAACAAAGGCTAGGGGGTCCTGCTTGTGAGAGAGCTTACAAGCTAATGGGAAAAGGGCAGAGCTGAGACGGGAGGAGTGAGCGTGACTCAGATTGGAGATTAGGACAGTTGTCAATGTGCACTATTGTGAGTAGTATAGGTGCGGGGAGTAGAGTACACTCTGATAAAGAGATGGACATTCAAAGAGTGTTTAAGGTGTCGTGGGGAATTCCATAAGTGGGTTCCAACACTGGTAATATCTTTTAGCCGGTTGTGAGAGGTGGCTACTAAAGGTGATTCTCAGGTCAGTGGTAGGTGTAAGAGGGCGAGAGGGAGATTATTTTGAGATAAAATGTGAGATGAATGAGGTGTTCATCGTACGTGAGGGTAAGCCATTTGAATTGGATTTTGGAGAATATGAGGAGCCATAATAGGGGGTTTTAGAGTGATGCAGCGGATGTGAAATTAAAATCAGGGACACTCACTCATGTGACTTTATGTTTGCAAGTTTACTTCCTTTTAGGTCCCAATTAAGAGTTATATTACTATTAGTCTTGGTAAATTAGTTCATCATGAGTTTAAATTATGGGGAATTGAGAACAGTAATTTAGACTTTATATTTTAGATGGGAGAAAAAGGGAATATCCTGGCAAAACAGGGCATATGGTAGTTCTAGGTTTGGTAGAGGTATTGTATTGAGATATAACCCAACTTGGGCAAATATAGTGAGTTTGTACAGAATATTGTACATAATATAAGCAGGGTTGTGTGATTAAAATTAATGTATTGTGTATAGAAAGATAAATCTGGCTGCTATATCGATATCCGAATCACTTTAGGCGAGATAGTAGCACCTTTCTGTGCTTGCGTCAGTGCACAGAGGACACAGGCACCAGGGGTGCACGGGGCACCAGCCATTGAAGAGACGGTGGGGTCAGCGAAGGCCACAAGCAGAGCACAGTTCATTTTTAGTTTTAGGCTTGCACCCAAGTATGTGGTGTGGCCATCAAGTTGTCCCGGAGGTGTGCCAATAGTTAGATGTCAACAGTCGTTTGGGCTACGTGTCATCCAGCATTTATCCAGCTCTGTGTTATAAAAATATCTATGCAGGCCGAGTTATGCCATGTGTCTAGAGGGAACGCAGCGGAAGGTGACCACAGACAAGCAGTTTGTGTTTTTGGGAGGAAGGACTTGCTGTCCAATGAGTTTAACTGTTTGTATAGAACCAACAGCATCTTCAAATGCCCATTACACACACTTTAAAAAAAATCTTTTTAATTTAATGCATATGAGAGAATTGGGATCACTCTGCAATTTGCATCTTGAACTGGTTGTTATTTTTATTCATTACAGATTAACCAATCGGGCGCTCAGTATCAAACTGACAGTGTTCACAATATTAATAGGCACACAATAAGCTGCTACTACAGGGGTCACTGAACCCTACTATATTACTATACTGCTACTGAGGAGTGTTGAAGGAATAGATTGAAAATCTATGTGCATGTTTAATTTGAAGCTGGTAATTATCCATTGTATTAGTGGATGGTACGGATCTCAGTAATCGTTTAGAGAGAGAGGCTGTGAATGCGATTTGCTGTACAGCTTTCTCATTCATCCACTCTGGGGGTCACTGCTACAATGGGGTTGTATGAGGGCGCAGGAGTTGACACTTAAACAGTTAACTAAAGTTGCTGCTGACTCCTTCCCTTTGCAACCCCTACCAGCCTCAGTGTAGTTTAAGTGCTGTTAGCTCAGCTTATTAACAGCCAGACTGAGACCGCGGCCATGGCAGTAGGGGGACCTCTCTCTCATTTATTTCTCTGTCAGATTCAGGGGGGTTTTCTGAAGAAGAGGGGGAAGCGATTGAGGATTCAGATTCTACCCAGTTGGGTGATTTTGACGAGTCAGTAAGGAACCAGGGTATTCAGGATCTGGTTATGGCAGTACGTCAGACCTTGGATCTGGTAGAACCAGAGGAGCCGGGTCCTTCGAACCAGGGTCTGTTCACTCATAAAAGACCTAAGGTGGTATGTTTTCCTTCCTCGGTGGAGCTCACAGATAGCTGAGGCAGTTTGGAAACAGCCGGATAGAAAATTTTCTGTTCTGTGTAGATTTGCAAATCTATAACCCTTACAGGAACAGGAAGCGGCGCGTTGGGAGCAGGTTCCCAGAGTAGACGCGCCAGTAGCTCGGTTGGCTCGTCATACCACTTACAGGTGCCGAGTTCGGCTGTCCTTCAGGACCCTACAGACTGGAAAATAGAGAGTTGTCTTAAGTCTATATTTTCTGCTGTGGGTTCATCTTTCAGACCCATGTTTTCTTCGGCATGGGTAGCTAGAGCCATGGAATCCTGGGTTGATCAACTTGCGGTTGCGTTATAGGATTCAGAGTTTCTCCCGTTAGCTATGCATTTAAAGGAGGCATCAGGTTATTTGTATGAGGCAGCACAGAACGCAGCGTCTATTTCTTCGGCGGTTTCAGCTGCGGCTGTTTCTGCTAGGAGAATTCTCTGGCTTAGAACTACTACTGAGTCTCACCATTCGGATCTTGGAACAACACGGTTGGATTATAAATTATCCCAAGTCTGTTAGTTCCTTCTCAAAGAATGATATTTCTGGGTCTTTTAATGGACGACACCAGGTGTCGGAAAGATTTCCTTCCAGAACCAAAGGCTTGTACGTTAAGGGAAGCAGTAAGAAGGCTCCTGCGTCATTCACGCCCTTCCATTTTTTTAGGCATGAAGCTTTTAGGACACATGGTGTCCACGTTTGAGACTCTTCCATACAGTCGGTTCCACTCTCGGAGATTCCAATGGGATCTTCTGAGGCAGTGGTCAGGATCTCCTCTTCATCTCGATACTCCACGTATGATCCTTTCAGCGGAAGCTCGTCTCTTTCTTCTTTGGTGGTTAAAGCTGAGCCATCTGACAGTGGGATGATCCTTTGTTTCTTGGTCCTGGTCTCTGGTAATTACAGATGCCAGCCTTCAGGGTTGGGGAGCTGTAGTTCTCAGTCTCTGTCTGCAGCGTCTGTGGACAGATAGGGACCACCTCCGGCAAATCAACATTCTGGAGCTGAAAGCGATGCTTCTGGCCCTCAGGGGAGCGCATTTTCGATTACAGTGCTGACCGGTATGTCTCCAATCAGAAAACGCGACTGCGGTCGCATATATAAACTGACAGGGAGGAACAAAGAGTGCGGAGGCCATGAAGGTGACAAACCAAAGCATCTGGAGACCCTAGGGTTTCTCGCAAAAGGTTGTGCAAACCTTGATGCGAGTGCGCAAACCTTCCTCAGCTCGTATATATCACAGGGTGTGGCGAGCTTACATAGGATGGTATGAACTGCATTCTTCCAGAGTGTACTTTTTCAAATTATCCCATCTCTTGGCTTGCCTACAAACCGGTTTAGAAGAAGGACTTCGATTGGTTTCTCTGAAAGTATCTGCTCTATGGGTATTTTTTCAATTATTACGGACGTTCGTTCTTTTTTCCACCTGCGCGCCATAGCATCTGCGCGCAGGGTGTCAGAGTTGGGTGCATTGTCATGTAGGGCCCCATATCTAGTTTTTCATGAAGACAGGGCTGTACTAAGGACGGTACCTTCGTTCTTGCCTAAGGTTGTGTCAGGGTTCCACATTAATCAAGATATTGTGGTTCATCTCCATCTGAGTCTTCTTTTCCTGCATCCTTGGATGTCGTTAGGGCTTTGCGAATTTATGTGGATAGAACATAGTCTTCTAGGAAAACGGATTCTTTCTTTGTTTTATATGATTTCCAAAAGAGGGGTTGGCCAGCCTCCAAACAAACCATTGCTCTGTGGATCAAGTCCATGATCAAGCAGGCTTATGTGAGCTTGAACAGGCCTGTGTCGGCCAGGATTACTGCTCATTCCACTCGTTCTGTGGGGCCATCTTGGGCCGCGCACCATGGGGCTTCTGTGGATCAAATGTGTCGGGCAGCCACCTGGTCACGAAGTTCTATCAGTTTAATGTGTTCGCGTCGGCCGAAGCAGGGTTTGGCCGCAGTGTTTTGCGGGCCGGGCTATCGGTGCATTCCCTCCCTTAGGGGGCTGCCTTGGTGTATCCCTATTGTAGCAGTGTCCCCCAGAGTGGATGAATGAGAAAAGGGAATTTATGTACTTACGTTAAATCTCTTTCTCTGAATCCATCTGGGGGAAACTGCGTTCCCTCCCTTTTGCTCTTCTACTGTATGGTCTTGGGTGATTGCTCTTATCCTTGGGGCTTTTTCTTTTTTACACTGAGGCTGATAGGGGTTGCAGAGGGGAGGAGTCAGCAGCAAGTTTAGTTAACTGTTTAAGTGCCAACTCCTGCGTCTTCATACAACCCCATTGTAGCAGTGTCCCCCAGATGGATTCAGAGAGAGATTTAACGTAAGTACATAAATATCTTTTTGTGTACATATGCAAGGTATGGCGATAGCCGAGAAAGTCATAATACACACTTAGATATTTTACAGAAGACTGCAACATTGTTACCACCGGCTCGTTAACTGTTTGACGGAGAGAGCATAGTTGGCTTCACAGTTTGAAGCTGGTAATCATTTATTTATTTAGTCTATCGATGAATGATACGGATTTCAGCGGGGCTCGTAATTTAGAGAGACCGGCTGTGACTGCAGTGCTGTGGGGCAGCCGATTGTGATTCTATGTGTATAAACTTTGGAATTAACCCTGAGAAAAGGGCTACATGGTAAGTTATCTCTTAAGTATTTCCACGAAGACCACAATTTAGTAATAACAGCTCTTGTCTTTGCACCTATCTTGAATACTGCCTGGGTATAGTTAATCACTGAATGTCCAATTAAATAAAGAATTCCTATGAATTTTCTTATCTTTGGATAACTATAATAATCATGCAGCTGATGAAGATTGCTTGTTACTTTAGTGACTTTTGTCTTAAAGTGCCAGATGAAAAAATTATTTAGTTTGCAAATGTAAAAAAAAAAGAACTTCTACTTGAAATTCTACCTAAAGATGCTTCCCTCTGTGTAACCAGAGAGCATTCATCCCCAATGTCCTTGTCCCATAGCTTACTATCTCTCCTGGGACCACAACAGGCTCTCTGAACCTTGTCAGGGCTGGTGTAGGGCCGGCCGGGTTCAATTCAAACAATTGTCACTTAATAAACCAATCAGGTGTTGCATTCAGTGCACCCCATCAGCACTATCTGTCCAATCGAGTATTGCTTACAGTGCACACCCACCGTTCACAGCTCTTTGGATCTTGCTTGATTGCTCCACTTTTCCTGCAGCTGAGGATCACAAAGTAGTGACTTCTGCACTGTTTCTAGCCAAAGGGGTGGGGATCCAGAAAAGTGACCCCCCCCCCCCCCCATCCCCAACTCTCCTGGGGTAAAGCTTCTTTGTGTTGAATGGAAACTAAATTTTCACGATTTTCCTATAGAAAGTTGTGACACTTGTTCATATATTATTTGTTTTAATACTGTACTGTTAGTGACTCTAAGGAATATACTAAATAAATATAATCAAATTAATGAATGTCTATGCTTTCCTTTCCAAAGGAGCCTGTCTTATGTAAAACCCTTTATACTATATATAGATAATTACTGCATGTTTTTTATTTTATTGTGTAGTGTAGATCCTTCCCATGGATCACTGTATTCATAGCTCCACTTAGGAGGAGGGGGGAGGGGCAGCCTGGGATCCAGAACACATTGAAAGCTGATTGGTGCACCACATTTTTGATGATCGCGGAGGAGCTGGATGGTGCACAGTGGGGTAAATTCAGGTGTTATTCCAGCCACTTTAAGGTGCACAATGTTTTAATTTTGATACAAACCTAGTGTATAGCATCTTATTTCAGTTGTCCTCTTTATAACTTAATACTTTGACTCAGCCATGTGCCTTGAATGTATAAAAGTCTTTAAATAAACAGAATAAGTGATCACAAACAGGAAATAGACTGAAAGCGGGCCGTGTACTTGACCTCATTTACAGTTTTGCTGTGAAACGACAAAGCAACTGTTCCCTACCACTTCCCGTCACATTGAGTCATTTGTGTCTCACTCTATCTAGCCCTGATCAACTTTTGAGAGCAGCATCCCCTAAAAATAGCTTCTGTGGAGATCCAGTTATCTATTGTGCACACAGAGCGCACTGTCACTAGTCAGCTTCCATGCATTCTGGTGTTCTAAGGAGAGTAATCCTATGTATAAGATGGACACTTATGGCAGTAAGAATGTAAGAGAAACTATATGCCACATTCTACAAGCTATAAAGCACGACTGTTTCTTCAGATCGTACAGTAATACCCCGTTCACTGTGTCAAAAACTCGGCGACCCTTGTCAAGGCTGTGAGGGTTGTAACCCTGTCTGAGCCGGGTAGCCTCCAGTCTGAACGGTAAGACCCAGGTTGAAAAACCCAGGTCTCACCGAAAGCTGTTGACAACATAAAAGAAAAAAGAAAAACTTACATCACAAAAGGAGCCAATCAAATCTCCTCTTGTGATGTTGCCATGGAGTCCCGGGCAGACCCGGTTCAGTGTGATCCCGGTGGACCCGGGAATTTGCCTGGGTCGGAAGGCTCTGTCCCCCAGCAATATCCTGGGTTCATACACCCGGGATATTGCATGGGCGGCAATGTGAAAGTGGTATCAGTAGGATTTTCTATGGCTCTTGCTTTGTGATAGGTTGATACTTAGCCTTTAGCTTAATCAGAAATATTAATGACAGCATTACACAGTAGAAGTGCATTAATTGGGCAATGTACAGCCCTGGAAACAAGTGTATAGTAATTTGTATTTATTTACTTGAGCCAAGTATAATGGATTCAATGTGTCTATTTGCTGTCACCAAATAGACTATAAAACACGTAATAATCAACATCAATCTTTTATACACAATGCTGCAGAAAAACTTCCACCAGGATCAGAATGGTGTCCATTTAAGCTCCTAACTTTTATTTAAAAGCACAACATCGATTTGGAAATGTGTTCACCAGAATATACGGTCTGAAACTCGTTTGTCCGTTACAAGATCCACCGTTACACTTGTGACATGGTCGGGCAGAGTCTATGAACTTTGAGGGTGTCTCCCTCATGCCTTGGTGAACTGACAATGTATTAATGCTGAGATGTTTACTATGCACTGATTTATTTATAGAATGTTTTTCAATAAGTGTTTTAAAAAAAAATAAATACAACATGCAAAGTAAAGCAGTTTACAAAACAATGATAAAGGCCTAGGCTTTCCTATGATAACTGTGTTCGGTATAGCAAAACAGTATTCCAGTGCACAATTACAGAAATATAAATTTACTATATAAATATATATTACACATATGTATTAATAACTACAGTCAATACTTGAGTAGAACAATAATGTATGACATTTAATATTTAAAACAACAAATTAATAAAAATGCCCTAAAGATGGGGTTGAAATCTATTCTAGTCCTTCTCCTAAAAAGCAGCAGCTGTAGTGCTTATATATGAAAGGTGTCTGGTAATGTCCGAGCACAAATGTCTAACCTGACCTTTTGGAAGCCTAACATACCAATATGTAGAACATGAATGGAAAATAGGCGAAGACTTCCTGTCTACGGATACGTTTGAGTTCCAAAGGGAACTTTGTTGGAAAAGTGTTCTTACTAACACCATGATATATTAATAAACCTCTATTTCATCGACTATGTGCTGAAAATCTGTATTACTATATCATTTGGCCACAGGTTTGGTATACTTGTTTTCTCTGTGGGATTATACACAGTTAGATATTTTCAGTGATTTTCTGGTGACGCAGTGTATTGAGCGCTGATTGTGTATGTATATAAGTGTGTAGGGTGGTCAGTGGGTACTCGTGTGTGTGTGTGTGGTCCTTTCCTTACTGGGGAGAGTGAGGCATCACCACAACATATTAGTGTGCTGATGTGTTTATTCTTATTTTTCAGAGACTGCGCTGTTGACCCAACGTGTGTTCTGTGCATGGAGTGTTTTTTAGGAAGTGTTCACAGAGAGCACCGCTATCGGGTTAGTAACGTCTTCCTTTTCATTATTGCAATAGTGAACTTTTATATGTAGCACTGTGTCTTTCCTTACTCTTGTGTTATCCTGATGTCACTGATACTTTACAGAAAACATGGCAGGAAGATGATCAGCAACGCTGCGTTATTTGTGTATTTTTTTTTTTATTTTTTTTTTCACTTCAGCAATGTTATTGACAAGGTGCACAATTACAGTGTCAGTGTTCTCCCCAACACCTTTTTCCCGGGTGCTCCATCAGGCTGGTTTTACTTGCCATCCAGCTCTTGGAGCCCAACAGAGTCCTATTAAATTGGAATAAACCTTTGTTTCTCCTATTAGGACTGGAACTGTGTGAGCACTACATCCAGCAGTGTGTGTTACACCACTGACCACCAGTCTGACCTGTTCTGGCAGGTGTGGGCAATAACCTCCAACGTTCTTCATTATTATTACAAAGTATTATAACTGCCCCCATCTGGCTGCTTCATAATTTCACCTGGCTGGCAATATTTTCTGTGGAGAACACTATATATACTATACAAATGATGTATTATAAATATGTAACCAGGTACTTTTAAACCGAGAAGGCAGTTAACTTATAGAATATGGCAAGATGCAGAATTCAAAGTGCAAAAGGTGTGTCTTAGTAAGCAACATGTAGGTGCTTTCAATTGTAAAGATTGAAATGAGTAATGTTACCATGTTTATAGGTTTTAACAATACTGTAAAGTCACACAAAAATCCTAGATATATAGGGTAAAAATGTATCACCATTCCAGGAGAGCATTAAGGAAAGGAGATCAGCTCAGAGGGAGAGTGTTGCAGTTAGAGGATTTTCGATACTTATTCCATTTGTCTGATGATACGGTCCAATTAGCTTTGTATGGGAAAGGCTGGAACTGACTTGGCACCGACACACACAGGAGCAGTAGGCGAAAGCCAACGTCAGCCTTCGTAGGCAGAAGTTGTGATACTGGGTTTGTTTAGAACTCGACTCTGCTATGAGACCAAGCAGACAATCTCGCGCGTTTAAAAGGAGAAGGCAGCCAATCACATCATGAGAGAACACCAATGTTTGCAAGCACTGGGCATAGATATGGTAGAAGACTGCAGCTGTAATATAACATTTAGGCCACTCTGACCCAGTATCTCACCCATGTAACTAATAAGGGGCCCCTATGAAAATTATAGACTGTGTAAGTCGTAATTATGGACTGGAAATTCTGTTTTCAGTTGCTCATAAGATTTGAAAACTTGCTCTGTTCATAGTTGTCCTTTTGTCCATAGTCTCACTCTTTTCCCTCTGTGTATCTTTGTCATCGGCCCAAGAGCAAACAAAACCTAACTTAAAACCTGCACTTGAGAAAATAATAAAAGCAAATATTAAACCATCCACCGCATACAAGTGGTGAGGTGGTCTTAACTCTGATTAATGAGGGTACCTACATTGGATAACATTTACTTACCAAAAGGTTATCCCAATTCAGGTAATGCATCCCCTGGAAGGCTCAGAGCCACCACAAGGCAGCTCCAGATCTCCCATTGGAGCCTCCCCAAACATTGCTAAAAAACCCCCAAAACAAATCAAACCTTTTTATTTTTTTCCTTTTGTTTCCCAGATGACCACGTCAGGAGGGGGAGGGTTTTGTGACTGTGGAGATGCTGAAGCCTGGAAGGAGGGTCCATATTGTCAGAAGCATGGGCTCAACATCTCTGAAAATGAGACCGAGGTAATCATGTGATGTTCCGATTCATGGCAGCAACTTTGTGTCCCTGAAAATAAATTAATAACCAGTGTTAGTATTGTCTGTATAGCTGGAAAGTCGAGGGAGCATAACATTTAGGGAGTTTATCTCTCTTTGAAAATCCCAACTTGGAATAAATATGTGACACACAAAATGCGTGTTTTGTTCATCTCATTGATGGACATACTGTCCGCTGTTTACATTGACTGGGCAGTATTTTATCACTGCTGCAGTATCGCTAGTCTGACTTATGAATCCATTCGTTTTGGCAGCAGCCTTTGGAGGGGTGTTAGGTGGCTATAATTGAACGCTGTGCTTCTTAAGCGGCATTAAAAACAGCTGAATCACTCCCACTGGGGGGGGGGGGGGGGGGGGCAGGGTTGAGTGAGATACTTTTTCCTTGTCGCACGAGAACGCTTCAGTTTAGAAGACACTGTGCTCAGAGGATTGTTTCCCCCTCCTATTCATGTGTCAGTTTTAAGATTGATCCTGCGGTTGTGAATGATGATGCACTTTTCTGGGTGAGAAAATGTAACATGACACTACATTCTGTCACCGGAACAGCAGCAAGTTAGACTTCACCGCCCAATCCTGGTTGGAGAAGCCTCAATTTTCCTCTTTATAACATTTGCTGACTCTTAATAGCTTGTTACTACCCCATGTTCTGACCGTTTAGTTGGTTATATTTAAAATGAATTTAGTTTTTTTTTTTATTCCTGAAAATAGGGAATGTGCACGTGGATGTTCAATCATTCAGTTTCATTTTTGACAACTGAACAGAAGAGAGATAGGATCTCACATCTCGTTGATTTCTGTTGAGAGACTCCGTCTTGGCCAGTTAGAATGTAGAGCCGGTTGACCATCATCTCTCTCTAGAAATCTCTATGTACAATTCTGTCTCCTCTATGTTCACCTGTTAAAATTTGAACACAGGAGAAAATAAATGTAGGAATTCCCGAATTCACATAGCATTTGTGATATGTACTCAATAGCTCAAATTAAGTCACCCGGTAATGCCTAACGTGTAAAATTATGCATTAAACTGGTAGAGGAGAAAACCCTTCCAGCTAGGATAGAACATCAAGTTTTATTACCGATTTTCTTCTTTTCCCAGGACCCTCTTGTCCACTTGTCAGAGGATATGGTGGCACGGGCTTACAATATCTTTGCCATCATGTTTCAATACACAGTGGACATACTCACGTGGGAAAAAGAAAATGAGCCTCCTCCTGGACTGGAGCCCGTGTGAGTATGAAATATAGATGTATAGACGAGCGTCACATGGGCGAGCTTTCCATGGCTAATTTGGGGAATACACTAAAGCAGGCCTGTCCAACATGCGGCCCTCCAGGTGTTGTGAAACTACAAGCCCCAGCATGCTTTGCCAGTAGACAACCAGTTGATAGCTGGTAGGGCATGCTGGAACTTGTAGTTTCACAACACCTGGAGGGCCGCAGGTTGGACAGGCCTCCACTAAAGTATTACATATATCTTTTATAGTATTAAAAATATTTTTAGAAACTTGAATGAATTAGGTAATGGACAGTGTATAACTAATAATCAAACACTGTCCATTAGGTAATGGACAGTGTTTGATTATTAGTTATATATCGACTGTGGTAAGTGTGTTGATATCTGCAACCAGGAATATCAGAAAGGGACAAGTAGATTGTTTCTGATAGGAACTGCTCGGATCTATGTACCAAGCAGAACCTCACAGCTCCTAATTCTCTAATTTCTTTACATTGTATATGCAGGTAAATAGTTTACAAGTGGCCTAGTGGTTAGCAATTCTGCCTCACAGCACTGTGGTCATGAGTTCGATTCCCGGCCATGGCCTTATCTGTGTGGAGTTTGTATGTTCTCCCTGTGTTTGTGTGAGTTTCCTCCGGGTGCTCCGGTTTCCTCCCACACTCCAAAGACATACTGGTAGGTTAATTGGCTGCTATCAAAATTGACCCTAGTCTCTCCCTCTCTGTCTCTCTCTCTCTCTCTCCCTCTGTGTCTGTCTGTGTATGTGTGTCTATATTAGGGAATTTAGACTGTAAGCTCCAATGGGGCAGGGACTGATGTGAATGAGTTCTCTGTACAGCGCTGCTGAATTAGTGGCGCTATATAAATAAATGATGATGATGATACTAAACTAGAAATGAGCAGAGCATGGATTCTGTGTCATGTGATCTTTGTGTGGCCATCATCTGTGATTTGAGCCCTAGTTTAGTAATCCCCATGTGAAGGTTCATCCGTGTGACAGGTGCGTTTCTGTCCGAGGGCAGGGACTGTGTAATTTAATAATTGTCTGTTTTTCTCTCAGGGATAAAGAGGATAATTATTTCTGCATGCTGTTTAATGATGAAGTTCATACCTACGAGCAGGTCATCTACACTCTGCAGAAAGCTGTGAATTGCAGTCAGAAAGAAGCTATTAGTTTTGCAACAACCGTGGATCGAGATGTAAGTGTTTCCACATTTCCTTACAATTCAAACAGTCCTGCTTTCAGTTTGCTTGGAAAACAACATGGATGTCAATGAAGCGGATATTAATGCACAGGTTCACCAAGGGGTTAACTGTGCCTTTGTCGGTGGTGCAATATTAGAAGCTCCACCCGGATTGCACCAGAACTTAACCCTGATGCACAAAGATCTCACCTTGTCCCTATGGAATGGCCGGGACCTTTAAAAAACAGATCACTTCTACACAGCATCATCATACAAGATTCTATGGAGGCAGGAGAGATCTTGTACCTAGAAGGACCAGAGAGACTCTTTACATTCTGCACGCACCTTCATAGCATGTGTTAAAAACATTTGGGAAGTGTATTGTTTGTTCCTATTTTTGATAATTTTCCCTGTAATATCCAACCTAAAAAAAAAAGATGTTAATCTAAGTAAATAAAAATAAAACATTTTAAAACATTTTTCCCAGTAAACGTACCTTATATAGAAAATGTGAAAATTGGTCTGGTCATATGGGCCAAAGCACATGTAGTCCTGAAGGTATAAAATGTGTATACATTACATTAAGTAATATATTGATCTTGTTTGTCTTATAGGGGCGAAGATCGGTGCTATTTGGGAGCTTTCAAAACTGTGATCAAGCTAAATCTGTCATAGTGGTGAGTGAATTATTAGTAAATGTGTGTTCTCCTCTTGTAATATGGGGACATAGGCAGTGGGTATGTTACATCATTTGAAGGCAGGGTACTGGAGAAGAACCGGCTCCTCCTAACCCATATAACCATCCTGTCCTGCTGGTGCTCCTTAGTTTTTTTTCCTAGTGCCCTTCTGTATTTGCTGTATATGTCTGTTTTTTTATTTTATTTTGATGACCGCTTTTGGTGTCAGAGGGTTTAACACATCCTCCATCTGCTTGCTCCCTTTGCGGGAGCTTCCCACCATCACCTATGTTCCTGTTCCTGTTCTCAGCCACAAGTCGAGTGGACCCCTTGTTGGCTTTCACTGCTTTGGGTCTCTGCATCATCACCGTTTCTCGCGGTCCTGTGACCACAGTGTCTCGGGGAGGACTAAACACAGCACTTCTCTGTTTTGGTTCCAGACAGTGTGATGTCCTCTCCGGGGAACAGGATAGTTGGGTGGGCAGTTCACATTACATCACCATAGTGCGTGCCTGAGGTGGCGCAGCCTCATGCTGGATTCCAAGATGGTAGCCCCAATGTGAATTAGGGATCTGTGTAGGTGTGAATCTCCAGGGGGAGTCTGCTTAGAGTGTGCAGAACTAATTGTGTGCTGCACAGGTAACGCGGATCAGTGAATAGCAGGAGCCCTCAACAGGTGCCAGTCAGCGTGTCTTGTGTGGCCAACTTCAGCGTCTCCTGTGCCCCAGAGCCCTGAGACACAGTCTGCTTTCACAGCCACTCCATCTCCATAGCTTCCAGCCTGCCAGACTTTGCTTCATCCTGTTGGCACCTACAGGGACTGAAACCCTTCAAGCAGTTTCTGAGCCAGAGGGCAATCAATCCCTTGCTGTGTCTTTTTATGACATTTCAGGCCTACCTATCCTGGTGGGGGAGGTCCCTTGTATCTCACTATTGACCCGCAATCAGCTTGGACAAGGACCCAAACACATCACAGATTTTTTGAGGAAGGTTGTGGGCCTGTAGGCTGCTCAGTCCCCAAAAGCACAATGTCTTCCTTCCCTGCTTATTAGACTCCCAGTGAATGTCTCCGATAATTCTGTGGTTCACCCTTCATCTAGTGAAGATGACTATGAAGCCAGAGACTATGTGTAGGATGGCAGCCTAAGATAGTTTGGCCTAACCTTTAAAATCTTGCAACTCCACTGACATTCTTAAAGGCTGTATTATTTGCCCTGAACATTCTGTCCCACAACCAGCTTGGGAAAGCGTGAACCCCCTACAAATGGCTTCTACTTCAGTCTTTTAAAGAATTTTATCCCGTCTCAGAGGACAATTACTAGTGTGGGAATCTTCTTCAAATGTAGACACTCCTGTTTTACGGCTATTTAGGAAGTCCACATTTTATAAAAACGCACTCGTTTCGAGCACACCTACTCAGATACCTGCAGTCCCGGAGTGGGCATCTGGGAGGCGGACTTCCTAATTTGTCAATGCAAAGGCACGTGCGTGATCCCTTCACCAGGTTTCCCGGGGCATCTCTCTGACAAACTGTCTGTTCCAGCTTGTCTACCTGTCCACCTGCACCATCCCACGTTGACTCTTCTGATCCTGCAAATATTGCAGAAGGTCAGACTGGAAGGGGTGCAGGCATTGTTCATAGCCTTCCGATTGTCCCAGCCTGTCCTGGTACACAGATCTGGTTGATATCTCGGTCAAGGAGACTCTATATTCCCATTTGTCCAGTTCTCTTGTCTCAAATATCCTTCCTTTGCCAGAGTCTGGCAGAGTTAGCTTTAAAGTATTGATTCTTAAGTAGAAGGGCCTTGCCATTTGTCCTCCTTGATGGTCATAGGAAGGTGCATGGTGCCTCTTGCTTGATCAGCAAAGCAATCCAGTTGGCCATCCTATGAATACTTGTTTCATCTGCGCTGATGGTGCACTCATCCACACTGCTTTATAGGGCAGTGTGTCTGCAATTCAGGTTTGCAGAGAGACCACTTGGTTGTCCCTACATACTTTTTCCAAAGTTTACAAAGTGGAAGTTACCATTTTTGGAAGGAATGTCCTGCTTTTCAGTCTAAGGCAGTGGATTCCAAACTTTTTCAGTTCAAGGCACCCTTAGGGCCTCCATAATTTTTTCAAGGCACCCCTAAGCCAGAATAATTAACAAGTAGTCCCCTGCCTTGCTTACCACTGGCTCTGGTCGAGGCACCCTTGTGAGATTGCCGAGGTACTCCAGGGAGCCTAGGCACACAGTTTGGGAACCACCTTGTCTAAGGTGTTCCTCCCCACTTGTTAAGGGTGGCTTTGGACCATCCCACCATCTATATCCTACTACTGCAGAAGGTAAAAGAGAGATTTTTGAACTTACCATTAAATTCCTTTCTCAAAGGGTTTAGAGGAACTCAGACCAACTGATCCCCAGAACTGCTTAGTGCTTGGTTTCTTCTCTGCTCCTTTACTTTATTTTATCTTGGATAAGTTGTGATACGAGGAGAAGGAGGGGTACAACATCACCTACTGCCTGTGTCCCCCTACAGCCTCAGAAAGTTTATTTTAATTAATACAAAGAAAATTAAATCTCTCTCTCATGTGAAATGAGTTGGTGATGCTAGCATGATGCAATCAACTAGCAGGATAAACAAATGGAGAGAGATGCATCTTTATGTAAGTTTGTTGCCGAAGGCAAGTTTATGTCCCGTTCTCAGATTGGTATAATTTTTTTTTATGAAAACTCAACAATTGTATGTCCTGTGTTTGGACTACCACTTCCTAATCAATCCTGCGGCAGTAGCAGCCGTATAGCCGATAGGAGAGGATTCTAACCACTACCTCAGTAACTGAATTGGAGGACTGGCTCAGAGTGCTGGGAGGACTCCATAGGAGTTTAACAAAGATCTAAGGAAGATTTTTTATAGATCTCTATTGCTGGGTGCTTATTTTCATAGTGAAAGTGAATACAAAGAATATCAAGCTGACTTTCTAATTTATGTACGGGGGAGATCCTCGACGGAGGGGTTTATTAATATATTTGTCATATATGTAATGGTGGGATTGTGTAAGAATGCTTTGCCCACGTCAATCCATTTAACGACAAAGGACTAAAAGACGATTTTTGGTTCTAATTTATCTGACAAGACAACACATTTCCCAACCACTGTTCATTTTTTGTCTTTTTTTTAAGTTTTTATTGGAACTAAGGATGTTTTTCTTTTTCTTTGTTTTTATCAAGCATGACTTTGTCACTTGTCATCAGCAGATTTCACTGACCTGTTCAATCATTGCATTGTAGGTCTATAACAGTAAGAAAGCTGTGTTGGTGTTGCACTTATAAGTGGTAGAAACCCACATGTGTGAATGAGCCCCACCTGTTTTATATATTGTACTGTGTAATGTTTGTCACCGGAAAATTTGCAATGTTATACAGTACTTTTAATTAGAAATATGAAAACAGGTTATTGAATGTCAGAAGGGAATGTTATGGGTAAAGCAAATGTAAATCTCAGGAGCTAGTAGTCAGTTATCTAGGTGCAAGTTTAACCTTTAAAGGTCTACTCACAAAGGAGGCAGCCATTTTGAGAGCTGAACCAATATTCATAAGAATACAGCCTATCCAGTGAAACCACTTTTCTTGCTGACTCTTCTGTGTGTAGACTTCAAAGAGTCAGGGAATCTTCTAAACAATTGGAAGCTGTACAAATTACTTGAGAAAGTTAGGTTGGTCAATGGTATGGATAAACCTGTCAAGTAAATATATAATAAACAACTTAAAGTGTAATTTTTTGACAAAGGTATAATACCCCATCTAAAATTATTTGTGAGTATATTACATTATAAAGGCAGTTTGAATTTAAACAGTTAATTTTCTTTAATCAAAATGTTTTATTGTTAATGTACTTCTTGTCCTCACTGACCTGCGAATGTATTTTATGCAGAGAAACACCAGTCGACAGACCAAGCCGCTTAAGGTGCAAGTCATGCATTCTGCCATTGTGGCACACCAGTCATTCGGGCTACGAATCCTCAGCTGGCTGGGCCAGATTATTGGCTATTCAGGTACATGTTCTGCGTTATGCAATCGTCCCAGTCTGTCTACAATGTTCAGGGCTCCCACCTATCCACCTAATGCAGCAAATACTAAAGTGAGCCGGGAATATCAACCGTCTCACAGAATGAAGATAATAGCAAAGAATTGTGTTTAAACAAAGTCCCACAAAATATGATCACATATAAATTGCTGTGTGCTGCATTTATATAAATTATCATTATTCAAGAAAGGTATTTATCATGTTAACTTGTGCAACGTGCTTGTACCCAATGAAATGGAGAATACCTGCCCTAGAAAGCGAAATAGGTAAGACCTTGAAAAGCTTCCCCAGAACCTCGACCGCACTCTCAAGATCAGATGAAATTCACCAAGAAAATACACTAACTGATCAGCTATGTGATGGAAACCATCAGTTTTAAGTATTCTACTTCATTGTCGTTGTCCCCCCCCCTCCCTCCTTAATGAAGTGGTCTGACTATTATACCACCCGTACGGCTGCGGCCTCACCTTCTAGGTCAGTGATGTCTAGCCTGTGACACTCCAGGTGTTGGGAAACTACAAGCCCCAGGATGCTTTGCCAGCTATCAGCTAGCTATCTACTGGCAAAGCATGCTGGGGGTTGTAGTTTCACAACACCTGGAGTGTCACAGGTTAGCCATCTCTGTTCTAGGTTCAGCTAGGACTCGCGTCCTTTTCTATGGTCCGCCCACACGAAGGGCCCTTATTGCCCTCCACTGACCTCCCTTTTTGGGTTACACCTGCTGACGTCTGCCCTCCCCTTGCTGTATACTTGATTACTGTAAACGGTGTATGTACCTGCCATGTGAGGGTGTTTATCTGTGAATACCTTTTACTTTAGAAACTTTTGAGTTAAAAATACATTGAGAGACCATATTATATATACAAATACTTCATCAGTACATTTGGTGTCCTGTCGAGTGAGACGTGTAATGTACGAAGTAGAGCCTCTCAAAATAATAAGTTAAGCATCATTATAGACTGTGTATAGAACAATCCAAGGGAATTGTTTGTAGCATTATGGGTCAGACATGTAAGCGGAACATACATTTAGGTTGTAATTTTGAAATATTTTCCCTATTTTAGTGGCTGTAATATGGGAAATCTATAAAAAGGCACCTGTGTGCTGTGGTGGCAGCCGCTTTGTGCGCTGAATGAAATATTCATGAGAATGCAGTAACGTCACTAGTTTCTAGTGAAATGATTGTCTGAATATTTTTTCCGTCCAAAAAATGGCTTCCTCCTGACAGTACACGATGGGTAAGATTTAACTCTTGCAAACACAGTAGTTTCGGCAGAAAATTCAACCAGGAGTATATAAATGGTGTCATATTTTGTTTAAAAGAAAAAAAAAAAAAGATTGACAGCTTTAACTGAGAAGCAACTAGTCCATGGTTCCCAAACGGTGGCTATGATGTATCACCCAGGTTTTAAGGAATTTTTCTTGTGGGATAATGAATAACACAGACAAATAGATGAATTTGTCCATGCACCATTAAGGATATCATCATAATATGACCCGCTGGTGAGCTGAGAATCCCTGGCTCAGTCTTACGTGGTTTATTCTGCATCTCTTCAGATGGTCTAAGGCGAATTCTGTGCCAAGTCGGCTTACAGGAAGGTCCAGTCGGGGAAAACTCTTCTCTTGTAGACAAATTAATGTTGTGTGATTCAATTCTGTGGAAAGGTAAGAGTCTCTTTATGTTTTTGTGGTCAGCATCTTTGTCTTAGTGTTCTTATATTGAGATACTACTTCCTTCTAAAGCAATTTATGTGTTTTACCCTTCTTTTTATTATTATTATTATTATTATTATTATTATTATTATTGTCTTTGACTTATAAGGCGCCACAAAGGGTCTGCAGCGCCGTACATTACATATACAGAAAACAGAGATCCAAGACACAACATGATACAAAAATATATACAAGCACAGGTGAAAGGGTAAAGCAAATCAGATTATTTCTGGGACAGATAGTGAAAGTGATGGTAGAAATCAGCGAGAAGTAGGCCGAAGCTAAAGAAAACGGAAAACAGGGCTAGGGAGGCAGGCCAAGAGGTACAGAGGGTGAAGGAACAGTAGAAGGAGCACACAAGGAAAGAGGGCCCTGCTCCTGAGAGCTTACATCCTAAAGGGAAGGGGGAGACACAAATATGGTGGTACTAATTGGGAGAGAGAGCCAGGACAAGGGAGTTAGGAGGAGGACTGATAGACTTGAATAAAGAAATGAGTCTTAAGGGTACGCTTGAAGCCTTTGAGAGTAGATGCTAACATGATGGAACGTGGAAGATCGTTCCACAGCAGGGGAGCAGCCCGGACAAAGTCCTGGAGACGGGAGTGAGAGGAGGTGATCAGTGAAGTAGTGAGGCGGCTTTTACAGGCAGAGCGGAGGGGGTGGGTAGGAGTGTAGGTAGAGATGAGATTGGAGATGTAGGGGGGGGGGGGGATTGATTAAGAGCTTTAAAGGTGAGGGTGAATGAATATAACAAAGGAAGACCTATATCTGATGAGTGATATGTTCAAAGTTATATTACATTGTTTGATTGGAATGTATTGATATCTGTTGAAACAGATTTGCATCCAGTGACAGCAATAAAAATGGCTCCCAACAGTTAGACACCAAGAGTAATTGCTTAGGCTTATCAATTACCTTATTTGTCTTGTATCTATCATTTTAAATATTTTTAGTGAGAAATATTGTGTATTCCTCTCTAGGTGCAAGAAACTGCTACCACCAGCTGTTCATGAGCAGTCTACTGATGGACTTAAAATATAAGAAACTTTTTGCCTTCCGTTTTGCAAAAGTAAGTTTTATATAGGTGTGTGCTTAACCCGTAGCTTTAAATTGTACCATTCACCTACACTCAGAGAACGCAGCCTATCAATCAATTCACTGCACACCTAATGCCTCCTTAACGTCTGACTTCAGTGATGTCACGGTTTCCATATGAATCGTTAGCATGTCCAAATATTGAGGCACTACAGTTATGTCACTGGTTCTGAGGGGAATCTATAGTCTGCATTCTTATGGATATTTGTGCTTGCCTCAAATTAGCTGCATCCTCTGTGTGTAGATGACTGGTGCAATATAATGTAAAAGATCTGTAAATTTCAGCTGTTATCAATGTAGAACATCCATTACTCTAAGCTGGAATAGTATAATTGGAGTTAGTTACAACGACCGCTAGTAATACTATGGCTGTATACACAGGTGTAGTATACTGGAGACATGGCTGTTTTATTTTCTTTCTATTTTAGACATTTATCATTAAGAAGTTATACACTTTTAATTTGCCTTAAACAGTATATCGTTACCAGTACATAATTAGTTTGCTATTATAAACTGCACCTTGCATGGTTGTCTACAGATAACATTGAACAATATAGTCCATGAAAGTAAAACAAAATCCAAAAATATAGCCTTTTACTCAGTACATTGATTATTTGCTGACTGAGTGCTGCAATATTCCCTATTTAAGTTACTGATTAGGGCTGAGAGTGTAAACTTATCTGATTGAATTGTTTTTTCAATATTTTTTGCTGCGTACCACTCTCTTTAAGAGAGAATTCACCATGGCAGCTCCCAGTCAGCTACTATACAACAAATTTTAGTTAATTTTAATAACGTTTAAAGGTGAAGTCAACTGTTGTAGCCTTTTTGGTAGGAGGATGGGGAGAGGGGTTAAATATGCAAAATAAAGCCAAAATGAACTTTTGTGCAAACCTATTTATTATCCTATTTCTGACTGTGGATTATATACTCTCTAGCAGAATGTATCTAACTAATTTTGGCCATGTGATGCAACGGTGGAGGCTGGGCATACGCAGAAAACTTCACCAAACAGTACTAATTAGATCTTGTCTGCTAGTGAGTGTATCTAACCAATGTTTAGAGATGGATAAATCGCTGCTTTTTGGGGTCTACTTTGCACTTTTAAACACTTCCTTCCCAACCTAAACTGATACTTTAAAATGAAATCAACTGATTCTTGTTACATGGGGTTTGAAGGTGTATTGATTTTTAAGGCATATTCAATTAAGCACGGAGCGCCTCCGGAACAGGCATGAAGGATCTCTGTGTTACCGCAACATTGCGGATCCCCCCCCCCCCCCATAGGGTTTCGAAGGGAGATTTGCAATGTTGTGGTACTGTATTACCATAGAAAATGAGCAGCCACGATATTCATCCAAACATTGTGGCTAATTGAATATGCTCCTTAGTGTCACTAATAACACTTTAGCGGTCGCACAGATATAATCTTCCCGTACTCCTACTTAAGAATAGTGTAATTCCCCCCATACTGATAACATACTGACACAGGATTGCCTTATCGTAGTTAAAACACAGAATACTTCCAAATAACAGGCTTTGTTGTTGACATAAGTTATTTTCAAGTCTTTATTTTGTAAGCTCATTCAAAGCTACGGTCTGTACCCATGTTTTCTCCCTAGCGCCATGCTTGTGTGTTGTATTCATTCAGTATCATTCATGAGTAACAAATGCCTTTTTCAAGAAACATAGGGGCGTATTCAATTGTCAGCGTTAACGCTGCAAAACGAGCGCTCAAAAAATATTACCGTTTATATGGTAATATTGCGCGTAATTACCGTTCATACGGTAATTTACTCGCTCGATTTCAGCTCGCTGCTCAGGGAGCTGCGCGCTGAAATTGAGCGAGTAATTACCGTATAAACGGTAATATTTTTCGAGCGCTCGTTTTGCAGCGTTAACGCTGACAATTGAATACGCCCCATAATGTTTACCATACATGAAATACTTCTGGTATTAGGTAAAAGCCAGAGGATCATGCGTTAAAAGTGAAGTTTTGAGCCCCATGGACTTGATTAGCTGTATAGTTATGAGCTTCAGTGGTCTTCCTTTAGTTCACTGTTGTGACCTGGTGGACTCCCACAACATGGCGGCAAAGTAAGCCCATCCTGACACAACTGTATTTTGTTATTTGCTGTGCCATAAGGCCATATTCTACCGTGGGTAACAAGGCATGTGATAGAGTAGAAAGAGAGACATTTCTGCATTGAGGAGCTCCATTCCCAATTTATCCCTTTATCTTTAGAGATTTTAAGAGTAGACATGCAAGGCCAGTGCGGATTAGAGGTGAACTTCCCCCTTGTTGTTTAGAATTACCAGCAGTTGCAGAGAGATTTTATGGAGGATGATCACGAGCGTGCCGTGTCGGTGGCTGCTCTGTCTGTCCAACTCTTCACTGTACCCACTCTGGTGAGTAAATGCCCATTGTTTTTGAACTGATAGATGCCACCCCTTGTCTTTCTTACCTTCCTCTCACTAGAACTATGAGCGATTGCAGAGTGATTATGTCAAAGATGACCACGACAGGGAATTCTCAATCACCGACCTTTCGGTACAGATATTCACAGTGCCTTCACTTGTAAGTATCTGAGTTACTGTTCTCAGCCAGGCACACACCTTCCTTAATCTTGTAAGTATTAACAAGACTGACAGACTCCCCCAGCAAGAAAACAAATGTAAAATTTTGCCATCTGTTTTTGTTGTGCGTTTGTTTCATTCATTCATTCCACTATTTTCTAGTTGTCTATTTTTCACCCATGTTACTTTGCCTTTCTATAGACCAGTGATGGACAACAGCAGGCCCTAGGGCTTCATCGGCCCTCCATGCCTTTACCGGTGGCCCACGCTTCCTTCCTTCTTTATTGTCAGATATGTTTGTTATAGCTGTTAACACTTGCGTAAAATGCTTACAGATATGTTATTACAGATAGGTGTCTCTGTCTTTGATCAAGTGTATTGTTTTAACTTATTACGAAGATTAAAAGTAATGTGCCGGCCTCTTTTGAAGGTTAGAGGCCCACCAGTGTGGGCTCTGAAGTGCATCAGGTTGCCTGTATTTGCTAAAGAGTGAAAAGCGAGACTGTAGCTCTAACCTTACCACGTGACACCGACTTTGTTTCAAATATCTTAGCTTTTTAGGAAGGGGGTTGCATTTTAGATGCATCCGTCTGCTACTTACAGTGGAGTCAACAATTTCTCTATCCTCCTTTGGAGGACATTGGGGTATAGGGTAGGGATAGGGTCGAATTGGCACTTTAAACGTCAGTTTAACTAAGCCCTAGCTCCTCCCCCTCTATACCACACTTCCTGCTAGCCTCAGTTTAGTTTAAGTGCCGGGGAACGGGCTGAGTAGCAGCCCAATTCTGTTTATTTTTGTGTTTAAATGCTATTCAGAGACATTTGTCTCCTGTTCCTGACAGCCGGCGGCTCACTGAGCCAGGTAGGAGGCTGTCAGTCACCACTCGCCTGTACTCCTTGGCTGCTGTTGTGGAGGGTCCGAGGTTAAGTGGACTGTCTGTCCCCCCTCAGGCTGGCAGGACTGTCGCTCCCCCCTCAAGTTTACTCTGCCGAGCCTGCAGTTAGCCGGGAGAGTGACAGGTAAAGCGCTGGATTGCAGTATGCAGCGCACAGCATGGACGGCTGTGCGCTGTCTGGAGGGGAAGATCAGCGGTACCGTGGAGGTGCCTCTGCTGCCAGATCTCCTCTCCCAACGTTCAGATACCATCCTAGGGGCCGGGCACAGTCGCCGCAGTAAATCGCAGTATGTCCCCTAAGTGTAGGCTGCCTCTTAATAGAGGCAGTCATTGGGGGAAAAAAATAAATCTATTTTTAGCTTAGGGGACTGGGTCAGGCTAGGGTCACTAAGATTGTGAGCCCTGCTAGGCACTGGATTGGTTGAGGGGGTTGTCCTGTTGGATGCTTGCCAATCCAGTCCTGGGCCCTGGGGGAGAGGTGTGTTCCTCTATTGCACCTCCTCCTTGGTGGTCTCTCACTCCTTTGTTTGCAGACACTAGAATAGGCAGCTATTTTACAGCTCCAGCTTCTCCCCTTTTCTGTCCTGCTTGTTGTCTATATTGTGTTTTGTTCACTGTTTATTACACTGTTATCTGTGTGTTTTTGTTCCATCTGTTAACATGTCAGCTAGGGGAAAATGCATGCAGGTGTCCATGTAGGTGTTACTTCAATGTTGAGTTTCACCTGTGCTGCCTGTAATGTTAAGTTACCGTCTGGACAGTCAGGCGCTCAGGCTCTGTGCGCAGCCGGTCAGTATTCAGATAGCACACCGTGTGAAACAGCAGCTGCTGGTTCAGATTCGGCGGAACCTGCCTGGGCTCGTTCTCTTTCCAATACTGTGGCTGAACTTGCCCAGTTGGTGCAGTCTCAGTCTGTGGCCGCTCCTTCTTCTAATCCTGCTTGCACTGTGGTGAATGAGATGGGTACTAGTTTGCTAAGTCAGGGTTTGGCTGCTTCTGCACCAGAGGAGTCTGTAGAACCAGCTTGAGTACGGGGACTTACATCCTCAGTACAAGGTTTGGTTTCAGTCTCTTTCTCTTTAGAGCGGATGTTGCAATCTGCTACACCGTCTTCCTCACGTAAACGCCAGCGGGTGGTGGCACCCCTACATGGAAATGAGTCAGATTCTGACTGTTCTTCCCAGTAGGAGGGCGAATTAGCGGTGGATTTTGACATGGAGGCTCCTTCTGTGGTGGAGGAGGCTCATTCTGATCGTCAGAGTGTGGAGGAATTAATACAAGCTGTGCGTCAGGTACTTGATTTTCCTGAGGAGGAGGTTCCTGGCGCTGCAGAGGCTTCTCTTTTTGTGTGCCGGAAAAAGAAATCTTTCTCTTTCGCCGCTTGTTCCCAATTGGAAGATTTGTTCGCTGAGCCTTGGGCTTCCCCAGATAGGAAATTCCAAGTATCTCGGCGACTGCAGTCGTGTTACCCTTTTCCTCCTGAGGTTCTTGCTAAATGGGAGGCACCTCCACGCGTGGATGCTTCTGTTGCAAGGTTGGCCAAGGTAACTACTATTCCTCTTCCTAACGCAGCCACTCTTAAGGATGGTACAGGCCGTATGGTTGAGGCCGTCCTTAAGTCCATTTTCGTGGCATTAGGTGCCTCTCTGAGGCCGGCCTTCGCGTCGCCCTGGGTGAACAAGGCTGTAGAACGCTGGTCAGAACAGCTGTCTGAAGGTTTGTTGGTAGGCAGGCCATCCTCGAACTGCTTCCATTAGTGTAGCAATTTCAGAGGGCAACAGATTATTTAGGAGAGGCGGCTATGGACGCGGGACTGATTGGGGCACGTATCTCTGCTTCTGTGGTTTTCGGGTCGTCGGACTCTCTGGCTTATGTCCTGGGAGGCTGATGTTGAGTCTAAAAAGGCCCTTGTGTTTTATTTGGCCATCAGCTTGACTCTATTATCAGTCAAGCAACAGGAGGAAAGAGAACTTTTCTTCCTGTTAATGCTCCCAAACAAAGAATGTCCAGGTTCCGTTCCTTTTGGTCCTCAGGCAGGTTGTGAGGTCAATATTCCTTGGGCCAATCTTCCAGAGGCCAGTCATCCTCCCCCGGGGGGTGGTTTGCAGCATGGGCGTCAGGCTTGGCCTGCTCGACATCCAGCAGGGAAGCCTGCAGACAAGCAGTCCGCATGACAGGCATTTTGCTCCTCCGCTGTCGCCGGTGGTGGGAACCCGTCTACTCTTGTTCAGGGATTGGTGGTTTCAGTCTACCACCGATGACCGGGGATACAAGATCGATATGCTCGGGCTTCAGTTCTTTGCCACAGGCCTTCCCACTTGTCCACGAAAGTGTTTGGCTTTACGACAAGCGATCCAATCCCTCCTCTCTTTCGGAGTGATTATTCCGGTGCCAGATTATCAAGAAGGTTTGGGTTTTTATTCCAACCTTTTTCCAAAACCAGGCGGCTCATTCAGACCCATTCTAAATCTAAAATCATTGAACACTCAGGTCAGAGTGTCCAGGTTCAAGATGGAGTCTTTGCGCTCGGTCATTCACGGCATGGGACAAGGAGAATTCATGGTGGCTCTAGACATCAAAGATGCCTATCTGGAAAGGTCATCAGTCCCTTTTGAGGTTTGCGGTTAGATCAGAGCACTTCCAATTTCAGGCTCTTCCCTTTGGTCTGGCAATGGCCCGCGTATTTTCACCAAGATCATGGCGGTCATGGTGAAATCTCTGTTGGAGGCAAAGCAGCCCTCTGTGTATTTCAGCATGAGAGTTCTGGGCAAGATGGTATCGACTTTCGAGGTGGTCCAGTTTGCTCAGTTTCATGCATGGCAATTCCAGTTGGAACTTCTGTCGCAGTGGAACAAATCCCATATGAATATGGTGGGCCAGGTATTCCGCCTGTCTCCGCAAGCACGTCGGTCACTTCTTTGGTGGTTGAACAAACAAAATCTCTGCATTGGAGGCCCATTCTCAATTTGGGATTGGACCTTGATCACAGTGGATGCCGTCTGTCTTCACACTTGTTTTCTGTGGCTTTGGACTCCAAAAGAATCCAAGCTTCCAATCAATGTCTTGGAACTGCGAGCAGTGTTTCATGCTCTTATGAGCGTGCAACACTTGCTGCAGGTAAAGGCAGTGAAGATTCAGTCAGACAATGCCACGTCAGTGGCATACCTCAATCATCAGAGCGGTACCAAAAGTCCCTTGGCCATGCAGAAATTGTCCCTTCATCCTAAGGTGTTTCGTCAGTTGGTGGAATGGTGGGGTCACCCGAATGTCGACATGGTGGCATCTCAGATGAACCACAAGGTTCTCCTCTTCTGCTCCCGTGCAAGAGATCCTATGTTGGTGGCATACCTCAATCACCAGGGAGGCACCAAGAGACCTTGGCCATGCGAAAGACGCACAAGCTTTTTCAGTGTGCTGAAGCTCAGGTTCCGACGCTCATGGCCGTCTTTATTCCTGAAATAGAAAATTGGGAAGCTGATTTCCTAAGCAGGCAGACTCTGCATCTGGGCGAATGGTCACTCTATCCGGAGATGTTTCGTCAGTTGGAGGAAAGGTGGGGTCAGCCGGATGTTGACATGATGGCATCTTGGTTGAACCACAAGGTCCCCCTCTTCTGTTCCCGCACAAGAGATCTTTTGGCTGTCGCAGTAGACGCAGTGTCTGGCCGTTGGAGATACCGCTTAGTGTACCTTTTCCCACTGGTAGCCATGCTTCCACGGGTGTTTTAAAAAGGTAAAGAGCGAGGGTGTTCCAGTTCTTCTAGTAGCCCCGCATTGGCCATGGAGGGCCTGGTACACCGACGTGCTCTCCATGGCAGGAGGTCGGTCGTGGCATTTGCCGCTACGCCCAGACCTATTAACTCAAGGACCCTTTTGTCATCTAGGTTTACAACGTCCTGCTTTAACGGAGTGGCTGCTGAAGCCATGATCCTGCGAGCTAAGGGTTTTTACGAACTTGTGGTGCAAGCCATGCTTCGGGCTCGTAAACCGGGTTCAGTAGAGATCTATCATAGAGTCTGCAAGGCATATATTGGCTGGTATCGGCTGCAGAGAAAAGGGGTATCCTACTTCTTTTCGCTTGTCCAGGTTACTTAGGGGCTTTCTGCGAGTCAGTGGTTTTTCATGGTAACTAGTAAAACTATTTATAGATACTGGACTGTTATAGCAACCAACAGTAGGTTGGGACTTCAAATAAATGTATAGATTTTATATGAGAAAATTATTTTTAATTCCTTTTAAATACTTGTGTGAACTGGATTATAATTAAGTTCATTTCTCTCCCATCTGACCTGTATGATACTAGTACACAGCACCTTCTGTAATATTTTGGAATGAATTCTATCATGTTTTTCTACTCAAGTTTTGCAGTAGATTCTAACTGTTTTTTTTTTACACACCATCAATGTTTCCACCTCGTTTGTTACATTATTCATTAATGATAAAACTTTTTGTCCCTGCCTAGGCTCGGATGTTGATCATGGAAGAGAATCTGATGACTACAATTATACAGACGTTTATGGATCATTTGAGACATCGGGATATCCAGGGCAGATTTCAGTTTGAAAGATACACAGCGCTCCAAGCTTTCAAGTTTAGGAGGGTCCAAAGCTTAATTTTGGACCTGAAGTGAGTACCTCAATAACTTCCAGCATATATACGCTTTATTAATTATTATTCTGTGCTAGCATTGGTTAGTTCTATATAGATTAGTTTACGTATTTTAAGATGTATTCCATCTCACGTAGACAGTATCTGTGATGGTGTCTTGTTCTTTCTCTAGATATCTGCTCATCAGTAAGCCACCAGAGTGGTCTCCTGCTCTACGCTCTAAGTTTCTGGAAGGGTTCTATGTCTTCCTAGAGTTACTGAAGTGCATGCAGGTATGTGTTGTGACAGGGGCCTTATATAAAGTATATGTGTTCAGTATATATGTATGTGATCTCTTGGAGAAGAGGGACACAACAGGTAGGTTATGTTTCACTCCTAGATTCCTCCTCATCCCTTTAAACTCCCCTTTGTCCTTTCTCCCTTTACAGTTCTTTTCCCAATGCTATGTGATCACAGGGATTTTGTCCTTATTTATATTTTATTTATTTATCTTTAATATCACACTTTAATAGCCACAGGGTGGCTTAGTGGTTAGCACTTCTGCCTCACAGCACTGGGGTCATGAGTTTGATTCCCGACCTTGGCCTTATCTGTGTGGACTTTGTATGTTCTCTCCTTGTGGGTTTCCACCGGGTGCTCCGGTTTCCTCCCACACTCCAAAAACATAATAGTAGATTGATTGGCTGGTATTAGATTGACCCTAATCTGTGTGTGTGTTAGGGAGTTTAGACTGTAAGTTCCAATGGGGCAGAGACTGGGGTGAGTGAGTTCTCTGTACGACGCTGTGGAATTAGTGGCACTATATAAATAGCTGTTGATGAAGAGACAAGCTGTACCCTGTAACGTGGCATAATGATGTTCCATCCACTTCTTATCCCCACCTCTGTAAGCTGTGGATCAACTGGACCCATGACAGCCTAGGGGAGAAGGGTTCCCCCACATTGCATTGGCAGTCATCCCACCCCAGTCAGTGTTGCCAGCTGGAAAGCAGAATGGTGGCCATTCAACATCAGCCTTTTCCAGAAGGGATAACGAAAATCGTGGCTGCTATGCAGATATGGAACCAATAGTGTAATTATGTTATAACAGCAGTTCCTATGCAGTCAGCATAACTGTCTTTGCTACATCTCTTGACTGCCCTTAGCCAGCCACAGCAGCCTGGATATCAACCTCTGATTATTGTGCTAGGTCCGTTATGTACATACTTTAATCAAAGAAATAGATCTATATTTTTGATGTATGCAACTTTAAAGTTGAGTGTTGTCTTTTGGGATCAGTCATATGGAACTGCCTCATCTGTGTTCCTGCAGGGAATGGATCCCATAACCCGGCAGGTAGGCCAGCATATCGAGATGGAACCAGAGTGGGAGGCGGCTTTCACCCTACAGATGAAGCTCACACACATCATATCCATGATGCAGGACTGGTGTTCTACTGATGTAAGTACCGGCCTCCATAAATGTACTAGCCCACAATTGGAGGAATAACACACATTGCATATTGGATTTTTAATTTGCTTACTAGGGAATAATGGATGCATTACAGTACAACTGATGGAACCCATAACAGCCAATAAGAAGTTTACTTTGTTTCTAAACTGTTTGCTAAAAACAGAGTTTGATTGCTGTGGATTCCAGCACCAGTTTTTTTGTATGTCCCCTATCTGGGGAATATATATTGTTAATGAAACACCAAAGCTGCTTATTGCATTACCCAACCTATGTGCCAGCATGCATGTACTCAGAACGTAGGCACCAGCCCCTGCCATAACTTTTATCTATTTGAAACTATAATGATCATTGTCTGAAGTATTATTAGTGATCCGATTTACGCTATTTGACGACTGATGTTTGCTTATAATAATGAATGACTAACAATATTGTATTAAAACGTAAAAATAGTTGGTATATTGGTGACTTTGTGGTTTACAGGAGCATGTACTGATTGAAGCATACAAGAAGTGCCTTGCGGTGTTGACACACTGTCACAGTGGTTTTACGGATGGAGAACAGCCCATTACGCTCAGCATAGCTGGGCATTCCGTGGAGACAATACGTTACTGCGTGTCACAGGAAAAAGTTAGCATCCATCTACCAGTCTCTCGTCTTCTTGCGGGTAAGAATTTAAAGTTTGTTGATTTGACCATCGTACGGTTTTATTCTTCTGTGTAAGTGTTCTTATTTGTTCCTTGCTTTTATTGAAAATCAATTTAAACATAAATGCATATTTAACAGCATGGCAGTTGTAAAGAGCAGGTTGGTCAGGATTATATAAATATTCAGTGCCCATCCTGGCTGCTGGGTATCTCGGTGAATAGCCAGGAGGACCCAAAAAGGCATGTAAGTGTGCACTTGAATCTGTTCGTTTTTCGTTAGGTAATTGGTGTCATCACAGAATTATTATATAAATGTTAGAGACAGGTTTTTTTTTTTAAAATTCAGCCTGATGATCTATTAAGTTTCTATTTAAAAGCAATGCTTTAAACTCTTAGGGGGTGGGGAATTCAATTCACCCCTAAATAGCGCAGCGTTAAACCTATTACTGTTAATATGGTCATTTTAACCTTGATTTCTGCTTGCGGCTCCCTGAGCTGCGAGCAGAAGCCAGCGTTAAAGATTACCGTATTAACGGTAGTAGTGCACAGTAACGTGGCCAATTGAATTCCCCCTATAGACTGGTTTAAAACATTTTATTAGCTGGTCTTTATAAAATAGTACTGAATATTAGGTTGTAATTGTATGCCCCATTTAATGGATGAAGAAAGGGAGGCTATTTTGCAGTTCATTGTTTTCTGATGTCATTGTTTTGGACATGTTAGTTGTCACATGCAAAAATGAGCATTAAAGGGACTATAACCTAACTTTTTCCTTTGGGTTATGTGCATGAAAATTAAATGTGAATATACTGTCTCTTTTGGTTTTTTTTTTCTTCTGCGTTCGTATAAAAGCTTTCAGTGTATTTGTTTGCACACAACAAATAGTCACCATGTTCTGCGGAGGACAGGTCTATGTTCCGATAATATCGAACACATTTATTTCCATGGTCGAGAACTGGGATCCCGATTACCTCAGCCGAAGCAGTATCCATCTGGAAGAAATGTCCCTCCACCTAGAAATCTTTATACAGTTTGTGCAGCACTGGGGTCAAACAGAGGTAGATCTCATTGCGTCTCGTCTGAACGGCAAGGTTCATCGATTCTGCTCAAGGTCCAGAGATCACACGGACACCATGATGATCCCTCTATTCCTTGCCTCCTTGGGTGTTAAAGAAATTAAAGAGAGTGGGTGGCAGCCATCCTAGTGGCTCCGGACTGGACACACGGAACATTTTCCTCTGACATCCTGGTGATGTCCGTGGGCCCATGTTTTTGGTTACCCCTTTCTCCGTATCTTCTTTCTCAAGGTTCACTTCTGTGCCATTCTTTAAGGCATCTGGCTTACAAGTTTCGGCTCCTCTCCATCATCTTTCAGCATAAGTGAGCCTTCATGTAGGATGTGCAGACTTTCTTGTAGGGAGTCCTTCATGTTCAGCTTCCTTTTGTACATCCCTTAGAAACTTATTGTCTCCACTTAGTGCTCAGGGTGTTTACCAAGGTTCTATTTGAGCCCCTAGACTCGATAGACCTCTGCTATGTCACCTTGAAGGTAGTACTTCTACTGCCCATTTTCTTGTCCGAGTTGGGGACGCTGTGCTGCAGCCCCGCCTACTCTGCTTTTTTACTCCGACAGGCAGTAGTTCATTTAAAACCTTTGTTCTGAAGGTGGTCTCCTGTTTTGAACCAGGAGATTGTTGTTCTGGCATTTTGTCCCAGTTCTTCAAATTCCGATGACTCCCTGCAAGTTTTGGATGTGATTATCGCTCTCAAATGTTATGTGAACCGTACAATTTCGGTCTGTAAAGCTGGGTACACACTACACTGTTTTCAGCAGATTATCGGGCCAATCAGACGATATACGACTGATTGGCCAGATATCTGAGAGTGTGCATACTTACACGATGATCCAAAGTTGTCCCAAAGTGCCTATCATCGCTTCATCTGGTTGGTTGTACTGTTTTGATTTTTGTTGTTTAGCACCTGGTGAAATTGGAAATAAACAGATGATCCTGCATGATTTTTGTTTCCTCCTCGGCTTCCTTTGGGGAATGTAGGGATGCTTCTGCTGGGTAAAATGTTACGGACTGCATCCAAAGGCAGCACAAGAGTTCAGTGAGAACATAGAGACGCTGAGCTGCTGCTGACAGTTCAGTGTAAATCTGCGCTATTTGCATCCTGAGTGAAGGAGAACGGAGACAGCGAGCAAGCACACGGTCAGCGCTACAGATAGTGAGAAATGCCAGCCGTTTCATTCATTCATTCATTCATTCATTCATTCTGCTGCAGCACAAGTCATTGATGTACGCTTCACTAGGTTAGCTAAATAAACGAAGAGTGATCTTTAAGAGCAGAGCTGACACTGCAGGCCATTTGCATGCTTCAGTTCCTCGCCATAACATCTTCCAGGCTGACAGTGACAGGCTGTAAATCAGTGTGCAAGTCTCTTCCAGATGTAGAGCACAGATCTGAAGGTAAATCGTGTGTAGTGTGTACACATGAATCGGCTGCTGATCAGGACTTCTTCATTTTTATTTTTTTTTGCCTGTCGTTAATAAATCGCTAATCGTTAGCATTTCATGTAGTGTGTACCCAGCTTAAGACTGATGATCTTTTCATACTGTATGACGGGTACAAGCGTAGTTGGCCGCATCTAAGTAACCAATTGCCAGGTGAATTACATCCACTATTTGATTGGCCTATATTGGGGTGTCTAGGCCGATGCCGGTTTAAATAAAGGCTCATTCAACCAGGGCAGTCGGTCCCTTTTGAACGGTCTGTCATGGTGCTTTGGAACAGTTTGTTCCGGGCTGCTACGTGGTCTTCACAATTTTACAGATTGCGGGGTTTTGCGTCCAAGGATGCAAGGTCTTGTGTGCGACTGTTTCAGAGTGATCACTCCCTTAGGGGCAGCTTTGGAATGTCGCCATTGTTGCATTGTCCCCATGGTATTTTTTTACTCACTGTAAAATCAATGTCTCTGAATCCATTGGGGGACACTGTGCTCCCTCCCCTTGTTCTGCTTGTACTCTTGTTTGTTGTACATGTTCTCTAACACTCAGCTGTCTGGTGGACTCTTGGAGGCCTGGAGGGATTTATTATTCCTGACTGTGTGTTCCTAATCAAGGGACATCCAGAAGCCTGATTATAGCACACAAGAGGTTGACTACCTGGGTCAGTGGCTGTGATACAGAGGATGGGCATGTAGTATTCAAGGGTGCTCCCTGGTGTAAGATGCTTGGAGTGTGCAGGGCTAATCAGATCCTGCACACATGGCACAGACCTGCAGTAATAGCATCTCCTGTTTGGCTACCATGTTTCTTGGGTCCAGTGCCTGTACTACAGCCTGCCTCCACAATGGTTCCAGTTTTTCAATAGCTTACATGCCACAGCAGCTTGCACAGCCAGCATTCATTAGTCCAGTCTTGTCAGGGGCGCACAGTGGTGTCAGCCAACTAGGACTGATTCCTACTCTTGCCTTGTAGCTTCTCTAACGGGTGGAAAGTGAGGCTCATCCTCTGTGGTGCTCCTGGGAATGTTTCAGATGAGTTGTTTGTAGACCCTTCCTCAAGTGAAGAGCAAAACTACAGAAGATTATGGTATCTAAGACAATTTGGCAGTCTGTCTGTTATCTACAACTGATTATTTCCACTGTCTCATCAGAGTGGTGCTTTCAAATTTAAAGACCAAAGTCTTCTCTGCATTTGTTTTAGAAAGTGATCCCATTGTTTTTTGTTTTTTAACCAGACCAGCTCTTTAATAAGTTGTTGGAGAACAGACAAGTGCTTTCGTACTGAAGCCCTTTGACCTTTTTCCCCAAAAAGATTGACATTGTGGGAATCCCCTTCTGTCTTGAAGCGTCACAGTTGGTGGATATCCCTCAATCTGTGTGCCTGTAGTGCTGAACAGATTTTTGTATTTTTGCCATTAAATCCCTTTCTCTGAGGCTGTAGAGGGACACAGACAAAACCACCCAGGAATCTGTGTTCCCTGATTTACTCTTCTCCTTTACTTGTCTTGATTGGCTTAGTTGTAAATTGAGAAAGACTCTGTTCTTTTTCAGTGCCCTGCCTCCTATGGATAAAACATAACCCACCAATCCGCAGAGTTCTTACTTGCATTCCGGTCACATGATTTTAGTAAATTTTTAAAGTGGATGTCCACCTAAAAATACACTTGTAATAATATGAAATTAAGCAGTGTAGTGTATTAGACAATTTAGTGTCCTCTTAATACCCTTTTGAGCCACTTGTTTTGCATTTTCAATAATTTTAGATGACCAAATGAGATGTGACTGGTCGCTACCCTTAGTTCTCTATATATTGTAATGAGAGTTGGGAACACAATTTTCTGAGCACCCCCCATGCTAATGAGTGAGATTGTTAGTCTCACCACTTCTTGTTTTACGGGACCACATCCCCACCACACTGATAACTAATATAAAGAAATGAGCGCATGCTTCTTGGTTATCCACTGTGAGCCCACACAGTTTGCTTATGGGACACTTAGAGCTTGGGACATTCTGCCAGTGCTGCCCATATATAGACAGACCAGGGGATTCCAAGTCTGCTGCATGTACCTTTAATGTGAGCTGTTACTAGCGGTTACCATTCTCTAACCACAAGCCCGATAACTGCTTCACAGCTCTTGTGGCGCTGTTAAAAATGAGACAGTGCATAATATTTTGATTTAATTTTGGTGTTTAATGTTTATGTTCCTGATCGGGGAAGCCCTTTATATTGAGCACTGTTTTGTTATGTTTCTTACCCCTGGTTTTCTTGTTTGCCCCTTAGGACTGCACGCTCTGCTCAGTAAAAGCGAGGTGGCATACAAGTGTCCTGAGCTGCTGCCTTTTGTGAGTCTGAAAATCTGCTTTTCTTTTATTTCGGATGATTTACTGTGTTTCTTCTGGACAACATATGTAGACTGTCTGCCTAAACTACAACCATTGGGTTATAGTAGTGGGACTAGGAGTTTAGGCACTTATCAACTTCTTTGATCTTCACTCCTCCCCCCACCCCCACCCTTCCCCCTCCTCTCCTGTGGATACCTCGGTTATTTGAAGTGCCTTAGGAGATAGTTCACTTTGGTATAGGCTCCTGCCTATACTTGTATTAGTGTTAGGTTAAAGAATAGTTTCACTTTTCTATTTAATATTTTGTCATCAGCCTGAACTTTGATAGGTAGATTTGGCATTTAAGCTGTTAGAGTTTATCTTGTATGAGCTTGATTTGATTCTTTCTGTTGACACCCATTAATAACGCTAGTTTGGGAAATGACCTATTGGGTTCGTATTTCCAATTAAAAGTTTTAAAACATGAAGTAAATGCAATGTGCCCCCTCTGTAACACAATATCACATACCAGACCTAATTATCCATAAAGGGGGGTGCACACCTGTATAATATGTTAAATGTACTGGAATTATACATTAGAAAATATCAGAAAAGGGTAAAAACAAGGTAAAATGCTGGGCATGGGCATGGGCAGCACAGTCCCAAATGTGTGTAAAATATGCTTTCAGAATAATTTTATATGTAGGGGGGTATAAAAGGTGTCACACTGGGAATATTCTGTGTTTTTATAGCTGGAGTTAGCTGGAGCTTAAAAACTAGTGAGTTTCTCACCGCTTAAAAATCTCAGCTTGGACAAAGCTTATAGAATGAGTGATTTGAGGAATGTTACATGCCCTGTAGTTTACATTGGTTTATAGTTTATTTTCAGCTGTCAGTATTTCTCACTTTGCTACAGCTTTTTCCTGGTAGCCTAAGCTACAAGATTGCTAGTGTGACAGCCAGATATATGAATCCATTCATTTGTATAGAACAGTATTCACCTGGAAAGTCGCTGTGATTTAATGGCTGAGAGAATTGCCAGTGTGACAGCGTTCTTAGGGGGAAAATAGTTCAAATAGAAATATGCATAGTGTCCTGTCCAAAAGCCAAGTACTGCATCTGGCCTGCTTTATATTTTATTCGTTATGGATGTGCTTTGTAATATATTGTTTGTTGGACTGCAATGTGCTGTTCTCTTACACAGAGCGAATTGAGTCCACCAATGCTGATCGAGCACCCACTGCGCTGTTTGGTTCTGTGCGCTCAGGTGCATGCTGGGATGTGGAGAAGGAATGGATTCTCATTAGTTAATCAGGTAGGTGGTACTCTTCTCTGCTGACTGTAATTCAATGAACTATGGACCATTTAAATAGTAACTACTGAATATTACTATACATTATATCAAAACCGGTGTAATACTGAGCTGAATTAGTTCTTGCCTACTAAATCTGTCCAGTGCGCTCCTTGTCCCATCCCTTTTGTTGACAGTTGTCAATTTTGGAAATATAATTATGAGCATGGAGTTTCTCTATCTTACATTACTCTGTGATAGAGCCGAAGCTTTAGTATCTTGCTTCCTGCATTCTCGCTATCCGAAATGATCTTGATTGTAAACTCATATCGGTTTACTGTTTCATGTCTTCGTATGTCATTTATTTTGTAACATTAATCTTACCTAATAAGCATTTACTGACATGTTGTGATTTGCGATTTGATATTTTTGTCTTGTCAGATGGCAGAGTGCATGATTTCAGTATATATGTGTTGGAAGACAATTGGGATTATTAGTGCTCTATATTAACTTGTATGTGTTAGAGCAATGTTGTGCTGTAAATGTTAATGATTAGCGGTCCCTGGGGGGCAGGATTGAGAAACTGTAAATGAAAAGATCTTCGCTTTGTCGCTTTGAGAATCTTGAGCATTGTGTTTTCATTGTCAGTGGTTTACCTTAGTAACCAGATAATCATATTTATTGTTTCACAGATCTACTACTATCATAATGTAAAATGCAGAAGAGAGATGTTTGACAAAGACATTGTAATGTTACAGGTAACCTATCCATATTTCCTAAATAAACCATAACCACAGACATCAGTGCTGTTCAAGCTTATATAGATTTCAGAGGCTAGGATCGAGCTTCTGCCTCATAGAACCCTATGGCCACCAGACCCCAGACATTTATTGGGTGTATGCTCAGTATATCCGTATGCCTTACAGCATTAGTATTTTGGTATATATTTGAAGGTCAATCAATTTTCAATGAATTGAAGGAACATAAACAAGCTGGATATAGTGTATGGAACATGAGTCAAATGTCTCTCATGGTCCAGATGCCTGGACCTCCGCTCTTCCATCGTTTTACTCGAAGGCAAGTTAGTATCTAATAAAATACCAGCGTCACTTACAGCCACTGACGTGTGGTAGTCCATTACTGCTTTACATGTGAGGGAGCACTCTATTGGATGCCATTCCCAGGTTATCAATTGTGACACATCTTGTAGACACAGGAAGGAATGTGCTGTGAAGATTTTGATTGAGTCTTTTGGTAACACTGAGCACATTTTCAGTACCCCTAGTCATTCCTTTAGTCGGTATTGTCAGTAAAACAGTTGGGGTTAAAGACAGTGTAACCCAGTGGATTCCAAACTTTCCAGTTCGAGGCACCCTTTGGATCTCTATAATTTTGTCAAGGCCCCCCTAAGCCATAATGATTACCAAGTAGTCCCCCGCCTTGCTTACCACCGGCCCTGGCCATGACACCCCTGTGAGATCGCCGCGGCACCCCAGGGAGCCACGGCACACAGTTTGGGAACCACTGGTGTAAATATTCCTTGCTTAACTATACCTAGCCCAGGAGCGCATGTGCAATTTAGACTTTTATTTTTTCCTAGGCTGGAGCGTCGATGATGGATCCCAACCATTTTCTGATGATTGTACTTAGCCGTTTTGAACTTTACCAGATATTTAGTACACCGGATTATGGGAAGAGGTTTAGAAAAGACAGTACAAGCAAGGTATAACTTTATTTTCATTCTTAGAAATATGACCTCACTTCACCCTTTCCTCCTCCTTTACTTTGCCTTTTGTTGCTGTTGTATCTACTTATGACATGATATATATCTGTTTACTGTCAAAGTATAGTATCAGTCTCTCTCATATGTGTTCTCTCCTTGATCTCCCTCCAGGATGTTGTGCAGCAGAATAACACCCTTATTGAGGAAATGTTACATCTGATCATTATGATTGTTGGTAAGATGTTGCCAATTTATTATATCAAATTATATTTTTAGTATTGAATAAGTAGTAATTTTACTTTAAAAAAATATCTTTTTATACAAGGTTTTGGCTAAATAAATTCGAATACTTGCAACTGCTATTCTTAGTTCATTCCCACCTCTCTGCTGATTAGGAGCGTAAATCTGCACCAAATGTAACTAAAATTTTACTTTTCTCATGCACCTCTACTGCTTCTGCAGATACTCTGCATTGGAACTCCTAAAAGCCCCCCCAACCTCCTGTGCCGAGGCCACTTACATAAGAAAATGCTGCAGCTTCTATGTTTGGAAGAGGGTGGGTTAGGTAAGGGCAGGAGGAGATTTAAACCTTTATTTAAGTGTTCTGCCCCTATAGGTGGATCATAATCCCATCAGTCATTCCGTGTGTTCTAGATGGCTGAAGATGGCACTGGGAGTGGGTGAATTGGGAAATGATTACTTGATGCACTTTCGGGAATGTAAGAATAATATAGAAATGGGTCATGGAATTCAGACAGATCAGTCACCGTAAATTGTGATTCTCTGTATCGTTGATTGAAATTCCTTCCTATGCTTTGGTATCCTGCATTGTGCATGTGCACAATTTATCTAACTTATGTAGTAATCTTATTGGTTATCCAGTAAAATGGCTATGACAACATCCCACGCTCTCAGTACCTGTGTAATGATACCATTTCCTAACTGTGTGACACCTCCACAGCCCTTGAGCAATTGTAATGTTATGCCAATTTCATAATTACAAGGTAGATCGTGGGAATGTTAACCTGTAGCTGAAACAGAGTCTTTGTTGACAGTGTAGGTGGCAAATTTTAAAAGTACAGCTTGTAGGGGCAGAGCTCAAAGACAGATTTACATAGATGACATGACCTCCCCCACTTCATTTTTATGGTCTCCTGATATAAACCTAGATGCAGAGGGCTTTGTTTGGCAACATTTATTTCCTCAGATTCCACATTACCTGATTCATTCTCTCGGTGTTCTCTTTACAACAGGTGAACGATTTTGCCCCGGAGTAGGACAGGTTACAGCTACCGATGAGATAAAACGTGAAATCATCCATCAGCTGAGCATACGGCCTATGGCCCACAGTGAGCTGGTAAAGGCACTGCCGGAAGATGTGAGTGTGGCAATATTTACATACAAGTATGTATGGTATAAGATGTGTATAACGCTGAAGATTGGGAACTAATAGATGGGGATATACTTCTTGTACTTTATAAAAGCAGCACCACAAGTAGATAGTTAATCATTTTAGCAGTAACAGGAACATCCAGAACATAAACCTTGTATAAAAACATAAAAAGTGTGTAGAAAGATAGAAATCGGATTGTCCAACGGTGAAATCGATAAATAAAACTGCAGCCAAAGCACGCACCGGATTAGGAGCTTGATGTTAGCCTTATGGGATTGCTAAGTGTTGATGGTCTTCCCTGGTCCTGTATGTGATGTATGTCTGGCAGATCCTCAGTCCAGGATGGAAAGTCTTCTCTAGTGCAGACTAGTGGAACCTCAGGTACATGAGGAATATGCCAATAGGCCATAATAGTGCGGTATTTAAGATTTAAGAGTGCATAAATCAGAAAAGGTATACAATAGGTCATCCGTTGCTTTGTTGCTTTGTTAGCTCTGTGTCTGTTGCTTTGTTAGCTCTGTGTGTGACGCTGTCATTTGACCACTATCATGATATGTGATCTATGTATGTATAGTTTTACAACATTCTCTCTCTCAACTTTGACAGGAGAATAAAGAAACGGGGATGGAGCAAGTGATTGAGACCATTGCCTCATTTAAGTAAGTTGTGAGGACATTGTCTAATTTAAAGACAGCCAGGGCCTTGCGGTATCTTAACTTACGTCTTATTTGTCTTGTGTTAAGAAAGCCAGGTTTAACCGGGAGAGGACTATATGAACTAAAGCACGAGTGTGCCAAGGATTTCAACCTCTTCTATTACCATTACTCAAGGGCAGAGCAATCTAAGGTAAGTTGAATGTATTTGCATATGTGTGTTTTTACTTTTGTCTTTTTATAATTCATTTCTCTCTGTTCTGCTTCATTCTTTTATTGTTTATTGAGCTTTCTTTAAAGGATTTGAAACACACTTAAAGTTAATTTTTAAGTGTATGACAATATTGGCCTGGCCTTGGTATAGAAGTACAATATATCATTTTATGACAGGTTGGGTTTATTTTGCCACCCTCTCGTTGGATTTACAGATTATCATTTGGTTTCTCTAACATCCGTAACCTGCCATTACTGACCACTGCTATTGGTGCTCCTTGGCCACCAGGCACTCAATGATTGTGTCAACAGCGCACCAACGTGGTGCCCCCGGTCACTGCCACCATCAGGCTCCTCCACCGGAACCTGGAACCACATGCTTCCGGGTGGTGTGTAGTTACTTTGCTGGTTGTTCTGGCTGGATTCTTCTGTCTCCTTACTTTGGATCAGGACTGCTGGGTTCAACACAGGCAATGTAATGTGTTGACTCTGGTTCTGAGTTCAGCACAGGAGATGGATGTGTTAGTTCTTACCTGTTGATCTCGGGAATGCTGGAGGTATATGCGTCTTGCACGAATAGAGCTTAACCTGTAGGAATGGTTATTGCTCATCAGTCACGTTTAAAAGAACTGTTGCATATAGCTCCCGTCCAGACTATTTCCAGGACGTGTCCCCTCTGTCAAATATGAATCTAGAAGCCTAGGACTCAGAGCAGAAGCCATACTGCTGCCGCAGAGAGAGTTCTTTGAGCTTGGCTGTGGTGCATTACTCCCTGAGGCCTCTGTGGGGCAGCACACCATAAGGATTTATTAGAATCCCTTCTTTGCTGCATCATGTCAGGAATCAGGTTGCAGCAGCACAAATACTGTGCTGTCTGTATTAAATATATATACCGCTGGCAGTGTTTAAGACAAACCTGTCCAGCTGCACATGTGGGGTCTGGAGGACCCGGCTACAATGACCTTGATCAAAAATTTGGAAAGTATTTTCATGCCATATATCATACCTTATTTAATCATAAATCTATCAAATAATTCATTCAGCGCAGAACAAAAAGCAATATCTATATCTATACACCAATTTCACCATCTTGTCAAACAAAAGAAACCTAATGCACAATATCATCATGCCGTTTCCAAAGACTTCTTGTAGTTATACGTTAACTGACTGTGGTTTCTATCACATCTTTCAGGCTGAAGAGGCCCAACGTAAACTGAAGCGTCTCAATGAGGAAGATACAGGTACCCAGAATTCTACTTTTCCTGTTGTCTTTTTACAGCTTGTGTTTAACATATGTTTATTAATGTGTGTGATCATCAGCTGTCTCACTGTGTGTTTATATCTATATATTCTATTCTCTCCCAGCTCTGCCACCTCCTGTCCTGCCACCTTTCTGCCCTCTGTTTGCCAGCCTGATTAACATTCTCCAGTCTGATGTTATGCTCTGCATTATGGGCACAATTCTTCAGTGGGCAGTGGAACCCAATGGATACTCCTGGTCTGAGGCCATGCTACAAAGGGTAGGTAAACGCAGTGTTAATACTAGGTTCATTTGTATTCTGGTCTGTAATCTATCATTGTAATTATAGAAATGTTTTATTTGAAAAACAATGTGCTGGGATGAGGTTAAGTGTTCACAATTAATAGTACATACAAACATTGCGTCTTTTTATTTCCATGTGATTCTGAAGATCTTGCACCTGATTGGAATGGCGCTACAAGAAGAGAATCAGCACTTGCAGAGCGCTAGCGAGGACGACATTCTCACCTTTACCTTTTCACAGAAGATGTCCAGTAAGTGATGGGATGTACACCCTCAGCCCTGGTGTCTGTAGATGGTGATCTTCCTGTGCTATCTGGATGACGGCCTCTGAGATTTTATGCAGAACTTGGGCCCTGTGACTCCTGGAAAGGAATATATCCCTTCCACTCCAGCTGTTTTGTCCTGCCACCAGAAGGCACAGGGCCTATATCCCTACCACCAGGAGGCACAGGGCCTATATCCCTACCACCAGGAGGCACAGGGCCTATATCCCTACCACCAGGAGGCACAGGACCTATATCACTACCACTCCAGCTGTTTTGTCCTGCCACCAGGAGGAACAGGGCCTATATCTCTCCACTACAGCTGTTTTGTCCTGCCACCAGGAGGCACAGGATCTATATCCCTGCCACCAGGATGCGCAGGGCCTATATCCCTTCCACTCCAGCTGTTTTGTCCTGCCACCAGGAGGCACAGGAACTATATCCCTTCCACTCCAGCTGTTTTTGAGCTTACATCCGAGGCTTGGTTATTCAGCTAATTAAATAGTAACACACATATATATATATATATATATATATATATATATATATATATATATATATATATATATGAAAGTAATACATGTTATGATGTTTGCATCCTTCACACAATAACATTGGAGACTTGTTTTGTTTTAGTTTGTGACTTTTTACAAATATTTTTTAACATTATAAAAAAAAAGCATTTCTTAAAAACTATAATTTTACATAAATCTGTTCTGAAATATTGTTTATTTAAATTGTAATTTTTCTTTCTATCAGGGCCAGGTGAAGCTTCGAACACATCCCCCAGTATCCTGGCTTTGTTAGAGACATTGCAGAATGCTGCTCACCTGGAAGTTCACAAGGATATGATTCGCTGGATATTGAAGGTATTGTCCAATAGCTGCCATTGATTCCCAACAAGTGTATCAGGATACATTTAAGTATGTCCTGATTGGTTGTGTCACAAGAATGGGTTGGTAACCAAGAAACTGAACTCTATTCATTAATGATTCCAGTTTTAGTGTAACATTGGTTTATTCCCCTAACAAAACATCTTATATGTCGTCTGTCAAGTATGGGAACCACAAAGTTATCATCCTGCTTATTTTCTTTCATCACGTAATCTTTAGTAATCTGTAAAGTAATGAAGGCCTACTGACAGGATGGATCATATTTTCACCGTTGATGGTTCATGTAGATAGTGACTGCTGATGTGTCATGTATTATGTTCCAGATGTTCGGTGCTATCATGAAGATCAGAGAGAGTTCATCTGCCACCCACATGGTAGAGACAGAAGGGAGTGTCTTGGAGGAGGTATGAGCTGCGAAATAAATTGATATTTTATCTAACTGCATGCATAAGTTGTGAGTATATTGCTGTATAGTAATCTGCGCATGTAAGAAAGGAATGATCATTTATGTGGCATTTATTATAGTTATTGAAGTGTAACTGTGGACTCTACACAGTGGAGGCAGCTATCATGTCTGCTGAACCAATATTTCTAATTATGCAGTCTATCAATTCTCTAGGAACTACTGACATTGAGGCTCACATTCACTATCTCGGTTCAGTCTCTTGTTCTTTGCTGCATTCTTATGATTCTTGGCTCATATTACAGAATTATGCTGTGTAGACATTAGGTATGTTTTAACCATTTTGCTGCCAGATGTCAGTCAGTTTTTTTTGCACGTTAGGTGGCTAGGCCAGTTTTCAAAATTTTGACATATGTCTGTTCAAGCCTCATTACTGTGAACCCATTCCTATGTATTCATTTTAATGAACAAACAAATGCATTCACTTCCTGTAGATCGATGGGAGTAGGTTGTAGGGGAGGGTAGCTGGTTTTAATTCTCATATTACTGGGAGACGATGCAGGAGGACCCTGGTAAAAAAAATAAAAATGCAGATGTGCTATATAAAAAAAGTGCAAATAAAATATAGGCTTCCTAGATACTTGAAGAGATGTAAAAGATTTCTGCTGCAGATGGCCATGACATAAGACTTTACATGCTTGACTACCTGGTGCCAGTGCTGCAAGTATTCAACTCTTAGGTCTTGGCAGTGAACAGATTAGTCAGTATGCTTTTGTGTCTTGTAGAGCATTCGCGATAAAGACAAAGCAGAGCGGAAGCGGAAGGCTGAGATTGCCCGGCTCCGGAAGGAGAAGATTATGGCTCAGATGTCTGAAATGCAGCGACATTTCATTGATGAAAACAAGGAACTTTTCCAGCAGTCCATAGATGAACTTAGCGCGTCGGCCTCCACGTCACATGATCACAGGTGAGATCTGTGTCCTATAATGCGTCTGATGGGTGTTCATGATCTGTGGGTATAACCCAAACTGCTATTACACCAATATTCACATAAAAGCAATGCGATATTACGGATTTATAATTACACAAGCACCGGTATTGGTAGTGTTATTCTATGTCCATAGTTTTATGTATAATTGATGATTGGGTTAGGGAACCGCAGCTTAATATATAGGCAGTGTGTTAAAACTAGAATACATGTAAATGTGCCCTTTGTTTAAAAGTGTAAACATCATTCCATTGTATTTGCTCTCTACGCAGCAGTCCTGCAATGTTGGACTCCAAGCTTATTGCACTTGGTCCTCACCAAACCCGGTTCACTGAGCAAAGTCAACTCGTGACCTGTATTCTGTGCCAGGAGGAGCAGGCATATAATGTAGACAACAAAGCTATGGTACTCGCTGCCTTCATCCAAAGGTCAACTGTGTTCTCGAAAAACAGAGCAAAGATCATCCAAGACCCAGGTAAGGAGTTGTCCGCTCACATGGAAGTTATATGCACATTTTAGCACTTGCCCACCTACGGACATTTTTTTTTATTTTTTTTTTAGTTCTCAACAAAGATCTTTATTGAGGGTTTTCAAATATGGGTTTACAGAAAGCAAAAAAGGAAGGGGGAGGGGCAAGTTGGGCACATGGAGGGGGGGAGCACCTCCGGACATCAAGCTAACTGCCTCTCCCTCATATCACTTACACATGACAAAATGTTCTTTCAATGGCTGACTTCCCTCACATTAATCTGGTCTTCAAATCCTCTCTTCATGGGGGTCCAGCACCGTGGGCTGCCTGGTTGAATCGTAGAGGTCCATAGGTTGACATGTTATTTAATATGTAGCTCTCAGGAGCTCCCCGTAGGCTTCCGTTCCGTATTCATCCAGAAGAGGCAGATCATGAATACTTTTATCAATATATCAGGATATATGATGCATTAACCGCTGTACATTATAAGAATATTAGCAGTCAGACAGACCATATAAGGGCATGATGGTTTTACATGGGTTACAGAAATCTGATGTAACTCTGAATGTTGATAATATTAATTTCTCCCACATCCTATCCATGGACACTGGGGTATAGTTTTGGGGATAGGCGTGTATAATTCACAAGCTTTCCTAATCAACACTGAAGAGATGACATCAGAACTGACTGATTATAAATAATGTCATCAGATCTCACTACAATGTTTATAAGATTATGAATATATTTGCATCACATGTGGATTTATATGCATAGTGACCTGATAACTGTATATAATTTCCTGGAAAGGTCGTTGATAAGTATTCATGGTAATATTCAAGTCTGCCTTTCCTGGATGGATGACATAACTACAATGCTCATAGTCCTACCCATTCAGGACCCGTATAACAGTTTCTTTCAAACATCCTCTGAAAGCTCTAGTTTGTTTTCTTTTTTCGTAATTTTCTCTTTAACCTAGTTGGCATTTAAAATAAATATTATTGAAACCTAACTGTAATCACAAACTCAATTGATAACCAATGTTTTATAGAATGTTAGGATGCCATTTCTGTGCAATGTGTTTTTGTTAGTAAGTGGCTGAATCCTCTGTGCAGAGAACTATGACCCGCTGTTTATGCATCCGGATCTGTCTTGCGGGACGCACACGGGAAGCTGCGGACACATAATGCACGCTCACTGCTGGCAAAGGTAATTACGTCATTCTAACCCTAGTGAGTACGCTCAGTACGCTAGTTTACTGTGGAAAGCACTAAAGTTTATTTAAGAGCACTTGTCATTGTGCGTTAAAAATTTGTTACAATAGCATAGAAACGTGTTCACCATTTCATAAATTCCAGAAATGGTTACTTTTTGCTTTTTATTTACCGCTCTTGATTTAATGGGGCAGCACCGTGGCTTAGTGGTTAGCACTTCTGCCTCACAGCGGGTTGAGTCATGAGTTAGATTTCCTGACCATGGCCTTATCTGTGTGTAGTTTGTATGTTCTCCCCGTGTTTGCGTGAGTTTCCTCCTGGGGTGCTCCAGTTTCCTCCCACACTCCAAAAACATACTAGTAGGTTAATTGACTGCTATTAAATTGACCTTAGTCTATCTTGTTCTGTGTGTGTGAATGTTAGGGAATTTAGACTGTAAGCTCCAATGGGGCAGGGATTGATGTGAGTGAGTTCACTGTACAGCGCTGCGTAATTAGTGGCGCCATATAAATTAAATAGCTGATGATAATGATTTAATCTTTAACTTCCTTTTCATGCTGGTATTTCCTGGCTGATAGTAAGACTAAGAAGAAGACTCAGCAGTATTATGTTAGTCTAAAAAGAAAGAGGACTCTGCTCTTTAGGGAGAGTTATTAAATTGTTAGAAAAGTGCTTTATGTATTAAGGACACTGTGTCATAATATAGTGTGATGTTGATAGTTCCACTGTAGACGATTAGGTGGAACCTTCTTGTCACTGTGAATTCCTATCTCTAGAATCTCCAGAACAGAAATAAATCTCTTGCAATGGTTGGAACAGATTTGGAAGAGGGCTTTTTAGTCTGCATTTTTATTTTTAATTTAAAATTTTTGCTACTGTAATTTAATTCATTATTTGTTTCTATGTTGCAAAAGGGTATTACAAAAGATGATTCTTTTTTTTTTTTTTTTTGTAGTTTTTGTTCCGTTAATTAGTTTGTTAGGGCAGAGGATTGTTAGTGTGGTGGGTCTAGTGATGAACGGGAGCTCCAGTGTGGTTATCTCTCCTTCAGGGTTTTAGATGTGCACAGAAACTTGGTGGTTGGGTGAGAATGGATAAAGAAAAGTAAGGAAAATAAAATATGGCTAAATCATTCCAGTGGCAAAATGATTTTAGAATAGAAAAATATTGCAATGGTTCATTTCCTGTTTGTGTTTCAGGTACTTTGACGCTGTACAAATGAAGGAGCAGCGCAGACAGCAGCGTTTACGGGTTCATACGAGCTACGACGTGGAGAACGGCGAATTCCTCTGCCCGCTCTGTGAGTGTTTAAGCAACACCGTTATCCCCATGCTTCCTCCACCACGGAGCTTGTACCACAGGTTAGAGATTTAACAGAACTCTTATTGTGATTGTTTCATTGTAAGTTCTCTCATACTCTGTGGAGAGTAATAAGCTAGTCAGTGCATTGTTTATTGTTTTACGCATTATGATGACACCATTACTTTAACACAATAGAGGCAGCCAGTTTGTAGGCTGAACCAATGAGAATACAGCCTTTTAGATAACTAGAACCCAGTGTCACATATCCCCAGTGATTGGACAGGCTGCGTTCTCATGAACATTCCATTCAGACCCCCAAAATGCGTAGACATTAATATGTCAATTACTGATTTGTATGCACAGCTTGATGATGACGTCTCTGCTAGTTATAAATTCATTAATAGTGTCAATTTGTTTAATGTATTTCTGTCTCATTTAATTAGTTTCGAGACAATTAACTATAGCTGCGCTTCTAGTGCTTTGTAGCTCCGTGACTTGTCATTTCCCAGCTTTTATTACCATTCCCATAATTCGTAGCTGGTTAGGGGCTTGTAGGTTATTATGGGTGATGAGATTTTACAAGAGCTCTTGAACTGCAGTAACATGATTAAATAGCTTGCTCCTCTGCATACAAAAATTGGTTGTCCACTTTAATTTCTTTTAGTTTGCCTTACGACATTTAACCAGGCTCGGTGCATTCAGCCCTTCCACCATCCAGCCACTGGCTGTTCTATCACCACTGGCAGCAGAAAGTATATAGTGCTGTTTTACTTAACCCATAATAACTATTTATCCAGTTAGGATAGCTGTGTGCATTGTATGTGTATATTGTTTTGGGTTGGCTGCAGCTCTCGTCCAATCAGCTGCCACATACAGGACATTTTGGAGAAGGGTTGACAACAAAGGAATTACTTTTGTAGGCTGTCTAAATAGCAGGGTTTGTCCAAAAGAGGGCACTGTCTTCAACGGGGTTCTGTGCTTGCATTTCACAGGTTAGATTTCTCACACCAACCAGATTTGGCTGAATGGATCAGCGTTACTGGCCAGCAAATCAGAGTACTAAAAGAGCTGGAAGCAGACAAAATGAGTACCGGTGAGTATGAACTGTGTGTGTGTTACACTTTAGCCATTTTAGCCTTACTATTTTAATTATGGGCCCATCTCATTGTTACAGATGAATCAGAGTCTCCCAAGCAGGTGGATCTTCCTGAAGGTTTCCGGCCTACCTTTCAGCCAAAGTGCGTATCCATAGCATCAATGTGTCTGTTACGTCATACTATGGGGTGTGCAGAAAGCTCAGCATCCAGTGAATGCTGGTTGGGATAATTGCAGTCCTATCGTTAATATTCCAAATAATAATTTGTTACGGGGAGAGTTGGAGCATTGTGTGATTAAACTAACCTTACTGTTTGTTACACCATTTGTTTTCTTAGAAACCCGTACTCAGACAGCATTAAAGAGATGCTGACCACGTTTGGGACTGCGACTTACAAGGTCGGACTTAACGTCCATCCCAACGAGCAGGACCCTCGAGTCCCCATCATGTGCTGGGGTAGCTGTGCATACACAATACAGACTATTGGTAAGATTGCACCTGTTTATTTGTGGCTGATTTACGTACTCCGATTAGGCTGAGATTAAATGTTACCTCTCTCGTCTTCAGAACGCATATTGACAGATGAAGAAAGACCCTTATTTGGAAATCTGCCATGTCGACAGGTAATGATCACTTTGAAGAGCCTGATGGATTATGTAGCCTAATATAAAGACTGATTATTAGATGAAGTGAATATTTGGGAACTCTATAAAAAAACAAACTCAAATATGTATTTAAATATGTTGTAGATGGGTTAACAGGAGCCTCACATCACTGCTCTGTAGGGAGCGGGCCCTGCTCCCCCCATAATCTGTCTGTGGTCCCTGCATTCCTCTCATCACAGTAAGACACCGCCCCTCTCACATGTAGCCTTGTTCTTACAATCATAGTAACATTAATGGACAGGTCACTGTCCAACATCAGCTTATTCACTACTGCTTAAAGCATTCCAGTGATCTGATTGGCTACAGGTTGTTCTGTCCCCACCTACTACAAAACTCAGGTATTCCTGTTGACGCAGAAGTTGAAGATTGTATACAATAGGTTAATCAGATGCACTTTAAAAATGACCATTTACCTCTAATAAGGTAAATACAGTGTAAGAGTGAAACATATCCTTTTAAAGCGTTTAATGAATTTCGGACTAAAAATCTCTGTACAGCAATTTTTAAGCAAGAAATTTGGAAACATACATGTCTCTGGGGTTTAAATGATTCGAAATAGAGATACCGGGGAGAGTCTTTAATGATGTTGGTCTGTTTGCTATTTTAGGATGACTGCTTGAAATCGCTGACCAGGTTTTCCGCAGCACACTGGACGGTGTGTACTTTGACGGTGGTGCAGAAACACTTCTCTCGGCTTTTTCAAGGTAGAATTGGAACCATTTATTGAAATTACAATTAATATTAATGGCTGAGCAGAGCCCACACCTAACCTGAGAAGGGAATAAAACTTTCTGTATGGTTGAACATTATTTTGACTTAAAGAGAACGTGTAACATTTGGGTTTATTAGTTGTTTACATCTTCCTAATGCTCTATGTAAGTGAGGTTTTTTTATGCTCCTTCCACTCAGAATTAAACAGAAAGCACTGTGTCAATCCTCATTCTACATTAAGCTTGTTCCAGGGTGCTGCCTCTTATGTCTTAGCTCCCCTGTCCCATGTGCACTAAGAAAGCAGCGCCCCAGAGTGAGTATAGTTCAGAATGTGGTCTGACTCTCAAGCAGTCTCCACATTTGCTTACGTTATGTGATGCTTTTCTATACTCTCTACTGAGCAGAGGAAGAATGGAAATACTAAGATTTATTTCTACGTTTACACAGTACACAATAAACCACATTTAAGCATTGAATAAACCCAAATGTGACAGGTTTTCTTTAACCTGTTTTGTTACATTTCAATATTGGAAATGGTAATGTTCCTTTGTTTTATTTATTTTTTTATTTTTTTCACACTTGGTCAGGGGGCACCATTGCTATAACTGTGCATGGATAGTGTACGGAACAGTGTTTATAAGTCCCATATAATCCCAAGATGGCAGCTACCATGATAACAGGTGCTCATTTATCTACAAGTAAATAAGCTGTGTTATCCGGCACACAATGATCACTGTTTATTTTATAGAACCTTTGCTGTACATTATTCCTGGTAAAAATAATTATTTTTGTTCCTATTAATGCAACAGGTTAAAAGTAATTTAGTGGTCACATTCAGGAATGACTGCTTAAACATTAGCACCATAATAAGTCAGAACATATATGATCTCTCCTCCATGTATCTTCCTGAGCGTATGAGATGTTTGGTAACTGAGGTTTCTTAGACAGTAGATGGATGTACATTGCTTATATATGTGACTTTGTGTGTTTAAATACAGCTCTTGTGTCACAAGAAGACAGTGATGATTCTACAAGCATACTTGACATCGATATATTCCATTTAATGGTGAGTACTGATGTATATAAACCCTGCAGCCAATTAAGTTCATTAACATATCATTTTAGTAGAGATCATTCAACTTGATCTGTCACTGGTATTACCATTTACTGATGAAAAGTGGACATATAATCTTAGACGTGTTTAATGTTTTTGCTTTTGTGTCCCTCTGCTTGTTTGAAAACCTTCCTAGCTTAGGTTGCAGGAACCATTAAATAGGATTCATACCGTAGGTCACGGATTCTCAAATCCAGTCCTCAGGAAACCCTAACAGTGCATTCAAATTTTATTCAGGTGCCAAACTTGCACAAATTCATATCAACCAATCAAACTTGCCTTAGACAGATAAAAGCTGATAAATTGATGTGGTTTAATGCAAATTATGCACCAAAATGCAATGTTAGTTAATAAGTCTGTATTTATAACGTAAAGATACCAACATTCGCAAATCCGCTATAATTCTACCACATGAACACCATGATTATCCGGTGAGCTGCTGGTTATTCTGTATTATGTGTTCCTCAGGGTGTAAAAGGCTTCTTGCAACATGGACTTCACCATACTGTCTGTATGACTTAATCCTCTACTAGAAAAATAAATGACAGCCAACCGAAATATACTCTTAAGGTTGCTGGATTTTATTTGACAGTGAAGTGTGGCAAACATCTGGGCTTAGTGAAAAGAAATGAGAGCACGGAGAATATATCAAATGGCTGAATATAATGTACCGTTCCCACACTGCCTACAGAAAAATAAAGTAGATCCAGGGAATGGGGTCGGCACTCAACGTGCTCTATCTCCCCCCATCCTGGAACCTAGAAACTCGGGGTATCCTTATTTGAAAGAAGGGAATCAAATGAGGTGCCCCTTAATAGCTGGTGATCACCAGATTGTAATACCCTACACAACAAAAATAATTAAGGTGTCTAGGGATGGAAGAGGAGGGCACAGATCTTCCCATCCTGGCTTCAAAAAAAAAATCTTCGGCCTCCTTATTTGAAAAAAGGGAGGTCCCCTCTTCAAATAATATGGCCTCTTAGTAGTTATTGTTTGGAGAATAACATAATAAACTACAGAAAACATTAAGGTACCCACGATGGGGGAAGGGGGGTATTATAATACACAGATCTCCCCCATCCTTGCTTCAAAGAAGGTTGCTAATAAAAATGATGGCAACATAGTCTCAATATACATATAAAGACGAGGGGAACTAACATCCATTTACATGTACATTGAGACAGTATTGCAGAGTTATGACCAAAGTGATTCAATCTTCATTCTGGCTCCTAGGCATCATAGCCCCTGTTAGTTTGTATCCCTCAGATTGTTGACAAGAGTAATTTGTTAATAAGACATTTTGCAATCATTGTTGTTCATTTACTGCTTCTTTATGGTTACAGATACAATGTAAACTGATCTGCCGCTCTGCAGAATTACCCGTTGCAGAAAGTTGCAACTATGTAAAAATATGAATAAAATTGTAACTGTAGTTTTGTCAGTCTGTTAGGTTCTGTTGCAGGAAATAGGGAAGATGTGAGGATGTGACAATTCAGACAATGTAATCTTTTAATTAACTCCTAACTGAACTAATACTAGTCAGCTGAAAGATTCAACCCAATTCATATCTTAAAATCAGGGAGCTAGGGTAGTATATACTTATATTCCCATCAGAAGGCAGCAGAAAAGTTAACACAAGTACATTTCGAAGCAAGTCATTTGCATTTATGAACTTCCACATAAAATAAATCATTCACTTTTTAAGTGAAATGCCGGAATCTCGGAATTAAGTGTGATGTATGCAGTGTTGCATGTTGAATATGAGAAGAATAGGCTGGGCTGTGATGTGTATCAGTAATTGTGTATTTCTCCTGGCAGGTCAGCCTGGTGCTTTCTTTCCCAGCCGTGCAGTGCCAGGACTTTTCAGGGTACAGCTTGGGCACTGGAGACCTTCATCTGTTTCACCTAGTAACCATGGCACATATCTTTCAGATAATGCTCACAACGTGCCCAGGTAAATGCTTCTCCCGTTAGAAAATGCAATATAATTAGCCGAGAGTCCTGCGAATTTGTGTGTGAAAAACGTCACATTGTATTGATCCTGGAGAAGGAGATTTATGGATACTCATTGGTGGAACAACAAAGTGATTGTTACATTTAGTCCACTGTAAGCATTTTTATTCTGCTCTAGGCCTTGTGGTCACAGACATCTTTCCATCTGACTCTCTTCCATTACATTTTCTTAAAGGTGAACAAACTAGTGACAGTTTCTCATATAGATACATAGGAACTGGCAGTGCACAAAGCCTTGTTGCTAAAACAGATAACAGAAGAAAGAGTCTTCCCTGCTTTCCCATCCACGTGCTAACATCCATTTCTCCTTCAGCAGTAGAGGGTACAGAGATGATGGGTTATGTTGTGTCACTAGGGGGCAGGCACTGGATGACAGAACTGATCCCCCCTTCCCCCCTATAAGCCTTCTGTTCCTTACTACTGCTACTCAGTTTTGTCCAGTGCCATAATCTGTTGCCCGTCTCTGCCGCTTTGACTTCTGATCGTATGCCGTGTGTGACCGCATGGTACTCAATATCATCAGTTGGGGATGTTGACTATTCTTTTTGGAGCTCCCTCTGATCCATCTGTTGGATTCTCAAAGACCTGGAGAGTACGTTCAGGAGTTGACAACACACTCGACCATGGCAGTTGGATCTTATGTAATGAGGTTTCGGTGCACCAAGCTTGCAGAGCGGCCACCTGAATATCCTGCAGGAAACTGTTCATTCTTGGGCTTTGCTCTCCATCTATTGAGGTGGCTTTGGGACATCTGCAGGTGAAGGGTATTTTTGTACCTACCATTAAATCCCTTTCTCCAAGTACAAAAATTACATTTTACTAAGAAGCTCATTGATCTCTATTTGAGCATCTGTCCAAAATGGAAACAATGAGAAACAGATTACATGATGCCTAGCTCTTAGTTTCAGCTTTGCAGTCTTCCCCGCACATTGCTGTGGCTTAAGCATTCAAGAAGGGTCCTATGTTACCTGCGTATTTTATTTTACTTATTTTTTTTCAGATGAAGATGGAATGGACCAAGAAAGCCCAGAAGACCAGCATGATGTCTTATCTTTGTATAGGACAATCTGCCAGTGTACTGGAAGGTGAGAAATAATTTGTTACCTCCACTGAGTGCAAAACTAACTCTGTTTTATTGTTCAGTTAAAAAAGTCACCCAGTCATTGCCTGTGACATATTAATTTGGCAGCCAAAGTTAGTTTTACATGTGTATATGAAGGTGGGAGTGAGACAATGTAATGAATGTCCTATAGCATAGGGCAGCTGATGGGAAAGGGACTAGGGACGGAGGCAGTGTAACACAAGTGTAATGAATGTCCCATAGCATAGTGCAGCTGATGGGAAAGGGACTTAAGACCAGACAGTGAGAATAATGCCAGGTGACAAGTTCTCACTGACAGCAGGAAGGATGCTGTGTAATTAATAAAGTGAGTGAGCACAGCGCAGTCACACAGTCTATGTAGCAGGTTAGTGTGTGATTGGATGGTGATATCACACAGTGAGCACAGTGCAGTCACACAGTCTATGTAGCAGGTTAGTCTGTGATTGGATGGTGATGTCACACAGTGAGCACAGTGCAGTCACACAGTCTATGCAGCAGGTTAGTCTGTGATTGGATGGTGATGTCACACTGAGCACAGTGCAGTCACACAGTCTATGTAGCAGGTTAGTCTGTGATTGGATGGTGATGTCACAAAGTGAGCACAGTGCAGTCACACAGACTATGTAGCAGGTTAGTCTGTGATTGGATGGTGATGTCACAAAGTGAGCACAGTGCAGTCACACAGTCTATGTAGCAGGTTAGTCTGTGATTGGACGGTGATGTCACAGAGTGAGCACAGTGCGGTCACACAGTCTATGTAGCAGGTTAGTGTGTGATTGAATGGTGATGTCACACAGTGAGCACAGTGCAGTCACACAATCTACGTAGCAGGTTAGTGTGTGATTGGATGGTGATGTCACACAGTGAGCACAGTGCAGTCACACAGACTATGTAGCAGGTTAGTCTGTGATTGGATGGTGATGTCACAAAGTGAGCACAGTGCAGTCACACAGTCTATGTAGCAGGTTAGTGTGTGATTGGATGGTGATGTCACACAGTGAGCACAGTGCAGTCACACAGTCTATGTAGCAGGTTAGTGTGTGATTGGATGGTGATGTCACACAGTCTATGTAGCAGGTTAGTGTGTGATTGGATGGTGATGTCACAGAGTGAGCACAGTGCAGTCACACAGTCTATGTAGCAGGTTAGTGTGTGATTGGATGGTGATGTCACACAGTGAGCACAGTGCAGTCACACAGTCTATGTAGCAGGTTAGTGTGTGATTAGATGATGATGTCACACAGTGCAGTCACGCAGTCTATGTAGCAGGTTAGTGTGTGATTGAATGGTAATGTCACACAGTGAGCACAGTGCAGTCACACAGTCTATGTAGCAGGTTAGTGTGTGATTGGATGATGATGTCACACAGTGCAGTCACGCAGTCTATGTAGCAGGTTAGTGTGTGATTGGATGGTGATGTCACATAGTGAGCACAGTGCAGTCACACAGTCTATGTAGCAGGTTAGTGTGTGATTGGATGGTGATGTCACACAGTGAACGCAGTGCAGTCACACAGTCTATGTAGCAGGTTAGTGTGTGATTGGATTGTGATGTCACACAGTGAGCACAGTGCAGTCACACAGTCTATGTAGCAGGTAGTGTGTGATTGGATGGTGATGTCACACAGTGAGCACAGTGCAGTCACACAGTCTATGTAGCAGGTTAGTGTGTGATTATATGGTGATGTCACACAGTCTATGTAGCAGGTTAGTGTGTGATTGGATGGTGATGTCACACTGAGCACAGTGCAGTCACACAGTCTATGTAGCAGGTTAGTCTGTGATTGGATGGTGATGTCACAAAGTGAGCACAGTGCAGTCACACAGACTATGTAGCAGGTTAGTCTGTGATTGGATGGTGATGTCACACTGAGCACAGTGCAGTCACACAGTCTATGTAGCAGGTTAGTCTGTGATTGGATGGTGATGTCACAAAGTGAGCACAGTGCAGTCACACAGTCTATGTAGCAGGTTAGTGTGTGATTGAATGGTGATGTCACACAGTGAGCACAGTGCAGTCACACAGTCTACGTAGCAGGTTAGTGTGTGATTGGATGGTGATGTCACACAGTGAGCACAGTGCAGTCACATAGTCTACGCAGCAGGTTAGTGTGTGATTGGATGGTGATGTCACACAGTGAGCACAGTGCAGTCACACAGTCTATGTAGCAGGTTAGTGTGTGATTGGATGGTGATGTCACACAGTCTATGTAGCAGGTTAGTGTGTGATTGGATGATGATGTCACACAGTGCAGTCACGCAGTCTATGTAGCAGGTTAGTGTGTGATTGGATGGTGATGTCACACAGTGAGCACAGTGCAGTCACACAGTCTATGTAGCAGGTTAGTGTGTGATTGGATGATGATGTCACACAGTGCAGTCACACAGTCTATGTAGCAGGTTAGTGTGTGATTGGATGGTGATGTCACACAGTCTATGTAGCAGGTTAGTGTGTGATTGGATGGTGATGTCACACAGTTTATGTAGCAGGTTTGTGTGTGATTGGATGGTGATGTCACAGTGAGCACAGTGCAGTCACACAGTGTATGTAGCAGGTTAGTGTGTGATTGTATGGTGATGTCACATGTGAGCACAGCACAGTCACACAGTCTATGTAGCAGGTTAGTGTGTGATTGGATGGTGATGTCACACAGTGAGCACAGTGCAGTCACACAGTCTATGTAGCAGGTTAGTGTGTGATTGGATGATGATGTCACACAGTGCAGTCACGCAGTCTATGTAGCAGGTTAGTGTGTGATTGGATGGTAATGTCACACAGTGAGCACAGTGCAGTCACACAGTCTATGTAGCAGGTTAGTGTGTGATTGGATGGTGATGTCACAGCGCAGTCACACAGTCTATGTAGCAGGTTAGTGTGTGATTGGATGGTGATGTCACACAGTGAGCACAGTGCAGTCACACAGTCTATGTAGCAGGTTAGTGTGATTGGATGGTGATGTCACACAGTCTATGTAGCTGGTAAGTGTGTGATTGGATGATGATGTCACACAGTGCAGTCACAGTCTATGTAGCAGGTTAGTGTGTGATTGGATGGTGATGACACACAGTGAGCACAGTGCAGTCACACAGTCTATGTAGCAGGTTTGTGTGTGATTGGATGGTGATGTCACAGCGCAGTCACACAGACTATGTAGCAGGTTAGTGTGATTGGATGGTGATGTCACACAGTCTATGTAGCAGGTTAGTGTGTGATTGGATGATGATGTCACACAGTGCAGTCACAGTCTATGTAGCAGGTTAGTGTGTGATTGGATGGTGATGTCACAGTGAGCACAGTGCAGTCACACAGTCTATGTAGCAGGTTAGTGTGTGATTGGATGGTGATGTCACACAGTGAGCACAGTGCAGTCACACAGTCTATGTAGCAGGTTAGTGTGTGATTGGATGGTGATGTCACAGAGTGAGCACAGTGCAGTCACACAGTCTATGTAGCAGGTTAGTGTGTGATTGGATGGTGATATCACACAGTGAGCACAGTGCAGTCACACAGTCTATGTAGCAGGTTAGTGTGTGATTGGATGGTGATATCACACAGTGAGCACAGTGCAGTCACACAGTCTATGTAGCAGGTTAGTGTGTGATTGGATGGTGATGTCACAGAGTGAGCACAGTGCAGTCACACAGTCTATGTAGCAGGTTAGTGTGTGTTTGGATGGTGATGTCACACAGTGAGCACAGTGCAGTCACACAGTCTATGTAGCAGGTTAGTGTGTGATTGGATGGTGATGTCACAGAGTGAGCACAGTGCAGTCACACAGTCTATGTAGCAGGTTAGTGTGTGATTGGATGGTGATATCACACAGTGAGCACAGTGCAGTCACACAGTCTATGTAGCAGGTTAGTGTGTGATTGGATGGTTATGTCACACAGGGAGCACAGTGCAGTCACACAGTCTATGTAGCAGGTTAGTCTGTGATTGGATATCGATGTATCGCCATCTTGACTAGACTTTAATAGGTTAATCTCCTGTTTGGGCTATTTGAACACTTCATGCTGGTGCGGTCGTCTCATAATGTGATATAAAGCTTCTCCACAAAGATAATATCTGCTTCCTAGTGAGAACCACTTACGAGGTCCCTGAAAGCTGTTCTTTCTTCTGCTGTAAAATGATTTAAAGTAATTATCAATCACTTATCTGTTTCCTTGTAACATTAAAGCACAATGAAGTGGTCTTCCGGCTGGCATCTTTACAGAGCAATAAAAGTTGCAATTCTGCCCTTCCTGAGGTGTTCGGCTCTGTTCTTCCATTACCTGAATGGTGTCCCAGCACCAGCGGAATTGCCAGGTATGTTAATGTCCTTACAACATATTATGCTCTAGTGAAGTTTTCCACTTATTTAATCGCCAGTCTGCACAGTAAATATAGAGCTTCTGTATACACTTAATGTTCTTACTGTTTATGTATCCCAGGATCAGATATTCAGTAATGTATAAGTACAGGGAAGCTAACCTAGCTATGACCTGTTGGATGAAAACGTTTCTTATCTCCATGATTATCCCAGCACCAGCTTGTCTGTCCTGTAGAGATCAGATACATTACACAATCTGTTTTCTTTTTGTACTTGTAGTGAGTGGATTGAGCCAGATTGATCATCTTTGCAGTTACCTGTCATTGCCAACCAACTTAATCAGCATTTTTCAAGAAAATCCCCAAGTGACGGATGCGCTCATAAATAGGTAATCGTCAAAATAGCAAAATTAAATTTAGTTTATTAAGCTTAGAATATTTCAATCTTATGGCTATATTATGTACGCTATTGAATCTTTAACAAAGGCTCACCTTGTTGCCTGGCACAAGAGACCAAACGCTTTCATGATTCAGACCTTTCCAATGTTGAATCAAGTTAAAGCTGTCTCACTAGCTTTGTGGGGGGAGGGGGAGATTGGTTGTATAGCGGGAGGGGGGGGGGCTTTCTTTTTTTATGTCCAAAAAGTTATTTTACATTTAGTAGTGTTTTTAGTTGTTGTTTTGTTTTTAATATTCAATTGACCTGTGGACGATGGTAAAATTCCCCCATATGTCCAGTGCATGGTGTTAATCCAGTTTTTGGACAAAATGAAATTAGATCACTTTTATTAATGTTGGCCAGAAGTGTCCTTCCATAGCAGCTTTATTGTTTCTAATTAGTGTTCTGAAATGGTTGTATATAAGTGCCTTTTCTAATTGATCTATTTATATTAGTTGGTGTAAACACAAGGAGGTGAAAAGATATCTGAACAGTGATTGGACGGCCATCAGGTAATCTGCTGCATCATTCTGATCATCACTGTGTGTGTTATAACAAAGTATAGTCCGCTGCTTAAGTAGTTGTAAGAAGTACAAGATAATATATGTAGCAAGAGGGAAATCGTTTAAAAATATATTTAAAATAATTTAAAAGTTTTTAGCGAGATTATTTTCACATTTATTAATGTTACATATTGATGGATCCTGTATAATAATGTTGTCAGAAACAGACTAGGTGTTGGGTCAGGGTTACATGATGTTTAGAGGTTCCTTTATACTTTTACTGTTAGTAGTAAAGTGGGCAAAGGAGACTGTATATAAGTATACTTCTCTATGTATAATAACTTGTGCTCATGTTTTTAAGCATTTGTTTGAAATAAAAGAAAAGAAAGAAGGTAAACAAATCATGCAATGTGTCCTTTCCATCTATTATTGCTGCTATTTAGCTATCCACGAGAGTCCAACAAATTAATAGACCTCCCAGAGGACTACAGCAGTCTTATCAATCAAGCCTCCAACTTTTCGTAAGTAGCAAAATATTTAGCAGCTTCGTATGATCTGCTTTTGAGCTTGTTACGTCCGTGAATGTTGGCTCTAATATGTCTGTGTATTTGTCTCAGGTGTCCTAAATCGGGCGGTGATAAGAGCAGAGCCCCCACCCTGTGCCTGGTCTGTGGGGCTATGCTGTGCTCACAGAGTTACTGCTGTCAGACTGACCTGGAAGGAGATGACGTGGGGGCTTGTACGGCGCACACGTATACCTGTGGCTCAGGAATGGGGATCTTCCTCAGGTCAGTATTATTATTGTTACTACAGTAATACCCGATATAGCAATATCTTTCAACTACAATATAGTGCTGCTATACTTTTATACAGTCATTCTAGGCATTGAAGGGGTGTGGAAAGTATTGGCGTTGTATTAGGTTCTAATCATAGCTACTCACTTTCTACGCTCATTACATATCTCTGCTATAGTATCTTTTTAAAAGTGCCAGTTTAAACCTGATACTTTGATCCAGCAGGGGGCGCAGTACCCTAACATCAGTCTACCACAGTTATATCACCACATGTAATGGTCTAATGATTGCCCTGAGACTCGTGTTATTGTCACCACTATACATGAGAACTCCACTCAGAACTAAAAGGGGAGTTAAATGGGTACATATGAAAAACAAGAATGTACTTAGCCTGGGTGCATCAATCACCGGATCTGCTGGGTCAGCAATGACTGTAAAGATCTCCTGTCGCGCCCCTCTCCTGTTACCGCTCAGCCACGTAGGATTGCTTTTGCCGGTATGTGTCTAAAAAGCCAATTTAGGATCCTAGTGTGTTTTGGTTTTCCAAATTCTTTCCATTCAAAATCTTAAAGAATTATTAAAGAAACCTGGTAATGCCCGATGACAAATGGACAGGGCACGTTAGAATAGTTATCTATAACTGTTTTCGTTTTTTGTCACTGTTTCCCAACGCCAGTCCTCAGGGACCTCTAACAGTGCAGGTTTTCCAGGTGACCAGTGATATAATTATACCACCTGTGGATCTTTCAAAATGTGTCAGTTATTAATGAATACACCTGTGCTCCAGCAAAGAGATATGGAAAACATGTACTGTTAGGGGTTCATGAGGACTGGAGTTGGGAATGGCTGGTTCATGTGGAAGCATGGAAATCATTTTATGGCCTGAGCAAACGTGTCCCAGTTTTACATTTGCTGGTGATTAATGACCGTTTTATGTGACAGTGTCATGTGACACACTATGTCCAATGCAATGTCAGTCTAAGACCAGAAAGGTTGACACACGGGTATATAGATTTGTATTGATTTTTGTTGTGTTTCTACAGAGTGAGAGAATGTCAAGTCCTCTTCTTGGCTGGTAAAACTAAGGGCTGTTTCTACGCTCCTCCGTACCTGGATGACTATGGAGAGACCGATCAAGGACTCCGGTACGTTCATGATCACTCTCACAGTTTTCCCATAGTACAGTCAGCCACAAGAGAACCATTGTGCCAAGCATTTAGCTGGTTTTGGGACAATGAAATTACCAACTATAAGCTCTCTATACTAACAGCATCTGTTCTGTCCATTTAGACGGGGAAATCCTCTACACCTCTGCAAGGAGCGGTTCAAAAAGATCCAGAAGCTGTGGCAGCAGCACAGTATCACGGAGGAGATCGGTCACGCACAGGAAGCGAACCAAACGCTGGCCGGCATCGAGTGGCAGCATTTATAATACAGGAGTTTCGGGGGAATTTTTTTTTTTCTTGTCTTTTTTTTTTTTTTTTTCTTCCTTTTTTTTAGCAGTCCCATTTTCTAAAAACAAAAATATTGTGACTCCCTATATGGTTATTGTATAAACAATGCAGATCTTTAATTTATATTACATTATTTAGTTGGAATAAAGCAGAGTTTTTCTTAAAAACACTACAAACATCATACCTATGTCAGCTTTCTTAGTTTGCCTGCTCGCTGGGCTTCCAGTACATAGGTAGGGGAAGCCAAGGCCGGTCATACCAGAAGACGTTTAGCACTCTTAAAGGGACATTATCATAAGAATTGTGTATTTATTATTTTTTTTTACCTATTTTTGGGGGAGATCTAGTTTTTAAATTCTTATTTTGTGCAGATAAATATCTGCATTTTTACTATTTTATTATTGGAATAGTTTTCGGTAATGAATGGGAGCTGTGGTAGTCTCCTCCTACAGTCCTATGGGCAGTAGCTATATCGTCACTCGTAGTTTTGTATACCTTGGGGTAGCGTTGGCTGATTGAGTCAGTGGTACAAGCCAGATCTGCCTGCTGTGCCATATCCTTGTGAAGATTCCAAATCCGTTACACAGAAGAACCTTTTATTTTTGTACCCTTGAGTAATATGCCGTTGTCTTACATTGAGAAGCATGGAGATCACATGATAGTGTCCCTTTAACTCTGTTCATTTATACCCACCGAGACCCCTCATTCTGTCGGCTGAACACTGCAGTGCCAGACTTTAAGGGTGACCTTTTCTTTAGTACAGTAATTTATGAAATAGAACCATTGCTGTGTTATAGTAAAGAGATAGGGAAGAGAGATCCAAACGCATTCAAGGCTTTCGATACACTGACATGTCAAGTTATTTAACACGAGTAGTATATATTTTACTTCTAGCACCTGTCATCCACATTATCTGTTCAGATGATTTCTGGACCGGCGGGACCACCGTTTAAGTAAAGATTATGCTCAAGCGGGTGACGTGTGTCTCTCTCACTGTTATGAAGCTACAATGCCATTCTGCTGGCATTTGTAGTTCTATAATAGCTGTATAGACGCCATAGTCCTTGCCTCTGGATTACAGTATCCTCAGTAGAGTTCACCCAGATTGACCATCGTCTTTGCGTTTCAATTACACTTGTGACTATAGACTCCTCTCTGCCCGAATTTTGAGATACTTTTTGCCTTTTTTATTTGCCTGTTTAGTTAGGTCTTTGTATCCAACTATATGGATGTACTATTAGCAGTTTTTCAGTCAATCTCTACAGATATTTTTTAAATCCCATAATGAATGACTTTCATCTGGTCACCAGAGAAGTTTGTTATTTTATGTACTCTCTGAATAATTTACAGTGTCCTATCTGTAATAGTGTCTCCCGTGTGACCCCTTGGCTGCTGGATGTCAGGCAGATGCTGCCCCCGAAGTCAGGCGTTAAATTATACTTTTTGTTTTTAATTATGTTAGCTGTAAACTAGGATTAAACTTCTGGAGCGATGATTTGGCAAATGTGGCACCTATGCTGTTAACACATCAATATGATGTCCGTAGACGGTGTAATACCAGGACGGTGTAATACCAGGGCTTGTAAACACTAAAGATGCTATCGGAATTTGTATGATAGTTTGTCAGTGTTTTAGGATTGATTTAGTGTCCATATCCACCACACCAGAGTACACCCAGATGTGCCTATGCACAAAAATAACAAGTTTGTGGGTGTCGGAATTCAAAGTTTTAGGATTAATTTGCAGACGCTTATAGTGAAGTCCTCTGTTTATTTGGGAAACACACGATTATCAATAATGATTATTAGGTAGACTTACTATACATCTAGGATTCCTCTAGCCATCCATTGCAGAGGCTTTAAATTTAAATGGCTGTGCTCTTGCCCCCTGCAGAACTAATGACACTTGACTTAGACCACGCATTACGACATTGACTACCAGGTAGTCTCGCATTAAATAAAACCATTTAAACAGGGTCACTTTCCATACAGAAATTCGCTGCTGTAAGAACTTTTATATAAATTGCATTGTTTTTATATATGTTCCATAATCTCCCACCTCCCCTCCCCCCACCTTTATCCTTGTCAAGAAATTTGGCACATTGGTGATGTAGCTGTGAATGTTTTGGACGATTTGTAGTCATTTAAGAATTGTGGTGGTGTGACTTGTAGAAGAAAGCTAAAAATCTTCAGTTTTGCCATTATAAAAGTTATAAAACACCATTGTGTAATCCGTAGACGTTGCCTACAGTGGAAGCAGCCATTTTGTTTGAACAATAATGAGAATGCAGTACCTCGATCCTCTGTGATGTCACTGGTCCCTGGTGAGCCGCTCGGCTTCATGCCTCAGTGATGTCACTGCTTCCTGGTCATTTGATAGGCTGCCTTCTCGAGAAGAGTGGTTCAGCCACAAAATGGCCGCCACTACTGCGTGGACGTGACAGGAACACTTTAACATTTCAAATCCCCCTCGAATGCCATTTAGTGTAGGCCACCTTTTATTTTTACATCCTTAGTGTTTCTTTAGTCCATGAACTATGAGACTCTCCTTTCTCTCGGCATGTATTTATGTTTAATGTAGAAATATTCATGTAAAAATATGTATGAATGGAACTCAATTTGAAAGAACTTTAATTCTTTAATATACATGAAATCTTGTAATATTTGAATGTAACATATGTATAAAAAACAAAATACAGGACTTATCCAAAATAAACGCATTAGCTGTTCTCGTTTTCATTGTCCTCTTATTTGACCTCCCCTAGGTTCTGCTGACATGGACCAGCTCAGCATTGAGGTAGCCCAGATATGTCAGTGTTAAGCGGAGGATTAGCCGGATACTTGTAGCATGAGCAGGTACAGGGCCAGAATGCAAAGATGATTATGATATTAGTGTTAATAAGAGCCAGGTGTAAAGCTCATCAGCTGAGCAAATTATACCCTGTGCGGAGTTGGCACTTTCATTGTAGTCAGTCATGTACCCCCATGTAGGGGGTCATTTGAAGATTACTGCATGTGTCTACGCAGTGTCCTAAAACAGGCAGGACACACTGAGTTTGGGTGTCAGGTGAGGTCTTTTATTGTCATTCATTTTCTCACCTTCATTTAAATTTGGCTCCCAAACTTTTATACTGTACTTTACACCTGTTTGAGGAAGCTCTTACATTATTTAACATATGAGTACCCAATTCTTCTGATGTCAACTGGTGCATTTATTTTAAATTGGGGAATTTAGTACGTTGTTTTACTCTATGCAGTTACTACCAATATGTCAAGGTGAATCTTCTGTAATAGAAAACAAGGTTTCACCTTCTATGTTCTTCACGCACCAACAACAGAAAATGTTTCCCTAATGGGGACATCCGCTCCTTTAGTATATCCGTATACCCCATGTAGAAAATGTGGGGTGATGACCTCCCCACCTCACTGTATCAGTCCATCTAGTCCTATTCCATAGAGCTCACCCCACCCATATTGTTGTAGATTGAGGATGGGGTAGGTTAGGACATGAGGGAGGGGGTTTCCCAGCAGTGAACATTTTGTGTGTTTTATGAGAATGCACCCTGTCTGCTCACTAGAAACCAGTGACATCACTGCGAACTACAGGAAATATCACCAAAACTCATGTTAATTTTACAGAAGTTTAGGTTTTTTTGTCATTTGGTTTTGTGAACAGTTACAAAGACCATGGGGTATATTTACTAAACTGCAGGTTTGAAAAAGTAGAGATGTTGCCTATAGCAACCAGTAAGATTCTAGTTATTTAGTACATTCTACAAAATGACAGCTAGAATCTAGTTGCTATAGGCAACATCTCCACATTTTCAAACCCGCAGTTTAGTAAATATACCCCCATGTGTTGTCTTCCCTACCAAAAGGAATCGTCTGTATATCTGAGCGCAGTTTCTTCCACATATTATGTAAGAATAACAGCTGGGTATTACACGACAAGATCTGTTGCTCGTTGTAGTAAATGGCTATTACTTGGAATGTTGGTACAGCGGGGTCTGAGAGAAGGAGATGTGTGTGATGACAAGGGAAGGCAATTGTAAGGTTATCTTTTACTTGGCTGTAAACACTGCCACCTGCTGTTCTCATGAAGACATATGACATGCCTACCAACTTGTCCCACTTCTCCCAGGGCACAGTGCTCTACTACTGGTTTTCAAGCAAAATAATAATCAGTGCTGCATTGTCATTGATGGTATAAAGCACATTTAATATCTTTATTTCAGCCCACGTTTATTCAATAGGGAATTAAGGCAGGATGCGGAGCAGTGGGTCCCAGGAGAAGGGGGTCATATTGGTAGATATGGAGAGACACTCACCTGGTAAGAATTGTATTAAAATACACATATGTGATCTCTTATCCAAAACCCCCTTACCCAGAAAGTTCCATAAACCACAGCCGCCATCACAGAGTGCCTTCTCTTACAGTCACTATGATGAGCACTGTTAATTTATTGGGGACAGCTAGGGGAAAGAGGACCTTTTTAAACGTAATTTATTAGATGTAGGCATAGTGTTACACATGAATGTGGATCCATCTTGACCAAGACCGCTCTATATGTTTGAAACGCGTTGGAGGATGAGAAACAATTTACAGTTTGGATGATCATTTGGGAAGACAGAAAGAAATGATCCTTTCAACACCATAAAATTTAAATGTAACATGTTATTGATGTGATTCAGTGCAGCAACCACTAGGGGGTGCATGGAATACAAATACAGCACAAGTTACGTTGAGTTGCATCCAGTTCTATTTATCACTGTTATTTGTTTTATTTGCGTCACTAAAAATCCAGGAAGGCTGCGGCCATGTAAAACTTCCGGTGAACACGTTATATTTACATTTGATGAAAAATGTAGGTACAGTAGTTTCAAATAGTCACATAAAAAGTTAATACATGACGCTTGTCATTCTAATAATTATATGCATGCAGATTTCAACTTACAGGTAACACAGCCAGAAAATAATAACTATACAAATACCAGCTTGTTGGTCAATTAAAAATATTCTTATTTTAAAGGTACTCTATTTTGTGTAAATCTTGTGTGACAAAATGACAGCTGGAAGCAAAGTCACATTGAGCAGTTTTCACCCAAATTGAACCTTTTATTTGCACCTTCTTATTACCCATAAGTCTTTGTACGTCAATAGGAATCGCCCATCTCTGGTCTGTTCCCATCGGGTTTCAAGCATTGTTGGAAGCTTTAGCAGATTGCACGCCGCTTAAAAATAGTTTTTATTGGTTGATGCATGTTAAGATTGCTAATAAATAGTAAGTACAAACCACCTTGTAGGTTCAGCTTAAACTTGAGCACCTCTACTTTGTACATTGAGCCTGATTTTGAGGGTAGTCAATATAAACTTAAATCATTACTAGATCAACCAGCTATTCATTTACATTCCTACCAGCCAGAATGACGAGGCTTCCTTAGTATATGCTGAAACAGGTCAGTTATCATCAGAAGGTCTCTCAAACAGCCCATTCTATAGCTGTAGATAAATACTGTATAATATATCTGAAGCCTTTCTCAGAATGCAATTTAATACAGTCTGGTATAAAAGTGTATTAATATGAAATTCCTTATTACCCATACTATGTTTGTGTATCGATTTAAAGGGATGAGGTTCAATTAACACTAGTCCAGCCCACCCATTTTTTATTTTTTATTTTTTTTTAGAAATTAAATGTGCAGATTGCAGTTAATAAGTGTGTGTACCTTACATATTGTGGGTTGGTTTGATGACAATAAATTGCAGATAAGTGAATGTAAGTTATGTGTTTGGTAGCAAAGTCCCTGATTAATGTGAGTGCAGGTCGTTTAGTGTAAGTATAGAAAATGCAGCATTCACTGTCGCAAGACAAAAGGAAATTTTGTGTTTGCTCATCTTGTCTGCAAAGAGATATTCACATTTGAGAAGACGACTTTATGATGAATTCCATGTTAGTCCTGATATTCAGCTGACTGTGGTGACCGCCGTGGCCTTGTCCTCTCCGTCTCCGCTCTCCACCTGGTTGGCCTTACCCAGACTCTTCAGGAACTCCCAGAAAGAGGTGACTGTCTCTTTCACGCTCTTCTGTAGCAGCCAGCCCTGGCTCTCGCACTCCGGATCTTCAGGGTTAGCTATGTTCTCCAGACAGGTTTGCAAGTACCGCAGCCCGATCATGACGGTCATCTGTACAAAGTATTGGACAACAAATATTAATATTAAAATGTATAGGTGTGAACTGGGAATGCTATTAGAAGTCAACTACATAACTCCCTCAAAACTGTTCCTCTTTTGGTGAGAGAGTTCCACTTTTCACCCAAATCTCATTGTCCAGCCTTCCTTCCAACCCACCCCTCCCCCTTTATGTATTATGTATAGATCTAAATTGATTACACCTTAGATCCCAAACTTTTTCAGATCGAGACACCCTTATGGTCTCCCTAATTTTTTTCAAGGCACCCCTAAGCCAAAATAATTACCAAGTAGTCCCCTGCTTTGCTTACCACCGGCCCTGGCCATGGCACCTCTGTGAGATCGACACGGCACACCATTTGGGAACTACTGGATTAAACCCATTTCCTAGCTCCTACATTTCTACTATGCTAACAGCCTCATATATTATGTTTTAGTGCTGTTCGGTTTTATGGTGAAATCTAAAATTCATTCTTTCCTGCAGCTTTTCCTGCCCCCTCGGCACAGTCCTCCCCAACAGCAACAACGTCATATTGCCATCGTTAGCTGTTGAACACATTAGTGTAAAATGATATTCCTGGTACTTATCACAAACCTGGTGTCATTAAGTTTGAGCTATGACGATGGCAGTGGGGCCGGGCCACCGAAAAGCTGCTGGAGAGGTAAGGGCTAGATAAACTGTACGCGATAGTGTATCTAGCTAAAGATTTGAGATAGGACAGGGGTTATAGTAGCACATGGAAGCCCTAAAAAACAGTCCATAGAAGTGGTCTTGTCCTTTAAAGCAAGACAGACCAAAATGGCAATGTGTTTAAGCAGTTCTGTAAAACTGCAAAGTAGTGAAGGTAGCTGCGGTGTATCCACATTTATTCATGAGTTATATAAGTGACTCCAATGTGGAGTATTTTAGGAGAAAAAAATGAAATGCTGTATTTAATTAAAGGGGGTGATCAAAATGTTATAGTATGCAGGACTTTAAGGTCAAATTTGGACTTTTGCAGAGCTACATATTTCTGCTGGGGACCAAAAATCCAAAAAGTGTTTGACAAAGTATTTAGGCAGATGAACATAAAAACTGGAATTGGACTGGGTTGCAGCCAAGACAACAAATTCCTATGTTATATAAGTCTCTCATTGCGAGTCATTCTGATAAATTGCCCAGATATGTCAAATCGTAGGAAAAGAGATTTAGATAGCAAAATGGGGACAGACCTTTAGTCAAAAACGTTCCTATGCACTTAGTGCAGCTCTGTTGCGTCTCGATTCCAGAGGCAGAATGTAAAGTTGCAGGATAATATGTATATTAAAGAGCTTAATAAGTACAATGCTTCCAGGGTCTGCTGATACCTGCTGGAGATGTAACTCAGCTCAGAGACTGGTGTCCACATATGGTGGGGATGCCCCAAAATTGCCCTTTACTGGCAAAAAGTCATACAAGTCTCCAAATACATAACAGAAGACAAGACACCGAGTGACCCTGAGTTCTGGATCCTTAATTTGAGCAATAACCTTTATCTAGATACAAGAAATCTGAAACATCTAAATAATGCTACCAAAGTAGTTCTCCCCACTAGATGGAGATCCCCTCCCCCCAAACCATGGAACAGTGGCATTCTAGAATTAACCTCTACATGAATATGAAGAATATTTCCTTAGCTGCAGTAAGGACCAGGTAACTCGTTAGGCTACCTAGGCTCCCGCCTATGGCCCCCAGTGGACCCACAACCTTTCATTGTTTGCATTTTTTTATTATTTTTTTTTTAAAGTACTCATTCTGAGTGGAGCCCCAGATTTGGCGTTCTAGGGGGAGCTGTGTGGTGCCCTGGTTTTGGCGATCGAGGATGAGGTCGATGGAATCATAGTGGTTGCCAATAAGAAGCGACATGGACGAACGAAAGCAAACCGTGTCCAGCGCCACATAACTCAAACTGAAGATGGCTTGTGATTTTCTTTTTGTTTTGCACTATACATCAAATGTGTGCCCACCAGCGATAACCATGGCGGCAGTAAGATTCTCCCGATTTTTGCCATCGATGGCTTCCCCGTGGGAATTTAAAAAGTATTACTTGTACAGCAGCACAATTGAAATTATTTTACAAAAAAATGATTTATTCTTTGATCAAATCATTTTTAAATTAAGTTTTTAAATATTTTTAAAAAACTTATCTATTTTTAAACTTGAAAGAAAATAAAACAAATCCATTTTAACGGAATCGGAAGCCCAAATTGTAAACCGGCTCACACATCTCTAAAAACTGGACTGACGAAGCAGTAAGGCACTTAGCGCTCTGAGGCAGATCAGTATTGCTGAGATGCCCTACCGGTATTGTGTTTTAATAAATTGTGGTGGTAAGGGATTTTTATATAGCTGATAAAAAAAAATCTTACATATAGTCTTAAAGGGCTTTTCGTGGATCTCTATTGCTATTAACAGAAATAAAATTTATGAAGCCGCCTGATTATTTTGATAATGTTAGTTTAGATTAGTATTAAAATTATGTTGCTATAAAAACACAAATGCTCTATAAATATTTCTCGAAAATACAGTTCTTGTGACAAGGGTATTTTTTTTTGTATAATGAAAGCCCTTAAAATATCACACTTGTGATTACATAGTATATTTACTTTGTAAAGCAAATGCAAGCTTCCCACGTGGATGTACTCCGCTCCCTTGCACTGCTCCGGAGAAGCTACAGAGAAGAAGCAGACAGGGCAGAATACAAGCTGAAAGGTAAGTGGCCCTTCAGTCAGTCACACTTTACTATTATCAATGCCTGTGGCTCTTCATTGTTGTGGAATTACAAAGCACAGGTCTATTGAACATTAAATAGCACCATATACAGGATAAGAACTACACTTAGAAAACAAGACAAGACATGTAGCACTAAGTAATTAGCCAACACTTTAAACCATTCATTGCTAGTGACAGACAGTTTAAGAGGCACATGGTAGCTTCTCTGCATCTTCTCTTACCTCCAAGATCCAGATGAATAGCACCAGGGCCCCCATGGAGCTCATCATGCTGGTGTAATAGTTGAGCAGAGCCTCTTTACACCCCCTGTTCCACAGGTTCAGCTCCTCTGTCTGGTGGTCGTAGCTGTAGTGGGCGGAGTTATTGGTCACCTGCAGCTGGATGCACGGCCGGGGGGAGCTGGGGTTACAGCAGCTAAACGGAACACCGTCAATCAAGTATTTGCCATCAACGTTACTTTTAATCCGGCTGTATGGAAAACACACAGAGGAAGGAGAAATGAGTGACAGAGTGTAACACAATACTGTACTTTCCTATAACTATTGATAGTACTGCAGACATACATACTGCACATGAATAGGGCCTATAATTAGGAGAACTGAGACAGGTGTATCTTGCGACAGGCTGGTGGGGTGACAGCATAATGGAAGGCATTAATCTAAAGAATAAAATGTTCTCACTACAAAATCCTATTCCGATGGTCCTACATATTTGGAACAGAGCAGTAACTCAGTTAGCATTTTACCTTGCAGGCCTTCATTTTTCACAAGTCAACCATGGCAATGTTTAGGGATTGGAACTTGTAAGGGGACATGGCTATGTGGATAAGGATTGCTTAAGAGTTGCTGAATGTGATATGTCTATATGAAAATCTATACCAACCAGCTACATGTTAGACCGAGTAGAGATTGTGATCAACACTGGCAGGGGAAATGTAATATATGGAGCCTTATTGACTAGCAGGGGCAAACGCAGGATTTGCAGAGAGGGGTTTCCATGCCACACCACCAGTGGGCGTGGCCAGCATGCTTCAGGGCGTGGCTATAATTTTAGACTGCTTGGCTGCTCTTCAACTCTTCCTATCCCCATCATATACATGGGCAATGCTGCATGCACTACTGTTAGGGGCACACAGCTCTCCCTTTTCGAGCAGAGCCGTGTGAAGCGGGACATACCTCCCAACTGTCCCTATAATCAGGACAAAGTCCTGACTGAGTGTGTCAGACCAGTTGACAGACTGTCCTGCTCTCTCCTACCTGTTCTTGCTGCTTTCAATACTTGTTGGGGAGAGATGGCTGTGAACAGTGCAGACAGAAACAGAAAATGTTCAAAGCGGCTGATCCCGGGGCAGGGTCCAGCCACCTCAAGCATTCAGTATACCCGGACGGAGGGGGTTTACAGGCACTAGGAAACCCCTCCTTGGTTTGCCTATGACTAGGGTGCCAAAACACCTTGAAATGGGCTGTAATTCTCTCTTCTAGAAATGATCAATTGTGTTGGAATCAGCAGAAATCACTCAGGTCTTTAACCATAATGCTCTCTATTTGCGTTTTATAAAGACTTCACGGGCACCCAAACAATAAATTAAATTGTGCCTCTTACAACTATTTAAAATCCAGTTAATTTTAAATATAACTTTACATTACAAAACATTAATGAACTCATTAATTCTCACTAGCAATACCTACAACTGCTCAAAAGACCACCAAGGGGCATTATTCTGCCAGAGATATACAAATATGTCTAAGGTACGGGCTCGGCAAAGTGTTCCAACATTTTCGTTCCTGTATCGTGAACAATACTAAGGGGTCTATTTATCACTGCTGGGCAGTGGGCGGCAGGAAGAATCATTTTACATTGATACAAAATGTACTGTTGCTGGTATTTATGAAGCCAGGGCTCATAGGCAAGTCCTGGTGAACCCCCCTCCCCAACTAACTAAAACCTCCCTCACCGGCAGACTAACGATGCCGACGATGGAAGATCCGAACTGAGAGGCTACTGCGTATGTGGAGTTAAAGCCGCCCACAGCGATGGGACATGGTGCTGAACGCAGAGAGGCTTCTCCTGCGGCGATGGAGTCCCTTTGAAAAAGTAAGGTAATATCCAGATTAGCTTTTTACTGGTTTCTCCAAATGTTTGGCTCATCACAGCTTAGTAAATAGACCTCTGAAAGTTTAATAAGTATAATACAGGTACCTATTGTTTGCTGCACAATGAAAAGTAACAGCCGTTAAGGCTGAGGGAGAACATCACACAACTGTTTGTGAAAGAATAAAAATAATAATGTAAACTTTCTTTACCTGAACAATATAGACTCCATACCTCTTGACGTTTTAAAAAACAAAATTGAGACAAAATAAGTGCCCCTCACAGTCCGCCCGAGGCCTGGCAACGATCCCAAATTAACCACACTTGCTTTCCAATAGGCCAAATCCACTGCGAGGGAAAGAATGTGTTTACACAAACCCAGTCTAACCTCTCGCATTCATGTTTTTACATTGTTGCAACAATGTTGCAGGGCTAAGAAAGAGTTAATCCTTAATTCAGCATATAACGTGATAAATCTAATGTTGTTCTTCAACTATAAGGCCGCAAAAAACTATATTATAACGTTTGCAAAATATTCTTAATTTAGTAATAACAAATAAGTCGATGATCGGGGGATCTTTGTAGGCCAACTTTTGCCCATGTGATTTGCTGAAACATTAGATCAAATCAACCCAAATTCATGTTCCCTTTAACAATAAAGAGGAGCATCAAAATTATGCAAATTCTCCCCCCCCCCCCCCCCCATCATGAATGTCTGTATCAGAAGTTTGGGGAAAGAAATATTCCAAGATTTGTTTCTGAAATCGCCTTAAAGCGGTTTTCCACCTTCCGCTGTATTCAATGCATAGATCTGTTTCATATCCCAGGATAACAAAATCAGCTCTGCCTGATGATATAAGGTCATGGCTGAAAACCATAGAAGGAGGCTAGAAACAGGAAAAAATGGATTTTGTAAATGTTGCAAGACGGCATGTACAAGTCAATGCGTTAAAGTCATATCCTTATCAACATCAGCTAATATTATCAGATGAGCAGTGGAAGGCTGATAACTTGTCACCTGCGTGTGAAGCACTGATACTGGGGCAATGTAAGCACCTCCAACATGGTTATAGGAGAAGCCTGTTATAGGGGATATGGAGAGGTAGGAAGTTATTATCATCCAGCAGGATAATCAGGGTTAGGACTCTGTCCTCTTGTGTGTAGAACTGTGACATCTGGGTTCAGCTAGAAACTAATATTTACAGTGATTGTGGGAACATTTATGGACATTGGTAAGACGGCTTTTCTTCATTTCACCTTAAACATCAAATGGTTACGGCCAGTGATAGCCCTGCCGGCGGTATGATTTCCCAGTGATAACCCTGCCGGCGGTATGATTTCCCAGTGATAACCCTGCCGGCGGTATGATTTCCCAGTGATAACCCTGCCGGCGGTATGATTTCCCAGTGATAACCCTGCCGGCGTTATGATTTCCCAGTGAAAACCCTGCCGGTGTTTCGATTTGCCATTGAAAACCCTGCCAGCGTTTTGATTTGCCAGTGATAACCCTGCCGGCGGTTTGATTTGCCAGTGATAACCCTGCCGGCGTTTTGATTTGCCAGTGATAACCCTGCCGGCGGTATGATTTCCCAGTGATAACCCTGCCGGCGGTATAATTTGACAGAGATAACCCTGCCGGCGGTATGATTTGACAGTGATAACCCTGCCGGCGGTATGATTTCCCAGTGATAACCCTGCCGGCGGTATGATTTGAAAGTGATAACCCTGCCGGCGGTATGATTTGACAGTGATAACCCTGCTGGCGGTATGATTTGCCAGTGATAACCCTGCCGGCGGTATGATTTGCCAGTGATAACACTGCCGGCGGTATGATTTGCCAGTGATAATTCTGCATTCAACAACTGCACATTAATATTCCCTTTTTCCAGCTTTATACACTAATGTGTGTTGAGTAGGAGGATTACCAATGTGAAAAAGTCATTTATGATCAAAGTGTTTATGATAAAACATGACTACAGTGCTTACATCACTTTGGGTGGGGGGATTGGGGGCACACCATTTCTATTTATTTTCTTCTTTTTTCTTTACATTCAACATTAAAACGCTAATCATCATCACCATCAACATTTATTTATATAGCACCAGCATATTCCATAGGGATTAACAATGAGGAACAAACACAGTAATGAAACAATACTGAGTAATACAGACAGAGAGGTATGAAGGTAATGGTGCATAGCTTACAATCTATTAGGAGTTTGATACACGAGGATAAGTACTACATATTGCATATTGGTCCAGCCAGATTCCAAAGGTAAAAAGTACTTAATGATCTATATAATTCAGTCACACAGAAATGTTGATCAGGTGTACAGAGATTTGTTGTCTTGTGTGCACCGTGTAGAGGGCGGTAATAGTGTAACCTAGGGAGGTTAATATGGTGGTTGAGGAATTTTATAAGCTTGCCTGAAGAGGTAGGTTTTCAGAGAGGGCTTGAAGGTTTGAAGACCGAAGGAAAGTCTTGTGGTATGAGGGAAGGAATTCAATGAAGTGGGTGCAGCCCGAAAAAAGTCCTGTAACTGGGAATAGGAGCATATAATGAAAGTGGATGAGAGACGGAGATGGCCTTGTATGTTAGTTGAAGTATTTTACATTGGATTCGCTAAAAAACAGGCAACCAATGTAGAGACTGACAGAGTTGGTTAGCAATGGAAAGAAAAACAATCTAGCCGCTACATGCAAAATAGATCATAGGGGTTTGAGTCTGTTTAGGGGAAGACCATTAAGGATGGAATTGCAATAGTCAATGCGGGAGATGATGAGTGCATGAATTAAAGTATTTGCAGTGTCTTTTGTGAGATATGTGCGTATTCTGGAAATGGTTTTTAGATCTATGTAACGTGATTTAGCTATAGAATGGAAATTGGGAACAAAGTATAGTTCTGAATCAAGGATCACACCTAGGCAGCGAGCTTGTGGGGTAGGATTTATTGTCAACAGAAATACAAATGTCAGGTAGTAACATCGTTGGCGGGTTTGCATTTGAAAGATTGAGTTTGAGTGAGAGAACTGGTGTCTCTACTGCATGATTTTACACTTAAATCGTATCATACATGTAGCTCAGCATACACACATAACTGTATCATTTTTTAGGATGCATTTTACAACTGCTTTTTGGACATAAAATGTGTCCAATTCTACATGAGGCCTGTAGGCTCTTCTCCAGTGAGAACCACTTGTGATGCCAACCCCAAGGTTTCCTATATGCCAGCATGTTGTTGCCCACACTGAACACTGTATTGTGTTAGAATGTTGTGTGGGGGATATAAAAGCCGGGAACTGTTTGAATCTGGTCCTGCTTGATTGACATGTTCCAAAATGCAGTGGACTTAGGAACTACAAAAATGCACTTCTCTGACGAATGTCTGTACTTGTAATGGGACTTCTGCACATGGACCATCTGTAATAAAACAGACCAGTGTCGAAGTGGAAACTTAGAAGTGGCGGTATGAAAAATGTAATGGGAATGGAAGTGAATGGAATTTGATAGTTTTACAAGGCAGGAGAAGAAGTGGCGGTATGGCGTATCACCATATACACCCCACTTTGACCATTGAAACAGACCCAATGTACAGTTCCCTGTGTAAAAAAATAAATAAAATGGGCAGCTTATCCACCTCCTCAACCAATGCTAGTGCTAGAAATCCGGGGCTGGCTCGGACTACATTAGGAAGGTTACAAGTGTGTGAGGTTTACAGTGCACCACCTAAAGTCCTTCCACTTCTCCGCACATGGAAACGCGCTTTCCGATTTAAAAGGGGCGCGTGCACCATGTGCGCTGGGAGGACCTTCGTATAAAACATTAACTTGATATATCATTTTTGTAACATAGATAATTCGATACCACCCTATTTTGTAATGCTGACAAATAAACAAGATTAATTAATTAATTTAGTTACATGTTCACTTGATTATAAATTCTCCCTAACTTCTATCCAGTTCTATTTGTCTACCTTGCATGTCCTTGTGTCATGTTGTATATGTATTTTTCCCACTATATTGTGCTGGCATTTTTAGCGCCCCCTGCCTAAAATTACGAATATTTTATCAGGGTGGGCAGGCTGTCAGCGTGTTTGGCAATTGCCATGGCTGTGGGTTGTTGTACTGCCCTATAAATAAATATATAATAAAATGTAGAGATGTATTACATGTATTCCATTCATCATCATTTATTTATATAGCGCCACTAATTCCGCAGCGCTGTACAGAGAACTCAATCGCATCAGTCCCTGCCCCAATGGAGCTTACAGTCTAAATTCCCTAACATATATATATATATATATATATATATATATATATATATATATATACATATACATATACACACACACACACATATATATATATATACACACATACACACACACACACACACACACACACACACACACACGTCAATTAACCTACTAGTATGTTTTTGCAGTGTGGGAGGAAACCGGAGCACCCGGAGGAAACCCACGCAAACATGGGGAGAACATACAAACTCCTCACAGATAAGGCCATGGTCTTAAATTAAATTGGAATTTAACTCATGACCCCAGCGCTTTGAGGCAGAAGTGCTAACCACTTAGCCACCGTGCTACCCCCGGCAAGGTAATCAAATGTAATAAAGTGCGTGCATTATTTAGTAATTTATATTATAAAAGCAACGTAAACACACAGTGTCTCACAAAACAAATCGGCAATGATGATGATGCCTTGCAGACACACTGGACCTGATTCATCAAAGCATGTATCTGAGTGTATCATATGCAAAATCACTCTGCGCATGCTCAGAATGAGGAGAAATGTCCGTGAACGCAGCCCTGTTGTGTGCGCCTGCAAACGCAAAGGACACTAACTACAGCCTACAATTTCGGGAAGTAAACTGGGTGGGAAAGGACATGCATGTATGCATGCATGCATGCATTGTATGCATGCTATAACATGTGTAAAAATGTATTTTTTGGTCAGTAGACATTAACAACATTCTAATAAATGTATTTAATTGCAAAAAAAATGTTTTGAACTGTTTTAACATTAATGCATTTATTATCAGGTAACAATAATGCAAGATTTTTTTTTTTCCCATTTTCCTGTGCATTCTTTTGCGAATTTATAATCCACATGTATTTTGGTGTAGTAGAGCGCAGCAGACCTGCCCCCGATTTCAAAAGCACACGTGTCTTGAGATCCGTGCCTAGCTGAATTCAGACGGATGTAAAGCCTAAATACATGTGTATAATACTTTATCTGTCACATTAGATCCTGCTGTATTATTTATGTGTGTGTGTGCGCGATGGTGGAGGGTATTATACAGTGTAGAATATCTTCCCTGAGAGCACTCCTGTAATTTTTTCTTACCTCTAGCTTCCATCATATCAAAAGAAGTTCTGACATGCATTTTTCATGTACATCTGTGTCTGCTGACCACTCCTCTACTACACCCACTGTGAAATAGTTAACTCTGCCTCCCCTATTGTCACCTAGGACGCTTGTCAACACGCCCATCTGACACTTAAGAGAGAGAGAAAGGGGGGCAGTAGGTTGACAGCTGAAAACAGTGTTGTCATTTAACAGAAATGTAATGTACTGAATCCTCACCACACTAATGCCCATCAATGATACTGGATAGTATCAGAGGGAGGAGAGAGAATAGACAACCAACCAAACAACTAACCACATGAATGCTTACAAATAGTAGAGCAAAAGACCTGACATTGCATGTTAAATGGTAGTGGCCACAGACATACTGAAGCTAGTATCATTACAGCATATAAAAAAAATTAAATAAAAAGCATCTTTGAAATCTTGTTGCTGCCATATAAATAGCAGTGATTAAATGTCAAGCACACTCATCGGTGCCGAAAGGAAATTGCAGAGCAGATGCAGCTGCAAAGGCAACAGCTGAAAAAGATGTTGATGTCCCTGTAATACTGAATGTTGTTATCATGCCAGATGAACAGTCTTTAATATCTATACAGTCAGCTTGTTCTCAACAGGAAGTCTCCCAATGGAAGGATGGGGAATGTATCACTGATGCTCAAGCATTGTGGCCAGTCCCTGCTACCTTCACTGGCTGAACTGTCACACGGATTAATCCTTGTAGGTAAGACAGGCATGGTAAGTCTGATCAAATTCTACCGGAATGTCCCTGGATTCTATACCTTTGCTTCTATACATTGTGAGGTTTGGCACATCTGTTTGAGGTCAATCCAGCCAGGCCAGTGGACACAGAACCTTCTCATCTCCCACCTACTTAGGGACCCTTCCATGTAATACAGACTGACTTCATCCAACGTCCTAAGGTGAGAATGTTAAAGTATATACTGGTATGTTTCTCTTCCACTCTAGTTACCTAATTTCTCTTCCACTCTAATTACCACTTCCAACTCCAGAATCCAAAACTTCTCCCGAGCTGCCCCCCTGCAATGGAATGACCTCCCTCGCTCCATCCGTCTCGCTCCCAATCTGTGCTCCTTCAAACGAGCACTTAAAACTCACCTGTTCTTCAAAGCCTACCAACCATCCACTTAACCCCTCATCCACTCTGCTCGTTCTCCCCTCTCTCAACTGGTCCCTTTTTCTCTCCCCTGGCACCACCGCTCCCTCTCGTGTCTGATTTGTCCATCCTCCCTTAGGATGTAAGCTCGTATGAGCAGGGCTCTTCTTCCCTCGTGTCTCCATACCTGTTCTTCTGCTCCGTCCTTACTCCATATGTCTGTCCCGGAGTTTCTGAAACATTGGTACTTTGTGTTTATTGTTCTGTACTGTTTAACCCTGTATGGTCTACTGTTTGTATTATGTACGGCGCTGCGGAAACCTTGTGGCGCCCAACAAATAAATGATAATAATAATGTTTAGATTTATTTTCAGGATAGGGAGAGGTCTAACCCATAGCCTCACAGACCGCTAGCATAACAGGAATTAGTGCAAGAATTTGTATGCAGGTATGGTATACTCCATGTTATATCCTCTGATAAAGGCACCCACATTACTGGACTTGTGGTCAAAAATATGAGTGATCTTTTAGGGGTAAAACAACAACCGCACCATACCCTATATTACCCACAGGCTAGTGGCAAAGTTGAAAGGTACAATGGCACTATTAAAGTTAATCTTTACAAAGTCTACCAAGAGACTGATCTACAATGGCCTGAGGCCCTACCTCTTGTGTTGCAAACAATCAGAACAACTCCTAGGGGGCCTCTGAACATCTCCCTGTATAAAAACACTATGGAGAACCTGATGTGGTTATACGCCTCTCACTGTAAGAAGGTATGTGGTTAACAAATATACCGTATATACTCGTGTATAAGCCGAGTTTTTCAGCACATTTTTGTGTGCTGAAAAAGGCCCCCTCGGCTTATACACGGGTGAACTTCTAGGTGTCCGGTCCCTAAGCTGTTTAGTTCCGCAGTGGAACGCATGTGAGTTCTACTGACAGGAAGTTTTGCATTTGGAACGCAAACTTGCGTTCCAAATGCCGAACTTCCTGTTGGTGGAACGCACATGCGTTCCACTGCGGGGTAAGTAAAAGGCTGAAAAACTCTCTCTCTCTTTTTTTTTTTTTGTCACGGAGCGATCTTCATTTTCAGCAGCAACGAGTATGGCGCCCTGAGAAACACAAATGTGCTGGAGAACTTCAAAATGGGGATAGACAGGGGAAGATGAAGTTACAGGATCTGGAGCCTGAAATCTCTCTAGCACGTTACAACAACAAAAACGTGTGAGAGTGACCCTGGAACTCAAGTCCTGACAACTGACAACCCCACCAAACTGCAAGTAATAGATTTGAAAATTTCACAACTTACACAGTTAATCATTTATTTGTATTTTATGTGTATACATATTTTTATTTTCCACAACAATGAAAGCATACATCAAAATGACAAAATAGCATTAAACTGAAAAACACACGTTATAAAAATGTGTACAATAAAAATGCATATACAGATGTAAATAAAAAATATAATAATGAATACATCTAAAAAAATTACCAGTAGCTGCTGCATTTCCCACCCTAGGCTTATACTCGAGTCAACAAGTTTTACCTGTTTTTGGTGGTAAAATTAGGTGCCTCGGCTTATATTCGGGTCGACTTATACTCGAGTATATACGGTATCTATTTTGTCCCCACTAAGGGTCCAACTACTAGTTCTTAATATATTTTCCTACCTCAAGTAGGTATTTAATTTGTGTCAGATAATTTGGTTGAGTTAGGAATGTGTCTGAATGTATTATAAATGAGACTAAAGGAGCTCTTAAAGTAGATTGTCTTTGAACCATATTCTGGCCTATAGGTGGGGGGAACCTGTGCTCTTAAAGGACAGGAAAGTGGTACCTATATAGTGGACCACAAAAGTGATATAAAAGGGTCATATAGATGAGATAGACAAGCTGAAGAAAAAAAATGAGGCAGATAGGAAGTAAAGGATGGGACCCCTTTGGATACCTAGGTAAAGGATTGTCCAGCTTATTCTGCAATATATAATAACGAGACTGGTTATTTTTCTAATCATTTTTGCATGTGTTAAGTTTCTACCTGTGCTCTTCAAATTTTTATCTTCAGGATCTAAAGGTTAAAATACAGCAATGGTTAACCTATAACCCCCCTAAATATTTGAGAATTGTTAAAAGTAATTAAACACCTGCTATGATCATGGTATTTAGTCGACAAATAGTAGTCTCAACAGAGACTATGCCTATACAACAGGGAGTTCTATAGAGATGATTTTTTTCCATCCATTTCACACACCCTTCAATTTGTGTTGTTTGTTGTTCCCAACACTCCTTAGTTGTAGTATACCTAGTGTGTAAGAGCATATAATTAAATCCACTTGTCACTTCTGCCATAAATTAGGTCTTAATTTGTGTGAGGATGGAATCCTCAGAGGGAGGATTGTTATTAATTTTATGGAACTTGGGTGCAGTCAAACAATAAATATATGTATATATGCTTATTCTTTAAGAGTTAATACAAGTTAATAGCTTACAGAAGGAATAGTCTGCTCACACTGGTGTCTAACAAAGAGGGAGATAAGGCACATTCCTGTACCTGACTGTACCAAGTTACAAGAGAAAACAGATGTACTGCGGACCATTACAAGGTCAAACAATGTATGGGGGAGTCTGAGCAGGGTGTGTAACTAAAATCTGCCAGTAACAAGAAAGTTATATAAGACTGTGTAAATGCATTAATTATTTTTCAGATTGCTTGCATGCTTGAATAAAGAAGCTTACATTTGTCAGTCATAAGCCAAAGATACATTATACCGATTGGTAAAATACTAGCTATAAAAACTCTCTCTCGGACATTATACACCGACCCCTGTAGTGCCCTTGATCCCCTGTACAATCCAGAATTCTCTCTCTGACAACGTTACACACCTATTCCTGTAATACCTCTATCGTGTGTAACCAACTGTCTCTCTGTTATCTTCACATGGATGTCTCAAAGGCATCTAAAACTCAGCATGTCAAAAATAGATCTTATCCTCCACCCCAAGTCACCAACTCCCTTCAAATCTCCCTCACTATCAACACCACAACAATTTCCTCGGTTTACCAAGCTCGCTGTCTTGGTGTCACACTTGGCTCCTCGCACTGCTTCCTTATATCCAGTCTCTCCATGTCCTATTGCCTCCACCATTGAAATATTGTTAGAACATGCCCCCTTTCTCAACCAAGATGCAGACAACACTCTTATCCATTCTCCAATTATCTCCCACCTTGGGGACTTCAACTTCCTCCTACATGCTGTAGAGCATTATCACACGCTTTGTCTGGGGTTAAAATCCTCTATAGACATCCAAAAAATGGGGGATTGGGCCTCCCCTGCTTCCACAAATATTATCTGTCTGCACATCTTATGCAGATTGTACAAGCCCACTCTTTTACTAAAATAGACATTGTACACCCTAACCCCATCACCTTATTCCCTTCTGTATCTGTAAATATCAACTTTAAATGTCAGTGTACAAATAAGCTATCAAGTATTTGTGTGCTACATGTAAAAACAGTCAGTATTCAACTTATGTGCAAAACAGAATACTAATTTGCACCCCTTGCATTGTAACATGGTTTTGTCCAGGAGACTGAAATAAGAAGTTTCTCAAGTTAAGATCCTTAATGAATCAGGCCCCTTATTTTTAAATGACAGCCCCATACTCTTCCATTGCTGATCCTGAGCTAAGGGTCTAAGGAGTTCCAACTGGTTTTTGGCCCTTGGATTTCATGCACTGTAGGATCTGAAGAATCTGGGCACAGCTGCCGACCAGAGATTTAGACTTGTGTGAAAATGATCTGATTGATTTCGATTGGATCACTTTCAAGCATTGCGATCATGTTGGGGTCAGATATAGGATGATATTGAGACAATTTGCTGATATTGCCAATAACACATTCCCATATATAACTAAATATAAATAATAACAGATGATTGTATACAGACAGTGGGTGTAATGGGACATGAACAAAAATTATATATTGTTTCTCAACGTGTACAGAATATAGGCTGCAAAGGTCAACATTTCTTGAGCTCAGCACCAAGCAGAGACACACAGCTATCTATATCACATGAAAGAGGCTGTAACGGTGATGCTATAATGTAATTAACAGATCGCTCAGTGTAACGATTCCGGCAAACTGCCGATACTACAGCGAAGGGTTAAAACTCTCTCTCTATATTATCTCAGTGGGTGGTCAGTGCACTGCTGTGTATTTCCTACTGGTTTATCCTGTAGGCCCCAATCCTTCAACATGGATAATAACGAGCTAATCGGCCAGCTTGGCGCTATATATAACTCCGCAGCTTCTGCTTACACAGCACTCCTTAAGCAGCATCTGGTAAAATACGTTCTCTGCCCTGATCATATATTTACCTATATTGTACAGTAACACTATATAACTGGTAGTGTATTATTACAGTCACAGCATTTGAATGACCAAAGAGGGACCGTTAGATACTCTGCAACACACTTTCTGATATAAAGTAACATAAACTATTACACACAAGAAACCGAATGAATAAATCTAAAAACTTATACAGCTTGGAGGCTTTTAAGTTAAAGCTGTGAGATACAATAGATCATAAAAATGATCTGTACATCAGACAAAAGAGGGAATGAAAGAGGGACAATTAAATTTGAATAAAAAATAAGGGCAATAAGAAGTTATTGTCAATATAAATATATATATATATATATATATATATATATATACACATACACACACATACTACTATATTACACATTACATACACATATATATATATATATATATATATATATATATATATATATATATATATATATATAAATATAATTTATATATACAGTAGGACATCATGTCTTTATGGCGGATCCCATAGTCCATCTTACCTTCATTCTCATCCCTATTTCGTTGTCATTTAAATGGAAAATATCTTTGCTGCCTCCCAAATTTTCCGTCTTGCATCAGGTACAATTAATTTCACCACATTTTCTTTTTAGATGCGTTGGCTTTGTAATAGTTGTTGCATTGTATAGTGAATTGTGTTTCCCTCTCAGCATATAGCAGTAATGTCAGCAAAAGGGCATCTTGAAGGACTCCATGGCCAGTTAAAATGTTGAAGGGATACATAGATAACAAACCAATACGGTTCCCAGGGTCCTACCATATCAGCTAATAGCAAGAATCCAGCACTAAATCATCTCATCATCATCAACACTTATTTATATAGCGCCACTGATTCCGCAGCGCTGTACAGATAACTAACTTACATCAGTCCCTGCTCCATTGGAGCTTACAGTCTAAATTTCCTAACATACACACACACAGACAGAGAGAGAGACTAGGGTCAATTTTGACAGCAGCCAATTAACCTACTGGTATGTTTTTGGAGTGTGGGAGGAAACTGGAGCACCCGGAGGAAACCCACGCAAACACGGGGAGAACATACAAACTCCACACAGATAAGGCCATGGTCGGGAATTGAACTCATGACCCCAGTGCTGTAAGGCAGAAGTGCTAACCAATGAGCCACCGTGCTGCCCACTCTGCAACTGTTCTGTAATCAATGCTCAACAAAGCACAACTGATTATCACCATATAGAGGGAATGCAGTTTATACACAGGTTTATATAAAGTGAAAAACATGCAGGTACAAAAAGGTTTTAATTTTGCACATGTGTTTATTTAGTCACCTTGTGCTTACATAGGAGTTTGCCCACATTTCGCTTTCCAGAAAATCTGCTGCTACTTTTGCGGTATTGTGGACCTGCCTGGAAACGCACATGGTGGAGGAGAAACGTCACTTCATAGCCCATCCTACCACCACTGTAGGACCAACCCCATCATTAATAGTAACTCTTCCATCTTCCTCCTAATATACTACTTTATTTAGGCTCATGGACGTCTTACATTTATAATGAGGGTTGGGAGTGCCTTTATTATATTTCACTTTTTATTTGATTGATGAAAGTGCTCCTAGAAATATACTTTCCTATAGAAAGTGTCCCATGTGGAGCAAATGGCCCACTCAAATATAGACCATAGCCTGATTTCAACTGTATCCAATTGCCTGTAATTCAAGTCTTTTTGTTGGGATAAAAATGCTCTGCAACCTCTAATACACAGGAACCAACCCTAAATGCACAATCCTTACCCACTGAATGCCATTTACATAATGTCGGCCGCAAACTGAAGTATAATTTTAGCATATAACTATTCATTCAACAAGTACGTACCCAGCAATGAGTGCCCTGAGCCGCCCAGATTCTACCAACAGATGACAATTTTACATCCGCTGCCATTTCCAATGTATTTGGTGCATTCACTGAAAAGACTGGTGGAAATGACAAATACCTCATAGGACCTGTCACTCGTGAATAATGAGCAACAATAAATACAGCCAAAGGTATTTTACGTGTGAAGTTCACCGTTTCTCTACATGAACTGCAGCCGAAAGGACTGGGCCAATCATCAGTGCCGAAACCTGAGTTTTTACAAAACCTCAGGACGGAATAGAAAGGGTTAAATTACTAGCCCGGAATCTTCAGATAATCCCGTCATTGACTAAGTTCTTTACTAAGTGAAACTTACCCTACACATCCTATATCCATGGATACCAGGCTAATCTACAACACTAATCACATTTTCTACATTACCCATAATATTCAAGTAGTGTTATATCTGCATGGATTTAATATGTGCACACACTGCTATTCTCTACTGTATGTAGGACATTGCCACACAGGTAACTGCACAAAAAGTTGCTCTAACTCACAGCAAGTAGTCAGACATTAAACTATACTAGACAAACGAGAGTCTAACTGGTTGCTGTAGGTTACAGCAACTTTATCTTAGTTTCCCCAAATGTTCCACTATAAGTATTAACTACCGACATAGAATCTGCTGCCCCCAGAGGACATTGAATTGGAGGTAGGTTCTACTCACTCTTTGACCTCCTTGGAGCTGAAATCCAGATACCGGTTGCTGACCCACTGGATCTCAAACCAATCTCTGAACCCATTGTTTCCGCAGCATTTGAACTCAATCTGCAGCAAATCTATGGTCTTCTTCATAAAACACCTCCCGGGGGTGTCGGTGTCCTTGTAGTAACGCATTCCGTTCTTCAGCCCAAGAGCAAGGGTGCTCTCCAGAGACCCCCTGGTAACTAGACAGACCACCGCAATGAAGAAAATGAAGATGTTGAACAGAAAACAGACGGTCAGGTATGGTTTCAGCATCGGCTTCCACTTGGCAAATTTACCAGGATCCAGCGAATCGTAACAGATTTTACCAGCAAAGACGTTAAGGGAACACGCCAGCGCACCCATGAAAATGAGCGAATTGGGCACAAAATGGCTTTCAGCGTTATCCATCACCTCGCTTCGCTTCCTGAGCTCTATTTTCAGGAACAATCCCATGGTGAATAGGACGATGGCGGCTAAAACACAGAACCAATTCATCAGCCATAACCCCTGGGCTAATTTGACTCTTTTCTTCTGGTTAAAGACAACTGTCATCAGCGCCATTTCAGCAGTATTCAAATTGGGGGTTCTGCTTGAAACGTCAAAAGATTTTTTAACAGGATGAAGAAATTCACTTTGAGTCCAGCAGTCAGCCCAGAAGTGGCTGGGAGCAGTGTCGTTCTTTCATGTTTACCATCGTAGCTTAAAGCTGGAGGGAGAAAATGCTTGTTTTTGTTTTTTTTACTAAGTGTTAATAATAGCACTAATCATTCAAAGTTAATTGGGAGAGAGCAGCTACACCTATATCTGGTGGCCTGGTCCCACTGAAGGAGAAGGAGCTAAAAGTTTCAGATGATTAAACCTACAAGTGCCATACGTCATCTAAATACCTCTAATCACCTTCATCCCATTTGTAAGAATCTCTGCCAACCTGATAATCAGCACTATAATCCTCGTTTTGTTGGTTACTGGATTACTCCTTTCACATAGTATAATGCCTTTTACAAGTTCATTATAGACTGGTAATCATTCGTGTTATACTAAATTAATAAAAGTACTTGTCCATTCTCATTTGCAAACCTGCATATAATAAGGTGCCCTTGACGTTGGAATGCAGGCTTAATGTTTTAATCAAAATATGAACCAATACCTCATGTTTTTATTTTTCTAGATACACACAGATATGCAGGGTTAAGGATAAGCGCTGACAACAACTGTCTATTCATTTGCAAAGTTGTCAAACTGTAAGGTGAGAATCAGGGGTGCAACTGGAATTGCAATTCTCCCTTTTCCTTTGCTCCTAGTAAGACCTCATCCTCTACGACGACAGACAACGGTATATAATAGTAAGGTGAATCAGCGCAGCGTACAAGGTTTGACGGATTAGCATATAGCAGTTTGTAAAATCCTAGGGCAGCGTATGCTAACATAATTCAGCACACAACGCCACTAGAATTTCTGGCTGATCATAAGAGGGATATTTACCTGTTAATAACCTGTCTGCATTTCTTGGGGCACATAATAAAGGCTTCAAAGCAACATTAAGTTTGTTCTCTCCGTTACTATGTGCAGTAAATATGAAAGGGGGAGTAAAGCCAATATTTGACAATAACAAAGGTTGTGTATTATTGAGATGAATAATGTACATATAATAAATGGAATGTTTATAATTAAATATGTCTACAATGCTCTCACTCCTCTGCAGCATTGTGCATGTTGGAGGTAGGGTCTGCTCTAACTCAACCAGCAGACAGTGACTGACAACTTTGCAGGAATGCACATTGTGGATTGTTGGATTCATTCATATGGGCAGGTGAGTGATGTCATAGCAACTCACATGACTGCATTCTAAGCTTGTAGACCTATGGGAAATCCAATCAGGACACTGTCCTAAAAATGTGGTAGGTGCTTTAGCTAATTGTCATTAGTTTAATTCCGACCAGGGCCCTATCTGTGTGGAATGCTGGATGTTCACCCTGTGTTTGCGTGGGTTTACTCAGGGACTTCTGTTTTCCTCCCAGTCCAAAAACATACTAGTAGGTTAAATGGTGTGTGTTTGTGTTAGAATATTACCTCCAATGGGCCAGAATGATACATATTCTCTGAACTGCACAAAATGATCAGTGCTATATAAAAGTAATCATAAAGTGCTCATTCTATGCACACTGTTACAAAACAGGTGATTGGACATTAAAATTAGGTTTGAAAAAAACATGAAACCGATGGAAGGTGTCTTGTTATGAATTACATTAGAAAATGACTCCAGATTATTGGACAATAACAGAACACTTGAAATTGTTCTTTTAAACCTGTGTAAGGATTCCCAGCTTCAAATTGCTTTGAGATTGTCATTATATCTAGATAGTAGTACTTAATAACTAGAAAATGCTGCCTAATGGTAAGGTCACAAGCAACTTAGACACCAGGATCTGCTATGCAGGACACTGCAGTTTTAAAGTGAGGTTACACTGAAACATTCAGCTTAACATACAAGTCACTTGGAGAACACTGTTCCACCGTCACATTATAGCGATTCCAATGTCAACGTTCCCATTTACTTCTGTTTTTGAGCCAGAGTATCTCAATGTATTCTTGAATTACAATGTTAGCTTCCTCACCACATTCTAAAAGGATTTGTCACCTTACCCCAACTCTTCCACTGCTTGTCTGTGAGAATAAATAGATCAGATCTCTATACAATGACATAAACATGCAGAATATTTTTTAACAGACAAAAGGAGAATTTGTTGGCTGCAACAATCTTGGATATTACAAGGGACAAGGTAGAAGAATTTAAGTGCAGGTCAAGGCTTGATAAGATACAATACATTGCATGCAAACAGTGGAGGTGTTACATGCCTGTGCCGAGGACACTCATAAGCTAAACTTGGTTAAGCCGATGACCTGACATAGATTCTACGTGTGATTAGCTACAAGACGTATAAGTAACTTTTACAGCTGCCGTATTCATCTAATGTGTCAATACAAATATTTAACTTTACCAGAAATAATTATACCAAATTCCCCATCCACCACTGAGAGGTTAATGTAACAGAATACAAGAGAGAGAGGAAGAGAGGGAGATTATATATATATAATTAAGCCTACAACTGTCAGAAACAGTATACTTGGTAAGGATTTTAAAAAACGCCAAAAATAAATATATTACATAGACTCACACACACATTGAAATGGATATTGTGCATTGAAACAACTTATGTCAAAGGCTGCAGACTCTCAATTGGAATAAGGTGTTAATATACAACTTTACTCATGTGTAGTATTCATTAAAGTAGATATTCAAAGATTAGTTGCAATTTATATTCAATATATTATCTGCAATTTAAATAAGACCAACAGAACACATTGTGTGTAAACCTAGCTCAATGCAGTTACAAAAGGTACCTATTATGTTTCGACAGGTGCAGATATAATTATAATAAATGTGAGAAAATAATTTACTTTAATATCTGTAAATCCTTGTATACCAAGACAGGAAAGATAACATTTTAGGTCTGGTGATCTTCTATATCAGTGGGATGAAAACCTCAACACCTTGAGAATTAAGAATTACATTTTTCTAATGTAAGCTTAGGCTGGGTACTACACTACAGCCAATTATCGTACCAATTACATGATAAACGACCATTCAGCCCGATATCGCATTAGTGTGCACGCTGCAAACAATGTCCGATTATAGTTCCAAAGCACTTTGTAGCTTTTGGTTTGATTTTTAAACTGGATTAAAAATCTCGTTCAACGATGGACAGATGTCGTTCCAAATCTGCAGTGTGTATGCACTCACATCTGGCAGTGTCCATAGATCTTTACGGAGTGTGCAGTCGCAATCTTTTCAGCCAATGGTTATGAAAGATGAAGATCACAGATCTGAAGGTAAATCGTTTTAAATATGTTTAGTGTTTTTTCAGTTGTTGGTAACATCGTTAAAGATTTTGCATTGGGAGAAATTTTCTGTAGTGTGTTCCCAGCCTTAGATATAGTGCTGCTGCCACCTACTGTTCTATATTGTAGCAGATGCTGTACTATTAGGTAGAGTACTGCTGCCACCTACTGTTCTATATTGTAGCAGATGCTGTACTATTAGGTAGAGTACTGCTGCCACCTACTGTTCTATATTGTAGCAGATGCTGTACTGCTGCCACCTACTGTTTTATATTGTAGCAGATGCTGTACTATTAGGTAGAGTATTGCTGCCACCTACTGTTCTATATTGTAGCAGATGCTGTAGTATTAGGTAGAGTACTGCTGCCATCTACTGTTCTATATTGTAGCAGATGCTGTACTATTAGGTAGAGTACTGCTGCCGCCTACTGTTCTATATTGTAGCAGATGCTGTACTATTAAGTAGAGTACTGCTGCCACCTACTGTTCTATATTGTAGCAGATGCTGTACTATTAGGTAGAGTACTGCTGCCACCTACTGTTCTATATTGTAGCAGATGCAGTGGCGGATCCAGGGGGGGGCGATCGCCCCCCCACCCACCCTAGCAGACACTTGCTGCCGACGGCTGCACAGTATGTGCAGGTCCGTCCAGCCGTGACAGGCAGGGACAGTGTGCTGCCCGGCTGCTCTGACTGTGTTTAAAAACACAATCAGAGCAGCCGGGCAGCACACTGTCCCTGCCTGTCACGACTGGACGGACCTGCACATACTGTGCAGCCGTCGGCAGCCTAAACTGTTAGAAAGGGGCGGGGCCTAAATCCCCCCCCCCCTAAATCGTCCTGGGTACAGCATTTTTCTAGATCCGCCCCTGAGCAGATGCTGTACTATTAAGTAGAGTACTGCTGCCACCTACTTTTCTATATTGTAGCAGATGCTGTACTATTAGGTAGAGTACTGCTGCCACCTACTGTTTCAAAAGAAATAATTTGAAATCTTTCCAGTGGACTTTACAAATCAAGTACCTTCTATTTAAGGGTCTTACAACACATGGGTGCACATTTATCATTCCTTCTGAGTGGAAATATATAATGATTCTAATGATGAACCTAAGTTTAATGAAACAAAAACATTCACTTTCGACATAGACCCCTTAAAAACTTATGTGGTCCTTACTTCATTTTAATAATGTAAAATCAGCCTTTCATGTCCGACAAGAGAGTGAGGCAGTCATGTGAAACCCATTTTCAAAAACATTTACCCATTTCTGCCCTGACAGAACGCCAATATGGTCTGACCACCGACATGGCGTTTTGTCAACATATTCAATTTTATTTTTTTTCGTGAACATACATAAAACAAAATAATTCTCTCACCAATCACAGCCTTATCACCCTTAATACTTGGGTGCCCAAAAACTGTGTGATATAGCCAGTCAATTGGATACACATTAAGAAATGTGGCCCTATACGATGATTGTGAAATTACAGGAATCCGGGTGTCTAGTTGAACAGCCACCCTACACACAACATCCCTCGTTGAACCTGTTTTGCTTCCACACAATGCAACGGCATATTTTCAAGCAAACTTGGTACGATGTTTGGGCAGTTTAGCAACAAGCAAAGCAAAGCCAAGCTGACCAAACATCATGACACCACACCTTGGTTAAATAATGAAGTTTAAACAAGTAGCATCATGCAACAGTCTCTCCCCAACACTGGAGCCCTGAGATGCAGTTCCCGAGACACCAAGGAAGGAGCTGCTCCGATATATGCGGACATTTAACCAGAACCACAATTTTATGGCAGGGATACGATTTCACTCAAGGACAATCAATCACAACTTCTTCATGAATAAACTTGAACTTTGTAGTGTGAGATGAATTTATTAAGGACATAGAAACTTTTGTTTTTTTTGGATGTTAGAAAAGCAAATCTAACATTTTAAAACATGTTCATCCAATATAGGACATATTTACCATTGTTGCATAAGCGTCAAAACAGAGCTTACATTACTTAATAATTTAATAGTTAACAGTGTAAATTAAAAACTAACAAAAGCATATGAAATATTATGGTACAGTGATATTTTTAGAAAAACAAATATAGCATTTACACAGATTCGCTAAAATAGATTGATGCTGGGTCTACTACGCACTGCAAATTAAGGATGATGCCAGATGGGGGTTTATTACCAACACCACCCAGAATCCACCCCCCCCCCCTTCCTGACTTTAAAGAGAAAATGTATCACAGAAGAATAGGTCAGTGACATGTGTTGTTACAGGGAGCATTAAAGGATAACCCCACCCAAGAGGAGGATATAAGGAAATAGCTGATGAAGAGGATTGGACTGCTGCCAAGACTGGAAGGGTAATGCAACTCCTAAAACTCAGGGAAACAATTACTACAAGCACACACATATGATAGTGCGTTGATGGTGAAAAAAAATCCCTCATGTAGCATAGTCCTAAAGGAGACCCATTGTTAAACAAAAAGGGAAAGCTTAAATAACAAACTAATGTGTCATTTTTAGACATCTTGAATGCAAGAAGGCACATTGGGAGATTAAAATATATGGTATTTAGTCTGCCTCTATAACCAGCTGGAGATACAGATCTCACAAACTACTCCACACAACCAAAGTGAACGCTGCAACGTGAAAGGACCTGGGTGCATTTAGAACAGCTCATCATTAGCTACAATCACACAAGCAAAACAGATCAAGTGATAAGCTGGACACACATGTTAAAAATCCAGATGTTCAACTGCATTCTCTAAACTTCTGGATCTGTGCCCAAATTGTACAGAACAACCCATTTGGCTCAGGGGCCGAACAGGCAGATCACACGACCTGCTAGTAGTACAACTTTAAAATGTGTGGAAGATTTAGAGTTGGGAGGGGCGTGTTCATGCTCAACACTAAATGTGCCCACTATCTGTGCGCTGCATGCAAAAGCAGCCAATATTTTCCTTGTGTGCCAAAAACTAAAAATAAATGTATTTGCACCCCCTGCATTGCATCGTGGTTTGTTTTTTGATTTTTTTTTGCTCCCAACTCTAAATGAGGCCCAACTGTATCCTTCATAAGTGTTAACATTGTATATTTTATGGTAAAATGGAAAGTACTGCAACTATACTAAAGTCACCTTGAGAAACTTTCAAACAACTGCCTCTTCTTCAGGTCTAAAGTAGCAGAGAACAGAACTTCAACTGTCTGTCTTTAAACATGAAATGCAAACAGAAATAAGAGTGTAAGAGATGACAATACTCCACATTTCATTACTACATCTGGATTAATGAAGCAGTAACCATTGACGATATGAAATACAAATTGCAAAATGTTAGTAATCACTTAATTACCTGCTAAAATAATATCACTGTTGCTCCTGTTCAACATTTGCAATATTTCATTGCATAACAGAACACTGTTGGCCGTTTACATGTGTAGAGACAAATACATTTTTGAGTTGATCATTAATTACATCAGCTAGTACGAAATAACAATCTACTGCTGTTTCCACAGCATGTTAAATTAAACCTAGCACCCCTTAGCCCTACACACTGCATCTCTTGTTAGTGATGAATGAAGCCTTTCTATACCTATAAACACCTAGTCAAGAGTCACTTAACAGTTGAAAAACCCAACATTTTGCATTTTGGGCAGACAAAAAAGGCAATTGCTCACATTCACCAAAAACTTGTGGCAGCTGGTATATTTCTCACCCTTCACCTCATAAGTGTACTGTATAGTCTTTGTCTATGGGGAGAAGCTGAATGCAGGGAGCCAAGGTAGAAGATTGTGCAGTGATCTCTACATGGCAATATCCCAGTTTCTGTAATAACATATAGAACTACAAACAGGATATTAAGCATGTGGATTTCGAATGGGAAAGATAAGTGATTGTGATTTTTGGGTTTGTGATTTTCTTCTAAGCTACATGCAGCCAGCTCACAGGTACTTTATAACTAAGATGCAACATACACTTATGTGCCTGGACTTGTTTGACACATGTAATAAATAGGTTATTGTGGTGCAGCATTTATTGGTAATGGAGTACTGCAATGCCTATGGCTGTACACAGATCTCAGCTCCAGTCACTGATCCTCTCCTCTTCAGGGATCACACCCCAGTTTGGGGATCTGACCCCCATTGCCAGCCAGTTGAAGTCATCCACCAGGTCCCAGTTGTTCCTGGCTCTGTCCAGGCCGGCCAGCTCGTAGTCCTGCAGCATGCCGGGGTAGCTCCAGGTGTAAGGGGCGAACAGGAGGCCGCTGCAGTCCTCGATGATGGCCCTGCTGGTGACGTGCAGGTAGAAGCGGCTGTCCCGGGTGCTGTGTGTGCGCAGCTGCTGGCAGGAGACGGAGAACAGGCAGTCGGTGCAGTCATCCACGAAGACGGAGGAGGAAACCGGTCCACACAGCACCCTGCAGCCGCTCAGGCCTCTCATGTGCAGGGTGGCCGGGCTGCCGGGGAGGGTGACGGTGCAGTCCCGGAGCTGGCTGAGCTGCACGTCCTTCTGCCGGATCTCCTCCACCTCCAGGGTCAGCTGCCGGCCGGAGAGGCCGTGCAGACCGCCCTGGGCGATGGGTGGAGGCTCCTTGCTCCGCGGAGGAGGAGCCGGCGCGGCTTGAGGGGGAGGAGCCGGCGCCCCGGGGGCGTCCTTCGTACGGGACTTAAAGGCGAACTTCTTCTTGGGCTGCAGCTGCTGGCGGCGGAGCTCCAGGGCGGCCTGCAGGCGGCCGAGCTGCTCCTGGCTCTGGCGGACGTCGTAGGACGGCAGGAACATCATGCTGTCATTCAGCAGCTTCTGCAGACGCTGGAGCCGCCCGGACACCTCCTCCAGAGCCCCGGCCTCCAGCTGCTGCCCGCTCAGCGTCTCCTCGATGGCCGCCCTCTCCAGCCCGAAGCTGGCGTTGTAGTAGCCGCTCTTCTCCTCCAGCACCGCCTGGCTCTCCTTCTCCTGCCGCTTCTTCCCGGCTTCCAGCTGCCGCTCCTCTTCCCGGCGCTGCAGCCTCTCCGGCAGCCGCTGGCGCTCCGTGCCCGACACTTCCATAGCGGCGGCTGAGTAACGGCGCGGGACTGACAAGTCGCTGCTCAGTGACGTCACACGTTGTACAGCAGCCGGCTTGGTACTGTAGCTCTGCGTGACGTCACTAAGGAGGCGACAGCGTACGGAAGCTTGTGTGTTGTGGCTGTGAGGGCTTCACGTGTAACCGGGTAGAAGATGGAGAAGAGGAAGGAGGAGGAGGAAGAAGTGAGCTCCCTGAACAAGAAACAAAAGAAGCACTTGAAGGATTTTGGGGAGCAGCACCCCATTAATGACCAGTGAGTGTGGACTGAAACCATTTAAAGGTCCATTTAAATGACACTGATGGCAGATTTATTGGGCATGATAAAAGCAGACACACAGGGCACCATCTATGGGGGGAAGCTGAATGCAGGGAGCCAAGGTAGAAGATTGTGCAGTGATCTCTACATGGCAATATCCCAGTCTCTGTAATAACATATAGAACTACAAACAGGATATTAAGCATGTGGATTTCGAATGGGAAAGATAAGTGACTGATTTTTAGGTTTGTGGTTTTCTTCTAAGCTACATGCAGCCAGCTCACAGGTACTTTATGACTAAGATGCAATATACACTTATGTACCTAGACTTGTTTGACACTTGTAATAAATAGTGAGCAGTGAGTGTGGACTGAAACCACTTAAAGGTCCATTTAAATCACACTGATGGCAGATTTATTGGGCATGATAAAAGCAGACAGACAGAGCACAGCAAGCAGGGCACTATAAAGATGTACAGCCATGGGAAGTGGAACAAACAAGTAATAAATATATTCTAATGGCTATTTCCACTGACTACGTCCCCCAGAGAGTGGACCCCTGTAATATCACACACATTTCTTTCCACCACGTCTACAAGTTATTGTGTTGCGAGAGGTTTGTCAAGTCTCGGAGAGAGTGATGGAAGAGTTTTGGGAAGTGATAAAGGCATTCAGGGGAAGAAAATGTAAATAATGGAGTTTTAGTAACTGGTAAGCTTTCACAGCAGACTGACTATCACCACCATAGAAACAAGTTAAAGACATATAACAAGAATAATTTATACATTTATTTATTCATATTTACATTATATTGCACTGGAGCATAAACAATAGGGTTAAAGTCCCTTAAAAATGCACCAAATATTTTGTATGCATTTTGGAATGTTTTTAAATAATAGTAAATCAGTGTCTTATTTTTTCTAATTCTAGAATCTCTAAAACAGAGGAAAAAACTCCACTTGCTGACCTGGTAAGTGACTGGACCTTCCAATTGGATGTTAAATGATTTGCTGGAAATATTTATATAATTTTTCAGTTGCCACCTTGTGGAAATGAAACACACACTAGAGGGTAAATGTATCAAGCTGAGAGTTTTCCGGCGGGTTTGAAAAGTGGAGATGTTGCCTATAGCAACCAATCAGATTCTAGCTATCATTTTGTAGAATGTACTAAATAAATGATAGCTACAATCTGATTGGTTTTTCAAACCCACCGGAAAACTCTCAGCTTGATACATTTACCCCCAGATCTGTTTTAGTCGTTCTACTTTTATCCTGGAGAATAAAGCAGATCCATGGGCTTTCACTCTTCCCTCCCTCATTCACTACAACATTCTTAGACAAATCTGACCTGCGCAGCTTCTGACCCAACTGCATTCTGCAGGACTAGTACCCACACCTTAGTGTGCAGCAAAGTTGATGCTTTTTAAATGTTTTTCAGCAATAAGACAGCAGGTTAATTAGGTTATGATTTGGGGAAAATAGCAATATTTTGATAAGATTTTTATTAAAAAAAAATACCGGTAGTTCTCCTTTAATGTCCATGTCCCATCTCCCACAGTATTTTCATTATTATGTGAGCTATTGTGTTCTACGCATCTCACAATGGGTAAAGTGTGATTTACAGGTTGCTTAACATGCACAATTGAGATGTTACATTTTTAATTGAAACCATGCCAATGTCTAGATAAGAAATACCGGATTCTTCAATTATAATATTCCTCTGTTGGACAAAATGGTTATATCAAGAGTCAGGAAAAACACTTAGGGCTAGATTTACTAAGCTGCGGGTTTGAAAAAGTGGGGATGTTGCCTATAGCAACCAATCAGATTCTAGCTTTCATTTATTTAGTACCTTCTACAAAATGACAGCTAGAATCTGATTGGTTGCTATAGGGAACATCCCCACTTTTTCAAACCCGCAGCTTAGTAAATCTAGCCCTTAGAATCCAGCGATTGGGGTTGGGGCCTAGGATCTGGGAATTGGTTACTTTCTTTGTGATGTATTAGGTTTGCCCACGAACAATATTACTTTAGTTTAGATAAAAGCAGTGGACAATATAATACTCCATCTCAGTCTTATCCTATTACTTTGAAACATGGGAATCGCTTTACCAAATGCTTTGTTGGTACAGCTGAAGGAATCTTACCTGGAGATATATAAATATTCAGATCTCGTGTCTTCAGAGTCATCTCTCCCTATAGTTTACACCAGGTAATATCCAAGGTGTATCGTCATCATCTCCATCAGCTATTTATATACTGGAGGTGTTTGCTATCTGCATAGATGGAAGTGGAGAACTGGATGTTTTGAATTTCCAGCCCATTCAGTCTCCTAGTGCAACAGTAATAATAGAAGTGGAGGTTGTTCCAAAACAACAGTTTTAAGGATAATTTCAGCTAAAATTAATTTTGTTATATTTGTCCAGCCCGATACTTCAGATGACGAATCACGTTCCGAGAGCGAGGTGGAAAGTGAGCCAGAAAACTTTAATATATATCGCCAGCTGCTGGCAGCATTAACGCATGCTTCGGATGATGAAGAGGAAGACGATGACAAGGATGTAGTAGATGAGGTCAATGAAGGAACAGTTGAAGCAGCAAGTAAAGAAGAATTGTCAGGAGACAAAGACGCAGAGGAAAGTAGTAAGATATCGTTCTAGGTTTCATTACTGTACATTCACTTTGGGAAAGGGGATGGGTGGGGGTAATTATGAAAACTGATGCCCAGGCTACTATTACAGGTGGCAACCACACAAGTTCTGTACTTTTCTAGCACAGTTTAGAAAAGTAAATATCTGGGTATCTCACCAGTTTCCATTTATGTTCCACTTGGTGTTTGTCTGCTGTAGCATTTATGTGAACAATATCACTTCCACAAATCCATAGCTTATATGGTAGAAATTATTTATTTTTATTGAAATCCCGAGTGTAAATTATATATACAGCTCAACACTGAGTAGAAGCAAAATGTTACATCTTCTCAAGATAGATATTTAGGTGGGTTAGTTAGACAGGATGTTTGATTTGTGGTGTTCGTGATGTGTCAAAAATTCAAGAAAGAAACTTTATTAAAGAAAAATATATATACATACATCTCACACTAGAAAGTGATTGGCGAGCACCAACGTATAGTTTACTTTGTGTGATGTTCTAGAACAACTGCACTACTAGTGTAGTTCTTGTTAATTAAATAGGGTACCTCCGTTACTGCTCTCGTTAGTCTAACTCCACTGATGTAAACTAATATCTGATTTCTAGGAGTTACAGCACATTTTGCTATTTCCACTGTGGTAATTTATATTTCAGTTCGTAAGGCAACGTGTGTTAACCGGGCACTGGTTTTTGTTTTTTTTCTCCCAGAGCATGTTAGTGCCGGAGAGGAAGGTAAGGACGTTGAAGGGAAACCAGAGCCCAAACATCCAGCCCAAGAAGCAGAAAGCAAGCTCAAAGAGCTTAAAGAGCTGAGCGACTTTGACAAGGGCCAAATTTTTATGGCTAGACGACTGGGTCAGAGCATCGCCAAAACGGCAGGTCTTGTGGGGTGTTCCCGGCTGGCAGTGCTTAGCACCTACAGCACGAAATGTGAGAAGAAGGATAAAGCTAAAGCAAATGTGAAAGACAAAGCTAAGGTCTCAAACAAAAAAACAACAACAAAAAAGAAAGTTAAATAACAAATTATAGTCCAGAAAAAGTTCAATAGAATCCTTATTGTGCAGTGTTGATATTAGATTTCTAGATAATACATTCTTCTTTTATTTCTTTTTGTTGTGATAATCTTAATGTTTGTAAATATCTTGTAAAAAAAAATGAAACAAATAAAAATCAATAAAAATATATATATATGTATGTATGTATGTGGATTTCAGCACGTGTATACTATATACATATATGATTAGTTATTCTGCTGTCACCAGATATGGAGCGGACCACAAACCCCAAATGACAACACCCTATATTGAAAAGGCATATCTAAAATTCAAATGCTACGTTCATCAAAAGTGCATGACAGAAAACCTAAAGAGTCACAAATAAAAGAGCACATCAGATACATATTGTTCATTATCTCCGGCATTCAGGTTGTATGAATACTGCATCTGACACGGATCACCGATCACTGAACGGACAAGTGTGCAGACAAACATTATTTATACGTGAAAACCCATGCAATTTGTGAGGATAAGCAGAGTTCGCAGCGTACCTTTATCTGGTGTCTATCAATAATTCTCTGATGTCATGAAGTGAGATAAGGTGAATATCCACAAATAGGGAACATTAAGATGGTCCTGCATACAGACATGCTCTTGTGCAGAAAAGTGTGAACAGAGGTCATTCTAAAACGGGCATGTCAGGGTTATGTAAACTCACTTAACCAACAGTTCCAGACACTAGACTAAGAGCGAAGTGCATAGTCTATCAGATATAACAGCTACTAATAGCTACAGCTATTACCACAAACAATACAATTTCATATTCCTCATAAATGACATCAGATCATAATCATTCCAAATTCTGTGAACTTTATTTAAAAAAAATTAACAATCTGCTCTACCATACGAACCTTCTCTTAAGTTTCTTAATTTTTCGTTTGATGGCAATAATAAATTTGAACAAAAAAAAAAAAATACATAAAAAATATTTTTTATCTTCAGCACATCTAATATACATTTATTATATGTAAACAAAAGATGATGCTGCAGAGTATTGTAAACATGAAAAGCAGCACCTTCAGCATAATTAACCCATTAATTAATTTACTAATATCCATATTATACATAATTTAATACAAATATGTTTTAAGTAAACTGGATTATTAGTTTTTATTTTTTATTTATAGGGTGCCACTAGGTATCCGTAGCGCCGTACAGGGACAGACAGAAACACGATACAGGGTGTGACAGCACGGTACAGTTAACAAAAAGCAAACTATATAAATACAAAAATTATAACAATATCCAGAGATGGTATATTTAAGTGTATTGATTTATTTCTTGAGATTAAACCCAACCTTACAAAAAAAGTTTAAATTTGACTATGCATATACTATCTATAAATAAACTCTAAAATTGTAAGAACCATTTAATGTCAAATTACTGATTTAAACCATATTCTATAAAAAAAAAAATCATTGGTCTGTTTGTTTGTCTGTCTGGTAATGAATTCGGACACCCCTGCACTGATTGGTATGAAACTAATGTGAGGTGGTCCAGTTGAATCCTGACCAGGTTTTAGGGGGGTTAGGGGACCCCCGTTGGTGAATGCTGGGCAGAACTTTGACCTTGGGAGCCTGTTCTCTGGGTCTTTCACTGGATGGATTTGGATGATATTTAATAGAAATACAAAAACGACACTGGGCAGTGTCAGGATTCACTAGGATGAGTGGGATCCTTCTGTTCTGCCTGGGATTGGTGGTACTGCACCCAGAGGTGCGGAATTCAACAAAGTGGAAGGTTTTACCAGAGGTTCCCGCAAGGGAATTTGGGCTTGGCAGCTTTTACCCTGCAGGTCGCAGCCCTCTAGGGGAGTACCCACTGAGCAGTGATAGTTAACCAAGTACAGAGGGGAATGTAGGCACTAAATAGCCATAAATGAGTAGGAGTACTGAGTGATGCTCAGTGATAGTCCACAGAGAGTATTGTATTTTCCAAGATATGATTTTCATATCCTTTGTTGATAAATTTCTGTTTCATAATTTGAGCTTGATAATTAATTTTCCAGTTTCGTACAATTCCGTCTGATTCTTTGAAATTGGCTTTTAGGGCCAAACTGGATGATGATTGCTCGTAGGAATTTGAATCTGTAGGTTTTGTATATATGCTTGTCAATAGGTTTCCCCTTTCTACATAAATCCACAAATCCAAAAACTTATTTCCAATGTTGCTACAATGAAAGGTCAATAAAAATAGTTTGATATTATGGGGATTTTGATTCAACTGGTGACAGAAATAATCCAAAGAGGCTATGTCACTGTCCCACGCTAAGAATATATCGTCAATATAATGATTTCACATATCCAGCTTTGCCCAGCCCTAATTCATTCGAAAAGGTAAGGCTTTCCCAAAAAACAAAAAGAATCACATAATTTGGGGCAAACATGGATCCCATTGTTGTCCCCTTTTTTTGGATATATAATTTTTGATCAAACCAGGAAAAAAATATTAATTAGAATAAATTGTATTGCTTCTATAAGGAATTGTAGCAACTTAGTTTCCACAGTGGTTACTTTTAGAAAATACTTAACTGCTTCTATTCCTTGTTTGTGATTTATAATTGTATATAATGAACCAATGTCCGCAGTCACAAAGATATAATTGTCATTCTATTATAATTTTTTACATTTTTGTAAAATATCCAGTGTGTCTTTTGAATAAGACTTAATTTGGGACATTATGGGCTGTAAATATTAATCTCACATGAGACAAGTTTGATGTAATGGAATTAATACCCGTAACTATAGGACTCTCAGGAGGTGATATTAAGCTCTTATGAATTTTAGGTAGTAAATAGATAATAGGTATAGCCAGATTTGGAATTTTAATGTAATTTCTTTAATGGAAATTACATTTCTCATTCATCCAATTTGGGGGACAATGCTACCATTTCGTTGGAGGAGGGTACATGGAGTTGGTATTTAAACAGTTAACTAAGTAAACCTGCTGCTGACTCCAACCCTCTAGCCCCATTGTAGTTTTAGTGCCCAAAGAGTTGGGCTGTTTCTTTACAGGGTCTGCGATGGAAACTCTTCCAGCGCCGCAGACACTAGAAATTATTATTTTTTTCCCCCCATTAGTACCACATACAGTTTTTCCATTAATACTACAGTGACAGAGCTAGCGACGGCTGTCACTGGGTTCCCACTACAGGTCCGACGCTGCCATCAGGCAGAGAGCGCCAGACTCTGTTAGGAGGGTGGCCATGTCTGTAGGAGATACCAAGTCCCCCGCTGAGGAGGAGTGGGGTCTTGGATCCCATTAATGTGACCAGAGCAGGTGTGCTTTTACAAGAGAGTGATTGATAACAGGAGTCAGAATCCTAGCCGAGGGCCCACTTTACAAGGGAAGTGCCACACTTAGGTGGGAGAATGATCTGGTGCAGAGAGTGGAAGATGCCCCCTCCTCCTCTCACAGAGTGGTATGTCCCAGAGTAGTAAAACAAGCAGACATTGTGCAGGACGAACAGCTTCTTTGCAAAGCACAGAGAGGTGCAGTAGGAGAGTCGCTACTGCGGACCCTCTTCCTCCCAATTCCGTTTTTCCTGAGGATATTAGACTGGATAGAGCTAAGTGGGGACATATTGTAAACACTTCAGAATATATATCTGTGTATATATACAAAGGTGAATCAAAAATTATCAGCACTTTGGCTGCAAAATTTATTTTAATCAGCTTTCAGAAAAGACAAATACATTATTTTTCAACATAATCTCCCTTCTTTTCAATACACTTTGTCCATCTGTCAACAAGCTTTCACGTTCCCTCATTAAAAATGTTTTAGGGTGAGCTGTGAGCCACGAATGCACCGCTGTCTTCACCTCTTCATCAGACGTGAATTTTCGTCCTCTCAGGGCTTCTTTCAGGGGACCAAACAGCTGACAGTCCGATGGAGCAAGATCAGAACTATAGGGAGAATGCTTTAACACCTCAAAACAAAGTTTTGGGAGAGTGTCGACAGTATGAGCAGCGGTGTGCGGACGTGCATTGTCATACAATAACACAAAACCCCTGGATAGCAGTCCTCGGTGCTTTTGTTTGAATTTTAGGCTTTAGGATGACCAGAACATCATTACACCCCTCGGTTAAATGTTAAAGTTTAATCAAGCAGCATCATGAAACAATTTATTCCCAACACTGGAGTTCCTAACACGTTATTAATGAGAAAAATGCATCTTGGATAACCATTGACATTTAACCAGAATCGCAGGTTTAACGCAAGGATCCGATTTCATTCAAGGACAATCACTCACAACTTCTTCATGAAATAACTTGAAGTTTGTAGTGTGAAATGAATTTATTAATTAAAAAAAAATTGTTCTTTTTAGATGTAAAGTAAGCACCAAAACAGAGCTCACATTACTTAATAAATATATAGTTAACAGTGTAAATTAAAAACTAACACAAGCCTATGAAATGTTGTGGTACAGTGACATTTTTATAAGAACAAATATAGCATTTATAGATTTGCTTAAATGCTGGGTCTACCACGCATTGCAGATTAAGGATTATGCCACATGAGGTTTTTTTTTTTTATCACCAGCACCACCCAAAATAAACTCCCCTTCCCGACTTTAAAGGGAAAATATCCCACAGAAGAATAGGTCAGTAACCTGTGCTGTTACAGGGAGAATTAAAGAATAATGAGGAGGATATTGGGAAGTAGCTGATGAAGAATGGACTGCTGCTATGACTGACAGGGTTATGCAACTCCTAACACACAGAGAAACCAATTACTCTTATTACAAGCAAACACATCTGACAAAATGTTGATGGTAGGAGAGTCATTGTAAAACAAAAAGGGAAAGTTAAAATAACAAACTAATGTGTCATTTTTATAGACATCTTAATTACAAGATGACACATTTGGAGATTTTATATATATATATATATATATATATATATATATATATATATATATTTATTTAGTCTGCCTATACAACTAGCTGAACATACTGATCTCCTGAACTACTCACAACAACCAAATAAATTGTAAGGTGCAAGTTGAAATAATTAGAATAATATAATTGCTGATTAGCTTTCAGTACGTCCCTGCAATGTCTCCTGTTTTATGACTCCTCTCTGGGATTAAATCATGCCTGAAAAGCATCTCACACATGAATAAGTCTTACAGGGAAAACAATCTTTCCAACTGAATTCAGTAGAACTATTGCAATGTTCCTACAACACGGCTCTACCTGATCCTCCATTACTTTCAGCAACCACACAGGAATAAGTACATTTGTATCAGCCTCCACTGTGTATCATGTGACTACAGCGCAGTCACATGACCTGGTATTGTCAGCTGACCCTTTAGAAGGAGGGCATCTATAGCACTTACCGCTAAGTAGTGGCGGAACAGAACGTCGCTGCTCAGTGACGTCGCACACAGGTCAGCTGACAGGAGTCGGCTTGGTACTGTAGCTGTGAATGACGTCACGAAGTAGGCGACAGCGTACGGAAACACGTGTGTGTTGGTGCTGTGGTGTTCTCACCGGGTAGAAGATGGGGAAGAGGAGGAAGCAGCGGGTGGCGGAGGAAGTGAGCGCCCTGACCAAGAAACAAAAGAAACACTTAAAGGATTTTGGGGAGCAGCACCCCTTTTATGACCAGTGAGTGTGGTCTGAAACCACTTAAAGGTCCCTTTAAATCACACTGATGGCAGATTAATTGGGCATGATAAAAGACAGACAGACAGAGCACAGCAAGCAGGACACTATAAATATGTACTGGGGCTCATTGCAGCCAGAGGAAGTGTAGCGAAAAAAATATTTTTAAAAATTATTATTGCAGTACCGTGTTAGGCAGAAAAATCTATGTGATGTTAAATACTTTCGTCCAAAAAAGACAAAAGTATTATAGGAGTGATACCTTTATTGGCTAACCAGAAAAAAATATTATTGTATTTGCTAGCTTCCAGAAAACAGAGGCCCCTTCATGAGGCAACTTTTTTTGAAAAAAAGTTTTGGTTAGCCAATAAAGGTATCGCTCCTATAATACTTTTGTCTTTTTTGACTCGAAAGTATTTAACAGCCATTGGAAGCGGATCTAGATTTAGTCCCCGCCCCCTTTTTGACAGCTAATGCTGCATGCGGCTGCACACTATGTGCGGGTCCGTTCGGCAGAGACAGGCAGGGAGAGTGTGATGCCCGGCGGCTCTGATTGGTTTTAAAATACAATCAGAGCAGCTGGGCAACACACTCCCTGACTGTCTCTTCCGAACGGACCTGCATATGGGCTTGCTGCCGGCAGCTGCACACTCTGCTATGGGGGGGTGATCGCCCCCCCTCCCTAGATCCGCCACTGAGTGGAACACACAAGTAGTAAATGTATTCTAATGTTTTTTTTTCGGTCCTGTCTGTACCCCTATAATATCGCACATATCTCTTGCCACGTCCACAAATTATTTTATTGCAAGAAGTTTGACTGGAGAGTTTTGGGAATTCATAATGAAATTCTGTGGAAGGGAATGGAAATAATAGAGCTTTAGTAATTAGTGAGTTTTGCAAGTAGGTTTACTATCACCGCCATAGAAACAAGTTAAAGAGATATAGCAAGAATAAACAAATAAAATACACTGGAAGCATAAATAATAGGGGTAAAGTCCCTTTAACATATGAATAAATTATTTGCGGTTTGGTATATTTTTATGTAAATCAGTGTCTTATTTTTTGCTTGATTTCCTAATTGCAGAATCTCTAAAAGAGAAGAAAAAACTCAGCTTGTTGAACTGGTAAGTGACTGGAACTTCCATCTTTACTCTCTTTAATCCATATTACCCAGCTGGTTGTAAGATGTTAAGCTGAAATTTGTTATATACATTTTTCAGTTTCCACCTTGTGGAAATGAAACGCACTAGATCTGTTTTAGCAGTTCTACCTTTGTCCATATTCTAGGACTCTTCCTCCCTCATTTACTACAATACTGTTATGTAGATCATACCTGGGCAACTACTGACCCAACAGTGCGTTCTGCAGGGCTATTGCCCCTTAGTATGCAGCAAAGTAGATGCGTTTAAATGTTTTTCAACAATAAGACAGCAGGTTAATTAGGTTATGATTTGGAAAAAATAGCAATCTTTTGCTATAAATTTAAAAAATGTGGGTAGTTTTCCTTTAATATCTGTGTCCCATCTCCCCCAGTGCTTTACACTAATTTCTAAAAATGACATAAAGTAGCTCAATATGTTTACTATGATGTGTTCAGTGATATCAGGTTAATTAGTTGAGCTATCGTGTTCTGCGCAGTGCATAAATCTCTACTCTTTTCTGCTACCTTGCTAAATGTGCGTTGGTACACAATGGGTGACGAGTGATTTGCAGGTTGCTAAACATCCATAATTGAGATGTTCATATTTCATTGAAAACATGCCTGATTCTTCAATTATAATATTCTTAGGTTGGAGATAATAGAGTATAGTTCAAGAGTCAAGTAAAAAAGATAAATTAGAATCTGGAGATTGGGACCTTGGATCCGGGATTGCCCACAAAAAATTATTCCTCTAGCATAGGCAAACCAAGATATGGGTGTGGGGGGGGGGGGGTTCTAGTGCCTGGAAACCCCCCCATCCAAGTCTGGGGCACTGTATAATTGAGGTGGCTGGACACTGCCCCCGCTTCACACGGCTCTGCTTGAAAAGTGCACCTAAGAGTAGTCCACGCAGCATTGCCCATGTATATTATAGGGATAGGAAGAGTTGGAGAGCAGACAAGCACTGTCTAAAATTATAGCCATGCATGCTGGCCACGCCCACTGGCGGCTTGGTGTGGAAACCCCCCCTCTACAAATCCTGCCTTTGCCCCAGTCTAGATAAAAGCAGTGGACAGTATGATACACCAGCTCTGTCTTCTGCTATTACTCTGAAACATGGGAATCCGTTTACCAAATGCTTTGTTGGTTTAGCAGAAGATATGAACAAACAGGAGAAATATAAATGTTCAGATCTCATGTCTTCAGAGTAATCCCTTCCTGTAGCTTACACCAGGAAATAGCCAGATATGCAGCTTTGGAGCTGTTACATATGGGAACTTGCTGGAAATAAGAGATCTTACAATTGTTCAGTATTAAGTCAATTTAAACTTTAGTTAGAATTTCACTACTATGAACCACACTTGTTGCAGTGAGATCACTGGGAACCACAACATTACCCAGGAATCACAGCATGTAAAGCATGGGTAGAGATTGGAGGCTGGGGTGTTGAGTCTCCTAGTGCAATATTAAGAGGTGGTGGTTGTTCTAAAACGGACAACAGTTTTAAGGATAATTTCAGCTATTAAGTTATTTTTGTGGTATTTGTCCAGCCTGATACTTCAGATGATGAATCACATTCCGATAGCGAGGTGGAAAGTGAGCCAGAAAACGTCAATATGTACCACCAGCTGCTGGCAACATTAAAGCATGTTTCTGACGATGAAGAGGAGGAGGAGGAGGAGGACGACGACGATGATGAGGATGTTGAAGATGAGGCAGAAGGTGGGGATGACGTTGAACAATTGGCTGATAATATAGAAGATGAGGACAGTGAAGGAGCAGATGAAGGAGCAAGCGAAGAGTTGTCAGGAGATGAGGAAGGAAGTAAGATGTAATTTTATGTTTCTTTGCTGTACCTCTACCTTGGATGTGTTATAAGGGAAGACCACTATTACTGTTCTGTTAATTAAATTGGGTCCCAAATTACTTGAATCGCATATCTCTGGATTAGGTTTCCCGGAGGGCGGCCACTTCCTATTTACTGAAGGTGGAGCTGTCATCTGTCATCTGGTAGAAATTTACCAGTTTCAGAAACCAAAAGGGAATCGATTATTTATGAACCCTCCACATTATACTTACTCTCGCTTATCTTAAAGTAAAAGAAACCCCCCAAAAATATTTATTTTAGCACTCCATGTAAAATAAATCTATTCACATATGTAAAAGTGATCATAAACATTTACTAGTATATCTGTTCTACAGCTGAATCTGTTAATGGTTATCATTGGATAGACTAAATCTAATGTGCATTAAAGCCTCTAATGCCAAAATAAAATGGGTTGTTGCTGGCAGATAACAGACTTGTTCTTAATACATTTGTTTTCTGTTACTGTAAACCTCTGATTGTATCTTAATAACTTGGGATTGCAAAATCGCCCATCCAACTATGTTGCAAGTTACTGCTGCATCTTAGTAGCCTTATATGGAATCCTCTGGTTGCCCCGGGGAATTTCCTCCCACGTAGTCCTTCAGTCTCAATTACTAGATTTTAGAGTCCCAACAAGTGGGAGAAACGTGTAATTTATATAAACCATTGAAATATTTGCTCTCGGTAGTCTAACTCCGCTGATGTAAACTAATATCCGGTTTCTATGCGTTTTAGCATATTCTGCTATTTGCACTGTGATAATTAATATTTCAATTCGTAATGCCATGTGTGTTAATCAGAGATTGCTTTTTCTTGCTCCCAGAGCATGTTGGTGATGGAGAGGAAGCGGAGGGCGTTGAAGGGAAACCAGAGACCGTAGAACCAGCCCAAGAAGGGGAAGAATTTACAGATATTAAACATGAATCTAAATTTAGTTTAGAGACAAACTTCATGGAAGATGATGTGGAAGACCACAAGGACAGCCCCATGTTACCCTCTCCTGCTGCTTCCGAAGGTATTCTTATATTGTGATAAATAGGTTGTTCCTGTAGAAATGATGATAAAATAATATATATCTCTATTTTCTCTCTTTGGACTACACTGTAGAATCTGTCAGATCTCCATAAGTCACTGATCATGGTGTTGTTTAAGGGTGATAATTATTTAAGTTAAGGAGAATTGTGCCTAATATAACTTTATGGACATTTTCTGTATTTTTCACCTTACATGCCAGGAACTGTTCTCTTTATAAATGTTTTTTTTAACATTTATAATTAAATATATCTATTATCTGTGGAAGAAACCGTAATCCTCTTGCTCTTCTTTCTATCTAGATCCATTTAAAAAGCATATCGACCAAGAACTGGATGAAGATGACATTAACCAGATTACAACCAGCTCTAAAAAAACTGTGTCTTTGAAGGTAAAGCATAATTGTTACATAGTTATGTGGCTGTATCTTTCATTTCCACCTAGTTCTTATTCTACTGATCCAAACAAAGGGGGGAGATTCAACCAAAGATCTTTCCAACATTTACATTCTGAAATCCAAAATGCCAAATGTGTTCCAACCAGGAATAACATGCCGATATTAGCAATCATTTCAATATCGAAGGGGATTGTACGCTCCTTTGAGCAGGGTCATCTCTCCTCCTGTCTTCACCACTTTTAACTCTGCTCTCCAGCTACCTAGCCCTCCTCCTCGGGGACCCTCTTCCCCACATCCCCTCTCGCTCCCTCCTCTCCCTCTGGGGGTCTCCCTGTCATCCACGCCCTCCCTCTTAGGCTCTGTCGTATGCGGACCTTCCCCTCTCCCCTGCCCTCTCTAGCTGTGCTTTGAGCTCACCGAGTTACTGTGCTTATTGTCTACTGTACTGTGCTGTCTCACCTCGCATTGTAATTTCGTTTGTCCCTGTACGGCGCTACGCACACCTAGTGGCGCCCTATAAATAAAAAATAATAATAATAATAAAGTATCGTTCTTATTTGTAGCTAATAAGATACTCAGATTTTTTTTATTTTTTTTAAGCAACCTGATGAATCTGCCAAAACCAACACATCTTAATGTAAATACAATCTGGGACGTGATGGATGACAACTAATGATATTTTCTATCACTTTCTAAACCCTGGAAAAATTTGTGTTTTGGTTCTGTAACTCATGACACCAGTTTTCAGAAATATCCCTAAAGTAGCTTTAGCATTAACAGACCACGTTCGTGAACTCTTGACGTTTGTCTCCACCTACACTAGAACATGCGGTGTATGTGGTTAAGGCATAGTTCGAAGTGTGGCTGTTTCATTCATGATTTATCTTCTCTTGACCATGTGAAATCTTTAGATTTCGATAGTCCTTGCTAAGTTTTGGATTGATATGTAAGTTCATTAATAATACATTGGAGAATTGAAGATTCAGACGGCTCTGCGACCTATAGACTTGTGGTAGTTGCAATATGAAAGGTTTTTCTTTTCTTTAATTCTCCGCAGTGGTCAGCATTGGGTCAGTTAGCATTTTCATCTACCTCTGAAAAGGCTCATTCGTTAAAATTGGATAAAGAAAGTGACCTAAAAAAGCTCCATCTCCACAGGCCACTGGATTCCACGTGGCCCTCCGTGAACAGTCCTTTCCTAAGAAGCCAGAGTGATCGGAGCTTCACCTCCTTACAGAAGGAACTGTTAACCATTATGAATTCCTACAAAGACTTGTTCTACCCAGCCAGGATGGCTTCAGGGGAAGAGATCAGACATGTCTACTGTCTCCATGCTCTCAATCATGTACTGAAAGCAAACTCGCAGGTTCTCACCAACAACGCCAAGAAGAGAGATCAGAAGACCATGCTCGATGAAGAGGACCTCCGAGACCAGGGCCTGACCAGACCCAAGGTATGAAGAACCTACATTATGCACAGTGAACCGATATATCTAGGTAAAAATCTTTAATTTTCACTGCACTCAGCACTACTTATAATAGAACTTCAGTGACTTGTAATATTCTTATTCCAAACAGAGAGACATGATATAAAGGGGATTGCACTTGACATTTAATAACTGCAGTTTCCCATGAGACTCTATACACTGGTTGTGTTGTGTTACTGGTTGTAAAACCTGCAGAACACAATTTGAAGAGCGTGGGTCAAAGCAACCACAGATTCCACTTTTTCATTGATGTTTAATGTGTAATGATTACTACTCATTAGTAAGTGAGATTGCTACTTTTGAAGTTTATAGAAATCCTAAGTAGGTGCCAACATAGAAATATTATGAATTTCATATAGAGTTGTGTTTGACATTGTCCACAGTTTTTACCACACTTTCATAGGGGACTTATATCTCCAAAGGTGGTATTATATGTTGACATAAATTATTCTTGCTGCTGGCTCTGGTCATGATCAGTTACTACTGTTAAGTACAATGTGTTATAAGGATTGTGTCACACTTGCATTATGGCATTTTTTTGGTGTAGAGTTTCTCTAGATATCATTCCTCTTCAGTTTTAGGGGCAGATTCAATAGTCTGAGATGTTTCTAAGAACAAAGCGGAAGCGTATTTTTACTGTAATATTTTTATGGTAATATCAGTAAAAATACAATGCTCATTTATGCTCGCACCTCTATGGCTGTTCCGGAACCACCTCGTCTGGATATTTTAAGAATTGAATTACCCCCTAAGAAGCACCTTTTTTTTAAATTTATTTTTTTATCCCCCAATCCATGTGTAACTTCCATCAACTTAGGAAGCCTGCCATCCCCACGTGTGTCCTGTAACTTAGTTTAAAAGTGTTCTATGAAGTAAAATAACCTAGATATAAAGGTAATCGCATATCTTTAGGTAATTATGTTCTCTCTATCCTATGTATTTACCACACCTCTAGACTTGCACCACGTCTATTCCAGACACCTGCTCCTTGCTGCCAGAACAGACTAAATTATCTCTCTTTGCATATACAAGTGAAGTTCTCTGTATTGTCCACAGGTCCTCATTGTTGTTCCGTTCCGTGAGTCGGCCTTGCGAGTAGTGCAAATCCTGATCAGCCTCATGGAGGTCCCTGACCGAAAAGTGGATGTGAGCAACAAGAAGAGGTTCAGAGACGAGTTTGGCTCTGAGCCCGAGGATAAACCCCCCAACCTGAAGAGGCCCGAGGATTACGAAGCCGTGTTTTCTGGGAATATCGATGACCATTTCAGGATAGGTGAGTGTAAAGTAACGGGCATGGTGTATGGTGTTACAACCCCTTAATCTAATCCATACCTGAACTGCACTTTTTAGCCATGTTGTTATCAGGAAGTATCAGTCATGTAACTATAACATCTCCTTGGAAAAGTACTTCAGGGGTTAAATTCCACCTCCACAGGGAACACTCAGGAGTTGAGTGAATTGAGTTGAGTGAATTAAGCTGCCATTGTTATTTCTGTTTGCTCCCTATTGTCCACTAGTGAGCTCTACAGGCAACCAGGAGTCTGATCCAGCAGGGGTCACCTGAGGGAAGACACCTGGGGAGGTAGGGGAGGGGGCTGGATAGTGTAAGCAGCCCACCAATCGAGACCTTTTGTAACTCTCCTGGACAGGCAGAGCCCAAGGTGGGATTAGGAGGTGATAAAAGAGGCTACATTGGGACTACCTTGCAACTGGTTAAACATTTTCATCTGTCCCTACACCAGTAGAGCTTACATTCCACACAGATAGGGCCCTGGCCAGAATAGAACTCATGGCACCAGCAGTAGCAATACTAACCACTATGTCACCATGCCTCCTTATATTTTTCAATGATACTTCCTACCAACCCATCTTACTTTTCAAGCCACAACTACTCCTCCTAGATTTAAAGGCTTCTGCGCTTTAAATATCTGACGGCTGCGCTGTGGAAACATTTGTCAAGGAATAAATGGGTTCTTGTGTGTCATAATCATTTCTTGCTGCCTCTGGTTTACAGGATTGTCCATTCTACAGAAGAGCATGAGGCTTTACTCTCCTTTCTACTCTTCGGACATTATCATCGCTTCTCCTCTTGGGCTTCGTACCATCATTGGAAGTGAAGGCGAGAAACAAAGGGACTTTGATTTCCTTTCTTCTATAGATGTCCTGATCATTGATCAGGCTGATATATATCTGATGCAAAACTGGGAACATGTACTGGTAAGCATTCCCTATAGCGGTAACACCAACATTCTGTCTGGAGTCTTTATCTAAAACTCCACCGCAAGTCCTTGACTGATAAAGAGGTCGTATTTCTAAGGAATAACATTTTGGGTTTGGCTGTAAAATCAATCTAAAGCTTATTGTACTTATCTTGTTTCAGCATCTGATGTCTCACCTCAACCTCCAGCCCACGGACTCTCATGGTGTGGATTTCTCCCGCGTTCGTATGTGGAACCTCAGCAATTGGTCCAAGTACTATCGGCAAACACTGCTGTTCAGTGCCTTGCAAGAGCCCCAAATAAACTCCTTATTTAATAAGCATTGCTTCAATTACAGTGGACAAGTAAGTTCAGTGACTCCTGTTTAAATTCTATACATAACAAGCACAAACACAACAATTTAACCTCAGTTGTGAGGTTAAATTGTTCTTTTGCTGTTCAACTCTGTGTCCAAACAAATCTGTGGAAGCAGAAAGCATAAACATTGTTCCTAAATAACAATGCACTTTATATTGAATCCCATTTAGGTGGCGGTGAGAAACATGCCACTAACAGGCTCTATTTCTCAAGTTCTGGTGCAGCTTCCGCATGTGTTCCAGCGCCTAGAGGCGGACAGCTTGCTTTCTGTGATAGATGCAAGGTGAGTGCCAGCTGGCCAGTGAAATTTTAAAGTTTTGACATAATTCTTTCAGCTCTTACATAGAAGATAATGTAACCCTCGGTGTAGAGTCTTAAGTACATTGAGCGTCCCATGAACGTATTATTCATTGAAGCTGCAGACTGTGTTTTTAGCATAGGATGTGTAACTCTGCGTCGACTGTCAGCATCTTTCTAATGTGTAGTTTATTGCATTTCCACATAGTCTAACCTCGCTTACCTGAAAGCCTTGCTGACCGCCATGGGCGTTGGGTGGTTTTGTTCATCATGACATCTTAGCAATGAAACAACAAAGGTTTATAACCATACAACAGCTCTCCTTGTTCACTATATTACTTTCCCCAAAATATACTTCAAATTAGCAGTTCTTTAAATAAGAAAACCACCACTTAGGGCCTGATTCATTAAGGAAAGTTAAGTAAAAAATTGAGTAAGTAATCTGGACAAAACCATGTTACAATGCAAGGGGTGCAAACTAGTTTTTCTGTTTTGCACATAAGTTAAATACTGACTGTTTTTCATGTAGCACACAAATATCAACTTTTAAATTTCAGTGTACAAATAAGCTATCAAGTATTTGTGTGCTACATGAAAAAAACAGACAGTATTTAACGTATGTGCAAAATAGAAAACTAGTTTGCACCCCTTGCATTGTAACATGGTTTTGTCCAGGAGATTACTTCATTTTTTACTTAACATTTCCTTAATGAATCAGGCTCCTAGTCATTATTACACCTAGTTGCAAAACCCAAGGTTATTAAAGTGTATATCAATAACATAAACCTCCTAATTAATGACTGTGGTTATTAGTTGATTCTACCTAATTCAATATATGATTATGCATTCTCCTAATGCAATAAATAGCTTTAATGAATTCCTCTGAATTATATCCATTTTACTCAAACATGTTGTAAACTTCATTCTTATGTTTTGCGAGCTCTGTTGTCACATGTCTGTTAGTTTGGCTCATTTCTGTTTGTTCCCTAAATGAAAGCAGTATCCACACATAGCATTGGGCGTCACATGAGTGTAGCTCATCCTGCTATAACCTGGGCAGTAGGAGGTAAAGAGAACTTACTGCTCACCCTGAGGCTAAACCCACTGCACAGTTTCTGTTTGTTTTAGCTAAGTGTCCTCCGTAACATTTGACTTTTATGTTTTCCGCTGTGGCATTATCCTTCAAATAACTTTAGGTTATTTTCTTGTACGTGGCCTACTGCAGCTTGTAAGGACTACATTGCTTTGTCTTTCTATATCATAATCTGTAGATAAAAGCACATGCTTACAGCCTTATGCTCCAGTGCATTCTCTTAGGATGTCCCTATACCAGTGTAGACTCCTCCCCCTTAGAGCCAATCGGTCGAGTATAGACAACCCTTCTATAAGTAGTAGACTTGGTTTCATTTTCCTCCACAGTCAGGATACGACACCACACTCTACAAGAGTTGAAACTTAACACCAGAATAATCTCTGCTCTAGTACTGTTGCAGTGAAGACATCCCCCAAAAATACTTTTCCAGAACTTTAAAATAAGCAGCACAAATACAGTAGATGTAATTATTCTATACCTGGATCTTTCCAGTCCCGGCAGTTCTCAATACTGTAGCAATGCAGGAATTTGTAAAGAGCCTCTTTCCACTAGTTCATGGCCAGGTAAAATGCACAGAGGGATTTTTTCATGCATTGTGAGATTTATAATACAATTGTTGTGTTGACTTTATAAACTGCAGTACATAATTAATTTAACACCATTTAGTAACCATGTTAACGTTTGTAGTAGCATGAAGTGTTAAGAATACAAAGTATGCATGAGACTGATACAATGTTTGCTTTTAATATGCAAATATTCTTGTGTGCTGTCTGACTTCTCATAGAAGGTTTATGGAAATGTTCTACTTCCCTAGATTCCAATTTTTCACTGACAAGATCTTGCCACAATATCGAGACGCCATCATGTCGCACACGCTGATCTATATCCCTTCCTACTTTGATTACGTGCGGCTCCGAAACTACTTCAACAAAGAGGAGTTGAACTTCACACACATCTGCGAATACACGGACAGGCCGGGAATCTCTAGAGCACGTCAGTTCTTTCTGAAAGGAGAGAGACAATTCCTCCTCGTCACAGAGAGATTTCACTTCTACAAGAGGTGAGGGACTTAAACCCGATTTTGTCCCAGGGGAATCTCTTATTAGAGTTAATTATTATTATTATTAGAGTTAATGCAGCAGACAAATTGTTTGTAATGGAGAAAGAATAACTTGTTTTGTAATAAAAACTGACACACGCTACTATTACACATAGTATAGTTATACATAGGTGTATGAAACCTATTCTGCATGTTTAGAAATAACTATATTAATATTGTTTTGTTTTGTAATTTCCTCGGCATATACAAGTCTGTATGCATTTCATGTAATATAGCGTTTCCCGTCTACATTTGTGTGTAGTAACAGCGGAAGGCTATGAAGTAGGTTGAATATATACATTGGGTATTAAATAGTAGCTATAGTTTAATTGTAGCCAAAACAAATTGGCTGAAGTTTACTTTAGTTTTATATTGTTATAATTAAACATTGGGGTGTCACAAAAAAGTGAATCTTGAGCAATCTGTATGGGCAGCAAAAAGTTGAGAACCTCAGATGCATCACAAAACAATGATTAGAATACTCTACTGCTTTGATATTAATTTGCATATAGTAGCAGTAAGACTGAGATAGACACCAAGATGAATATTGTATTTTTCTGTTGTCAGATACACCCTGCGAGGTATCCGGAACCTTATCTTTTATGAGCTGCCCACTTACCCTTCGTTCTACAGTGAGGTGTGTAACATGATGAAAGCGTGGAACCGGGGGGAGGAAGCCACGTGGACCTGCACCGCTCTGTACTCCAAGTATGACGCTCAGAGACTGGCTTCCGTGGTGGGCGCAGAGAGGGCAGCTCAGATGTTGCAGTCTAAGAAGAGCGTGCACCTGTTTGTTACCGGGGAAAATAACTAACCCGAAAAATAGACTGAGAATCCTCTAACTAGGACTTAACTTTATTTTGTACAGAATTACTTTTTTGTGTGACCGACTAATTACATGCTATAACTCCTTCCTCAGCTGCCCTTGTTTTTATGTAACTGTACGTGAGAGTCTGTGTATAGATGTGTATATAATCCAAACACCAGTGCAGATGCCTTTTTATAATAAGAAAAGTTCCTTAAGGGTGTCTGCTGGTGCCCAGTGCAGGAACTCCAGTAATGATCAATAACACCAGGGGGAATATTTACTAAACTGCAGGTTTGAAAAAGTGGAGATGTTGCCTATAGCAACCGGTCAATCTGGTTGCTATTGGCAACATCTCCACTTTTTCAAACCCGCAGTTTAGGAAAATATACTCCCAGATATCTAGGTTTGCAGCTTCTCCTTTTTTCGATCTCCATGGGTCCGTTGAATCTGTGTAAAAGGAGAGATGGGGGCTTTATAGCACAATAAACCTCTTTTATTCAGACTTCATTTGAATAAATAAAAATGTACCATATACTGTGAATGGCAGTGTGTCTCTCTCCACATTGGAGTATTGGATGTGACCTGACCGTTGTTGTCACCATGTAGAGATCCACAGACCTGCATCAACATTTATTTATAAAGCGCCAGCAAATTCCGTTGCGCTTTACAATTGGGAACAAACAATGTAGAGTGTTTAATTGTATCATCTAGACAACAAAGTATGATTTCTTTAAAATAATGGTGAGTCTAAATGGAGTGTTTTGGGAAAAATAGGGTCCAACTCTAGTATGGGACATTAGCCCTCTTCTATGCTTTCTTTTCCTTATACAAAAGCTTTGTGCCTTTCAAGATCCATTGTCCTTGTTGAGCTGATCTTGTAGCGACATTGGTTACCCATGTTACTGAAACCTCAGTATCAAAATAGCTGATTGGTGTTCAAATAAATCCATCCTTGTACAACGTCTACAAATACTAATGAGTTGCAAGAAAGCGATATTGTTCTAACTTCCTAAATGACAACTGAAGTTATCCAAATGGTGCTTGGAATTAAGATGAGCATAATATCAATTTGTTTGGATGTTACAAAGTTTGTGGTGTCTAATATTGGGTCCAAAAAGAAGATTTATACTCACCATAAAATCGATTTCTCTTACTCCATTGGGGCACACTGCGAGACATTGGAGTATAGTAGGTGGGACTAGGAGTTTAGGCACTTAGACTTGTTTGATTCACTCGCTTCTCCTCTATGCTCCTCCTCTACTATAGATACCTCAGTTTTGTATAATCAAGTGTATGAGGAAGGGTAGCCCCATAGGGCAACAAAAAAAGTAATAAGTATAAACATTTACACAACAGAACTAAATACAGAGCAAGGGAGGGTGTGCAGTGTCCACCAATGGAGTAAGAGAAATCGATTTTATGGTGAGTAAAAAATCTTCTTTTCTCTTTCCTACCATTGGGGAACACTGCGAGACATTGGGGACATACCAAAGCTGCCCCAAAGGGAGGGAATGCTCTGGAACGGCTGCATGCAATGCTCTGTGCCCAAAGGTAGCATCAGAGGATGCAAAGCCCTGCAACCTGTAGAATTTGACAAATGTGTGGTCAGACGACCATGTTGCCGCTCTGCATAGCTGCTCTGCTGGAGTACCATGACGTGCCGCTAAAGAAGCGGCAATAGCCCTGGTAGAGTGAGCTTTTAGCGATACTGGAACAGGTAGTGACGCCCGAACATAAGCTAGTCTGATAGTTGAAGTGATCCAGCGGGAGCGAGAGACTGCTTGGAAGCCGACCAACCTGGCTTTTGAGCATCGTAAAGAACGAAAAGGTTCTTAGTCTTACGTACAGAAGCTGTGCGGTCGACATAACATCGAAGAGCACGGAACACATCCAGCAACTGTAATTCGTCATCTGAGGAGAAAGAAAAGGGAGAACAAGGACGGAAAGCCGGAACCACAATATCTTGATTTAAGTGGAACCTGGACACTACCTTCGGAACAAACTAAGGTTTGGTGTGAAGTACTGCTCTATTCTCATGGAAGATTAAGAATGGAGGCATGCAGTAGAGCCCTGGCAACTCCGAGACCCTATGGGCTGACGAGATAGCCAAAAGGAATACCGACTTCCAAGTGAGAGGCGGTAAATCAATCGAATTCAGAGGTTCAAATGGAGGCCGGGTAAGTGCATTGAGCACCAAATAGAGGTCCCAGGGCTCTACCGGATGAACGAAGGGGGGCTGCACATGAAGCGCACCCCCTGGAAGAAGGTTTGAACATCCCTGAAGGCTGCTAGCCTGCGCTTAAAATAAATGGAGAGCGCCGAGACCTGAATCTTAAGGGGCCCCGGGCGGAGCCCCTTATCCAGGCCGGCCTGCAGTCGAGGTAAGCTAAACCTGGACGTGTGGAGATTTTGGGTCTCGTACCAAAGAATGTATGCCTTGCCTTTCAGGCCCAATGATAGATGGTTGAGGAAGACACTTGCCTGGCTCTGATCAGGGTACCAATCACCTGGCCCTAAAAATTAGGGTCTCAACAGTCAAGCCGTCAAAGCTAGACAATCTAAAGAGTGGCAAAGAAGAGGTCCTCAAACGAGAAGATTGGGTAGCATTGGCAGACGTAAGGGAGGTGCTGCCGCCAGTTTCAGAATGTCTGAAAACCATGCCCTGCATTGCCAATGAGGGGTTACCAGGATTCCTTTTTTTTTTTTTTTTTTTTAGATTATATATATCTATCTTTAGCACCCGTGCAAGCATGGGTATTGGGGGACAGGGGGAGGGGGGGACAGGTGCACTAGGCGGAAGTGCCATGGTACTGTCATGGCATCTGTGAATGCTGCCTGAGGGTCTTGAGACTTTGAGTAGTATTGGGGAACTTGATAGTTTGGCTTGGATGCCATGAGATCGATATCTGGCCTGTCCCAGCGCTCCACTAGGAGAGTAAAGACCTGCTTATTGAGGAAACCGTTCACCTCTGCCTGCTGAGTCAGCCTCCCAATTCTCCACGCTGGGAATATAAATGGCTGATATCTTGGGAACATGACGCTCCGCCCATACCATGTTCCTGGCCGTCTCCTGCATGGCCCCTACACTGTGAGTTCCCCCTTGGTGATTTAGATATGCCAAGACTGTGGCATTGTCTGACTGAATTTGAAGAGGCTTCCCTGACAGGAACCTTTGTGCTCGCGTCACCATCCTGTACACCGCTCTGAGTTCCAGGACGTTGATTGGGAGTGTGGCTTCCTTGGGAGACCAGAGACCCTGTTACCCCTCCACTACCTAACAGACTTGCATCTGTCGTAACCAAAGTCCATGACCATGCTCTAAGAGACTGATCTTTTTCCAGATTTTGTCTGGATAACCACCATTCCAGAGTGGAACTGTGCAAAAGGCACTGCCTTGAACACTGATACCATCGTTCCCAGGCGTTTCATGCAGCTTAGGAGAGAGACCTCTCTCCGCACCAGGAGTGCTTTGGTTTTGCGCAGCAGTCCGAGGACCTTGTTTTCGGGTAGGTATACTCTCTGGGTAACCATGTCAAACATGAGACCCAGAAAACGCATTCGTTGTGCTGGGATGAGTGATGACTTGGGTAAATTCAGAACCCACCCGTGTGCATTCAGCAACTGCATACTGAGCTGGATGTGATGAGATAATAGCGATGCGGATGGGGCTTTCAGAAGGTCGCCTAGATAGGGAACTATCCTGACTCCCTTCTGGGGCAGGAGTCCCGCCATAATTGCCATGATCTTGGTGAAACTCGAGGAGCGGTCGCTAGACCTGAAGGAAGGGCCCTGAACTAGAAGTGGGAGTTTCCTACCGCAAACCAGAGAAGACAATGGTGTCCCCTCCATATAGGAACATGCAGATAGGCATCCCCCTCCCACCGCGACTCACTATAGCTAAAGAAGTAGCCCGTTATCCTTTGTGGGGCACCTAATGCCAAAAAACACAAAGTATGGCTCCATGTGCACATTTCTAGGGGAGAACTGCAGGCCAAGAGGTGCCAAGTAAGTGAGACCAGGCTGCTGCTTACCTTTGCAGAGACCCAGGATGAATAGAGCCGACAGTTTATTCACCCCTCTGGGTCTTGAGGCAGATGTTGGAGAGTTCTCGGCATGGACAAGTTATTCTAATGAAACAGTGGTTCACAAACTTTGTGCCACGTTTTTAACTGTTGTTGAGCAGACCCGAAATAAATTCCATTGATAGAATGTAACCATTCTATTGATTACTGCATTTCTACCAGCTGGGTCTGGTTTCTTCCATACTTTCGCAACTTGGAATTTAGCACCGTTACAACAAAAGAACAAACATCAAATACATATATGTGATAAAAAATAGATATATTCTCCTTGTATGACAAACACAGAAATTATATATAAATATATGATCCAAAAAATTGTATATTTGACAACTACACCGATCAGTCACAACATCAAACCTTTGAAAAGTGAGTGAATAACCATCATTGACTGTCTCATTAAGGCACCAATCAAAGGATGGGATATGTTAGGCAGTAAGTGAACAGTCAGCTTCTGAAGTTGATGTTGGAAGCAGGAAAAATGGGCAAGCGTAAGGATCTGAGCGACTTTGACAAGGGCCAAATTGTGATGGCTAGATGACTGGGCCAGAGCATCTCCGAAAAAATGCTGGCTATGATAGTAAGTTGTCCGAACACACAGTGCATTGCACCCACCGATCAGAGTGCCCATGCTGACCCCAGTCCACTGCTAAAAGCACCTCCAATGGGCATGTGAGTGCCAGAATTGGGCCATGGAGCAATGGTAAAAGATAGCCTGGTCTGATCATGTTTTATTTTACATCCTGTGGATGGCCGGTTGCATGTGCGTCATTTACCTGGGGAAGACAGTGCATCCTGGTGCACTATGTGAAGAATACAAGCCGGCGGAGGCAGTGTGATGCTCTGGGCAATGTTCTGCTGGTAAACCTTAAGTCCTAGCATTCACTTGGAGGTTACTTTGACACGTACCACCTACCTAAATATTGTTACAGACCAAGTACATCCCTTTATGGCAACGGTATTCCCTAATGGCAGTGGCCTCTCTGAGCAGGATAATGCGCCCTGCCACACTGCACAAACTGTTCAGGAATAGTTTGAGGAACATAACAAAAAGTTTGAGGTGTTGACTTGGCCTCCAAATTCCCCAGATCTCCATCTGATTGAGCATCTGTGGGATGTGATGGAAAAATAAGTCCAAGCGATGGAGGCCTCCACCTCACAACATATAGGACTTACAGGATCTGCTGCTATAATGTCTTAGTGCCAGATACCACAGAACACCTTCAGAGATCTTGTGGAGTCCATGGCTCTACAAGATCGGGTCAGACCTGTTTTGGCAGCGCGAAGGGGACCTACACAATATTAGACCGGTCCTTTTAATGTTGTGGCTGATCGGTGTATAAATGTGTTCAAACTGTGTGAGTCTACGTAAACTGTATAATTTTATCTGGGATTGAATAAAGCTTTTTATCTGTATGTCTTATGCCTCCACAGCAACCAGATAAGAGAGCAAAGGCTAACATTATCTTGCAGAAGGTAGCATGGAGGCACAGGGGTAAGTACTGCTGTCTCACAGCATAGTTACCTGCAGGAAATTGTTTATGGTAACAGTACATAAACATTTTGATACAGAGATATAGACATATCTGTCTGCGATAAGGATACTTTCTAAAACTCTGTCTTTTGAAGCCTGTGCAGTTTCCTGTCATTCATGTAATCTCTGTTGATCGTTAAGAAGTTCCAGTAGGTGGCAGACTATGATCTCTGATAGGTGGCTTTTATATCACCCCTAACACCTAAGCCTGTAGGAAATGATAAGGAAAAGTAATAGTAAAGGTTTAGGTGTGTACAGATTGTACAGATCAATGTATAGATCAAAGGAGGTCAGATCAACACTAGAATTTTTATTTATTTTATTTTGTGGGCTTCAACTAAAGGGAGATTTACAGTTTGAGAACCACTGGTCTATACATTTCTATACATTGGTTTGTGTGCTAGTGATGTGTAGCTTTTGTAACTAGACTAATTTTCGCTGACAACTGCACAAAACTCATTATATCTTTAATTTGTACTGTGAAACACCCGCTCAATCGATGTCTTTTATATATAATTCTCTCATATATAACTCAATATATTATCTTCATGTATGTGGCAGGAGTTGCACCCAAGAGAATAAATTATGAATAAAGGACATAGAAGAAAATATTCTTTTATAGTAGGGGCGTTCTAAGGTTCACTTTGCTAGTTATTAAAAAAAATTTAATACTTTTATTTCATTGTTTAAAAACATTTCCATGTCGTCTTATAAATCTCTTAAGTAAAATATTAAGATATAGAAAGAATCTCAAAATCTGAAAATCAGATCTGTATTCAGCCCTTCACTGTCAATGGCTGCTAGGAAAAAATCCCCAAACAACAACTGTAAATAAGTTGAAATCTAAAATAATACCCCATTCATACTGCACCAAAATCCCGGGTTTTTGCCGGGGCGAGCTCAAACGACCCGGGTCTTGGTGCAGCATGAATGGTACAAGTCAAAAATCCCGGGTCTAAAAACCCAGGTCTTCAACCCGGGATTTATCGAGGGGTAATTCCCGGGTCGGACGCGGGTTGCCTGCACTATGAATCGTGCAACCCGGGTTTTTCAACCCGGATTGCACAGAAAACAAGCTGATTGGCTGTCTGCCTGTCTCTGGAGGATGATGTCATCGGTGGGAGCCCGTGGAAGATTCGAGAAGGAGTTTAGGTCACCTTTCAATGACATCACCATTTTTCAGCCAATCAAAACTGCTCTGGTGATGACTCCCACAAATTGCCAGGGCACAGACTTGTGCAGTATGAATGGGGTCAACCCGGGAAATTCCCGGGTCCGAGGTGCAGTATGAATGGTGTTTCTGAGCTGGGACGCTCCGAGCCCCGGCAAAAACCCGGCTTGAAAAACCCGGGATATTGCCGGGGCGGCGGTATTATAGAACCTAAACATAAGAATTAGGAATTATTCCAGCGCTATTGATTACTTAGAAAATGAACAAAAAAAAAATTATACTTAGACCATATTGCAGTGAGAGGAATTTCTTCACAACCCTACAATGAAGAATATGGAAAAAAGAAGAGAAATATAGTAGTGCAATATTGTATAATATATTGGACATCAAATAGTATCTGCATATAATTGGTGTCAAATAATGGAGAGCTTCTATTCCACATGATGTTCACCACTATCTTCTCCCCTTCGTGAATACACTTACACCAAAGATACTTGTGTTCCAACTTTATTCATGTGATTTTAACACATGCGATACAAAAGGAGTTTTATATGGTCTACAGTGTACATGTGACAAAGTATATGTAGGTAGGACTACGAGACCTCTGAAGAGACGCATTTTAGAACATCTAAAAAATATCAGGAATGTGGACAATGACCACAAAAAAAATTCGAAACCTTGACCTCAGTAGCCAAACATTTTTTGGACAAACATGGGGGGAACCCAAAAAAATTGGTGGCATTTGGTTTGGAGAAGGTCAGTTTAGGCATCAGAGGGGGTGATCTCAGTGCCGAATTACTAAAAAATGAGAGTAGATGGATGTTCTTTTTCTCTTTTTTCTCTTTCCCTTCTCTGAGAAGATACTATAATTGTACATTCTGTTTTTTAATCCTTATAAATATAAATTATAATCAATATAAGACTGATGAAGTGAATAGACTTACCTCTGTGTTGTGGAGTGTCCTCATTTTTTGGAGGGGAGACATTCTAGTGATAAAGAACATAAACAACATGAATTCTAATGAGATTTTGAGAAACCAAATTAAATGTGATACAGGATACAAATGTGCGAGAATGCAGGGCATGTAATATAATATATAAAGATAGAAGAGATTCTAAAAATAATCTAAAAACTAATGAAAATAAGTAAAAGGTAAAATATATAGATAAAAAATAAATAGCAATAAACAAATAAAAACTAAAACTAATACTAATAAATATACTACTTTTTAATATATCATATATTTTGGAAGACTTATGTGAGACTGATGACTATGATGTATAATAATGTGATTAAATAATTTCACAGGTGCGTAATAACAGTCTAAAACAAATTTCACGTATGACAGTTTTTATCACCCATATTGTTAAGGGTCTACACTATAAATATTTCTTTTTTCATTTTTATTTTTTGATCACTTCTTTTTTTTATCTATTTTTATTATTATCACTTGAAAAGGATTATACATTATTTAAATTAATTTGATTCACTATTGCACATAATGTATTGTAGATTCATTTTAGTTAGGGATTTGACAGTTTGCTATAATAAACAAATATAACACCTTATAAAATTATTAATTCATCACGGTTATACAACATAAAATATTACATTACATAACACTTTTTAGTCTGCACGTTACAAATTTTTTTTTATTTACCACATATATCACATAAAACATTAGATTAGCACATTAATAATGGTTTTTAAAGGTTTAAGTACAATAATATAGATAGGACTAACAGCCTCTATATATATATATAACATATATATATATATATATATATATATATATATATATATATATATATATATATATATACTCTGCATATCTAGATCAATTAATCATTTGTTACATAGAAATAATATATACAATAATTTTAGTTTACGTTTTTTGGTTTACACTTGTAGTTTGGTTTTAGATTTGATCTTTAATATTAACTGCGTGCATTGAAAACATAAAAGATACATGTTTAATCTAATATATGTCACCACTTTGTATCAATGTCTTTTTGGAAATAAATACATGTTAGGGAATAGGATTGGTAGCCTAGGCTGTCAATCAAGCAATTACATCTGTGATTGGCCATAGGAGATTTGAAAGTCTTTTAGGAATAGGAAACAGGTTGATACCCTGATGAAGCTAAGCAAAACGTGCGTTGGCTAGCAGCGTCGCAAGATGTTGTGTCAAGATCCTGTTAGGAATGCTGCTTAACATGCTTATATAAAGAATGAAACATAATAGTGATCTTACTACTTAAAAACGCAACACACTGAGAAATTAGGCAGTAATAATGGGAGCATGATTTGCCAAGTATTGTGTGTCCATTCATTCATCATGCAGTCCGATCAGCGTACTGACTGATATATGGAGCATCAGTGTTAGTCAGAACATATGTCCACAATTATGCCTACAGATATTTCATTTGGAAAGTTAATCTACACATGCTAGTGGTAGAAGCAAAGGACACAAATGATATGGATGGTAGTCTAAAAATACAAGTGCTACCTGTCTGGTACTGATTTGAAGTATATAGTTTCTTGTGGACTAAGTGTTCCGAATCCTTGTTGCGTGTGTGATTGCCGATTTGTTGCAGACACTTAATTATTTGGATATGAACTGTTAGTCTGGCATTGTTATGATCCTGAGTGGGGATAGAGATGTATATATATATATATAGTGTGATCATCACATGGATCGTAATATGGAGGATGGGTGCTAGACAGTATATGCAACCATAATATAGACCCCTTAACTACAAAGTTAGTTAATGCATTTTCTACACATTAATAGGATAACTGAGAGATATAGGGGGCAGTTTAACATACTGTACAAATACTATCTCTTTATAACTGATTAAAATATATTATACAGGTCTAAAACTTTTTGAACATGGATTACTAAATTAAGATTGCTATGATCCTGAATGAAACAATTATATATTTTCATTAAATCATTTAACCAAATATAAAGGATATAAGTGTCTGTAAACTATGAGGTTTATTTCTACCCACAATCAACATCACTATATGATATTCTTATTATTGTAGAAGATTAAATGAAGGAATGGAATCTGGATAACATAAAATCTACAGACTTTTTTTTTTCACATTTTTCTTTCTATATTTTAATATTTCACTTTAGAGATTGATAAGACTATGTGGAAATGTTTTTAAACAATGAAATAAAGTATTGAGTAAGTTTTAATAACTAACAAAGTGAACCTTAGAGCGCCCCTACTATAAAATAATATTTTCTTCTGTAGGCTTTTGCAATGTTAGAGGAAATGTCAACATGAAGGATTTGTAATTGCACTATACATACACTACATCGGCAAAAGTATGTGGACACCTGAACATCACATCCATATCTTTTTGTTGAACATCTCATTCCAAATCCATGGACATTAATATGGAGTTGGTCTTTGCTGCTATAACAGTCCCCGTTCTTCTGGGAAGACTTTCCACTAGGTTTTGAAACATGTCCATGGGGATTTGCATCCATTTGGCTACAAGAGCATTGGTGAAGTCAGGCATTAGTGTTTGACAATAATGCCTGGCTCGTAGTCAAGCGGGACGATAATGCCTGGCTCGTAGTCAAGCGGGACGATAATGCCTGGCTCGTAGTCAAGCGGGACGATAATGCCTGACTCGTAGTCAAGCGGGACGATAATGCCTGGCTCGTAGTCAAGCGGGACGATAATGCCTGGCTCGTAGTCAAGCGGGACGATAATGCCTGGCTCGTAGTCAAGCGGAATGATAATGCCTGGCTCGTAGTCAAGCGGGACGATAATGCCTGGCTCGTAGTCAAGCGGGAAGATAATGCCTAGCTAGTAGTCAAGCGGGACGATAATGCCTGGCTCGTAGTCAAGCGGGACGATAATGCCTGCCTCGTAGTCAAGCGGGAAGATAATGCCTAGCTAGTAGTCAAGTGGGACGATAATTCCTGGCTCGTAGTTAAGCGGGAAGATAATGCCTGGCTCATAGTCAAGCGTTCAAATTCATCCCAAAGGTGCTGAGGTCAGGGCTCTGTGCAGGCCAGTCAAGTTCTTCCGCACCAAACCATTTTTTCATGGACCTTGGGACACAGCAATATGCAATGTGAATTGGAGTGCATGAGATGATAGTTGTGTATTTTAAAGTTAATTGTGCACTATGCATCTACCAAAGCAAAAAACAAATCCCAACGATGTCCTTTTTGAAATCTTGTAGGCAAGTAAGCTATGCATTCTCCTTTCTCCCTTTGGTGATTCTGCTCTATCTGGGGCCAGATCATGCTGGGGGAATGAAGGCAACTATCCTGGCAGCATTTCAAACAGCATAATTACCTTTTATTGTTTATTTTGTATGGGTGGGGGTAGTTTAACTTGACAAACCCCAAAAAGATATTTTAAAGACACTAATGTGATTTTACATAATCCACCAATATCACTGGCATCACTAGAATATCTATATGTGTTTGTATATTCCTTAGTCACTATTGTCAATATATCTAATTTGAAATGCAGATAACACAGGTGCTATAGATTAGGTTTAATTAATATGTCTAAGCGTAATAACTGTATATACAGCAACAGGTATCGTGATCACTGATCCACTCAATAAAGTATAGTATAAATGTGCTTTGTGACTTTGCTCAATTCTGTAATAGTCATGAAATTCGCATACCGCATGGAAAAATCAGACACAACAGTTCCTTAACTTCGTTGTTGTGTAATTACTTACGTTGAGGTGTCTTTGTGTAGAGCGGTTGATTTTAGTGCATTTAAGCAGTAGTCTGTTAAAATCCTTCTTTAAGACAACATATTCAATAAGAAATGTCCTCCGTCCTTTACCGTAAAGGGGAGTGCTCCTCCGTTGTCCGTAGCTTATTTACCGGTCCTTTGGAACACAGCCTGTGTGTCAAAAGCCGAACTTCCGTTTTCGGCTACTGCATTGTGGAATGCATGATGTCTCATGCGTTCCACTGCGGGTGTTTGTGCTTTGTTAGTGATGTTAAAGTGAAAAGATGCTATTTGAAGACTCCACCAACGCGTTTCACCAGTTTAGGCTTCCTCAAGAATAAGAGTAACATAGTCCCTCGTGCACATATATATGTAAGTTAGTCAATTGTTCATCCCATTAGTCCATCACTAATGTGATTTTGTTAATGAGAATCACTTTAAATTAGACTTAAAATAAATGAAAGTACATATTTTAAAACTCCGTATATAGGACACCTATTTATATGTGCAAAAGTGATCGATATGTTTCTGATTTGTCTGTTTCCAAACTGGAGAAGAATTCTGGTTCCACTTCCACTAAGTGCCAGAATTGTCCCATGTATCATGCAATGTTCTTTATGATTTTCTGATTAACCATAGTGGTTCTAAATAAAGACAAGTCAGTATAGTTATTTATCCACTGCAGCATATCAGTTTCTTTTGTTTCATCTAAAGTTAAGATAAGGTTACTCATCTGATGTAATTTCGGCTCAATAAGGAATATTGCCATGCATTCAGCCGTGGGATGCCACTTTCTACAAGTCCCCTACCATTAGAAGACTGCAGCCCACAGAGATGCACAATGGACAGCAGTAAGTTACATTTAATCCCGGGATGTTGCTAAATAGTGTTTTGAATCACCCTTCGCACGGTCCGTGGGTTAGTGATTAGTTGCTAAGCTATGGTGAAATCACCTGCAGTGAGTGGCTCACGTAATGCTCAGAGAAGGTGTAGGTTAAATTCTCCAGCAGAGAATAAAAATACCCAGCACAATAGGCAGGAACACTGGAAGTGTAGAAAGACTCAGTGATTGCAGCGTAATTGGCTTTATTGTCATCCATTGAGAAGGGTGTACGGATTGTTTAATTGAATTTGATTGCAGGGAAAACTAAAGCAAAAGAAAGAAACAGCTGGATGCCAAGTTTCCACTATCCCATCCTAAAAGGAAATGTTCTAATGCGAAGTAAACATTCTTTACAAATAGAGATTTCATTCTATACAGTTGTTTTTCCCCCGTATTCGAAATTATGAATCACGTTGCATTGTATTTTATTCTGAATACAAAATCATAACCTCCTTTCCAACAGAAGAGAAATCCATTCACTGCCGCTGAAAATAAAAAGATGAAAAATATGTAGGAAATGGGTTTTATACTTAGAAGAAAGCAGACTATGAAATGTCCATATCTGATTCATAAACTCTTGAGATGCTCACTGCCAATCATAGGCCTGCCTGGGAGCTGTGATTGACAGCTTGACATCTATATAGAGTTCAGTTTAGACAAACTGTCTTAGTGGTGGTGAGAAAAATCAGATGGATATACAGGCCAATCTGTGCAGAAAATCCCCTCAAAACACAAAGTTGTGTCTCAAGTGACCTGGTCTGTCAGACTCAATGTTCAGGGAAAAATATACAAAATTTCTAAAGACAGTATTTTTACACTATAGTTGTATAAAAATATTCATGGACTTTTGAACTCAACAGACATGTCGGTCTGCATATCAGAACAGTGGTGAGTGTGTGGAGCGCGCAACTGACACTTCTTACGGTGGCATTGAAAGGTTGTCTAGAGGCTACCTGGGTGCAGGCAAGTGCTCAGAAGTGCTGATCATCCCCCGTGGCACACCAGTAACCCATGACCACATCCCATCAATTCCCCAACTTCAAAAGTTGGGAGTTATGAAATCCATACTTGCTAACTTTTGTATTGTCAAGTGGCAAGAGCAGGGGTGCGTGGCACCGCAAATGGCATCATTTATACGCTGTCCATCTGACATCGCAATCGTGGCATTTCAGCATGGAATAGGGAACAAAATGACAATGTCTGCCATGAATTGTGTCATTGAGGCCCCGTCACTAAGCAGTGGGCGGGATCTGGAGAAAGGCCTCCGCTCCCGGTAGACAGGGAGAGGTACCCGAAATTCTAGAGGGTAGGCAAGTATGATGGAATAAGAACAGCACAGGTTAATCAGAAAATGAATGAGACGTTTCTCACTTGGGGGCACGTTTATCAATGTTCGCATAAAGTGAAAAATAGTTTTCAATCCTTATCGCATTGATAAGGATTGAACTATTTCTCAAATTTATGAAGCACCCAACACAGTAACAGCAGTTCGATACACTGCTGTTTCTGTGATAAAAAAATATACTCGCCCCGCCTCTTCGGAATGCGCTGTCTCTGGATCTCTTCCTTGTCCTCTTCGTTTTCCTTCATACTGCAATTGCGCATGTCCAGTTCTTCGAACTGGACATGCGCACAAACATCTCCGCTCTGTCGTTGCAGAGAGAGAGCGGTGAGTGACAGGGAAGGATCATGTGATCTCTCCACACATGCGCTGTCCAGCTCTGCTCTTCGGAGCAGAGCTGACAGCACTGACATTTTACAATTATGATAATGTACGCCAGCTTCAGGTGTTGTACATTAACATGACAAGTTTCCGAAAAAAACTATTTTTCGAAAATTGTTAGATTGCGAGAGGGAGCAGTCACCATACTATTGAATGGTGACTGCTCCCAAAAACGAAGCGGAATGCAAAGCAGCAGATAGCCACGATATCTGCAGCAAAACACCGTTCATAAATATGCGGGGGACACTACAAGTGATGTGGATTTTACGGTAAGTGTCCGAAATTGTAACATCACTAGTTGTTAAATATGCCCCTTTATGCTGCTGTCATATCGTCTGTAAAAATACATGTTTAGTCATTGACATGATACAATGCCTGTTTGCAGCAGTATGCACCTGTAGTCTTTTATTTAACCTCCTATATCTGTTTACGTATCGTGGTTTTACAGAACTGGACAATCAGCCCTTATCTTAGACGGAGATTGCAAAACAGATTTCAAGTGCATTTGTCATCTATACACAGTGGAGTCAGTCATTTTGTGGGCTGAACCAGTATTTATCAGAGGGATGTGTGGCTGGGTCCCCCACCTCCGAAGTGGTCTAGATGGCTTCCATAGCATCGAATGGGTTATTACCTGATGCTTCGGTGCTGAATGTGTTAAAACCTGGCATTAGGCACCAAACATTTAGAAATGTATTAAATGGAAAGTTTATTCATTTAAATGTATATATTAAATAATTATGTATTAAATGTATGAGTGCTGTGCGCTGGTTATCAGTAGGATTAAGTCTCAACACTGGACGGTGAGAGTGTAGATATATATATATTTTCATATTGTTTTGTATAGGTTTATGAGTTAGTATACCATTTTGGAGGCAACTTGCTTTTGGAACATTTTTTAAGAAAGGAAATCTTATGCTAATTAAGTCATTTAGTTTGAGAGTGACCAACACATCTTTTTAGCCTGAATAAACAGCAGGGGGTCATTATCCTTTTTGTCCTGTGTGTTCCTTATGATAAACAGATAGGGAAATATCTAAAAAATAAAACAGCAAGTAATTTGGGAAATCACAGATTGATGTAAATTTTGTTAAATTTAAATTGCATTAATCCAAGTTTAATGAATATATTGAATCCTGATACTATACATTGAATGTGATATCTCAGACTTGGTGGTGCACGGTATGGGCAAGGGGCTGCCAACATATATGTCACAAACTGTATAAATAGAACTGTATTTTGTATTTCAAGATATATACCTTCTGTACTTCTGGATGAAGTACAGTACACTAGTACCTGTAACTAGTGTGTAAAAGTACTTATAAGGACCCTTGAGCAATAAACCATCACTGCTTCAAGATTCTGTGTGATGTCTATTGTCTGCTGTATCCTGTGACTAACAGATAAGATCTTACACTCTAATCTGTTCCCGGTTGTACAGTGTTGAACCCAGTGTCTAGTTCTGCCCACTACCCAGCAGTCCTGATCCATAGTAAGTGGTCAGGAGGTACCAGCCCCCCACGGTAACTAGGCACAGCAGCATCAATAACAGTTACCCAGAAGTAAGCTGTTTCAGATGCCGGTGAAGGAGTTGGTGGTGGCAGTGGTATCCTCCAACAACTATTGCACAGTTGGCAATCGCAGTTGGCTAGTGTCTGGTGAAAGGTGACACACTGCTTATCCTACTGCTAGGCCTGAGTGACAGGGTCCTTGGATGGGTTCATCTGTTCCTCCCTTGGCAGATGTCCTGGACATTGGTAAATATACGTGGGCTTTGGAGTTTCTCAGCTTATGTTCTTCTTATAAGACGTGGTGGACCTTATGCTAAGTCTGTTGAAAGGACCGACCTGGACATCTCTTCCTTTCCCCTTACTAACTTTCCCTCTTGCCCTAACTCTTCCTCTCCTCTGCTCTTCCTTTCCTCAAAGTTCTCTGATATCGTATCATTGTTTTTCTGCCTGAGATACTTGTGACTATAAACTTGTTCGATATTGTGTAGCTGTTTTCATTTCTTATCATATTTGATAATGAGGACTGCTCCTTGGTATCCCCTGCCTTTTGTTTTCCTTAATTGCTGTTCTTCTGTATACTGTTTTAAGTTTTAAAAAGAAAACGTTAATAACATTTGTTTAACAAAGTCTGTGTAGACGAACAATATCCATTGTAAACAAGAAAATAGCAATATACAAAGTCTGCTGATAACAGGAAAGTTTATTTAATAAAGTAAGTCATAGGCATCTGGTACAGATTTTCACAGAAAAATATCAGCATACAGTGATTCATTTCATAATAATTTCTCTGTAAATAGGTTTATAGATTTACGGAAATCTTCACCCTCATCCACACCATATAAAAAAAATATTTTATTTGGGTAAATAGTTATACTACCTAATTCATTACAGTAAACAAGATTCTTACTTTCACCACCTTAAGACTCCTGTAAATGCATTTTTCATGCTTATGAAAAGTGCATTAAAAATAGTTCACATTTGTTTTCAAATGCGCCTTTCACACAAATGTGCTTTCAAATCTTAATACAGTGTTTAATATTTTTAAGACATATACTGAACAGTTTTTAATGCACACTCTAATTATAAGCATACAAACCATATTAAAACCACTTTTAAATAAAATCAATGTGCTTTCTATGTGTTAATAATTTTGCATATACTAAAAATGGTTTATATTTATTATATTTTGCACACACAGTTGTTTATTATGACATAACAGAAATATATGCTAAAAATGGTATTCACTATAGAAGAGGTCAAGCTGACCTTGTCAACGTATGGGAAAGCAGAGAACCCACCCAATATTGATATTGTCTTCGTCTCTTTATCAATAACATAGTCAGTGCCGCTATGATAAATGATTTAGAAGCTTTTTAGTTAAAATTACTGCTGATCTCTATGAAAAGCAGAACGGCAACAGTAAAATACGGGTATCAAAAATGTATGTGAAATTGATTTTTTATAAATAGTTTTATTTTGTACAAAAAAGCGGTCAGAAATCACTAGGAGGAAGGGGCTCGATGACGCTGTTTGTGGCATAAAGTGGGTGAAGCAATCTTGTTATCGGCATGGCATACCTCAAATTAGCAGGGATGGGATGACATCCACGGAACCAGGTACTCACTGCGGTGGGTGTGGTTTGATGACGCATTTCGCACCATGGCCCCATCCACCTTGCGACAGGTAAGTGCTTCCAGACAATTTGCTTGTTCTCTCAGAGTCCAGGAGGTCTTCCCCTAATTTGGGAGTCTCCCAGACATTCCGGGAGCCTATTATTTCTATGCAGGCAAAACAAATACAAAAACCACCGTGTTGCTCTTCAGCACAGTAAATTATGAAAACACATTCAAGTTTCAACCAGGAGGAGTGATGTCATAAAAATCAACAATCCCTGTGACTGCTCTTATTCTCCTCTGCTCTATATGTGGAGGTGAGAGTGGGCCTTGGGCTTACTCGTACTTGTAGCGGCTTGTTTTGTGTTTTAACTTAACCCATAAACGCCCAAGGTCTCTTAACGTAGGGATGACATGGGCGCATATGGAATGCGTCTACACGTTGCTACTTGCAGCTGCACATTTGGAGTCAATCAGATCCTGAGACTCCAAAAAAGATGTTCAGCAAATGTTATTATTATTCCTGGAAAGTATATACTGGAAGCGGTATTTCTGCATCCTGTATCCCACCTGGTAATCACATGATCAGCGCCACCTACCTGAGAAAGAGCAAACTGTCGCATCTAGGATGACAAAGATTGACTCTCATAATAAAAAAAATAACTTTTTACTATTTTATTTTAGCATTAATAAAAACAACTATTTATTTAAAGATGCTACGTTAAAGAAAGCCCTATCACAAAAACAATATAAAATTAAAGTGTGTCTGATTATGAAGCTATAAATGTGTATTGTCATGAAGCACTAAAGTACCCTGGTTAAGGGGTTAATAATGTTCTGCTGCTTTATAAATTCAAGCTCCGGATGGCCCTATATTAAATTCATCTATTAATAGCACAAGGTATACTTCACATCATCATCATTTATTTATATAGCGCCACTAATTCCTCAGCGCTGTACAGAGAACTCACTCACATCAGTCCCTGCCCCATTGGAGCTTACAGTCTAAATTCCCTAATACACACACACACACAGACAGACTAAGGTCAATATTAAAGACAGCCAGTTAACCTACTAGTATGTTTTTGGAGTGTGGGAGGAAACCCACACAAACAGGGGAGTACATACAAACTCCACAAAGATAAGGCCATGGTTGGGAATCAAACTCATGACCCCAGTGCTGTGAGGCAGAAGTGCTAACCACTGAGCCACTGTGTACTTATTTTTGTGGTCAGCATGTCAGGCCTCACACATGTACTGTATGTATGAGAAAACATGACCTTAAACCTACTTCATTTGCCATTCATTTAAATAAAAATGGCATGTGCACAGGTTTTAGGGAAATAATATCACTGCTCTAAAGAGAGCAAACTAGGCTGAAGCAAACCTGTGTGGACATTCTCTGCCAGCACAAACCTGTGTCCTGCTCTAAAAACCTAAAGTGGTTGGTTACTCACAGGACTGCCATGTAAGTGGATTTACTCAGCAGCCCTTTCTCCTTTGGATTATTTGATAGTTGCCTACTGTGCCGGAATGTCCGGGAGAATCCCAAATTTTTGGCAGTTCTCCCGAACTTCTTGAGATCTCAAGTGTCGGCAAGTATGGATTTTTTGCATTTTCTGTCATGTAGACAACTGCACATTACAGGTATCACTGAACAACATATAATTAAACAAATGCTACGTTTGCTGCATGTCACAGCTATATTGTTTCTTCTAATTTCACCTTTTTAAGTGTCTTCATGAACCACCTTAAGAGCAGATTTGGAATGGGTAAATCCCATGAGTGTACTCACTGTGATCCTGAGTAACCTTCTATGATATCGTCAAACTGTAGGAAGTCTACCAGCTTTAAACATAACCCGTAACTGATATAAGATTAGAGACACTGGCTCTTTAAATCACAAGACAAACCACAACAACATCTAATTTAAATAATGCCTAAGATATTATAGCAGAACACGACAAAGACAGAGGAGTTCAGATTTATAAGTGATTTTCTCACAAAAGATGTGTGTGTTAGGGGTAGATTTATCAAAAGAAAAAGTGGAGGTGTCGCCCATAGCAACCAATCAGATTCTAGCTATCATTTCTAAAGTGCATTCTAGAAAGTGATAGCTAGAATCTGATTGGTTGATATGGGCAACACCTCCACTTTTCTTTCTTAGAAGGTGTGATAAATCTACCCCTTAATAACTTTGCATTTCAGTCAGGTTTTTATTCACAATTAACAGTATATTCTTTTTTAGATAGTTTACTTGAATAAAAATTAAATACCAATATCATTGTATTTATTTATTGGCAGATCAAGTATTTTTTTTAATGTTTTAGGAAATCTACTTCACTTGATATGTTTTTCTATTATTATTCTCAGTGTTTAACTGCAACATATCCAACAAGCAGCCAGCACACACAGGTAGGTATATTGCATTTCATAATGTCCCTGGGTTAATCTAAGGGCAGATGAACAATTGGTCTGTATCTTTTGTTGATGAGTAATTTCATCAAACAGGCGGGTTCTGTGGCTCACATGATCACATTTCAGCTCGCAGACCTCTGCTTAACTGAAAGTACTGTCTGTACAGGTCACCTTACCTAACACCATGGGCTAAGCAAGATTACCTGCGGCTCATAAAAATGACTTAATTGCCTGTGTCAGATGGAATAACCTGCTGTTTAAGCCATTTGATTTGATTTACAGCTAACCGACCGGTGTGATTTAATACTGGGCACAGCAGTTTTTATGTCTATGATAATTCTTTTGTGTGTAAACTGTGAGTATTAATGGTGAGAAAGCCAAGAACAACTTCATAATTACTCAATTGTTGAGTCAAAGGATGGAAAACAAGCATAGCCTTCTGTTTTTACAGTAAGGGCAGAAAACAAAAGTGCAGGATTTATGAAGAGGGGTTACTAATGTAAAACATACAGTAGATTATATATACGTTAAATGAGTTATACATTCCCCATGCGTTAAATTAAAATAGAGAATGTTCAGTGCCAGCTTGGAAGCACATGATTGGTTGGTGTTTAGGTAAGTGTCGTTTAAGAGAATATTTCCTGATTTCACCCCTACCCTTGTAGAATCTGCATTTCTCCAAGGTTCTGGCTGTAGCTGTTATCCCAGGGTACTCTGACACCTATAAATGGCTATAATGTGCTATACTATGAAATAGGGATGAGCGCGCTCGGATTTCTGAAATCCGAGCCCACCCGAACGTTGCGGATCCGAGTCGGATCCGAGACAGATCCGGGTATTGGCGCCAAATTCAAAAGTGAAACTGAGGCTCTGACTCATAATCCCGTTGTCGGATCTCGCGATACTCGGATCCTATAAATTCCCCGCTAGTCGCCGCCATCTTCACTCGGGCATTGATCAGGGTAGAGGGAGGGTGTGTTAGGTGGTCCTCTGTGCTGTTTAGTTCTGTGCTGTTTAGTGCTGTGCTGTTTAGTGCTGTGCTGTTTAGTGCTGTGCTGTTTAGTGCTGTGCTGTGCTGTGCTGTGCTGTGCTGTGCTGTGCTGTGTTCTGCAGTATCAGTCCAGTGGTGCTGTGTGCTGTGCTCTGTCCTTCTGAGGTCAGTGGTGCTGCTGGGTCCTGTGCTGTGTCCTGTTCAGTCCAGTGGTGCTGTGTCCTGTGCTCTGTGCTTCTAAGGGCATAGTTATTTCCCCAATATTCCCCTGTGTTTAAAAAAATAAAAAAAAGTTTTTTTTATAAAATACCAAAAACTACTTTAATATTTTTTAATTACCACAAAATTTTCACAACCAATCCTGCAGTATAAGCCCATTGGTACTGCAATATTACCAAGTTCACACATTCAGCAGTAAAAGTCCAGTGGTACTGCAATATTACAAAGTTTACACATTCTGCAGTATCAGTCCAGTGGTGCTGTGTCCTGTGCTCTGTCCTGCTGAGTTCCGTAGTGCTGCTGGGTCCTGTGCCGTGTCCTGTTCAGTCCAGTGGTGCTGTGTCCTGTGCTCTGTGCTTCTAAGGGCATAGTTATTTCCCCATTATTCCCAAGTTTGTAAAAAATAAAAAAAAAGTAAAAAAAAATAAAAAATTTAAAAAAAAAAAAAATATATAATAATTATAACCAAATTTGCAAAACCAATCCAGCATTATAAGTCCATTGGTACTGCAATATTACCAAGTTCACACATTCAGCAGTAAAAGTCCAGTGGTACTGCAATATTACAAAGTTTACACATTCTGCAGTATCAGTCCAGTGGTGCTGTGTCCTGTGCTCTGTCCTGCTGAGTTCCGTAGTGCTGCTGGGTCCTGTGCCGTGTCCTGTTCAGTCCAGTGGTGCTGTGTCCTGTGCTCTGTGCTTCTAAGGGCATAGTTATTTCCCCATTATTCCCAAGTTTGTAAAAAATAAAAAAAAAGTAAAAAAAAATAAAAAATTAAAAAAAAAAAAAAATATATAATAATTATAACCAAATTTGCAAAACCAATCCAGCATTATAAGTCCATTGGTAGTGGTACTGCAATATTACCAAGTTCACACATTCTGCAGTATCTTGTGCTACATATAATGGAGACCAAAAATTTGGAGGATAAAGTAGGGAAAGATCAAGACCCACTTCCTCCTAATGCTGAAGCTGCTGCCACTAGTCATGACATAGACGATGAAATGCCATCAACGTCGTCTTCCAAGCCCGATGCCCAATCTCGTAGTACCGGGCATGTAAAATCCAAAAAGCCCAAGTTAAGAAAAAGTAGCAAAAAGAGAAACTTAAAATCATCTGAGGAGAAACGTAAAGTTGCCAATATGCCATTTACGACACGGAGTGGCAAGGAACGGCTTAGGCCCTGGCCCGTGTTCATGACTAGTGGTTCAGCTTCACCCACGGATCTTAGCCCTCCTCCTCCTCCCCCCCCCTACAAAAAATTGAAGAGAGTTATGCTGTCAGCAACAAAACAGCAAACAACTCTGCCTTCTAAAGAGAAATTATCACAAATCCCCAAGGCGAGTCCAAGGGTGTTGGTGGTTGTCAAGCCTGACCTTCCCATCACTGTACGGGAAGAGGTGGCTCGGGAGGAGGCTATTGATGATGTAGCTGGCGCTGTGGAGGAACTTGATGATGAGGATGGTGATGTGGTTATTGTAAATGAGGCACCAGGGGGGGAAACAGCTGATGTCCATGGGATGAAAAAGCCCATCGTCATGCCTGGTCAGAAGACCAAAAAATGCACCTCTTCGGTCTGGAGTTATTTTTATCCAAATCCAGACAACCAATGTATGGCAATATGTAGCTTATGTAAAGCTCAAATAAGCAGGGGTAAGGATCTTGCCCACCTAGGAACATCCTCCCTTATACGTCACCTGAATAACCTTCATAGTTCAGTGGTTAGTTCAGGAACTGGGGCTAGGACCCTCATCGGTACAGGGACACCTAAATCCCGTGGTCCAGTTGGATACACACCAGCAACACCCTCCTCGTCAACTTCCTCCACAATCTCCATCAGATTCAGTCCTGCAGCCCAAGTCACCAGCCAGACTGAGTCCTCCTCAATACGGGATTCATCCGAGGAATCCTGCAGCGGTACGCCTACTACTGCCACTGCTGCTGTTGCTGCTGTTAGTCGGTCATCTTCCCAGAGGGGAAGTCGTAAGACCGCTAAGTCTTTCACCAAACAATTGACCGTCCAACAGTCGTTTGCCATGACCACCAAATACGATAGTAGTCACCCTATTGCAAAGCGTATAACTGCGGCTGTAACTGCAATGTTGGTGTTAGACGTGCGCCCGGTGTCCGCCATCAGTGGAGTGGGATTTAGAGGGTTGATGGAGGTATTGTGTCCCCGGTACCAAATCCCCTCGAGATTCCACTTCACTAGGCAGGCGATACCAAAAATGTACAGAGAAGTACGATCAAGTGTCCTCAGTGCTCTTAAAAATGCGGTTGTACCCACTGTCCACTTAACCACGGACATGTGGACAAGTGGTTCTGGGCAAACGAAGGACTATATGACTGTGACAGCCCACTGGGTAGATGCATCCCCTTCCGCAGCAACAGCAACAGCTGCATCAGTAGCAGCATCTACAAAATGGCTGCTCATGCAAAGGCAGGCAACATTGTGCATTACAGGCTTTAATAAGAGGCACAACGCTGCCAACATATTAGAGAAAATGAGGGAAATTATCTCCCAGTGGCTTACCCCACTTAGACTCTCATGGGGATTTGTGGTGTCAGACAATGCCAGTAACATTGTGCGGGCATTAAATATGGGCAATTTCCAGCACGTCCCATGTTTTGCACACACCATTAATTTGGTGGTGCAGCATTACCTCAAGAGTGACAGGGGTGTGCAGGAGATGCTTGCGGTGGCCCGCAAAATTGCTGGACACTTTCGGCATTCAGCCAGTGCCTACCGCAGACTAGAGGCACATCAAAAAAGCTTGAACCTGCCCTGCCATCACCTCAAACAAGAGGTTGTGACGCGCTGGAACTCCACCCTCTATATGCTGCAGAGGATGGAGGAGCAGCAAAAGGCCATTCAGGCCTACACAGCCACCTACGACATAGGCAAAGGAGTGGGGATGCGCCTGAGTCAAGCGCAGTGGAGACTGATTTCCGTGTTGTGCAAGGTTCTGCAGCCATTTGAACTTGCCACACGAGAAGTCAGTTCCGACACTGCCAGCTTGAGTCAGGTCATTCCCCTGATCAGGCTGTTGCAGAAGCAGCTGGAGAAAGTGAGGGAGGAGCTGGTAAGCCATTGCGATTACAGCAAGCATGTAGCTCTTGTGGATGTAGCCCTTCGTACGCTTTGCCAGGATCCGAGGGTGGTCACTCTTTTAAAGTCAGAGGAATACATTCTGGCCACCGTGCTCGATCCTCGGTTTAAAGCGTATGTTGTGTCTCTGTTTCCGGCGGACACAAATCTACAGCGGTGCAAAGACCTGCTGGTCAGGAGATTGTCCTCTGAAGAGGACCGTGACATGCCAACAGCTCCACCCTCATTTTCTTCCACATCTATGGCTGCGAGGAAAAAGCTCAGTTTTCCCAAAAGAGGCACTGGCGGGGATGCTGATAACATCTGGTCCGGACTGAAGGACCTGCCAACCATTGCAGACATGTCTACTCTCGCTGCATTGGATGCTGTGACAATAGAAAAAATTGTGGATGATTACTTTGCTGACACCATCCAAGTAGACATGTCAGACAGTCCATATTGTTACTGGCAGGAAAAAAAGGCAGTTTGGAAGCCCCTGTACAAACTGGCTCTATTTTACCTGAGTTGTCCCCCCTCCAGTGTGTACTCGGAAAGAGTTTTTAGTGCAGCGGGGAACCTGGTCAGTGAGCGGCGAAGGAGGTTGCTTCCTCACAACGTTGAAAAAATGATGTTTATAAAAATGAATAATCAATTCCTCAATGAAGTACAGCACTGCCCTCCAGATACTACAGAGGGACCTGTGGTTGTGGAGTCCAGCGGGGACGAATTGATAATGTGTGATGAGGAGGAAGTACACACTGTAGGGGGAGAGGAATCAGAGGTTGAGGATGAGGACGACATCTTGCCTCAGTAGAGCCTGTTTAGTCTGTACAGGGAGAGATGAATAGCTTTTTTGGTGTGGGGGCCCAAACAAACCAATCATTTCAGTCAAAGTTGTTTGGTAGGCCCTGTCGCTGAAATGATTGGTTTGTTAAAGTGTGCATGTCCTATTTCAACAGCAGACCTCTCAACTGCAGCTCATCCCTCCTCTGCGGGGATAATGTCTCCTGTGCTCTGACACGTCACTCTGTGTACTCTCAGCCTCAGGATCTGACACTACAGCTACCATGCCTCTTGTAGCAGCCCTCACTCCAGGGCCTCTTCCATGTGCAGTGTCCCCCTCTCTCTTGGGTTCACTATAGTGGCATGGAGTTCTCCCCCTCATCCAGGGCACACATTCCTTGCCCTGGCTCAGTCACCACGCTCAGACTTCCAGGCAATGCTGGGGGAGCCTGGGAGCTTCCACCCCAGGTCCCCAGCTACAACTCTCCTCTCCTGTGTCTTCTCTCTCTTTCTGACACTTTAAAGATCGTGCCTTTAAATGAAAAAGTCAGTCTTGATTGCACGACTATGTGCAAGTGCAACAGGGACATTTTTTTGGGTTTACAAAGTCAAACAGTAACACTACGACCCTGTCTGTCTGGGGTCTGTCAATGACGAATTGTCTGGAGCATGTTTTGAGGAGGTATTGTGGCCCCGGTATCAAATTGGGTACCGGGGCCACCCCACTATGCAGTCCAGATACTTGTTTGGTGGAATTCCGACACGTGGAGGGTTTTTTAATTATGTTGTGGCCTCGGTACCAAATTGTGTACCGGGGCCACCACACTACGCAGTCAAGATACTTGTTTGGTGGAATTCAGACCAGTTGAGGGTTTTATTATTATATTGTGTGGACCACTCTATCTATACCACACTACAACTCTATACCACTCTATTTCCTACTTTAATTCTATTTAATTCTATTTCCTACTTTAATTCTATTACTAATTAATTACCATAAAGAGGAACCAAAAAAACCAATTTTACCAAAAGTATAATATGACTTAGACTTACAAACACTACACTTGAAAGATCGTGCCTTTAAATGAAAAAGTCAGTCTTGATTGCACGACTATGTGCAAGTGCAACAGGGACATTTTTTTGGGTTTACAAAGTCAAACAATAACACTACGACCCTGTCTGTCTGGGGTCTGTCAATGACGAATTGTCTGGAGCATGTTTTGAGGAGGTATTGTGGCCCCGGTATCAAATTGGGTACCGGGGCCACCCCACTATGCAGTCCAGATACTTGTTTGGTGGAATTCCGACACGTGGAGGGTTTTTTAATTATATTGTGGCCTCGGTACCAAATTGTGTACCGGGGCCACCACACTACGCAGTCAAGATACTTGTTTGGTGGAATTCAGACCAGTTGAGGGTTTTATTATTATATTGTGTGGACCACTCTATCTATACCACACTACAACTCTATACCACTCTATTTCCTACTTTAATTCTATTTAATTCTATTTCCTACTTTAATTCTATTACTAATTAATTAACATAAAGAGGAACAAAAAAAAACAATTTTACCAAAAGTATAATATGACTTAGACTTACAAACACTACACTTGAAAGATCGTGCCTTTAAATGAAAAAGTAAGTCTTCATTGCACGACTATGTGCAACAGGGACAGTTTTTTTCTTTACAAAGTCAACTAATAACACTTGGACCCTGTCTGTCTTTAACATACTTAATGGGATCTCAATGACGAATTGTCTGTAGCATGTTTGGAGGAGGTATTGTGGCCCCGGTATCAAGTTGGGTACCGGGGCCACCCCACTACGCAGTCCAGATACTTGTTTGGTGGAATTCTGACACGTGGAGGGTGTATTTATTTTATTGTGGCCCCGGTATCAAGTTGGGTACCGGGGCCACCCCACTACGCAGTCCAGATACTTGTTTGGTGGAATTCTGACACGTGGAGGGTGTATTTATTTTATTGTGGCCCCGGTATCAAGTTGGGTACCGGGGCCACCCCACTACGCAGTCCAGATACTTGTTTGGTGGAATTCTGACACGTGGAGGGTGTATTTATTTTATTGTGGCCCCGGTATCAAGTTGGGTACCGGGGCCACCCCACTACGCAGTCCAGATACTTGTTTGGTGGAATTCTGACACGTGGAGGGTGTATTTATTTTATTGTGGCCCCGGTATCAAGTTGGGTACCGGGGCCACCCCACTACGCAGTCCAGATACTTGTTTGGTGGAATTCTGACACGTGGAGGGTGTATTTATTTTATTGTGGCCCCGGTATCAAGTTGGGTACCGGGGCCACCCCACTACGCAGTCCAGATACTTGTTTGGTGGAATTCTGACACGTGGAGGGTGTATTTATTTTATTGTGGCCCCGGTATCAAGTTGGGTACCGGGGCCACCCCACTACGCAGTCCAGATACTTGTTTGGTGGAATTCTGACACGTGGAGGGTGTATTTATTTTATTGTGGCCCCGGTATCAAGTTGGGTACCGGGGCCACCCCACTACGCAGTCCAGATACTTGTTTGGTGGAATTCTGACACGTGGAGGGTGTATTTATTTTATTGTGGCCCCGGTACCAAATTGTGTACCGGGGCCACCACACTACGCAGTCAAGATAGATAGATGCGTATCATAGATAAAGTACATTCAGTGGTGTGGGGCAAATTGAAAAATATTCAAAATGCACTGACATTATCAAAAACAAGAGGTTGTCACACGCTAAAACTCCAACATGTATATGATGGAGAGGATGGAGGAGCAGCCGTATGTGTAGTGTAATGCAGACCTGTTGAAGGTTTTTTATATATTTTATTGTGGTGCCCAGTGCCCACTCCTCTACGCAGTCCAGGTACATTTATTGGTGCGAATCAAACAAGTTGATGGTTTTCTTATTATATATATTGTGGTGACCCACTCCTCTACGCAGTCCAGGTACATTTATTGGTGCGATTCATAAAAGTTCAGGGTTTTTAAGATATTGTGGTGACCCACTCCTCTACGCAGTCCAGGTACATTTATTGGTGCGATTCATAAAAGTTCAGGGTTTTTAATATATTGTGGTGACCCACTCCTCTACGCAGTCCAGGTACATTTATTGGTGCGAATCAAACAAGTTGATGGTTTTCTTATTATATATATTGTGGTGACCCACTCCTCTACGCAGTCCAGGTACATTTATTGGTGCGATTCATAAAAGTTCAGGGTTTTTAAGATATTGTGGTGACCCACTCCTCTACGCAGTCCAGGTACATTTATTGGTGCGAATCAAACAAGTTGATGGTTTTCTTATTATATATATTGTGGTGACCCACTCCTCTACGCAGTCCAGGTACATTTATTGGTGCGATTCATAAAAGTTCAGGGTTTTTAATATATTGTGGTGACCCACTCCTCTACGCAGTCCAGGTACATTTATTGGTGCGAATCAAACCAGTTGATGGTTTTCTTATTATATATATTGTGGTGACCCACTCCTCTACGCAGTCCAGGTACATTTATTGGTGCGATTCATAAAAGTTCAGGGTTTTTAATATATTGTGGTGACCCACTCCTCTACGCAGTCCAGGTACAATTATTGGTGCGAATCATAAAAGTTCAGGGTTTTTAATATATATTGTGGTGACCCACTCCTCTACGCAGTCCAGAAAGATACCTTGTTGCAACGTTTTGGACTAATAACTATATTGTGAGGTGTTCAGAATACACTGTAAATTAGTGGAAATGCTTGTTATTGAATGTTATTGAGGTTAATAATAGCCTAGGAGTGAAAATAAGCCCAAAAACTTGATTTTTAAACTTTTTATGTTTTTTTCAAAAAAAATCCGAATCCAATACCTTAAATCCGAACCGAGACCTTTCGTCAAGTGTTTTGCGAGACAAATCCGAACCTCAAAAATAACGAAAATCCGGATCCAAAACACAAAACACGAGACCTCAAAAGTCGCCGGTGCACATCCCTACTATGAAAGCACATGATAGTATAACTCAGTATGGCACATTATAATTGGCCAGGCATTCAGTGGCAATCCGAACAGATTCAATCAAATGCTTTTCACAGAACTTTTACATTTCATGTACTCTGCATACATTAAATAGCCATTTTATATGCTGCCCTTCCCATGCAATTGATTGGTCCTTTGATAGCATTATACATGCAGCAAAGCTGTGTAAGGCAGATAGGCTAAGCCACAGAGCCCATGTTTGTTAAGATAATGAGCAGGCCTGGTGGAACTTTTAGCACTAGGTAGATTTACCACCAAATAGCACCCATGTTACTTACACCTGTGGAAAGGGACTACACAAAGTAGCAGGGCTTAGGACTTTTGATGTGATGTTTACACATTTGCATAGTGTCATTCTTCAGATTATCTCCTTTTCTGTACACCTAGGTGCCTTCTAGTTTGTGGAGACATTATTCTAAGAATGGAAAGTAGGCATGTACCTTGGTGACCAGTGGTTAGGGCATCTATGTGTAAAAGGTCCCCCCGATGGCCTATTCTAATACATGCGGTCCTTTCTGCCCAGGCTAGAAGGTGGGTACAGACTAATTAGATCAGAGGGCCCCACCCCCGAATACAGGGGAATTTAACACAGTGGTGGTGTGTAGTGGACACTAGTGTGTGAGTGGTGTAGTGAAAATAATGTTGGGTGCCAGGCCATCTCAGCAGGAGGTTAGCGCTTCTGCCTCACAACAATGGGGTCATGAGTTCAATTCCCAACCATGGCCTTATCTGTGAGGAGTTTGTATGTTCTCCCCGTGTTTGCGTGGGTTTCCTCCAGGTGCTCCCATTTCCCCCCAGACTCCAAAAACATACTGGTAGGTTAATTGGCTGCTAACAAATTGACCGTAGTCTGTGTGTCTGTCTGTGTGTCTGTGTGTGTGTGTGTGTGTGTGTGTGTGTGTTAGGGAATTTAGACTCTAAGCCCCAATGGGGCAGGGACTGATGTGAGTGAGTTCTCTGTACAGCGCTGCAGAATTAGTGGCGTTATATAAATAAATGATGATGATGATGATGATGAAGCAGGAACATACACTTTATTAACTCCTCTTCTTCCAGCACAGAAAAGCATAGCGGTTGTAAGAACGTACACATTTACACACCTTCTCCTCCTGCAACATTTCTAAAGCAGATGGTAATGCTGTCCCTTTACCTCCCCACACTCCTGCACAGTGCTTAGAAACCGACAGCATGTTACACACCAGCCATTGCTGGGAGCAGTAGTTCCACAGGCACAGACCACAAGTTGCATCACTGTAAAAGAACCCACCTTTACGCCATAATTGTGCACGATATCTTCGTATCGTGTGTGATTGCGGACATGTGTTGTGGTAGCTGGTGGATGGGGCTTCTGACAATGACTAGCAGCCGGGCGATAGCTAGGGCTGATGGGTTTAGCTAGTGTCAGAAAGCAGTGGAACATTTGTTGATTATGTTACAGAGTTTTTGTGAGAAAATAAAACAGCAACTTGTTAAGAAGACCGGAACGAGCAGTCACTCATTTGGTAACTCTTAAATCTAGTACTCACAATAAAATTTATCTTACAGACAAATCTTGCCAATACAACTTCACGGCTTAATAAAACTTCCCTGTTAAAACTCACTACTTAAAATGGCCAACCTCATGCCATGCTTTGTTGACAGCCCATGCTAATGTTGCTCCCTGGTGGCACACATTTCGGAGGCCCACCCGCCATCACGCTTACCTCCCCCACAGGCTCCCGGATACCAACATTGTAAAGTTGGTAAGTATGTGATATATATATATGTGGTATATATATATATATATATACAAGTTAACCCGTGCATGATACTCATGCATTCTAGTCAAATCAAGCTACTTAAGGTGTTAAAAAGGTTCTTGTCATGCATTTGGACCTAGCCCAAGCCTCCTCAGGGGAAGAGCGTTACTTCCCGACGCAAGCGCCCTTTTTTAACGTGGTTTTGTCCACATGTCATCACCTCATCATTTTTCTCCATTACCTCATCCTTCATCTTCATCGCCACATCCTTCATCAAGCTACTTAAGGTGTTAAAAACTCCCCACTGTCACCCCCGGCAACCACCAACCACTCCCAACTGTCACTTCTCCTTCAATAAATATATAGGTCAGTGTATAACTCTGCCCAGCAGGTGGCGCTGCAGCTTGTTGTTTTTTTTTTTTCCACACACGCCACTAGGCATTTATATAGTAGATAGATATATATATATATATATATATATATATATATATATATATATATATATATATATATATATATATCTATCTATTTCATTACCAGAGAAGAAATTACTTTTACACTGCAGATCTTCGTTTTGCAAATGACCCTGAAAGAAAACAAACATTGACACTTGGTACACTACACAAGATTTAGCTGAGCCAACAGTTCTGTTATCGGTACAGATTTTTTTTCTTGGTAATTGAACAAGTCTCATTTATATCAGGAGTTGAACTTAAATTGACCATCTTGAATGTAACAGCCTAATCTCTATTCTCCACACATACGATGCTGTATGTAATTAAGCATACTCCTTTAGACATCTTCATAATTTCTTAACACCGATGTTCTCTTTACACTTAGATAAATCCCTATAACTCATTAAGGTCAGGCTATTATTGAATTGTTTTTAATTAATAGTCTTGAATACACTACATTCACAAGCGCACCGAGCTTGACACTGTTCCCTGACTCATTATGTTCACGTAAGACCCCCTATAATGTGATACAATATAATCTAATTGTCTTGGTACTGAAAGATTGAATTTAAATTATTCTCCCCAAGCAATATATCCATTATTCTCTACTTCCATAATGCCGTCTTTATTGGTATAGGGTCCTCTAGTATTTAACATAGGTGATTACCCACCTATCTTTGTGTTTTAACAATTGCTGGTACCCAACATTATAATGAGACTTTGCTGTTCAATAATATTCCAGCGCGATAACTTCAAGACGAAAACAAAAGCAACAGAAAGAAAACTCAATTGTTATTTAAAGGTTTATGCCATGTGTATTGTAAAGCTGTCTGAACCATCATTAACAAACAATTGTAAAAGGTTTAACATTAATATGGAGTGCAAGGGTTCTCTTTACCAGCTGTATATTTCGTCTTTCAAAAGAACACAGAGGGTTTGGTACAAAAAAAAAATAAAAAAAATATTTCATACAAAAAAAGCTTGATTGTACAAAAGAATGAAAAAATGTATTATTTCACTGAGCGAAATCACAATCGCTGGTAATTTAGGTCTCAGAATATTAGGGTCTTATTATGTAAAGAGTGACTTTAAATACATGAGCTGATTTGTTAACACTTTCGCAGAGTGGAAAAAGCCATTTTATTTAGAAGGGATTGTGGAAGAGTGGAGTAGATGTGTTATTTATTCCGCTGATACCAACTGGTTCTTATAAAAAAAAAGCACTATTTCATCCTAATCACAATGGGTATTTTAAGAATATTTCTGCAAAAAAAAACCAACAGATTATTGCTTGCATGCATAAAATGGTAACAGTCTAAAAATAAAAAGTTATGCAAAACCACAATCACAGTCATCATAATCATATGCAGGTATTCAATCTCTTCTCCAGAAACCCATTATCTAGAAAGTTCCAAAAAAGTGAATTATTGCTCATTGTTTTTTTCGTACATCCAGATATGATGGAGGGGGAGGGGGTGTCAGCGGCAGTATGGGGAATTATAGGGAGAACTTTTAAATGTGAGTTAGTGTATTTTCGTTTTGATGCTTTATCTGGAAAACCTGTATTCCAAAACGGTTATCATATGATGAGCCTATGACTGTAGATACAACAGGATGGATGAGATTAATTAAACAGTAAACAATGTATTACTTTAAAATCTCAGACCGATGCATGCTACCATATCTTTGAGGTCTTTATACCACTGGTGTCATTGACTGTATTAGGTGTCTTGTTAGAACTGCTTCAGTGTACAGGTAAGCTTTTTTTTTTACCCGTTGACAAGTCCCATTTTTGAAAATGACTCTAAAATGTATTTTCTTTGATAATTGTAGCACAATAAGGCTGGGTACACCCTACAGGTTGTTCAGCTGATTATCGGGCCAATCACATGATAAACGACAGTTCGGCCTGATATCGCATTAGTGTGTATTCTCCAACGATGAACGATTAACGTTCCAAAGCACACAGTATCGCTTGATTTAATTTTTAAACCGGACTAAAAATCTCATTCAACGATGTCATTCCAATCCTGCAGTGTGTATGCACTCAGGACCGGCAGTACCCATAGGTCTCTATGAAGTGTGCAGAGTCACAGTCTTTTCAGCAGATGGTAATGACAGATGAAGAGCACAGATCTGACGGTAAATCTTGTGAAACGTGTTTAGTGTGTAGACGTGAATCAGTAGGCTGATTGGGACGATATCGCATATCACATCCAGAGAAATTTTCTCTAGTGTGTACCCAGCCTTAAGCCCAGGTTCAAAATCAAGATAGATGGAAGCTCAATAATTGTAGAGCTGACAAAAGTCAAAAATATTGTATACTTACCAAAACTAAACTGCAACTAAACTGGGCTAGGCATTCGCAAAGTGAGCAATGAGCTTGATGAGATTATTTGTATCTTTTATTAATATGGCACCGCAAAAGGACCGCAGCGTTTACAGTAGCAAGTAATAGACAGTAACGATCCATAAAAGGACAGACATACTGATTCAACAAAAAATACACATATAACTGGTAATGCAGGTGAAGTCATTTACAGGACAGTAAGTGAGAGTGATGGTCCAATGTGAAGTACCGTATTTCCCCATGTATAGGACGCTCCACTGTATAAGACGCACCTATATAAATCATGTGAAAAAATTGAGGAGAAACATTATCCTCAATTTTTTCACAGAGTATTTGTGCAGCTTATACAGTGGAGAGACTACGCTATAGTGAATTCTGACTTACCCTAGTCAGATGCTTCCTCTGTCTGGTAAAGTCTTCTGTCTTCTCTCCGTCTGATCCCGATGCTGGAAACCCGATTAAGGTCCTCTCTGCGATGTCCGGATGTCCTTTCAGGACCTTGACAATCCTTTCAGGACCTTGTCAAGGTCCTGAAAGGACATCCGGACATCACAAAGAGGACCTTAATCGGGTTTCCAGCATCAGGATCAGACGGAGAGAAGACTCTACCGGACAGAGGAGTCATCTGACAGGGTAAGTGCTACTACCCCTGTATAAGACGCACCCAGTTATTAGACCCAACATTTTGGGGAAAAAGGTGCGTCTTATACATGGGGAAATACGGTAGGTCTGAGTCAGAAGCTAGGGCTAGGGAAGCAGGCCTAGAGGTACAGAGGGTGATGGAACAGTAGATGGAGTACACGAGTGAAGCGGGCTCTGCTTGTGAGAGCTCACATGCTGAAGGGAAGGGGAAGACACAAATAGGAAGGGAGGGAGTGGGGGGCGTGGAGGTGATAGCAGAGGCAAAGGAATTAGGAGGAGGGCTAAACACAACCAGTTAATAACAGAAGCTTTTTTTTATCCTTTATAATTCTGTTCTCTAGTATTATTTCTGTGAAATACTAACTCATGAACCATATTTTCCAAATGATTGATATCACACACAAGAGGGTATATCCTCCCCTGCTTATCACAAACATGACAACAGGCCATCAAGGAGGAAGCTACAAATGCTTCTGGCCTTCGTCAAACGCACTCACTAAGTGTACAGTAGAATCCTATCCAGTAATAGAAAATTGTGTATTTTTAAAGGTATCTAAAGGCTTTTACTTAGTAACTGGTACAAAGGTGCTGAGCGTATTCTGCTGCATCTGTCTACATTCACAGCTTGGAATAGGTGTTCTAGCACCACCTTTTCACATTTGCTGTTCACAATATTGATGACACTTTCCGAGCCTAACTACCTGTAAATTTATGTAGCTCGATTGTAGCCATATCAGTGTTGGAGTCTCCTGCAGGTTACATCAGGAGTAAAATGTCATATTGATAATCAAGCTCTGCTGGGCAGTTGGGGAATTTATATTATCAATATTGTGCAGTGAAGAACAGAATCAGGACCGATTCGGAAAAGCTGGGACGGGTGGCAGGCATGCTGCAAACAATTTGAGCATCTATGTTGTCACGAAGGAGGAATCAGCACCTGCAAGTATTGGCACAACCACACAAGGAGGTGCGGAGTCTAACACGCCACCGGTTTTCACCAGGGACCCCCGCAAGGAGGTTTGGACTTCGCGGCGAACGACGTGCAGGTCGCGGCCCTCCCAGGTGGCTACTTGCGAGATGGCGGAGATAATCGTAATCGTACAGGCTGGAGTCAGGAACCAAGCGGGCAGTAAAGGTACCGAATCAGGAAGCGAAGAATTGTCAACAGGCCGAGGTCAAACCGCAGAATACAATGCAGAAGGGAGAATCCAATAACGAGGTCAGAGAAAGCCAGGTTGGTAACAGGTATCAGACAGGGTAAGTATATATATATATATATATATTTCAGGAACGCTGGAGGCTAGATAACTAGTTGCTCTGGCACCCTAGTGGTGTCAGAGCAGGCTATTTATAGGAAGTGGCTACTCCTTATTGGTTGGCAGTGGTTCGACGGTCAGACGCGCTGACCGCTGACAGGAAGCTCACAGCGCGTCCCGTTGCTATAGGGACGGGCTCGCATGCGCACCACGCCGCCAGAAGAATCATCTCCGTTGCTTAGCAACGGGGAGCTCAGACAAAAACAGACGTCCGTCCCTGCTTAGCGTGGAGGCGTGGGGACGGCGTCTGATATATGCCATACTTGCCAACCTTATGTTGGCCGGGTCCGGGAGACCCTGGAGAGCAGGAGGGGTGTATGGGTGGAGAGGGCGGGGCTTCGAGATTTGCATAATTTTGGCCCTGCCCCCGGTGATGCAATGCCTGTTTTGGGTCTTTTTAAAAAGACCCCAAACAAGCATTACATCACTGGACGCAGGGCCAAAATGACGCAAATTTTGAAGCCAGCCCCCTCTGCCCGTGCATTTCGTCTCTAATTTTATTGAAGTGGGCAGATGGGCCAGATGTGGGAGAATCGCCAGCTCTCCCGGGAGTCCGTGAGACTGACCTGAATTTCGGGAGTCTCCCGGACATTCCGGGAGAGTTGGCAAGTATGATCTATGTGTCTGGACATATTACCTACAGATTCAGCTGAGCCCACAGACTGCGCTGTGTTTGTGCAGCAAAAGTCTGACCTTTTAGCATATTTCTCCTTTATTTTCATTCTGTGTTTAAATAATTTAACCTTTATATTTTACACGTTTACACAAATTTGGTCCAAACATATACTATTATTTTTGTAAGATCTTTTTAGCATTACCCTCAATCTTTCTCAATTTCAGAATACTGCACAATGCTTAATTCTTGAATGACTTTTGAATATTTCCATGCTATAAGTGAATAAGATAAGCATTTCCATACAGTGTATGCGTACCAAAAAACGTACACATAAGTCCTTATCCAGATTTTGATGCATTGTACATTTATAATTCCTTACACTTGTAAAGGTAGAACGGGAGAGGGAAGAGGAGGTGAAGCACAGGCTGAGTACATTAAGGGCACATTTTTTACGTAATTGCAAATCAAGTACACCTGGAAGCAGATGCAGATACACCTGTCAGGAGGCGTATCTCTTGCGGGTGCTGATGTGCTGTGATGACTCAGCAGTATTATCTAGCCCCTTCTGATTGGCTGATTCTGGATTATCTCCAGCTGAATTAAAATATCAGTGTTGCAGTATATATTATGTGAAGTCATTGCTGTCGATTTGCATTACCTAATTGACATTTCCATTTGGACAACTGCAGAAAAGAAGATTACCATTCGATTTTTAAAGGGGGAATCAACAAATGTTTGTATTTAATTTCTTGCATTGCATTCTATATTGAAAATACGACATTAGCATTTATTTATAACTGTCCAGACACTAATTTCTCTTGTGAATATGACACTTCATTACATTATTATATTGTGTACAAATAGATTATACAACCTTAGTTAACACTGTCAAGCAGAATCTCTAAACAATCTCTTCTCTACCATAGGAAGTAATTATTACGCAAATCCAACTCTACATGAGTCCCATATTCTCTCAAATGTTTCTACCACATCACTGCTTCTGTTCTGTGAAGTCTTCATAGACATGAAGTAGTATCAATGCTTGTTATTTATTTGGTATATATGGTATTTATATAGTACTTATGAAAATTAAAATAAAGATCTTATTTTTATTCTCAAACCTTTCATCCATTCTTTCCTTATTTGGCAAACACTATAATGTATTATTTTTTCAAAATGTGCATCTACTCATCCCCTTTCTTTCATATGTGTGTTGAGAGTAGAACATAAATGGATGATACATAATAAGGCATCTTTGGTCATATTTTCTAACAATTTGTGGCTCTAGAGATGACTTACTATTTGTAGCAAGCATTGGATCATGTGGTGCTTCAGTTTACTCCGAAAAGACACTAGTTTTTTTAATCCTATAAATGGATAGTTCAGAGAGTGTGCTTTGGCCATTTGATGGCAAATAATGTATATTATTTATGCAGAAGGGACGCTACTAAGATGTAGAATAAATGTGAGTGTTTGCATGGCTTTGTACTGTGTCACTATACAGCATGTGTATGCAGTGCATTATCGTTCCTTTGTGGCTATAAATGTGCCCTTGTCCTATAAAACCAGATCAATAGTGCAAAAATAAAAAGAATGATATACACAATAGATGCCATCTAAGCCACAGTACACCCTTACCCTTACAATGCGTCGTAATTCCTGACCTCCAAAATGAAAAGTATTTTCCACCAAGGACTTGTAAATATAATTGGCTACAATAGTAGGAGAAAGCAGCATGTTTTCCTACAAAGATACACTTTGTCCACAATGGTATTTGTTACATAAATAACAAATACATTTGCACAATCAGCACCTATACTTTTTAAAGTGAAATAATAAATTGGGAAAGTGAATATATATGTGATTAGCATTTTCACACAAAGCTATTGTGTTATTAGCTATGCTATGTTGTGACGAATACAAAAAGCCGCACAATATCACATACACAAGTGTACTGATGAAAAAATTGATTTTTTAATGTCATTTATCAGTATAATATTTAATTTCATTATCATGAAAAAATGTCCTCTATGCTTTTAAGTATAAGGTAGCATTTCCTTTATCAACTTTAGAAACATAAAATGTGAATTTAAAGAGGTGTCTATATTTGGTGTGTGTTTGGGGGGAGCTAGGTTTACATAAATTGTTCCTGCCCGCACTGTCAACTGTTACTGAGATAGATAGATAGATAGATATAGATATATTGTGACAAAGGGAGTGCTTTTCCACAGGCTTCTAAAAGAGGAGTTAGGTTTTTCAGCTAGTAATCTGCAGAGAGGCTGCAAACAGAGTTACAGTAGTGCACCTAAGTTAAAGAGATATAGGTGGAGAACATATATGTGACACAATAATAGTAAAGAGTCTGATTTCTATTTTGAAGAGGTTTAAAGGCATCTTTTTACATAGCTAGCAGCCAGCTGGCAGGGTCTGTCTCCGCTTAAGCAAAGCACCTGTAAAGGACTCCCTTTTAAAAGCAAGGTGGGTGTGTCATCTGTCCATCAAGTTAGGGCTGTGGGAGGAGTGTAAACTATTTAAACCTGTCTTTTTCTTTTATGCAAAGTGACTGATGCCAGACAGTGGCCTGTGTCTAGAGAGCTGGTCTCTGTTACTTTAGCATTAGGGTCACAAGACAAGTGTGTGCAAATTTATGTTATGAATTACTTTGTCATCCTGACAATAGAAAGCATAGTAAAAGAAAAGCAAGAAAGTGTTTGTGTGTGCATCACCTGAATTATGCCTGTGTCACAATAAATAATTATAATAAAAAAAAATAATTAAATAAATAAAAATATATATATATATATATATATATATATATATATATATATATATATATATGGTAACCTGCAGAGCTTGCTTAACACTCACTGATCAATTTATCAGTTATTACAGAGGTCCCAATGGTGGGAATCCAGACACTCAGGGTGACGGATATCTCTGTAGGCCAACAAGATGGAAATTTCACATTGATTTCTTTTATCAGTCAGGTGCTCAAAGAAGATTCCCAATTCCACAGCTGCCACTGTCCCTAATTTTCAAGGACACTTCCATATTTTAAAGATCTGCCCCTGGAATTGTTTGAAGATGAAGGATTACCCACCTAGTCAGTATGGCAATTTCATCGACTGTCTCAGCAGCAAACTGCCCCTGGAAATTATTTAAAACAATTGCCAGCTATTCAATTCCAGTATCTAATACATCAAAAATATCTTTGTACACTGGATACAAACAACTTTTCCTTTATTAGTTCAAAGACATGCTGGTCTCCTTATCCATAATGTATATCCCCTGAAAGTGTCAACCATCGTAATATTTGTCCAAATCCTGATTATCCAATAGACTGAATCGGCTGCAGCCTAGGGTGCGAGGCATTTGGTTAGGAGGGTGCAAAATTGTGGCAGGGAGAGGTGTAAACTAAAATTAATTTTAAAAATGAGAGAATAGTTGTTCTCCAAATTAAAAAAACAAACCTGAAAGAAAAATGTAGTAAAGCTTTAATCTTGCGCAAGATTAAAGCCTTACTACTGGGTGGAAGCGGAGTAGAGAGACAAGAATGGCAACGGGCACAGTCGTGACAGCTTCCTCACCCTCCGCTTTCACATATTCACCCTCAGTAACGCTCTTTCATTCCTCCGTTCTGCTATACAGTTCTGATTTTAATAGAAATGAATGACAAATATTGCTGTGACCGTTTTAAAAAGCCAAGTGGAGTCAAGTTTCAAAATCATGGGAACATAAACATTGGTGGGGGTGAAGGAAGCCATATTTTAAATTAAGAACAAATTTGTTTTTAGCTACGCATTAGCCTGGCGTGGAAGGCGAGAGAGCGCTACAAGCGTATTAGCCTATGGTAGCAGGAAGCCTCAATCAAGCCTCTACCCCTGACGCTGCTTTATTGATTTGGAAACACTGCGTTTATGTATAAGAGCTATATTTCAGTTCATGTAAAAGAGTCTTAGCATTGCATTTGAACTTGCATTGTTTCTGCCATAGGATGCTTGTATCCGTACAGATTAGAGCAAATGCTGACCATCATTTCCTTCTGTTTATATTTAAACTAATGGATATTAGCATTGCTCTGCAGCTGGTCAAGCAGTAAGACTAAAGGATAGTTAATAGGACTTGATATTCAGTAAAAACCACCATACTACCTTAACCTTATGCCAACAGCTGCAGGGCCATCTTAACAACATTATGGGCCCCCGGGCAAAGCAGTGCACCGGGGCCCCTAGATATAGATATATAGATGTATACAGATACAGATATAGATATAGATATATAGAGATAGATAGATGTACTTGCTCAGTGACCCTTGTAGGTTTTCTTTGCAGGTTTTTTTCTTTTGCAGGATTATTTATTCTCATTAAGAGCCGTGCCTATGGGGCCCCATTGCCCGTGGGGCCCCCGGGCAGCTGCCCATTGTGCCCAATGGAAAAGATGGCCCTGAACAGCTGGATTGAGAGATTGAACGAAGATAGAGAATACGGAGCAGAGCAGGAGAACTGCCACCATCCATGTAATTACAAATGGAACAAAATTGGTACATAACATATTTTGCTATTATTTAGCAGTACAACATTAACGAATAAGGGTACTTTTATGTAGAATAATTTAATTTGCATCATAACATTAATAATAATAATTATAATTCACATACTGTCTCTACAAAATACAACAATTAGGAAAGCATCCTGCCCCGCCCAAATGAGCTTACAACGTAAGATTTGTGGGGAACAACTGGTAAACAAAGTAGCAGAATAACTGAATGATCCTCATGTGCATCTGTTTTTCCTTTCATTAAGGGGGGAATTCAACTGGACGCAATTTTTTTTTTCCTGCGCAGGTTTTTAACTGCTATAGCGACCGTTTTTAGTTAACGCAGCGTTAAACCTCGTGCAATTCAATTGAAAAAGAGGTAACGCTGCCCCCGCGCGTTAATCATTGGTGCATGCAAATTTTTAGGGGAGTGAAGGGGAGGGTTTAACGCAGTCATGTATATAAAAAAAGGATTGGCATACATTTGCATACATTAGATTGCATTATACAACCATTCTATTTGATAATATCTACATACAGTACTTTCTTTTAGCAATTTTTTTTATTTCACTATTTTTTACTATAGAATCATCTATACCATGTCAAAACACATTAGTACATACATATTAGTATAAAAACATACATAAATATAATTATTTAGTGATTTTTTTTTTTTTTTATATTTTTTCATTATTATTTTTTTAAAAAAATCTACTTTTTCATGTTATGCATTACTGATAGATATAGTTTATCTTTTTTTTTTTCATTATTACATGATTTCAAATAGTTTTCTTAGGTTTTTTATTTTTAGCACACCCCAAAGAGGTGTGAGACAAAACAGCATATTGGCATGTTTAACGCGCCGCGTTAAAAAACAATTGAATAGCTTTTAACGCAGCGGGCTTTCACCCACCCTATACTTTCAATAGACATTCTACTGGAGCGCGAGAGGTCCGTTTGATGAAAAAAACCGCTGCGTTAAAAATGGAATTGAATCGTGGGTAAAGTTAACCCGCTAGAAAACGATAAAAAAAAACTGTGTTAAAATGAGTTAACGCTGTGTTAAAAAAAAACTGACGGTCAATTGAATCCCCCCCTAAGAGTTTTTAAAATCATATATGAGAAAAAGTTAGAAATTACTTTTTTATTGAGTCCATACTTAATCATATAATGACCAGAGGGTTTTCTCTCCTTCAAAATCAGCCCAAAGTTTAGGTTTGGGGATAAATTGCTTTTTTCCTGTGAATCATTTTTCTATTTTTAGTCTGCCCAGCAAATCTTCTATTGATTTTTTTTTTCTTTAAAGATACATAGGGCTTTCTTTTGATAGCATATTGGAATAAATATATTTTTATTTTATTGACTTTAGGGAAAATGAGAAGAAACATACAATTTTTGATAGGACATAAATGAAACTAAGCTGTATTTTCAGAGACAAAAGCAAAAATTGCAATGAATTCAATAATTCATTTTACTACTTGTATGTAATTTACTTCCTGATGACAGCTCCCTTACTGATATGCCAACCTCCAATCCCCCGGCAACTAACTACATGGCATTTGTGTTTAAACCCTGAATATTGAAGGTTTCCCTCTTCCAGTAGTTTATATATTTCAGCGGACAGCTTTGCTTTCTGCAACAAATCTTTTTGTTTGTCCTCAACCTGACGTCCAGACTTGTCCTCCCCTCTAATTACTAAGGCTGGTGGGCAGTCTCCTTCAATAAAATAGATTTCTGCTCTATGACAGGAGAAAGTGGGTGGAACAACCATGAATCTAGACCTTGCTGGGAATTGTAGCTCTGAGAGTCACAGGCTGTCCAAGTAATGTAAAATAAGCATTCAGTTAGGCAACCATGGCTACTGAGCTGCTGTGGAACTACCAATTCCAGCATGCCGAGAGTTGTAGCTCTGCAAAAGCAGGAGAGGCATATTCTACCTGTTTTATAGTTTTTTTTTATATGTTTATGGTGATTTCTTATTCTCCTTTTGATTAGAAATAGCAGAAGAGCAGAGAAATGTAAAAAAAAAAAAAGTTTTTTTGAACAAGGGTGTGGGGTGCTTTTGCTCAAAACGGTGGATGGGGGGCGTTTAATACAGGAGACACAAATCAACCCACCACTTAGAGATGCTTCCAATTTTGCCGTATCTTTAAGATTAGCCAATTAAAAGGTGTATCTTTGCGCTTCCTGTTGACCTAACACATGTACCTGAAGCCTAGATTTAAAGAGACTTGTATATTAAGATATGTGCAACTCTAAATACAGCATCAGAAATGCGCTTATGCAAAAGTCGCCATTTTACTTTTAGCCATACTTGCCAACTCTTCCTGAATGTCAGGGAGACTCCCTGAAATAGGTGTGATCTCCCTCACTCCCTGAAGAGTCTGGCATTCTCCCTGATGCTGAGCCAGTACAAGACGTGGTTGGCTTCGCCATCTGTGGCATGATGACACAGGTCAGAAATTGTGTCCTATGGCCATGTATTGATGCCTATGGAGGAGGCCATTTTCATGGAGACCAAGATTTAATCAAAGACTGACAGGTAAGACAACATGACTTCAGTAATGGAGACAGAAATGTAAAAGACACTTCAGTCTCTAGAGATTCATTAGCTGCTTTTCTTTAACGCATAGTTGCCTACTCCCACATTTCTGGGAGACCTCCTGAGCTCCCAGGAGAGTAGGGCAACCTCCCGGTTCTCACCCCCGCAATAGATAAGTGACTTTGGGGATGAGGGGGGGGTCATCTTAGCCCCGTCCCCTGCTGTAATTGGCCAAAATTGTGACAATCGTTTAGTAGCGGGGCCAAAATGATGCAATTCATCAAGCTCCCCCCCCCCTCCCCAGATCTCCTTGAAGCCTCCATGTTTTTTCCCTGTTTCTAAATGACCCCAGTGTTAGTATCAATTGCAAATAGGTCTCTGAAAATGATGAGACATCTTTATTACCCTAATGATGTTGCTATGTAATACCAGTCTGCAGTATTACTGTGTAACTGGGATACATTCCTATTTAATAAAGACTAGATGACACTCATTGCTAGTGTCACTGTGAGAGTGTTACTGACAGGTATATGTCAGGACAGTCCATGACAGACATTAGCAGCCCAGCCTGGCAGCAGCATCCTGTCACACACACACACACAGGTGACCAGCCCGGGTGCCAGCAGATTCCCGCCGTCAGGGTTTAAACGTGGGCGCCAACCGTCACCACAAACGCGTGCAGCACTGGGCGAGCCCACCTCGCACAACACCCCCCCTCGAGCCTGGAACAAGTGAAAGCAGAACCTGCTGCTGCCGCCGCCGTGTGTGTGTGGTTCATTCCTGGTGCCTTGTCAGTCACTCACCGGTTCACTCCACCCCCTTAACCCGCGAAGTTGGTACGCTCCGTCCTGGAAGAATCATGGCGATTGATGGTAAGTAGGCCAATAACCGTCTGCTGATCGGCTCATTAACAACTCATCAGGCGGCTCTGAGACCTCTCGGCCGTCGCAGGGGTGAGGCAGTTCCAGCTATGTGTCTACCTGTTACCTGCCGTGGTGTGTGTGCATGGTATACATGGGGTTATAATGTGTGTACAGCCTCCATGCAATACCTCCTGTGTGCATACTACTGCTTACTTAGAGACCAGGTCCATGCATGGTATACATGGGGTTATAATGTGTGCACAGCCTCCATGCAATGCCTCCTGTGTGCATACCACTGCTTACTTAGAGACCAGGTCCATGCATGGTATACATGGGGTTATAATGTGTGCAGAGCCTCCATGATATGCCTCCTGTGTGCATACTATTGCTTACTTAGAGACCAGGTCCATGCATGGTATACATGGGGTTATAATGTGTGCAGAGCCTCCATGATATGCCTCCTGTGTGCATACTATTGCTTACTTAGAGACCAGGTCCATGCATGATCGCTGATCAATGTTTTGAAAACTATCTGCATTGTATATTATATGTGTTCATGTGTGAATGTATTATATATTGAATGTGTCCTTAATGCAATACAGTGTACGTTGTATGTTAGTTTTATGTGGGCATTACAGTATGCATTGACAGTCCATGTGGGGATGCAGTGTACATATTACATATATGTTCATGTTGGGGATCAAGTAAACATTGTAGAAGTGCCAGTAACAGTGATCCAATTGCTGTTTCTATGCAGTTTATAACTGCAGAGTGCAGATTTATATATTGTACAGTATAAGTGGTGATACAGTATACACTGCAAATGTGATGTGTGTGTGTGTATATAGCATACCCTGCATTTGTTCATATGAGGCTACTGTATATATGTGATGGTCATGCACAGTGAGTTATTTATTATTTAATATTATTGATACAGGTATGCAGAAAGAAGGACAAATAACTGGTTGCATACTTTAAATGTACTTTAAATGTAAACTGTTGTGGAGACAGAATGTAATATACAGCAGTGTTTCTTAAAAGTACCCCCCATGTTTTTGCAAAACTTTTTAAACTACACCTAAAGTATATTCATGTAGACTGAGTGCTCTCTAAGGTAATTTGATTTCTTTCAAACCATTTCCTAGGCATTTACATGTTTTAAAATCGCCTCCTACATTTGTATATGTTTTATTCTACACCGATGTAGTTACATGTTATATTTAACAGACTGACATTCCCCTTAAAGCTCTGCGATGTGCCCCTTGGTGTACTTGTAGCACAGGTTGAGAACCTAAAGGTGACAGTTACACAGGATCTGCAATGGTGCTGAATGGACAGCTCCTCACTAACACTTATTCTGTTAGGATCAGGGAGTCCTCACTTTATGCCTCATTTAGGGCCTGAATCATTAAGGAGAATAAGGCAATAAAAGGTGTAAATTTAATCCTGGACAAACCATGTTACACTGCAAGGGGTGGAAAATAGTTTATTATTTTGCATGTAAGGAAAATACTGGCTGCTTTTTCATGTAGCGCATAAATACTTAATAGCTTTATTTTTACACTGAAATTTAAAGTTGGTCTAGGACAGGGGTCGGCAACCCCCGGCACGCGTGCCAGACTTGGCACGCCGGCCCCCGGGTCATGTCCTGACATCAAGGGGGAACGCTGTTTTCGGGAGCTCCAAGCTTCCGCCGCTGGTGTCTCTGGGGAATAGGTAGTTTCCATTTGAACTGTAACGCGCATGCGGTCATTTATACAGGTACCGCAGCGCTACATTCTCTACCTACAGTCGCCTGCTTCTACCTCTTTTTCCCCTCTTCGCCTCCCTTCTGACTCATTATCATTGAGTGCCTCTCACGCGGTGCAGTGTAAAAGCGGAGCCTGAAGTAAGTTAGATCTCCCATCTGCATTACAACCCTGCCTTTTCCTGCCTCCATTTTTTCCTCCCAATGTGTGCCTCTGCCCCCCACTTGCATGTCTCTGCCCCATGAGTGCCTCTGTCCCTCCTGACCCATGTGTGCCTCTGTCCCTCCTGACCCATGCGTGCCTCTGTCCCTCCTGACCCATGCGTGCCTCTGTCCCTCCTGACCCATGCGTGCCTCTGTCCCTCCTGACCCATGCGTGCCTCTGTCCCTCCTGACCCATGCGTGCCTCTGTCCCTCCTGACCCATGCGTGCCTCTGTCCCTCCTGACCCATGCGTGCCTCTGTCCCTCCTGACCCATGCGTGCCTCTGTCCCTCCTGACCCATGCGTGCCTCTGTCCCTCCTGACCCATGCGTGCCTCTGTCCCTCCTGACCCATGCGTGCCTCTGTCCCTCCTGACCCATGCGTGCCTCTGTCCCTCCTGACCCATGCGTGCCTCTGTCCCTCCTGACCCATGCGTGCCTCTGTCCCTCCTGACCCATGCGTGCCTCTGTCCCTCCTGACCCATGCGTGCCTGTGTCCCTCCTGACCCATGCGTGCCTGTGTCCCTCCTGACCCATGCGTGCCTGTGTCCCTCCTGACCCATGCGTGCCTGTGTCCCTCCTGACCCATGCGTGCCTGTGTCCCCCCTGCACCATATGTGCCTTTGTCCTCCCTGCCCATGTGTGCCCAAACTGTTTGTGTGTACCTGTCTTACATTGTGGCTGCCTGTTCCTTTCTCTCTCCCTCTTTGTGTGCATGCCTCCCTTGTCCCCCCCATCCCATTTGTTTCCCCTTTTTTCCTATGTGCCCCCACAATCCACAGTCCTATTGCACAACACCTTCTACCCCCTTGTCTTCCACATCTCCTCTTTTCTCACCTTTTCTTCTGCTCTCCTGAATGTGGTAGGCAGCGTTGATAGCTGCCGATCTGAAGCAACGTAAAGGAACAAAGGCAAAACCACATCCAGCACCACATAACTGAACCTGAAAATTGTAACCTGAGGCTGGCGGGTAAGCAAAACTTTCCTTTAATAAATCGTATGTTTTTTTTTTTCAGAGGGTACCTCTGGGTATAATACTGCTATTGTTGGAGGGAACCCCTACAGGAGGCTTTTGCACAGTGAAGCCTATGTAACACAAAATATTTGTCCTTTGTGTGTGTGTATGTGTGTATATATATATATATATATATATTGGCACACCTGGGCTTGACGAGGTTTTAGCCGGCACACAGACAGAAAAAGGTTGCCAACCCCTGGTCTGGGACATGCCATAGCCCAAATATAAATCTGTCTTCACATCTTAAATTTACCTCCCCCTCCAATGCAACATAGTGTTGCCCAGGTGCAAAGTTACTCTTTTTTTTTTTGCAAAAAGAAAAAGAAGCAAATTTGCATCTTGGCAAAACCATATTGCACTGCAAGGGTGGGTAGGCACATGCTAAATGTACAGCCAGATTTAGAGTTGGGAGGGGGCATGTTTCAACTGAGTTCTAAGTTGCAGTGCAGAAATAACGATGTCCAGCATGAGTGTGCTACCTGCAAAAGCAGCTACTGCATGCACAAAAATAAATGCATTTGCACCCCTTGCATTGTAACATGGGGCCTGATTCATTAAGGTTTTTAACTTGAGAAACTTCTTATTTCAGTCTCATGGACAAAACCATGTTACAATGCAAGGGGTGCAACTTAGTATTCTGTTTTGCACATAAGTTAAATACTGACTGTTTTTTCATGTAGCACACAAATATCAACTTTAAATTTCAGTGTACAAATAAGCTATCAAGTATTTGTGTGCTACATGAAAAAACAGTCAGTATTTAACTTATGTGCAGAATACTAATTTGCACCCCTTGCATTGTAACATGGTTTTGTCCATGAGACTGAAATAAGAAGTTTCTCAAGTTAAGATCCTTAATGAATCAGGCCCATGGTTTGTATTTTGCTTTGCTCTTAACTCTAAATGAAACCCTTTGTGAGATGATATTCATGAAAACAAAGGCGCTAGAGTATTATTAGTGGTTATGATTATTATCAATATCAACTATTTAATTGCTAGTACAATTCTGAGGTGAGTAATTGTTGAATATCTTCATGCCCTGAATATAATGTTTTATAAGTCAGGAATGCCCTCAGTTATGCATACTTTCCAACCCTCAAAGTCCATATCTGATTCATCAAACAAAAAAGTTTTTTTGTAGCTTTTTTGCATATAGTAAGGCTCACTATTGCCACATTTCATATGGAACATCCCATTGGTCCGTGTCCAATTAAGTCTGGACATCATCTCAGGCAAATAGTTGCTTATCAAAAAATTGCTGCCAGCTTAGTCCATGTGTGGGCAGCACGGTGGCTTAGTGTTTAGCACCTCTGTCTGGGGTCATGAGTTTGATTCCCGATCATGGACTTATCTGTGTAGAGTTTGTATGTTCTCCCTGTGTTTGTGTGAGTTTCCTCCAGGTGTTCCGGTTTTCTCCCACACTCCAAAACCTACTAGTAGGTTAATTGGCTCATATGAAATTGACCCGAGTCTCTCTCTCTCTCTCTGTGTATGTTAGGGAATTTAGACTGTAAGCTCCAATCGGGCAGGGGCTGATGTGAATGAGTTCTCTGTACAGAGCTGCGGAATCAGTGGCGCTATATAAATAGCTGATGATGCTTATGATGTGTGCGTAAAAATAGAAGAATAATCTTGGGAGGAAAAATGATCTTCGCACGGCTGCACATCCCTATAATATTTGAAGATAACTGTCAAGACAACATTCTCTTGTTTTTATGACACTTCATTATTATATTGGGTACAAATAAGGTGATGTTAGAATGTCTACTTACACTGTCAAGCTATATCTCTGTTATTATTGGGTGTTAGCACACACTTACACCTTGCGCAAATGATTTTCCCGATTCAAAATATACACGTATGCAAGTATGCTATTTTTTCATGTAGCACACAAATATCAACTTTAAATTTCAGTGTGCAAATAAGCTATCAAGTATTTGTGTGCTACATGAACAAACAGTCAGTATTTAACTTATGTGCAAAATAAAAAACTAATTTTCACCCCTTGCATTGTAACATGGTTTTGTCCAGGAGACTTAAATAAGAAACTTCTTAATTTAAGATCTTTAATGAATCCGACCCATTGTCTTTAATGGTGTTGCAGATTAGAGTTCTTTTTACTGCTGTTACTAGAAGGAGAGGGAGAACGAAAGGAAATCCAAATATAATTTTATGGACGTTTTATGCTCCTAATTATTTTGTCTTCATTGTACATTTGAATAAGTATTCAAGTTGGTGTTTTCTGCTGACACATGTCCTTTAAAATTTTAGTTGTAAAATGTTTGACTAATTTCCAATTCAGCTGCAGTTCTCGACAGCTATAGGAAATCATTATACTAATAAAAGGTTGATAGAATTTCTTAACAATGCAAAAGTTGCTTCAATAAATCTGCTTTGTAGTTTTATGAAATTAAGTGGTCCAGGAGATTCAAGGCTTGGTATGTGTGTATTAGTAGTAATTTATAGTTCTATATGTATCTGATGCTTATAATATGCTGAGCCGTATCTGGTGCCAACAGTAGAAACATAGAATTTGAAGGCGGATATGAACTGCTTGGTCCATCTAGTCTGCCCACTAATATGCTGAGCCGTATACAGTGGCATTATTACTTATTTCCTTCTTCTACTGATTTCTCTCCTTATGCAAACATGCATCTGACTTGCTACTAATATGCTGAGCCGTATCTGGCGCCAACACGAATATGCTGAGCCGTATCTGGCGCCAACACGAATATGCTGAGCCGTATCTGGCGCCAACACGAATATGCTGAGCCGTAACTGGCGCCAACACGAATATGCTGAGCCATATCTGGCGCCAACACGAATATGCTGAGCCGTATCTGGCGCCAACACGAATATGCTGAGCCGTATCTGGCGCCAACACGAATATGCTGAGCCTTATCTGGCGCCATCACGAATATGCTGAGCCGTATCTGGCGCCATCACTAATATGCTGAGCCGTATCTGGCGCCATCACTAATATGCTGAGCCGTATCTGGCGCCATCACTAATATGCTGAGCCGTATCTGGCGCCATCACTAATATGCTGAGCCGTATCTGGCGCCATCACTAATATGCTGAGCCGTATCTGGCGCCATCACTAATATGCTGAGCCGTATCTGGCGCCATCACTAATATGCTGAGCCGTATCTGGCGCCATCACTAATATGCTGAGCCGTATCTGGCGCCATCACTAATATGCTGAGCCGTATCTGGCGCCATCACTAATATGCTGAGCTGTAACTAGTAACAGCTGGGAAAAGTTGAGACATATTTTGTTCTAAGAAAACTGTCCGAAATCAGGAAAAATAACTTTTTCCTAGTGTAAGAATGTTTTATTTTTGCTGAATAAGTTTCAAACAAGAAACCAAGCCATGGTCCAGTATTTATGTGATAATCCATTACTGGACTGGTACCAGCTGACTATTATGACTGTTTTACACAATCACGAACATCGAAAAATAGTTGTATGCATAGCAATTAATACCAATATTTAATTACAATGCCGTATCCCAGTATAGCACATTTTCTATAGATGTCACGTGAGCCTACACCTGGAGTTCTGGCATTGCTGCTGTTCATAAAGGCTGACAGCCAGAACCTGAGACAAGTGCACAGCCCTCACTGGGAGCATTCAGAGCTGGAACATGACTCTGAAGTACTTATCGCTCCAAACCTGCTAAGGTTGGGCAGGTGGCACAGCTATTTGGGCTGGCTGGTATGCGTAGGACTGCCTATGATGCCCCTGCTTAAAGAGGAGAGTCTTCAGTTACAGCTGATGTTAGATACTCTGCTAGATAGTGTACCTAGCCAGCGGAAAAAGTTAAGTAGACATCCTTTAAAGTTTTGTTCACTCTAATCTGGAACCCTAGATGGATACATTTCTTTGCTAGGGGCTCTTGCATGGGACAGATTGTTGTTTCTAGACTTGGTCACATACACATGGCAGTCAGCTAAGGTCCTTTGTGCAATTATGATAGGAATTTGTGGCTTCTCTCTGTAACAGTTGTTTGTAATACCTTAATCTGAGGTATGGACTGAATATAACTGAACATTCCCGAGACTATCAGACTGGCCCTTATTGTCCTCTGGATCCAACCTATGCAAGTGCTTATTTCTACATTATATGCAAGTCTTATTTCAGCCAGACTATATTGATATCCTTAGTCCATGCTGGAGAGGGGTGGATGGCTCTGGTCCTGGGAGTATTAGAATGTGACTGAGAAGACATATTGAAACCCCCACAAATGTTTTCCATGCTGCAAATACTAAATTAATTCAAGGTTTTATTGTTCACAAAGCATACCAAACTGGTAAATGATACTGTACCATATGAAGGATGCTATTCAAGCACCAAAAATTCCTAAATTTTGAAAAAAAAAAGAAAAAAAGGTCTTACCTGTGAAGCTGCCGGCTGCTGCTCCTCCATGTTGGTAATAGGCTGGGAGTAAAGCCCTGTGCAAGGATGGCCAAGCCCAGTGCCATACTCCCAAGAGGAGAGGATGCTGCCTACCACCACAGACATAGGAGGGTGCCCAGTGCCATGCAGGGTTGGTTTCTGAAGAAGATGATTTAAGGAAACTCAGATTGGAATAATGTGAATTTGTTATGCAGGTCACATGCTCCGATATCGAGAGGGCAGTTGGCTCGTTATTGTGACTGGAAAACGAGCCTGATAATAATTAACAGGCTCCCAGGTACAATGAAAGTGATCCTGAGCATCTGAACGACTGTATCATGTCTAATTTGGCCACGGTATTGTTGTCAGCTGTACAGGTACAGAGAATGTTTGAGATCATGCATGGCCTATACAAGACATTTTGTACTTTTTAGAGTTCCATGTATACATGGATTTTTGGTCTAATGCCGCACACTTAAACCCAGCAATCAGTACTCGACGATTCGCATATAGCAGCCCCTTTTACCACAGAGCAGATTGTGCTCACAGGTATTGCCCCCAAAACTTTTGCACAGGATTTTTAGGTGTTTATCGTAAAGGTTATTACCGCAGCGAAAAATCATCACTGATTGGCGCAGTCTATCATTAAAATATCGCCGGGGCAGCACAGCGATAAGTTATTTTACTGGTTCACTGGGCAGTCTCTGGATCTGCGTGGCCCGGGTACCCTATTAGCGCATGTGCAGGTTTGGGCTTTCAGTTCAGCTTAGTAAATAAATAAATATAATCGTAAAAAACAGATTAAAAAACTGAAAAAAAATATATATATATATATTTAAAAACTATGAACAGAATGAAAAAATGCTTTTTACAAAACATTGAAGCGGATTTTTTTTTCATTCATTTTTTGTGTGTTATCTCCATTCTGAGAAGAGGTTAACAGAAGGAATACAGCGGTACTTGTATTGCACCGACTATTGTTAGATTGCCTTCCCCATGCTTTGCATCAGGCCGCTATCGCCCATTTGTGCAGGATATAGGGCTTTTCATCATTTACTAACTGGACTCCTTAGTGAGAGGATCGGGCGGGGTCATGTCTAAGCATCAGATTGGTTGGTAGACATGTTTTTGGCATTCAGTATAGGACTCATTCAGTAACATGTCTTTCAGTACAACATTTGCGCTGAACCACAGCAACCAATTATACCCTTGCTTTAATTGCCCATCCTGCACTAGACGGATAATTGCCGATTGGCTGCTGTGGTTCAGTGAAAAGTTTGCACATAAATGCAATGTGTGTAAATGTGTCCTTATCTTATATATTAAATAATGCATCAGATTGTGTGAGAGTACAAAGATGTGCATTTTTACATTGCGTTTGATACATGACCTTACAGGGAGGAAACTCCATGTAATTACTAAAACACAACAACCAAGCAACTACATAACCACTTACTTAAGAGGAGCATCCTACCAAATCCGTAATGGTCAATTTATACATTTTATACATTTTCTTCAGCAAAATATTTTATACAGCATATTATAATGTAGCATGTTGTTGAAAGGTCCTTAATTATATGCATCCTGTAAAATACTCATTAGTAATCAGTTTCATAATTGCTTGTGAGATTCACTATAAAACTTTTATTTCTTGTAGTTAAAATTCTGTGATACCAGCATTTTATTGGCATGTACATATAAAAACACTATTTCTTTTTCTCACCTTTTTATAGAAACTCATTAAACCATCAATATTACTTTTGGTGTTTTTTTTTTTTAACTCATGAAGTTGTGTTAAAGGTTACAAGGCAGCAAACAAAAAATGGAAAAGAGGATAGGACAGAAGGTGGGACTTTAATTACCCAGAAAGCCTAGTATAACTAGTAGAGGCAGAACTTCCAAGTAAGGAATTTGTTGTGTTTGTGTCCAGGGGATATAAGATGTTAAATTATTTTCTGCAAACCAGCAAAAAAATCCTCTGCTTAGATTCTATATATTAAAGAAATTGCTCTGAAACGTAGGCTAGCAAATTAATATATACACAATATTCTACACTATTTAGAAATGACTGAATAAATTATGCTACTAGTAAAAATCTGCATATTATAAATATGTTCAACAATCGCTAAACGGCACTAGCTATTTTGTCCACTACTGTAATCGGTCCAATTCTTAACCTCAATTTTCCTTGCCCATAAAGTATTAATTTAAAAGTAATTAAATGTTGGCAAATTGGGGGCATTAGGGACAAAAGTCAGTTTGCCATGATCAAAGTTTCTTGTTATTATTAGATGTTTTCCTTGAGGAACGACGTTTACCCCCTGGTCCTAAACTATCTATTATAGAGGCAGTTTCTGTGAAGTTGTTGGTTTTTCCTTCCTCTATATCTTCTCTTACTGTTTATCTCCTGGCCAGGACAGCTGGTTCCTCTAGAGTTTGGAGTGAGTGTAATGATGTGGTATCACTTATCTCATTAAGGGCTAGATTTATTAAAGCTTCAGCCAAACAGATTCTAGCTAGCTTTAATCTAATACATTTTAGGAAATGATAGCTAGAATCTGACTGGACAGATTATCACTTAACTACTAATTTACTGACTAAAATGAGAGACAGTATTTCACTTACTGACGTCTATTCAAACTACCTGACTACCTAACCGTTCCATTGCTTCTTCTCCGCTATACTTTTCTGTGTTCTGTAATTTTCCTTTCTCTGTCATTAAATTCCTCAACTCCCCACCACACTCTATTTTCTTTGATCAGTTGAATGTTGTGTTACACTTACCTTAACTCACTTCCTCTGACTCTTTAGTGCTTTTATATTATATCTCACCTCCATCTGTCTACTCCTCGGTGCCCTCCTCATCACTTTCTTCCACCTGTCGGCTGCTCACTCCTCGTCTCCAGAAGAGCCCTCTCCTTCTCCAGCAATTCTCTGATTGGCTGACCTAGTTGGATCAATGGGAGGCTCGCTCCAGCCAGCTGAGGAAAGCAGATTATACAAGTGATCTTTCTGGTTCTAGGAGTAGATTTATTAATGTGCAAAAACCCCTGTGCCATTGAAAACATTGCGATAGGACCGTATCAAGAGCTTCACCTTATACATCAAGCGCTTTCACCAGCGATCTATTCAAAAAGCATCGCAGTGGTACATGTACCGCCACAGTACTTGTTCTGTTATCACCATCTCAGGTTGCCGATAACAGAAGAAAATTGATGAATAAATGCTTTTCATTTTTTTTAATGGCCAATTATTTTGAAATATTTTTACAAATAGTTTTAATCTACTGTTTTTATTTTTATTTGATAATAAGTGGAAATGAAAGCCCAAGTTTGAGCTTTTAATTCCACTGTGCATGTGTGAGTCGGCTTTCAAACTCATACCCAAGGCTGTATTCCATTTCTGCCAGTTAAATTCCCCAAGTAGACAAGTTTATAGGTGTTCAATCTGTTCATCTTAGAAGCAATGCAACCCCATGGGAGTGTTTGACCACTAGGTGCTATATCCTCAACATACAACATAATCTATACCCCTTATAACCTGCCCTTAAAAAGGGGAGACTCTAGATGGAGACACTCTTCTAAGAAACTGGAGTCAACTTGGAAAGGAACTTTTGAAGTTGTAAAGGAATCATAATTATTTTCCAAAATTAAAGTATGTTTTGTAGATGGGGAATGGTGATACCATTTTTGTACATATAGCCCTTTTTCAGTCTTTTCAGACTATACTGTTCTTGTAACGCCAACTTGATATTATTTTTCTGCTTTACAAACTTTTATCCAATCATTGTGATTGACAATATAATATTGAGTAGTTGGTTGCAATAGTATTTGTTATGCCAGCTTTGCTACGTCGATTAGGTCAGAGTTTTCACTTTCCCCACAGTAAGCTAGAAACGTTCGATTTGAAATGGTTCTTATTAAATAGCACAACTTTGACCTACTTGAAATCACTCATACGTATTATCAATGCAGCGCACATTTTCCTTTGTAGCGGCATCAAAATGCTTCATTCTATAGTTTCAGGGCTGAATTCCATCTTTCAAATTAAAAATGTTACATTAAATTAGCGGTCAGAGATAACCGTATCAGAATAGAGCTGTATTATAAATCCATATTTAAAAGAAATCCAAAACCCTTTGTCATTACTTTGCTATCCTCTCTACAAAGCTACTGGTACCACCATACTTCGCCTACACACAATAGTGGTTTAGTGGGCTGGTATTCAGCCTATCAGTACACCAGGAACTATACAGGCCCAAAGAGTCTAAATGATGTCTAATGTTCCAAATAAATTGATAAGCTGCATTCTTGTAGCTGCTTATTGTGTAGGCAAAAGGTTCACTTGTGGAGGGGGGTATTTATAAAAAAAAAAACATAGAAAATGAAAGCAAACCTCTGATTGGTTGTGTTTTACAGTACATTTTGCCTGAGCATCAGTTCTCGTGAAATGTCCCAAGGTAGAGTCTTTGTCCTCCCTTGCATGTGGATGACATGTCTGTTTCAATAGGGCAGAGTTTCAGTGGGTTATATTTTGTGCTTTAACACAAAATAAATATTGATAATAACAATTATTATTTCTGGATTGTATGTTTAGCATTTTTCTGTCCTATTTCGTTATATAATGTATAGCGCCAGTATATGACACCGCACTTTACAGAGAATCATTCACATTGATCACTACCCTAGTGAAGCTTACAGACTAAACTCTACCACATAGAAAGTGGTAATTTATGAAGATAGTTTCATTTTAATAAATGCATAAGCTACAGTGAAGATAGAGGATTCCTGACACTAAATCATATTAATGGTGTTGGTTACATTAATGCAGTGACTAATAGACATTCCGGGGTGTTGCTAGTTCCCATTGTCGCACTTCTGCTCTTTACTGTGGAAGCGAGCACTCATTCATTCAACTGCACTTACCACTGATTTCTCTTAGTTACACAGTACAAAAGATGTAGAAATATGTCATCTCCTCATTTATTCAAGTACAGACATCATTTATGGAATACATCACAGATCTGCACTTAGCAATTACCTTCACAATAAGATAGCAGGAACATGTTGTGGCTGCTCAATGCTGGAGCTCATTGTATCCAACCAGCCTAATTTGAAAGTGCTGGTAAAACCGTAACCCCTGCCAAAGTAGTTGTCACCACAAATACACCTTGGTTTCCTCTCCCGTCGTTGTGAGAAGTCCTCCTGCGATGGTGGGACCAGAGTGCCTGATATCCGAGCACTCAGCTCACAGGACATGCCTCCAGTCTCACCCAGCTTCATTGTGCTCTATAAGTCGGACACATATAAGTCCGAGGGGACATCTTCCAACCATATTTTCTACGCCCATACGGATCGCATCAGTTGCAAAAGGTTCATTATGTGGTATTGCTGTGGTTTTGTGGCCACACATGTTGCAATATTGGGCCAAGTGCCCATTATTGGGTATACTATTGTAGTTTGCGTGGTTGGCTTTCTTCACAGTTTTGTTGGCTTTCCAGATAAGCTGTCCCTCGACAATCACCGATCTGGAACAGTAGTCATTACTGCACCCTTGCTGTTTTGTCTGTATTACTGTATTACAATGCATAGCTCAAAACTGGAGGCAGTTGTCAAGGAACATTTTTTATGTTGGAAATCTATGAATTCTGCAGCTGGGAGTACACTCCCTCTAGTGATAGTGTTTTATGTTCCAAAAATGTACAACTACGGACATGGCCATGCTGTGTATGATAATGAAGGCTATTTTTTTGGGCCAAGATGGTTATAAAATAAAGCAAGCAGCTTTTTCTAATACTAAGCCTGGGACAATGTGTGTTGCTGTGTGCTGCTATAATGAATATGCCATGGCATGCAAGATCCACTTCTGAGATCTTTCAGGCTTTTATGATCTGTCAGGGAGAGTTTGGCTGCACATTCATTTGGGCATTGCAGTGTCATTACACAGACCTGTGCGCTCTCTACCCAGATGCTTCTGTATTGTTTGTCTCTCGCACACCCGTCACCTCCCGTCTCTAGAGTCCCCCGCTGGATTGTGGCTCATGCACATTTAATAGGGAGCAGGAGACTAAATAAACAACTCATTAAGAGTCTTCTGACTGCAAATTTCAAACAATGTGCTTAAATCTGCACTGTTGTGTTCATGAACGTTCCTCTTTGCTGTTAGTAATAGTATACGGTATTCCATGTCTTTATGTTGGATATTGGTGTAAGATAAAAGAAGTGTCAGACTGTCAGGTACAAGAAGCCACTGTCACATTTGTTGGAGAGATATACATGAAGAAACAAATGCTTGGCTCTGCTCATTTACCTGCTGTGGGAAATGAGCTCAAACCTGTAAATAATAATAACTTCAATTTCCTTCATTTTTACAGTTTTATTTAAAGGCTTTTTAGATCAAAATATAGGTATGTTTAATAGGCCTTTACTTGATGATTTCATCATTGATCCATACTATCCCTCCTCTGCCTCCCCTCTCTGCCTTGCCTTACACTGGCTCCCCTTCCCCTACAGAATCCTTTTCAAACTCCTCACCACCACTTACAAGGCTCTCTCCAACTCTACTGCCCCTTATATCTCTAACCTACTCTCCATTCACACTCCTGCCTGCTCCCTGCGCTCGTCCAACGACCGCCGCCTCTCCTCCACTCTTATCACCTCTTCCCACTCCAGAATCCAAGACTTTTCCCGTGCAGCCCCCCTTCTCTGGAACGACCTCCCTCGTTCCATCCGTATCTCTCCTACTCTGTGCTCCTTCAAACGTGCACTAAAAACTCACCTCTTCCTCAAAGCCTACCAACCATCTACTTAACCCCCATCTCCTCCGTTTTGCTCGTCCTCCCTTCTCTCCTCTTGCCTCAACTGGCTCCTCTTGTGCCTGGTCTGTTTACCCTCCCTTAGGATGTAAGCTCGTATGAGCAGGGCCCCCTCCCCTCCTGTCTCCATACCTGTTCTTCTGCTCCGTTTTTACTGCATATGACTAGCCGGAGTTTCTGAAGTATTGGTACTTTTTGTTCATTGTTCTGTATGGTTTCACCCTATATAGTCTACTGTTAGTACTGTGTGCGGCGCTGCGGATACCTTGTGGCGCCTAACAAATAAATGATGATGATGATGATGATAATAATAATATTATACATTTCTTTTATGAAAGAAAATCAAAGATTCATAGTGTAAACTCTTTCCACACTGCCATGTTCTTAATGAAGTATTATTATATGAAAGCTTATAACTATGGGTTATTAAGGAATCATCCACTTTTATTTTATTCGTATTTCCAAAGTCATAATACAATGATTTGTGAACATAGCTATACATTTTTATGGTGCCTTATGGTTGAAAAACAGCACTTAACACTGCACTACCAAGGAGCCTCCTCTCCCTATCTAGAGCCCCGGGGGGGTTTGTTACATGCAAATCCGGTAATTCAATTAAGCACTTTTAAATAACAGCAGAGGGGTTGCATGAGCAAAAGGGCCAATCACAAGCCACAATCTCTTGATCGTAGCTTGTTATTGGCCGTACCTCTTACACCTAACTGTTTTTTTTTGCCAGGGCTGTTATGGAGATGCAGAGCAGCTCCTGGGGGTTCTGGGTAGGGGACACCTGAGGAAAATATTTTGCTAGTTAGAAGTGCGGCTTTAAACTTATCAGCTTACCTGAAACACTAAGGGCTTGCAGGGTGCCTGCACGCAATCTACTTTACAGCAATTTTCAGTAACTCACATCACTGATGCCTTAGAAAGTGATCGTAGACAGGACTTTGCACATCCCCATCTCATCCCAGAAATGAATGATAGGCACTTTCCAAACCAAGTATGGAAGTTGCATCAATGTGCATAGACATATAGGCGCATTTGCAAAAAAATAAATAAATCACTGTGCATCCACATATTAACTAGGTGAGTATATGTTTATAGATTCGCTCTGACTTTCACAGTGACTAATGACCCGTAAAGTTTATGAGGTAATCACACATAATAGATGAAAGAAGATCGATAAACACATTGTTGGCCATTTCTTTCATCGTTATAATTACTGTTGCAGAGGACTGTTGTGTCTTTCTCATGCATAAAGTAGGCCCAGCTTCATGGAGAATTTTTATAAAACAGTAGTTGCTGTAAATAATACCAATACTGTGCTACCATTTGTCAGCCAAAATCTAGAGTTTAAAGAGGAACTAAACTTGCAAACTACTGACATGTTTAATGAGAAAAGTATGCAGAATTTGATCACTGGCACCCAGCCATATCCCTAGTCACTGACTACAGCTGTATTACCAGCTAAGTGGCAGAACACATAAGTGTGCCACTAAACACAACTGCAGCTTTTAGCCGGGGCTGTGCGGCGAACCATAGAGTCCCGGGAGAAAGGCTGCATGGGGCAGCCCCAGGGTCTGGGGAGGGGAAGGAGCATATTAGTGATGGGTTGTAATGCAGCTTTAGATAACATGTCTTACTTTCAGCAATGCATGCTACAGCAGAGAATCTCCCTTATTATTTTGCTCACTGCATACACAGAGACCTCATAGATGTCAGAGACCTACCAGTGAGCTGAGTGGCCTATTTACTAAAAGTTCTCCATAATCGCTGCCTATTTTGATTGAGACCCTGCGAATCTAACCTACAGCAGCCGGCAATAGCAGTGACCCTTTGACGTATAGGGCTTTTTGCCCCATAATAAATAGATTCCTAACATTGAACACCCATTTATCACGTTCATGTGTACATATGTATGCATACATCCCTAGAGTCAGGATTTTCAGGAGGCAAAAGTGCCTTGACCTATTGGATTGGGGTCATGACAAAGGCTAATAGGGGGCAGATTTGGAGTGTGGCATATTTCATCATCATCAGCTGTTTATATAGCACCACTAATTCCGCAACGCTGTACAGAGAACTCATTCACATCAGTCCCTGCTCCTTTGGAGCTTACAATCTAAATTCCCTAACATACACAGACAGAGAGACTAGGGTCAATTTTGATAGCAGCCAATTAACCTACTAGTATGTTTTTGGAGTGTGGGAGGAAACCGGAGCACCCGGAGGTAACCCACACAAACACGGGGAGAACATACAAACTCCACACAGATAAGGCCATGGTCGGGAACCGAACTCATGACCCCACTGCTGCAAGGCAGAAGTGCTAACCACTAGGCCACTATTTAGTACCAAATTTGTGATTGGAAAGTACTGTGTGTAGATGCCTGCTAAACAGATCCTTAAAAGTATTTTTGAGCATACCTTTAACAACAGAATTATTCAGGTCTGAGTAATGGATATTCAAAATATGTGATCTAGCACATGGTCCCTGCAGAATCAGAAAACAAATCCTCTTTACCAGAGCTCTGACAGTCACAGTAACCTGTGTTTTCAGACCTGTGGAGATTTAGTGTGCGGCCGTAAACATGACGACTTTGCCCCACACTAATATAAAGTGATGATTGGGTATGTAAGTGTCCTAACAAATACTGAAGTGTTGACAATGCCGCAGACTGTTCATTGGAGTGTATCTTCAAGGTCACTTTTGTGTTGTATGAATTGAATATATATCTGACTTGTAGAGATCTCTGATGAATGGTAAAATATTGACATGTTGCTTTAATTTTAATGAATATGTGTGACATGATCTGATCAGTATGTTGTCTGAAAGCAGTATGTGAGGGTAATATCCATGAATTCATACTTAATCTTTTTGTTTCCCATCTTATTTTTGAAGGTGGAGAGAGAACTTGTGGAGTCCATGAACTAATCTGCATTAGAAAAGGTAAGACGTTGTATAGGAGAGAGAGAGCTAGATAAATTCTGGACAGTTTCTTGTCTTCTGGTTGGAGACCACATTGTGGCCTGCATGCCCCTAATACTTTATTTCACGTATATCCGTAAGCCATATATATGAGCATGTTAATGGACTTTTAAACTCCAGATCTCCCCATATATAAAAATAACCTTTCATTTGCTTTGCCACTAGTCACATTAGTGGGACTGTGTTAGCATTGACAACAGATGTTTGTTATTTGTCCCATTGTGGGTTATTTTTCAGCCCCTTTAAGTTGTCACATATAGTTAAATGTTTCCACTTCTGATATTTTCAAGGCAGAAATAGGAAAGAAAAAGAGGTGGCTAGTCATCTCTATAACAGGCTTAAGCACAGCCATCACTGGGCCTCAATTATGAAGTGCAAAATGGCCTAAACACCGCTCCAAACTCTTTCTTGGTGTCGCCTGCCTATATTTGTACCCCTAAATTTCCGTCAAAGTACATTGGTTTCCAATGGGGAGGAATTGAGTGAGGACGATTCTTGCACCTTTCGTTTCTATAATCTCGCTCTCATGATTAATCCACACGTAAGGCTAAACCAAGCAGTATTTTGTGCGAAAAAAATATTGTTTGAAAGGGGTGGTTTTAAAGTGGTGGGAAGGTTGGAGGTTTGTTGTGACATTTACTTTTGCACTGGGAACTTCTTTAGATTGTTCCACCTTTCTGCAAACCTAGGTGCAATTCTAGTTTGCAGAGGTGTCACGCACAAGCAGAGAGTAAGCGTGCACCTTGATGGAGAAATGGAGCTACGATAGAAACATTCAAATGTTTCAGAAGTAGTAACAGAGGGCAGGAAGGCAGTATTTATACAGAAAAGAGGATTTCTAGAATGAAGGGGACACACTTTGAAACCGGAGAGAGTTAAACTGAAAGGCAACATAGGGAAGAGCTTTTTCACAGAGAGGGTGATGGGTCCATGGAACAGTTTCTCAGCACCTGTAGAGATTACTCATACAGTAAAGTGTGGACAAACCATACCCTCAACTGTCCCGATTTATCCGGGACTGTCCCAATTTGAGGGCTCTGTCCCACTATCATGATCGGGACAACTTGTTGGAGATTCTGTCCACTAGCGATGAACGGGTTGTGCGCACACTTGTGTGCACAGCAATGAAGCGGTTTGGAGGGGAGGAGAGAACAGGGCAGCCTAGCTTTTCAAAAGCACCTCTCCCCCCCGTCCTGCTGCTGGAAGGACCAAGGTTGGGAGGTATGGACAAACACATGGCTATTGCTAACACTTTTATATAAAATATATAAAAACCCTCCCGCCAAAAAAAACACCAAAAACTAAAACAGACAAAAAAAACAAAAACAGACACAAAACTAAGGGTGATCTATGTGAATCTCTAGTTTCTTTTCTGCCATCACATCCTATGTTTCTATGTGCGCTTTGTAAATAAAGTTCACCGATTTCTCTTTTTGAATTGGTGCATATTTTTTTGTACTCTGGCATCTGTAAGCCTGGTGAAGCCTTCTTATCTCTTTGAAACTGGCATGAATAACATATTACTTGACCTAATAGGAAGCAGATATATCTAGCACACAGTTAGTGCAGATTTATTGTAATTACCAATTGTTGAGCACATATAAAACATTTCCCCGTGTACAAACACAACTAAAGAATCCGCTACATGAACAATTAATAATCATATCAATCGGTAACAAAGTTCTTAACACTTATATCAAATAAACAGGACTCTGACTTTATTTATGTAAAGTACATTGCTCAGAGTATATATTGTAAGATAACACATTGATGAAATATAATTATTGTTTGTGATTGGATTATGTGGCATAAAGACACCTTGCATTATTTTGTTTACCTTTTTGAGTGCTGAGTAAGGTTGTCACATAGTAAGTGAAGTCAGACATCATAACAGTGGCTAAGTGTATTTTCATATGCATTATTAACGTCCATTACACAGACTTACATCTTATGCCATATAATATATATAATACTGAGGCGCATAGTTGAATTAATAAAAGTGATCAGCCGGTACAGATCATACCTACTTTCCCTGAGCGCCCCGTGGAGCTTGCCTTGCTGTGCTCACTGATCCAGCGCTGACGGCATATGCCTAAGCAGCAACTATAGCTTCTGCATTGGGTTCAGTAACCAGCTGTTTGGGACAGGCTCCTGGAGGAAGTTACATGAGCATGTCTGAATTATAAGTTAGCAGCCATGGTATGCCGAGACACCACTGATCCAGGTATAATACGGTGTCCATTGATTTTATTGTATTTATAAATTTATAGCAGTATATATATTACTTGCTATTAATTTGAAACTCTACTGAACAAGCAGACTAAACAGACTCATTAGAATAATCCTTTAATATCATCGCACAATACAAGATGCACCAAATCATCAATATTTTTCAATTATCCATAAAGATATTTCAAAATGATTACTAATAAAAAATAACCTACCTATTGTAATTAATATGGAAAAAAGAAAAACATAGCCAAGTACAGACCAATAAAATCAATGAACAGCGGTGGGTTAATGGGTTAATGATCTTCAAAATGTATTCAGATTTCTTGCACTTCACATGCATAATTCGTTTAACAAGTACTGTATCTGAAATCAAAGATCTTGAGTTCCGTGTGCACTCCCCCCCAGAAGAAGTGTTTCCAGTCCTCACTTGACCTGAGCAGACTAAAAGGCAACATTGTTTTTGTGACTAAAATAAGGTTTTGTGTGCACCATTTAAGTGTATTCCTGCCCAGTCCATCAAACGTCAAACATGTTTTAGAGGAGAAAGCACTCTGCAGCTGGCAAAGGTTTATTATTTGTCCTTAATTATGTATGGTACGCCCGAAGAGCTCCTAGTGCTTGTAAAATCTGTGTTCACGTCCCACGCTGTTGTGCTATTCTTTATGTTATGCTTAATGGACTGGACTGTTCTCTCTGCCTTTCAGAGAGTGGTATCATGCCTTTGATAAAAGCCGAGCGTTACATTATGCTTTGTGTAATGAACCATAAGATTATAAAGGTACCATACGATGCGGAACACACTGCGCCTAAAGATGAAGGATCTCCGTAGTTGTCCAACCTTGGCTGACCAACCAAATCATATCTATTTAGTCCATGGAAAATGATAAAGATTTCTCCTTTCTGATGAAAACCAGAAGCCTCCACCTGACTCTTTTTGTATCGTGATTGAAGACATTCATAAGCTTTGTGTTCTAATTACTTCCACTAGCTGTTTCTGTGACAAAGGATATCACCATTGATTGTTTTAGGAGGATGCTTATATAAGATAGTACAAAGGAGGATCTGCTTAAGAACTACAAAAATAGCAATACTTGTTTCTATGGCCCATAAGTAATTGTCTGATTAGTATAATTACGCAGTGGGGGTCTTGATTTTCAGAAGACTGTTTTGAGATGTGGATGTGGAAAGGGGTGTGGCTTTTCAGGAGGGGGCTGGTCATTTGGGAAATGAGTGGATTGTGGTGAGGACAAATAAGTGACAATTTTCAAATAAAAAATGCTGGTGTGTATATGCATGGGATGGTGGATGGGTGAGTCAGGTTTGCACTGTTGCAATATAGGACTACTGGATTGTGTTTCTGATCCGCAAAAACAAGACTTAATTGTAGGGAGCTCGATATTTATATGATCAGGAATGGTGCAGTCGCTTCTATACAGAGGCATTTATTAAGGCTTTTTAGCTGGGGGTAAATTTATAACTCGGAGGACCTTGTTAGTAATAAGTCCCTTAAAATTTCCTGATGGGGACACCATTAAAAGTACAGACTCGCTCATGTGCATGCTGACGCTTGTAGTGCCACAAGTCTGTACTTTTAATGGTGTCCCCATCACGAAAGTGTTGACAGAGCATAAAATATATATATTGCCCCACTGTTGATGAAACAGTAAGCCACTGCTATAAAAAACAACAACATTTATTCTATAATTACATTTGGCCCACTAATTTATTATTAAAATAAATTGCCCCATAACAAAATTCATAATAATCTCTGCCCCTCTACAACAAAAAGTATAGTTTATTTAGACTTCCATTATGCCTCCTGTTATATTAACATTGCCCTACAGTGTAACCGTGATGTGTTTGCCAATCTCGCCTATAGAAAGCAGCGTGTTGTATCTGGCGATTTTGACTTCAAACCCGGGTGAGGTTGCAAAATCGCAGCTTCGTACATTTGACGATTTGTATAGCTAAAGTGGCAAAAAATCGGGACTGCGATTTGTAGCGGTTTTGAAAACAGCGATTTTGAAAGAAACTCGTCTGGTGATTTTACATCAAATCGCCAGTTAATAAATCGGCGATTTTTAAACTTGCCCAAGAAAATCGCAGTAAATTGAAAATGGCAGCTTGATACATTTACCCCCTGGACTGCGTGCACAGCGTCTACTTCTCCCGAAGCGTGTCAATATGATAGCTGTATATTTGGTGATGCTTTCACTTGTGTAATACATTAACATTTGAGTCCCATCTTTAAAATTGTAATAACTGCTCACATTAGATACATACATGGACTATGAACTTACACTCATAATGGAAAATAATGAAGCTGCATAACTTATAGATACAGTAAATGTTCTCCCTAATATACTATTTCCGAACTGCTTAATATCATGGAGACAATGTCCTTAATGAAGTGTCTTACACCTCTTGTGCTGGAGCGAGTGGTGAGAGAGAATCACACACTTACGGCCATGATTCCATTTCAACTTATATAACTATTCAGGATATGCTTCTGTGTTAATACATAAGTTGATATCTCTAGATATTTTTTACTGTTAATTTTGCAATTAGTATTCACCCTTTTAGTATTCTCCCTAAGATAAATGAGACTTAGGGGCATATTTACTAAACTGCGGGTTTGAAAAATTGGAGATGTTGCCTATAGCAACCAATCAAACTCTATTTATCATTTTGTAGAATGTACTAAATACATGATAACTAGAATCTGATTGGTTGCTGTAGGCAACATCTCCACTTTTTCAAACCCGCAGTTTAGTAAATATACACCCTCATATTCCAATTATTATTTTGTTCTTTGCCACACCCTGCTATGTATCTCTAGCTATATGATGCTGTGTAATTTCCCAAATGTGATACTGTCATATCCCAAAGAACTGTTACTTAGATACATTGTCTTTTCTGTTGATAATTGCTAGTATGATTTTTAAAATGTTTCATTTATTATAATTCAGTGGGTGCTTTTACTTTGCAGTTTGTAAAAACTACAGTCACATGATCCTTCACAATTTTTTTTACAGACTACTGTTCTTGTATTTAATTGTGCTGATGGTTTGTACATTTGCATTGTGGTAGGCACAAATCGTTGTACTTCTTGCCTGATGATTAATAAAGTTTTTACTCTGGTCGCAAACACAATTGTTTGTGCTGATGCTGACGACATCCAGCAGCACCTTTTAGATTTCCTGCACCTTTGACCTATTCATTATTCTCCAGGCCTTCTCTCTGATGCCATAATTGCTTTTCAGAGACTTTAATGTAACTATAAACCTGTGTTGAGGAAGGCTGCTCAAACTTCCCTCACCTATTTCCTTCTGGCAGTTCATCCATTTACTGGAATTCATATCAATATGCCACGTAGGATGGACAATTCTCCATGTGTTCCAGATCTGCCCAAATTGGTCACCAGTCTGTATGTTGTCCAAGTGCCAAGGTTAGCTCTTGTATGGGCAGCATGTTAGCACATGGTCAATATTCAATTAATAATAATGTTTTTCTCCCCCAGGGATACTTTTAAGGGTGTTTCAAGAGGTGCATTTATTACTGACGTGCCTGGATTTGGATCAGCTCAAGCAGTGTGTCGACAGAATGTTTTTATTGAAAATGATACTACGTGTAGTGTGGTTTTCTGATTTGCACGAAGTACCATGTTACTTCACTGACATGGTTTGTAAATCCCTGTTATACAAATCGGCTGCTGTTCCTAAGAATGGGGAGAAGAATGGCAGGATGGGAGCTTACCAAAACTGGCAGGCTCTCAGTTGTAATTATCCACATTTAAACATATAAATTCCCATATCCCAATATAGTTATAGTAGTAATTATCTAGCTTCTCATACAAACCATAGGTGCGTTATCAATTTTTTTGGATGTAGATGGTTTCATCAATATGACAAGGACCAAAGTCACCTTGTGTGGGATTTTTCCCATTGAATACCGATGTAAAAAATCTCTGTACTGATAGGATGCCTTAGTAACGTCTCTGTAGTGTAGTGTAGTGTAGTGTAGTGCCTTCTCTAGATCTGGTTGATAGATTTGGAGCACTGTGTGATCTGCAGGTTAATTGGAAAGATTCTGTGTTAATTCCCTCCTGGTGTTTACCAGCCTGGTTGTGTTGTCCCAATTAATTGAATCAGAAGTTAAATTTGTTAAAATTATATATTCACTGAAATGTCTCGGTTTATTACGGAATACCACTAGTCCCAGGGAAAAGTGTTTTATCGACACTGGAGATCATGTACAAAGGGCTGGCGACTGGTGCAGTGTGTAAAATAAGTTTTGGTCCTGCCATACACCTTGATTTGTGCAAGTGTGTCTAGGTTTCCGCTGTGTTTGTAGAGGAGCAGAAATTTGCACTGGATGAGGGGAAGTGAAGGTGTTCCTTGCAGTAGGCGCACTGGTGCAACTAGTTTTGCGGAGCAGAGCCAACACAAGAATTTCATTTGCATAGCCCGATTATTTAAATGAGATGAAAGTGTGAAGAGGGCACATGTTTAGGAGCATTACTTTCTATGCAGGGAGGCACACAGACATTTACAGACATCGAAAGAGCTTGTCCTAAACTTTTAATGACACCCATTTTTGCCAGGTAATGTGATAAAATGCTTTATGGACCCAAAAGTACAGTATGGAATAAAATATTCCTGATTTCTCCTCTGTCATAATTAATTTAAACCATGAATTAGGTAAAAATGGGCGAAAGGGTTATTTCAGCCTCTCCACACACATAGACACATTTCTAGTTTGCGGAGGTGTCACCTGGGAGAATATGGATGTATTTTTTTGTTCGATGGTTGGACTACCCAGGTGCACCAGTATAACACAAGGTGTTTTGTGGTGCACATGGAGTGCACTTTGCAAGAGAGGCCCACTGTTGGCTGTTATGTGATCCTGAACTAATGGCTCTGGTGGGATCCAATGAAATTTAGCTGACCTAGCATTCTCATCCAGTGCTTCCTGTGGGATATATGTTCTCCTGGTGATGTTTTAACTTACATTTCATTCATTCTCCCCAAGTTTCTCTATTTTGGTAATTGATGTTATACACTGCTTTCCCCTAAAATGTTGTATCACTTCTTTTATGCCACTTGGGCTATTTTACTGAAATGGAAAAAGGCGGCTTCACCTATTCTAGCAAAGTGGACCAATTGTAGTTGGAGGACTGAACAATTTGAGAATGGAAATACGCGATATTCATGTGGAGTTCCATTGAGTGGATCCCCACCATTTGTACTACCTGGGGCAAGAAATCCCCTTGTAAGGTTCTGCCTAAGTGGAGATATTTTTTAGTCTACTAAAATGTTACATAGTTGTTCATGAAAGACAACCCAATAATCTAAATTAATTGAATAAAGTCTGTTGAAATGGTGTACCCATTGTGACCAATAGATCGTTCTATACCACCAGTACATTATAGGTATTGAGGTTAGTGGCTCCTGTGATTTGTTCTGCCCTGATTTAACCCTTTTATGTAGGCATTCATTGGCTCCTTTACTAACTAGAAACTCCTAGTAACTCTTATAAACAGATTTTTAGCATCAGGAACAGCCAGCTTTTGTAAATAAGTCATGCTAAAATTAATCATAATCACAAGTACAGTACAGCAAGCCATCTGTTGCAGAAAAGTCAGTCTAATAGAGCCACTCTGTGAAGAGCTGGGCAAAGTCTCTGTGCCAGTAGAGTTTGAAATAAGACACAAAGAGAAATAAAGTGTACAGACGGCGAGCTTTAATATTTTTTTATTTTGGTTTTTGACAAGCTTCGCAATGAATAATCTCAATTCAGAGACCTCTAAGGGAAGCATCACGTTGGCATTTTATACGCCTGTCTTTTATACACAGCATTTAAAGCGCTGTGTACAGCATTTTTAGACAGTTTGAATGCTAGTCTGACATGGATTTAGAATATCCATTTATTATTTTTTGAAGAAATTGACTGAAGGGCTGCTGTTAGGTTGCAGAAAAATCAATATTTTCTACTCTACAAATATGGCTTTTCTGGAGAAAATTAATTTTTGGGTTTGGCCAAAATCACATGCCCCCTAAAATATGAATGTTTTTTCTATTAAACAGATGTTTCAGTTTGAACACCGAGCGCAAGCTTACTGTTACACAGACGGTACCATATATACTATGGGATATACCGAGCACAGGCTTATTTTTTCTCTGGTTTTGTCTCAAAATTTTGCCCTATTGTTATAGTCGCTGTCCATCAAGCCTATTTAAGGGTCATTTGGGTGTGGCTTACAAGCCAGCCCTTCCTAGATGTAAACCACTATACCTGGGAGATGAGTGCTTCTGGGAGGTGAGTGCATCTGATTTTAACTGCATTTTAATGGTGTTTTAAAGCATATAGGTCAGCGTAGAACCTGCATATAATGAGGTATCCTGGATGCAGACTTCAATGTTTTAAACAAAATATAAACTGAAATCTCATGTTTTTATTTTGCTAGGTACACACAGATATGCAGTGTTAAGGATAAGCGCAGACAACTGTCTTTTTGTTTTGTATACATATATGGGCATTTATATTGCCACGCAGCTGGTACCATATATATTATATGGATATACCAATCGCTTGCTTATTTTTTCTCTGGTTTTGCCTCTTTTTGGATGCACTGTACATCATGCTCTTGAATAGTCATGAATGGAGTTATTCCTTACATCACTGTTAACTGGTACAGATGTGAATGAGATATCTGTGAAGGAGAGGAAATGTACTGTCGCCTCATGAAACTTGGTCTCCAAAGACTATGTACTCTGAGCGTGAATGTTACTATCGACTAATGCAGGAGTCGTTTATTATTGGATTGTCGTTTAATGTATGATGATGTTAGTGTTGTGGCCACTTGTGTTAATATTTGTCACCTGTAATTTAAATGGAGCCAGGTTGAGTTGTAGGAAAATCTGACATCTATGGTGTGAAGAATACAGGTTTGGAAGCTGCATCCCCCATAGCCACTCCTTCCTTCTCTCAAACAGGAAGTCCTGGTCAGCTGGAAGCCCAACTGAGCTGAAAAAATAATGTAAGTGGTTAATTCTGGGCAGTTCTCTTAAGCAAGCAAGCCACATCCCTCGTTTAGCAAAGTAGGTATCCATTGTTCTGGGTAATTGACAGCTAGTCATCCTGGAGCCAACTCAGCAGGGGTTCTAGGCAAGTGTGCATCAACAAGTATCAGCCCCTTTTATGATCAGCGGCTAATCCAGGGATACCAAGTTATCTAAAACCAAATGGGGTGAGTTCAGAGATCAAGGAGTCTGAGAGACCCTGGGAATTTTTGTGCCACTGCTGATGCTTTATACCAGGACACTAGTGTTGGAACTCTGGCTTTTGCCAGGTTCAGCTATCCTGTACTGTCAGTGCTGACACACAAGACCCTGACACCTGAGTGCACTTGCTGGAGCAAGAAGTCTTGGGCAATGATCCTATCACGTTGACAGAGGGTACTTGCCTGTGTGATCCAAGAACCCTAAGGGACCAAGATTATCCAATTAGCTCTGGTCTGTATCCTAGTTCCTGGTAGGTCAGCTTTCCTCCAGCACATACATCAGATCAGGAGGAGGAAGCAAGTAGACCATAAGGGAATCTAGCTGCTATTTGTGGTTCACTTCTCTATTTTAAACATATTTTCTCAATCCCATCTAATGCATCCTGTCCATGGGTGGTCATTTATGTTCCAGATAGAGTGCATCCCTACAGAATTTTTCATGTTATTATGCGCAGGGACACATGCTTGCAGACTACCCCTGTGCAGTGAATCTGCAGCTTCGTTTGTGGGATTGTGCGTCCAGCTGGAAATACATGGTGGAAAGAGAAAATGTCATCGCTTGTTTCAGGACCAGCCTCTTCATTTATTTCACATTGGGACATCAGGACTCTAATACTTTTGTTACTATCATACATTTGAATATTGTTATTACAATGGTAGAATCGCCCTATAAATGTGCCATCCTATATAAAATGTGCCTGGAAGGTAGAATCTTTTCCATCTCAGAGAATGTGTACAAATCGGCACCTTTTTCAGGTAGAACGTCTGAGAAGCCACATCTGAAAAGAATAGCTTTACTCCTGCAGTGCTTGCTGCAATTGGTCATGCTGAGTATTGAAGTTTAAAGAGCAACTAAAGCCGCTTGGACAATATATAGCAAAGGTTGTTTATAATTCAGCTGAATAATATACCTGAATGAACTGAAGATTTAATAGTTAGTTAATAATAGTTAATAGTTAACTAAGTATGTCCATCATCCTCTTTCAGGACTCTGCAGCAGTCACCATGTTAGGTGGGGGAGGAGAGAGCTCTTAGACATGTCTCAATAAACACTGTCCCAAACATATGCTATACTATATTTTGCATGTTTGCTATGTTTAATACATCAGTTTTGACCCAACTAGTGGATCCCTATAATTTAGTGGTCTATCACAGTACAGACTGGCTGTTTAATAATTTACAATCCAATAATTAAAAACTATTTGGGACAAGGGTTGAAGTAATTCTAGGGTTCAAGTTAAAATAAATTGTTCAAAATTCAGAAATGCCCATAAATCATTATGAAAATCTAGCAGTTCTATCTATAATTCTAGAAATATATAAATAATACTGTTCTATTGTAACAATGTAACAAAACCAGAGACTTTATAGTTTACTAGCCGTCTAATAGAAGAAATAGTCAGCAGAGGATGGACTGAAGGAAACGCTACTTTAGGTAATTACATTGGAAGAGTGAAGGATACTTACAGTTTCAGATGACTATAGCTTACACTGTCAAGTTACATTCATGTCTCAAGTGCACTCAATGTCTTGGTGATACCAGTTCATCGTGCACTATAACTCATGTACTGTAATTAGGCCAAGTTGTATTTAGTATACATGTAATTGCATGCATCATTTTTACCATTATTGGCCTTATTTAATATACATTACGCAGTTCCCTTGCAAGCACTCTGCAGTGTTACTTGATGATTTATCTGGAGTACTAGGGGGGGCGGGGGGGTCATTACCAGCTAAATGGTTTCTCTGCCATTTTGAGCATTATGCCTAAAGATTATTTATTTTATACATTTTGTTTTCTTCCTGATTTCCCCATGATGCACCTAAAACTCCTTAATTTTTCCTATATAAAATATGTATTACCTGTGGAAAGAGCATCAAACTCTGTGTGATGCTGCTACCTTGGTGTAGTCCATGCAGTACAATTTCTCTATGGTTTGCGTTTGAAATATTACCATTATATGAGGTAAGGCTGAGATCTGCAATTTACACTGAATCATAAATGCTGGTATACATAAATAATTAAAAAACAATTCAAGTGCATGAAACGGCAGTATCTGTGGCCTAAACTAGGTAACTCAGTCGCTGGCAGATAAAAGAAATCTATGGAGAAAATAAGAGAACTGGTAATGATTGACAGTTACCTCTGCGCAGGCCACATATGCTACATTGTGTGAAAATAAATAAATACATTGAATTGTCAGCATGCCCCCTCCTATCTTCAAACAGCCTCTGCCCTTGATAGTTTGGACTCTTTTCCAGTATAACAGGGGGGGCATGAGTGTGAAATCCCCTGCTATAATTAAAAACAGTCCCTGTCTAGTTAGTGCATGTCTAGTGCCTCTATGGGGAAAATGGCCACAAATCATGCCCCCGATTCACTCTACCAGGGGCTGAAAAGTGCTGGGGCTCATCCCAACTCCTGTGGAATGAGGTTAAGTAACAAGATTGGAATCCCTGGAGTGCCCACTTTGCCTGTCCATTACATCAAAAGAGTAAAAATAAATAACAGTCAGTATACCACAATGTTTGTTAAAAAAAAAAACTCATTAACCAAAACTTATGTTCACCCTTATATTAAATATTAAAAAAAATATTTTTGCTTAATCTGTTTTATATTCCAAATTGCATTCAGAGGAGGCACACAGAAATCCAAATGACCCAACACTTAAATGTCAAGTGACAAATAACTATCTTCAAGAGTAACCATGAGTTCCATTTACTATTAACCAATCACAAGTGGTTTCCGATGTTGGGTGATTGAGATTGGCTGGCAGTAAAGGGGAATCCCTACTTAGATTACCTAGGTTTGCCTATTGACAGCACTGGTCCTGCTTGTTGAGGATGACTAAACCACCTCCTTTATCTATTAATCTGTTTATTTTTGACAACAACAGTCGAATGAAGTAGGCAACAAATATCAGTAAATTTTGGACAACAAGAGAAAATAAAAAAATTACAATATCACACACAGCCTGTGAAAGTAAGAATAGAGCATGAACATGTGATACTTTGTAACCACAGAGTCTATGTAACATGGACCAGAGAAGTTGGGTACAATAATGAGATACAGTTGGCTGGATTCTACAGATAGCATGTGATCCCGGGGTCTGGTATCGGGGATGATGCCATGTTGTTGGGTTTTCTCTGTTGATAAGAAAAGGGGGAAGGGTACAGGGAAGGAAAGGTTATGGAAGGGGATAGGGGAGGAGGGTGTGTAGGGGGTTAAGATTGTAAAGAAGGAGAATAGGCGTAATGAGAGCGGCAGAGAGAGCAAGAGTAAAAGGCCTCTCGGGATGGGGTGACCTGCACCACTACTATCCTGAGTGATAAGATAAGCATTGTGTTAGAAGAGAAAAAGAGAGAGATTCAGGTGTTTAGAGGTGACGAAACAGTTCATCTGATGCCAGGTAATGGGGTGTGGTGAAATATGTACCAGGAATCCCATGTTTTGTGAAGGTTTGGTACATTATCTTTTAAAAGACTTGTGACATATTCCATTGACCCTGTATGCCACACTCTAGTGACCAACGCCTGGGGGCATGGAGGGCATGAGGACTTCCAGTCCGCTGCAGTTTATAAGCGGGGAGCTGCACATACATGCTTTACAAGTTTGTCTCTGTGTTTATCAATGGTTTTCATCGGAGAGCAAAGCAGCATGACTAGTGGATCAAGGGTTACTTCTGTGTCCATGATCTGGGTAAGTAGTGCAGACATCTGTTGCCATAAATATGATATATGAGGACATTACCACTATATGTGGTACAAAGTCCCCACTCCTCCACACCCCCTCCAGCAGAGATCAGATTTGCCCGGGTAAAGTCTGTGTAGACGTGTGGGATCCATATACCAGCGTGTGTAGACTTTATTTGCATTTTCTTTGATTGAAGTGTTTATTGATACCTTTGATATTCTGATCCTAATCTTGGACCTCCCTCCATGTCCAGGGTGCTCTGGGTATCACGCTCCCATGCTAATTCAAATGGTTCCAAAAGCTCGGTATCCGCTGATAAGGAAACATGGTAAATATGGGACACCTGGAAATACCACTCAGTACTTGCAGAACTTCTCGAAAATGGTATTTTTACCGTGATTTTCTTGCGGACGTTTGATCTCTCAGATGTATTAAAGTGAGATATGTAAAATTGCCAGAGATGTGTTTCTGTGAAAATCGTCATTTCCAAAATTGATAGAGATCAAAGTCCAGATTGTTTGCCACTCTAGCTATACAAGTCTCGAATGTATAAAGCTTTGATTAAGCAAACGCTCCCGAGTTTGCTATAAACATCGCTAGATACAACATGCTGCTTCCTAGCTGCGTGATTAGTAAGCACATCACTGTTACACTGCCCTGTGTATAGAGCAAGAGGTCTGGCAGCTGACAAAAGTGTAAAAATAGAGAAATGTTCAAAAAGAAAAATGCGTGGGGTCCCCCTGTCCGAGCACTATTAACCCTAGTGCTGCCAGCCTACTGCTGGATGCGTGAAAATCGGGAAAAATTTGCGTGGGGTCCCCCCGATTTTCACATAACCAGCACTGGGTGGGTGGGTGACGCTATAGCAGGGGGACATGCGGCAGGGGTCCTCCTGCCATAATGACAAACCATCCCCGGGCTGTTCAGCTCTGGGCTGGATTCCCTAGGAAGTGGGATCCGCTGAAGAAAAAAACGAGCAGGCCCCCCCTCTAGGTGTAACCCCTGGGCAGTGGGTGTAGGGTAATATCGGCAATTATAATGTTAAAAAAAACACAGACGCCATTTTGTTTTGTGGAATTACAAATACCATTTATGCCAGGGTGCCATAAACAGTGTGGGCATGCTGATGCTTGCATAACTACAAGGACCAGCATATCCATGGCAGCCAGGTCATGCTGGCACTTGGAGAACCACAATTGCCAACATGGCCTGACACCCGTGCCTGGCTGAGACCTGTAGTTCCACAAAACAAAATGTTAAAAAAAACACTGTCACTCACCGGACCGTGAGTGCCTCTTCCCGGACATTTAGGAACCGTGGCCGTCCTCCATCCTGAGGGTCTGCGCATGCGCAGCCCTTTTCTACCCTTCAGTGTATGTCCCTTTAACTTAATTGGCAGATCAGGCAACACTCCCTATATTAAGCACCTGTGGTCAACACCACGTTGCCTGATCTTGGAGTCTCATTCCCCATGAGTCTCTGAAGGTGTTCCTGTGTTTCCTCGTGTATTCAGCGCTGCTGATTCCTGTGGTTTCCAAACCACTTCTACCTCTGTGGTTTCCAAACCACTTCTACTACTGTGGTTCCCATACCACTTCTACCATCAAGTGTATCATCGTGACTGTTAGCTGATTCCTATCCGCTGCCTCCGTGCACTACAGTCTTCTAAGCCACTTCAACTCTATCTCATATCATTGTGACTGTTTGCTGATTCCTATCCGCTGCCTCCGTGCACTTCAGCCACTCTCCACATCTACTCACCTGTTCATCATCAAGACTGTGAGCTGATTCCTATCCGCTGCCTCTGTGCACTACAGTCTCCAGCTTACAACTCGTCTGTGTTTCAACATCGTGACTGTTAGCTGATTCCTATCCGCTGCCTCCGTGCACTACAGACTCCAGCTTGCAACTCGTCTGTGTTTCATCATCGTGACTGTTAGCTGATTCCTATCCGCTGCCTCTGTGCACTGCAGTCTTCATCTCATCTCTCCCGTGTTTCCTCGAGACTGCTGCTATTATTGCCATCCTCTACTCTCCGTGATCAACAGCCCCTGGTCTACTCTGCTCACCCGTGTTCCATCGCTATTTGCATCTGCTGGTTGCTACTGGTTACCTCCGTGTGTCCGCAGAGTCCTGCTGCTGCTGCCAGCGCTAGTCGTCCATCTACTGCTGATCCGCTCTCCACGCCTTCCTGTGTTCCGCTGGTCTCTACCCGCCTGTCAGCATTGGATTCGTGTCTCATCCGCTATCCTGCTGCTAGATCATCACCATTCTCCTGGGTCCTCCAAGAGTCCAGTTCCGCGTTCTACCGATTCCTGTGGATTCGTGTCCCTGTTGGTTTACTTACCTGTGCGCTGCACCTACTAGACCTCTGCTTCCTCCATCCAGGGACTTCTCATCCTGCCGGCCTCCTGCCGCTCAGGTATCGCTGCACTCCTGTCTGACTGCCTGCTTCTGAACCACGGTATGCATACTTCTCATTGACTGTGCTGGTGTATTGCATATCTTGCTGGACTGTGTTGGTTCTCCTCTGGAGTCTGCTATCCGCTGAGTCTGTTGCCATCATTGACTGTACTATCTTGTTCCGGATTACTTCAAGAGACTTTCCATATTTGCAGTGCTGTTCAGTCATTCATATATCTATATTGTGCATATTACTGTGGATCGTGTTAAGGTGCCGTGTTTACCCTGTGTTGCAGTCTCTCCCCGTGCACCTCCTCACATATATATTCAGTGGTACAACTTGCTAGTAGCAGACCACTGATCCCTGTTTCCAGTTTCACCTGTTCCAGTATCCTCTCACATAGCAGCGGTACAACTTGCTATCCGCAGACCGCTGACTCTCATCACCTCCTCGTTTCTGTTGGACATTCCTCCTCACTATAGCAGTGGTACAACTTGCTATCGCAGACCACTGACTACCTTCACGTGTCCTTGTCCATACAGTTCCTCGTGTACTATTACCTCCATATTACCAGTGTTGCTAGTCATAGACTTTCCTGAGCATCTCATCATCTGCTATTTACTGTTCCGTGATCACCCTGCTACCAGAGTACCCTGTTACCACCTACATTGCTCTGGTAAGCCTACCACCTGGTGATCCCTGGGTAAAGACTCCTAGTGCCCGTGACAAACACAACTCCCTGTTTAAAACCACCATTTTTTTATTAAAAATAATAAAACCTCCAAAATACTCAACAATTTGATGTCTTCATCTGTTGTCAGCAGCTTTTAATCTAAATGTGTTTAAAAACCATGTACCAAATAATTCCAAATGACCTTTTGTTCTTCTGGCCAGAAGGGCCCCCTTGTTGATTGCAGTCTTCTTTTCCCCAGGCTAGAAGAGACCCCATAATTGTATTCCAAATCCATAACATGCTTGGTTTAAAAAATAAACCCTGATTACAGACGCCGGAAGCTTAGCTTGTATCTAATTCAAGCTCCGATACGCAATGAGTTTAGCTCAGGCAAAGGTCTATTTGTAGTCTAAGGGATTTTCCCACGCTGTCATGGGAAAATCCCTTAGACTATAAATAGACTTTGCTCTTGTGATAGAGCGTGCCATAGTCCTTGGTGATGAGTATCCCTAAGTATCGTAGGGATTTGGGCACCATTGGCTTACAAACTTAGTCTAGAGAGTCCGTTTTTGTGCGTCCGAAGAAAGCAACCCATTAGTCAGTACAGATGAGGAGGAGTGATAATAGAGAGCTTGAATAGCGGTGAGAAAGGCCCCATGAAACTCAAAGTGTCTAAAAGTGCGGAACATGAAAGGCCATAAGATCCTGTCAAAGGCCTTCTCCACATTTAAGGCCAGGATGACCGAGGGTATTTTGTTTTTGTTGATGTGTGCAATAATGGCTATGGTCCTCCTTGTGTTGTCCAGAGCTTATCTGGAGGGAACAAATCCTACCTGGTCAGGAAAAATTAGAGACATCAGGTGGGTGTTTAAACGTATGGCTTGTACCTTGGCAAATAGTTTTATGTCCACGTTGAGGAGCGACATTGGGCAATAACTGGCGCAACACATCGGGTCCTTGTTCGGTTTTGGGATTACTACTATTGTGGACCTAGTGCTTTGGTCGTGGAACTTCCCTCCCTGCATTATATGGTTGTACATAAAGGTTAGTTGAGGCACTATTTCTTTGGAAAAGGTCTTATAATGAGACATCATAAACCCATCTAAGCATGGTTATGTAGAGCTCTATTCGGATTTGAGGGCCAGTGTGACTTCCTCTTCTGTGACCTTGCAGTTGAGGGAAGTGATCTGCAGTGGGGAGAATGTGGGTAGAGAACATTTCTCCAAATATGTGTTTATCGTCTTGGTGTCTGGAGCTTGGGAGGATTGTGTAGAGTGAAGGTTGTATAGTGTCTCGTAGTAGATTTGAAATGTGTCATTAATAACTCTTAGGTCAAAAGACAAGGCTCCTTTTTTATTTCTAAGTGAGGTAATGGCCTGCGAGGCACATTTCGCTTTAAGCCTATTGGCCAGTATCTTGTCAGCCTTATCTCCTGTTTCATAAAATGACTTTTAACCATCTAAGTTGCTGTTCCGTACGTTTGGCTTTTATTGTTTGGATCTCCCCCCTCACTTTTTGTATGTGTTGAAATAGCGTATGGGAGTGGGTCTGTTTGTGTAGGGTTTTGAGTTCTTTAATTTGGGCAGACAGTTAATAAAATGCTGCAGTGCGTTCTCTTTTCCTCCATGAATGCGAATTGGATAATATCTCCTCGAATAACTGCCTTTTGGGCCTCCCAAATTGTGGACTTAGGGACCTCCGGGTTGGAGTTTAATGTGAAGTACTGAACAATAGAGGCTGAAATATTTTCCCTGAAATTAGGAAGTTTAAGAAGCGTCTCGTTTATTTTCCATGAGGTCCACCCTCTGGGTTTTTGGAGAAGGTTAACAGTCAGCGACAGGATAGAGTGGTCAGACCACATATTTGGTGTGATATCAGCTTGGGTGATGTGCCGAAACGTTTGCGCACAGCTCAGAAACATATCGATACGTGAGTAAGATTTATATGGGAATGAGTAGAATGTGTAATCCCGGGAAGTTGGATACAGTGCGCGCCAGATATCAAAGAGACCAGCCTCGGTTACCTGTTTCTGGAGGATTCTCGTGTGAGGTGATGTTCTTAGGGAAGGGTCTGGAGGCTGACTTGTCCAGGCAAGGCGACATAACCGTGTTAAAATCACCAGTAGAAGCAGTCTCTTGCGTATGTGATGTAATGTGGAGAAAAAAGACGACCGACCTGTATTGGGGGTCTATTAGGCGTGTAAATGTTAGTGAAGGTAATGTCTAGGTGACCAATCTTTCCCATAATCATGAGAAAGCGTCTCTCCGGGGTCCTCCTTGCTTTCGGAGAGAACGAAGGGGACGGAGTTACGAATCATGATAGCCACTCCATTTCCCTCGGAGAAGTGGAAGGCGTAGTGTACCGTAGAAAAGCGGTGGACATACCACCTTTTAATGTAGATTAGATAGAAATTACTTTTGTTTTAAAGGTAGCATCTATGTCAATACAGAAGAGTTTTTTGTGTTCATCTGTATCTGAGCTTTACCTTATAAAAAGTATTTTCTGATGGGGAGTTTCCTAATAAATTTATGTAAATCAATGTATGTGTCAAATGTATTAAGTATATTGTATGGGGCACTTTTTATTATTTCTTTATTTTTCCCTCCTTTGACTTGTTTAGTTTTAAGTTCTTTTTCTGCTTGTTGTTGGTTGTCAGTGAGTGATATGAATCTTCTACAGAGTTTATTGGAATCTGGTTCTACACATACAAATTGTGTACTATTGTATTGTATGTGGATGTGTGCGTTAGTATTTGCTTGTTTTCTGTAATTTTACAAATACCTGCAGTGGTACTATTTCTGATTTTATTTCGAGCCTTGTTTGAATGATTGTATAACTGTAGTTTTATATGCATTAAGGCATTATTTTATTGTGGGATGTTTGTGTTTAAGGGATAACCTGTTGGTCTGGAGCAGGGGTAGGCAACCTGCGGCTCTCCAGGTGTTGTGAAACTACAAATCCCAGCATGCCTTGCCACCTATCTGCTGGTTATCTACTGGCAAAGCATGCTGGGACTTGTAGTTTTACAACATCTGGAGAGCCGCAGGTTGCCTACCCCTGGTCTGGAGTGTTCCTAATAAGTTGGTTATTTGTATGGAACCAACTTTTCCCTGTGATAATTTCTGTAATTATGTCTATGCTATATTCTCATTTGTTGCTGATATGTGAAATTGAGTTGTGTTTTGTACTTTTAGCATTCTTACCACCTTTGTTAATGTCCTAGTTGTTATGACTTTAAATGTTTGATTTCCAAGCTCTATGGTTTGATTTATAATCCAGTTTGTCTCCTTGGAACTAGTTGCCTTCTTACGTTCTAATTTTGATTTCTGTCTAATATATTCTTATTGAGTTCTTGCAAGTTTCTAAAATCATCTATGTCCACAGTGGTTTCTAGTTTTTGTTTCTCAATCTCCCCATTATATGTGTTCACTTGCTCTGTCAGTCTGTCCCTTAGCCTCAAGTGCTTCAAATGCTCCCTCAAAACTCACCTGTTCACAAAGCTCACCAGATTGCTGCCTAACACCTCCCTACCAGCCCCTTCTTCTTCCCCACTCTGTGTCATCCCCTTGTCTTCCACTTCAATCCCTCCCTATTGGATTGTAAGCTCTGACAAGCAGGTCCCTCCTTCTTCTTGTTGCCCCCCACCCCCTCTTCCCCACTTGCTTTACAGTCATCCTTTGACATCTTTAGTTATCCTCCCCATCCTTGTAACTGCCCAGGAATAACCCAATGTAAAATGACTTGGTTTATGTTAACTTTCTGTTATTGGTACTTGTATTTGTTACCCAACTTTTCAGTTACACTATGTACATTTTTGTGAGCTTTTGTTTGTTGATGTAGTCTATGTCTACCTTGTTTGTACTACCCTCATGTATAGCTCTGCTGAACATTGAGCACCCTATAAATAAATGCTAATAATGAAAAGATTATATTTTCTAGAGATTGGTTCCTATCAATAAGCAACTTAAGTGGTACAAAAGAGCAAATATCCCATATATTATTCCATTTGTCCAAAAATTTTGTAATTTCAAGATTACAAGTGGGACTTTTTAATATTCTAAGTCCCCTATGGATTCCTTTAAAAACAATAAAATAATTATCTTCATCAGATTTTATTGTATGGTTTGGCGATGTCCTCCTCCGTTTTGTTTCCCATTGAGCTCCAGCACAACTATAACTGACAGTAATTGACAACAAGGTGGTCTTATTCTAAGGGGGGTATTCAATTGTTCGGCTTGACGGCCGAAAAACTCGCGCTCTAAAACTATTACCGTTAATACGGTAAAACTGCGCTCAAAAACCGTTCATACAGTAATTTACTCGCTGAAATTCAGCGCGTAATTACCGTATTAACGGTAATAGTTTTAGAGCGCAAGTTTTCCGGAGGTCCGGACGAACAATTGAATACCCCCCTAAGTGTTATATAACTGCCCTGAAGTAAGAGTGCTCCAAGGAACTAGAGAGGCTCACAATGGACCTGATTCATTAAGGATCTTATCTTGAGAAACTTCTTATTTCAGTCTCCTGGACAAAACCATGTTACAATGCAAGGGGTGCAAATTAGTATTCTGTTTTGCACATAAGTTGAATACTGACTGTTTTTTCATGTAGCACACAAATACTTGATAGCTTATTTGTACACTGAAATTTAAAGTTGATATTTGTGTGCCACATGAAAAAACAGTCAGTATTTAACTTATGTGCAAAACAGAAAACTAATTTGCACCCCTTGCAATGTAACATGGTTTTGTCCAGGAGACTGAAATGAGAAGTTTCTCAAGTTAAGATCCTTAATGAATCAGGTCCAATGCGGCTAGACAGATAAGCAGCAATAACTTTCTACCTGTCCGATCCCTGGAATTTGGGATCTGCCTCAACAAGGTGTGTGATCTCACCCAGTAGCTTTTCAGTAGAGAGCTCAGAAAACTCAGTGAGGAGCTGAGGAGACCGCTGCTCAGTGGACAGCTCCGTCTAAGAGCTGTGGTGTATTCTACAAGAGGCAGGAAAGCTGAGACAGCAGATAGACCACAGTGACTGGCTGTGGAGGGATCCCCAGCTATAGAAGGAATGTGTGTGTGCTGCTAAAGAGAAAGTGCTAAGCTAGCTGTCCACTGGTTAGAGAGGGGCCAAAACATGAGGTATACATACAATTAGTCTTCTTTATTTGTTATTATGACATATCCTCAATATAGTGGTACAGGGTCACCTTGTAAAATATAACGGGTCTCTTTGTCATGTGTAGTGTATGATAAATGCTTCGTATCTTTCTGGTCCATTCGGTGAGGAGTACGTTGATAAATGGTGCATGAACTTGCACTATCCCACACAATGGGGAGAGATATAGTGCAGCAGGAAGTTCAGCTTAAGTTCATAAATACAATTTCCTTTTGAAGTAATCCCTTTTTATATGATTATGATTGCAAACTCACTTGATCTATTTTATCTACATGTATCTGACATTCTTTCTCCATCCATTGTCCAAGGTCTAACTACAGCCATTATGAATTAAGTATACACAAGCGCTCATTGAAAGTATGCTACGGCATGAAAAGAGAGGGAGCCATTGATCATATTACATCTCCTCTGTGTGTGAACGTATTCTAGATGAAAGTTTACATTCATGACATGCTTTTATACTGCTCATGTTTTGACAAGCAATGCTTTTTCAAACATACAGGAATATACTTTGAGAAAGGTGAGGTATAATCATTCTTGTCTAATCTGTTAAGGTCGCCTATTTTTTTTAGTGCTTCAAAGCTCCGCACAATACAAGTACACAGCTCTACAAATAAAATGGTTATTTAAAGCATAGGCATTGTCTACTCTCCAGGCATTCGTTTTGCAGGCAAAACAAATATTCGCGAGAATGTAGCCTCAATTATTCTATAGATAGGGAAGGGCTCGGTAGTGTAGAGTAAAATGGAATTGGGGAGACGGCGGATAGAGGAACTTTGTAGCATAGATGTAAGCGTTATGAAGAAGGGAAGAGGAATGATTGACATCTGCAGTAAGGACCTTTACATGCTGGAGGTAAACATATCAAGTTACGATTTGGAATTTTCCACAATATTCTCGGGTGAGTGTAAACTCGTCAATGTATTAAAGTGCGAGTTGAAAGAAAATCGTCAGTAAAGTGTTTTGTTTTTTTTTTTCAAAATTGCCATTCCCAAAATCGCTACTAATTGCGGCCCCTACATTTTGCCACTCTACCAATACAAGTCGCCATATGTATGAAGCTGCGAGTTTACAAACTCGCCCGAGACTGCTGTGTAAATCGCCACATTAAGCACGCTGTTTTGGATAGGCAAAATTAGCAAAGGCATCAGCTTTCCACTGCTGGCCAATGTTAACATAACAGGAGGCACAATACAAGTTATCAGGGTAACCATGAATTCTGGATTAGAGGGACATAAATTATTATTAATTATCTGCAGTTTGTGAATAAATTAGTGGGCCAAATTTCATTAATGATTATGTGTAAGATAATTTTTTTTTTTAATTATATTATTGTGTCTTACTATTTCATTATCAGTGGGGCAATAATATTTTTTTTTCTGATGTGGCAACACTTAATATTTCCAGATGGGGGAAAATGGTTGAGCAATGGTTTTCGCTGCTTTGTAGATCACTAACTTTTCTGTCCCCATAAAGTTCTATTGGGTCTGTGGTAACCAATGAAAAGTAGGTTCATAAATTGTGTAACTTGACGCAATGGCAATTGAACAGAGAAAACCACTGTTTTCTCCAGTTTTATGGCTTATCACACCATTGTTTTTTCTAGGAGATTTTGTAGTTTAGGAATAATGTTAATGGCGAATTGACACATGAAGTAGGAATGTCCCACAATGGACACTGTACTTGTATCGTCACTTCAGGGATAGTGTCCATATCCACCAGCACGAAGGACATACCCTGTTCCATGCTCTTTACTACGTTACCTCTTTGTCTGAGGTCCGGGTATGACACTGGTACAAAGTGTCCTTTGTACCAGTGAGCTTGGACAGTTTTCAGGAGATACTGCCCATAACACAAAGTGGGCACACGATGTTTGCATTGGGCTTCTATTGTTTCAGGACATGACACTATAATTGTTGTATACTCTTTTAATGCCCCTTTTTGGTAAGTGCCGTCAGTGGCTCAGAAATGAATATGTTTTGTATACAGTTTGCAGTATAGTCTTTTTTCTTTGTGCTCTATCTGTTCAGTATAATTAAAGTTAATATTTGGTTGCTGTTAGTTTCACCACACTATTAAAGGAATCTTATTACGGGTTGTGATGTAGGCAATTTTAAGCAGGTATCAGCATTTAAGCCACATTAATTAGTTTTAGACATTAAATATAGCCCAACGCTTAAGTTTGAGGTGCCTGTTCCTATTTCCTGGGGCCACTTGACAAAACGTGCTGTATTCGAATGAAGACAATGCTATCTATTTATGCACTGCGTCCTCTATTACAATGGTAAAATATACTAAGCTGGCAAAGTGCTGTAAACTACAGCATAGACAAATGAGGAGCGAGCTGATTGTAATGTGCTCACGTGACTTCCTTGTTTGTACATCAGTCAGATAGTATTACAGCAATTAAATCAATAATTAAAGCGCCATTAACATATGGACAGGTAGCCATATGGTCTTAAGCCACAAAGGATCACTTGATAGTATGCTTAGTGATAGGACACATGCAGACACTCTGATGGCAGAGAATATGTCCTGGATTCTGAATATATTGTAATATTACTTGACATTGATCTTAAGCTTTCATCACAAGCTGATAAGTTTGCAGAAACATTATATCATCAGGGTTCGGAGCTTCTCAGGTAAGGAAAGTCTACACCTCAAGGCTAGGTGTTTATTTAAAGCATGAGCTGTATAATTGTTACTGTGCTACCAGTGTATATAGGGCACGTGCATTTTTGTAACATTGCACAGCTTGACCTGTAATTTATATTATTTAAGGACTGTGCTGGTCTCCAATTATACTACTAATTAATTTTGCTTTTGCTGTAACTTGTTAAAATACTTTGAATTTTGGTAATAACGTAGAATGACGTATACATCAATCCTCGTTTAAGCTATTTGTCCTGCACATAAATTGTGTATTCTACTGGTGTAGTAGGGGAATCTGCACTCATCACCCTCATTGTATTGGGAATATAATTGTTTTAGCCGAATACAAATCACAAGTCAATCTTTTCTTTGTACAGTAGTATACATTTTACTTACCATCTGATCCTAATTTCCATTCTCCCAAGTTTTAACAGTTTCTCCCTGGAATGATTTGTTCATGGAAAGTCCCTATTCTTGAATATCGACCATTTCCACAATACAATTGCACATAGTCTGTATATTGGATGTAATTCTAACAATATTTTCTTGTGATTTTTGTTTTATGTTACTATTAGTAAAAAGTTATTTAAAATAATTAAAGGTAGAGTATAAACAAGTTGGATAAACATATATCGCTGGGTTTTGTAGGTCATCTACACTTTCTAGAGAATACCATGAGTAAAATGCCATTTTGTCAACTATAATACCTTAGTTGCATTGTGCCCTTTCTATTTGCCATAGCTCATTTACATCTTATAGAGAATAAAGTTACCTCTAAATTATAATCCTATTAGAAACCTCCAAAGAGTTACGCAGCCATAAAAAAGACTGCAGGCCAAGTACAATAAAGGGGAACATCATTATTTCTTATAATATACTAGACTGAATTAAGAACAACAATGACATTTCAATTAGCTTCAAATTGATTATTTTCTGAAATTTGTTTATTTTATACACTTCTCCATATCGCAAAGATTGCACATAGTGTCCATGTATAGAACGAACCTAACAATATACAAACCATATAAATGGGACCCTTACCCAGAATATATATTACATCTGTTGGACCATGGTTACTTTATCCTATATAGTGGTTTGAATGAAGGCGCATAATACATCAAAAGATAGTAACATGTTTCTCTGTATACTGTGCACTCACTATTATTATTATTATTATTATTATTATTATTATTATTATTATCATTATTTATATGGCACCACAAGGGTCTATAGTGCAGTACAGAGGGGGAGTACCAGTGCTAAGGTTACAGTATAGAGTAGTAGCATGTAACTAGTACTAAACTCTGCCATAATGTTAAATACAGCACATTATAATGCATAAGATGTTGAAAATGTATATTAATTTGTTGTTTCACTTGCTTATGTTTATGTTGCTGTTATCTATATGAATAATAATCATATGCAATAATATAACAAAGTAAATAATAATTATTCAGCATTTTGCATACTATAATTGAATGTGCTCTCTTGGAAATCTTGAAATACCTTACTAGAGATTTTAATTCAGGAATTTGGCATAAATATAATGATTAATATATACATGCTAAGGTTTTAAAGTGCGTTGTGAACATACTACAGTTTTGTATAATATTTTGGGGTATACTTACTGAACTGGGGGTTTGAAAAAGTGGAGATGTTGCCGATAGCAACCAGATTCTAGCTGTCATTTTGTAGATTGTACTAAGCAAATGATAACTAGAATGTTTGGTTACTACAGACAACATCTCCACTTTTTCAGACCCGCAGTAACTTTAGCCCTTTGTCTTTTTTCTATGTTTATCTGTTTAAAATACCTCTATACCTAAAGTACAAGTTGTCTTATATAATAGACATACTAGTAACATTCACATGTATACTAAGAGTCAGAAGCTTATTGGAACTGAACATATGTGAGATAAAGTTGTGATTGCTGGAAATATCTTTATTCTCCAGATAGCTTATTGTGTTTCTATAATGTAATGAATAATATAGTGCGCCTTCTTCAGAGTATTATCAATATCCTTTATTTATAAAGCACCAACATATTATACAGCGCTATACATAGGGATTATGATGCATATGAATGACATACAATGGATGAATCACAAGGTAAAATGGCTCTGCTCTAATGAGCTTACAGTCTGAGAGGTGTGGGGAAAACTTCATACATAAGGAAACAGAATAACAATTGTAGCTGGTGGTAGGTAAATGTGTGTGGCTGATTGTCACAATCTGGTGTTTTGCAGCATGGATCGATCCTGGTCAAATGGAGGACAAAAGTATAGTCAAGGTCAGGTACATCCGACAGTCAGGAATGATGAATGAGACACAATAATCGGCAACTGCATGTTTGCATTGCCAGATATTGATAGCCGCTAGTATTATTATCGTATATTTGTACTGCGCCACAGTGCTCCACAGCGTCGTACAGTAGGTTAAAACTTTACATACATAAAACAGGGACATACAAGGTAGACAAAATAAATGCAGACATGAAAACAAAGGGTATGAAGGACTCTGCTCATTAGAAAGCTTACATTCTATGTGGAAGAGGGCACAGCTGTAATAAAAGGAGCTAGCATGGCTTAGAGTGGAGATTGGAATAGTTGTGAGGGTGTATTAGTGTGAATAGTGTTATCGAGGATAATATCTCCTCTAAAAAAGATGGGTTTTCAAAGAGCTTCTTAAAATTTGAAGGCTGCGGGAAAGTCTGATTGAGTGTGGTAGGGAAATTCCATAAGTGGGGAGCAGCACGGGAGAAGTCTTTTAGGCAGGAGTGAGAAGAGGTTACTAGAGATGAGACAAGGCGCAGGTCAGAGGTAGATCTAAGAGGGCGGGAAGGAGAGCATTTTAATATGAGATTTGAGATGTATGAAGGGGTGGTGGTGTTGAGGGCTTTGTAGGTAAGGGTGAGTAATTTGAATTTGATTTTGGAGGACACAGGGACTCAGTGTAGGGATTTGCAAGTGGTGCAGCAGATGTGGAGCGGTGAGAGAGGAAGATCGGTCTTGCAGCAGCATTTAGGATGGATTGAAGTGTGGATATATGGGTGTCAGGACTGCCAGATAGCAGGAAGTTGCAGAAGTCAAGACGGGAGATGAGAGAATGGATAAGAGTTTTGGTAGCAGAAAACTGCGTTTTCTGGCTATGTTTTTAAGTTGGAGTTGACAGGACTGGGAGCGAGTCTGTAAGTGAGGAATAAAGCACAGGGCGGAGTCAAGTGGGACACCAAGGCAGCAGGCTTGGGAACATGAGGAAATTGTGGTGTTATTGACAGTGAGGAAGATTTGAGGGCAGATGGTGACTCTGGCAGGAGGGAAGATAATACGCTCAGTTTTGGACACGTTGAGATTTAGGTAGTGTTGGGACATCCATGTGGATATAGCAGAAAGACAGTTGGTTACACAAGATAATACAGAAGGAGAGAAGTCAGAGGAAGAGATATAGGGTTGTGTGTCATCAGAGTAGAGGTGGTATTTGAGGCCGAATGAGCGAATTAGTGCCCCAAGAGAAGTGTACAATAAAAAAATGTAAAGGGCCAAGAACAGACCCTTATGGGACCCCAACAGATAGTGGGAGTGGAGGGGAGGATGTGCCAAATGTAGAAACACTAAAGGATCGGTTCGATAGGTAGGAAGTGAACCAGGAAAGAACTGTGTCACGAAGGCCAATGGTGTGAAGGGTGTGTAGGAGAAGAGGGTGATCAACAGTATCAAAAGCAACAGAGAGGTCCAGGAGAATGAGTGTGATGAAATTACCCTTAGATCGGGCATATGCACTTTAGTCCGATTCAAGCTCTGGGCATCTATCTTAAGGTACGTGTGTTTTAGCCCTATCACTTGTACCAGCTGCAGGACAGGTGTAAGTGCCGACTGATAGAGATGACTGACATGTAGACATGCCAGAACTTGTGCATGCAAGTAAGAGAAACTATAAAAGTGCATTGCATATACATTACACATTAAGAACATCCTGTATTATGTAATTTATGTTTAAAAATATTTTTACATATATGTTTATTAATGATTGTAGCATTAATATTTGTAAATTAATTTTTTGAACTCTTTTTATTTTTGCATGCGTTCTGATGGGACTGGATGCATGTTCGTATCCAGCTCTGTATTCTGTCTGCATACGACAAGTAGCGTATAGACAGAGCGTACTTACACCCAGACTCAAATGGAAACGTTTCTTGAGATCCGCTTGTGCTTGAATACGGGTGTACGTGCTTACAAGGGTCTGTGTGCTTACAAGGGTCTGTGTGCTTACAAGGGTCTGCGTGCTTACAAGGGGTGTACGTGCTTACAAGGGTCTGTGTGCTTACAAGGGTCTGTGTGCTTACAAGGGGTGTACGTGCTTACAAGGGTCTGTGTGCTTACAAGGGTCTGTGTGCTTACAAGGGTCTGTGTGCTTACAAGGGTCTGTGTGCTTACAAGGGGTGTACGTGCTTACAAGGGGTGTACGTGCTTACAAGGGTCTGTGTGCTTACAAGGGGTGTATGTGCTTACAAGGGGTGTATGTGCTTACAAGGGGTGTATGTGCTTACAAGGGGTGTATGTGCTTACAAGGGGTGTATGTGCTTACAAGGGGTGTATGTGCTTACAAGGGGTGTACGTGCTTACAAGGGTCTGTGTGCTTACAAGGGGTGTACGTGCTTACAAGGGGTGTACGTGCTTACAAGGGGTGTACGTGCTTACAAGGGGTGTACGTGCTTACAAGGGGTGTACGTGCTTACAAGGGGTGTACGTGCTTACAAGTTACATTCATTTTTTTTTAAACACAAGCTGCGTTCACATTGTGTTGGAAGAAAAATCAGGCCCAGAGTTACTGTCAGATAAGTGGTGACTGCCAGCAATGTTTATAGAACCTTTCAGGGTTAGAATGTCATAGAGTGTCACATATAGAGTTTAATAAGGAGCCCATACGTTGGCTGCCTAACTTTATCCCTATTGCCACTAACCTAAATGTGCTCTGATTTGTTGTTAAATAGAAATATAGGGGAGTGGACTTGCACTGCCAACGGCAAATTAAATAACCTTAAATTGTTTTATAAGAGCCAGTTTTTCAGTATTATCTAACTTTTAGTCGCAAATGTTTTACGTTTTTGACCTGAAATCTAATAAAACAATCTTAAGAATAATGTTAACGTAGCATATAGTCAATTCTCTAAAAGCCAGTTATATATGTTTTATTGGCAGTTCTGCATATCACCCTGTGTAATTATCACAAATGGTTTTCTGGGACAACCTTTATCTGACAAATTATCTTTTGAAATCCCAAGTACATAATCGCTTTTAATGGTATAGTATGTCATAGCGTACGGGTGATATAATGATAGCGTTTAAGAAATATGCCCTAATTGTCCTCTAATTTAAACGGCTGCTTTTAACTGTTTTTCTTTTAAAGTTCTTGAATTCGGGGAACTATTTCCACTCATTATCCAGTTCAAGCAGCGTCCTTCTGCTGTGGGCATTTTATTCATGTATTTGTATAAATAAGTATATAGGGGTGTGTGTGTATGTATATATGTATGTGTGTATATATATATATATATATATATATATATATATATATATATATATATATATATATATATATATATATATATATATACACACTTACACACACACTCTGTGGGCACTTTATTATGCAGACCTTTCTAGTACTGGGCAGGACGCCCCTTTGCCCCTAAAGCAGCCTGAATTCTTCATGGTATGGATTCCACAAGGTGCTGGAAACATTCCTTAGAGATTCTGGTCCTTGGTGACATGATGGCATCACGCAGTTGCTACAGATGTGTCGGATGCACTTCCATGCTACAAGTCACCAGTTCCATCACATCCCTAAGGTGCTCTATTGGATTAAGTTCTGGTGACTGTGGAGGCCATTGGAATACACTGACCTCATTGTTGTGTGGAACCAGCCTGAGATGACGCGTGCTTTGTGATATGGCGTGTTATCCTGCTGCTGGAAGTAGATAATAACTAATTATGTTGTGGTAATAGTTTCCTGTAGGTTATATATTTTTACAATATCCTTACTTTTCTGTCAACAGTAAGATAATTGAAAAAAAAGTAAATTCGTATTGGAATAATGAAAAATCGCAAAAATGATTCGCAGTCATAATTTGGTTGTGAACAAAAAAGGTTTATCAACCCTGCGCATGCAGAAGAGACCTGTTTATACTTTACTATGTATGTATATGTCCAAAATGCAATGGCGCTAATGCAAAACAGTCCCACAGTATCTGCCACTTCATGTATGTATTGTAGTTATATTCAGTCATCATCATTGTTTATTTAGAAAATGTCACAACTTCCCTAAAAAATGATGGGCCTGATTCATTAAGGCATGGAAAACTAAAGTATTGTGCGTTTTATAAAAACGCACAGAATGCGGGCATACGCACATCTGTATTCAACTGCAAGAAGAAACGTCTCTTGTGGAATACGGGTCTAGATATGCTCTGCTTATACGGCACTTGCCATATGCAGACAGAGAGAACACTTATAATACATATGTGGGATGTAAAGTCCCAGTACAAAAGAAATAATAATTTTTTTCAATTATTGTCACCTGTTAATAATAAAGTTATCAATAAAAACCATGAAATACATTTAGCAGGATGTTATTAATGTCTACAGTACATAAAATGCTTCATCACTATCATTCAGCATTTACACCTGACCTGTAGCTGGTGTATCTCAGCTGGTGTAAAAATATGTATCGGAGCTCGAGCTTGGCACGCCCTGATTACATGCATACGCCATTCCCCTCCCAGCTTCGCCCAAGAAATCGTAGGCTGTTAAAGTTTCATTTTTGTTCGAAGATGGTTGTACTTATATTCACTGGCATAAAGTTCCTTTCTGGGCATACGCAGGGCAATTTAACGCAAAATAGAGCACATATCGGCATTTACCTTACATATACAAATCATAAAATACAAATAAACAAGTATGGAAAATCATACCAGACACAGAAATAGACAATAAACAGAGACAAAGCAGGTACATTTGAGGTATACAAGAAGGTGGTATCGGAAGATCTGACAAGAGACAGGTTAGTGAGGGCCCTGCTCGTAGATCTTACAATCTAGAGGAGGAGTTAATATCCGAGGCAGTAGGATCAAATGGGATACAAGTAGGGATGGCAGGAGGAGTAAGTAGAGGGATTATCTAATGTAATTTGAAATTAATGTATCTATTTTTTCATGATTTGAAGTCCCTGTTCCTGTCATACGGTTCAAGTATTTTACTTTAGATATTTAAATGTTGATACTTAAAAATTAAATTGCACAACGAGCTAATGCATACAACTGTGCATAGATGTTGAATGCATTTTGAATGATTTGCACTTGCAGAGCAAACTTGTGGAAAATAACAATCACTCTTTGGGCTCATTACAAACATTGGTAATGCTATGTGCATTGAAATGTCACAAAGGCAAAACTGTTCCATCCAGGTTCTTGAAATATAACTATCAATAACTATTAAAGTGCAAATGATGTCTACACAGAGTGGAGGTTACCTCCATTTATGGGTTGAACAAATATTCCAAAACACTCAACAACATTATCATCACCATCACCATCACCATCACCATCACCATCACCATCACCATCCATAATAATGCATATATTTAATTTTGCCTATAATATTAATATTTTTTTTATTTAATTTTTGCATTTCTTTACTGTTTGTTGGTTGTCTAACTATATGTGTTTCTCCTTCTAGTGTCACCAGAGGCTATTGGGTTTCTTTCAGCTGTCGGTGTGTCCATTGTTCTCCTCTTGTTACTATTTCTCTACATTAACAAGAAAATGTGTTTTGGGAAACCTGGAGGTTTCCACAGGGGCGGTTCTGAGAATTATCAAGGTGAGATGGAAATTGGTAAATATTGTAAACCGTTGGATACGGTATCTGAATTTAGCTGTAAATACAGAAATCTGCAATTGCAGGACTAGAATGTGAGATTACGGAGTCATGACCAGGACAGTCTGTATCCTTAGTTTTCATGTCTGCATTTATTTTATCTACTTTATTTGCCTTGTTTTATGCATTGCACAGTTATCCCCACTATCTGTTGTGCCTTGTAAATTAATGACAATAATAATTATAATAATACTCTGTTAATGTAAACATATCGTTGTTTAACTTGCTCTCGATCGCTGGCAATAGAATTATGTTGACGATGAATGGCTTTATTATTATCCTTTATTTATAGAGTACCAATATATTACACAGTCGACGGGAAGAGGTGTGGGAAACACTTGATACATCAGGTAGCAGAATATCAATGATAAGTGGTGGTAGGGAAAGTGTGATTGGCTGATGTAAGCAGAGTTGGGGTAAGTACAGTCATTTTAGAGAAGACGAAGAGGGATAGGCTTCATTGAAGAAATAAATGTTCAGGGACAGTTTAAAGATTTTTAAAGTTGAAGAGAATCAGTGAGTCTGGAGTAGAGCGTTCAATAAAAGGGGAGCTGTACTGGAAAAGTCTTGCAGACAACATGATGAGAGAGGTAAATATCCAGTTCAAAGTTTACTGGAGAACAGAGAACGACTGGAAGAGTATCAATGGATGAGGAAGAAGTCTAGGTCTGATTGAGGGATTTTTAGGCACGGCTGAGTTTTTTTATTCTGGAGTTTATGGGAAGATGTTATTGACATACAGGGACAACAGATGAGGAAGGACAGAAGGTGTAACAGAATTCATGATTGATTACAGGATGGATAGCCTTACAATAGGCAGGGCAGGAGATTCTAATGGGGGTGAACAAAATCTTGGTGGTATCTTGTGTGAGAAAAGAACATATTTTGCAGATGCTGTACAGGAGCAATGACTTAGTGACTGCCCGTCTGAACGTGTGGAATAATGGAGAGTGCAAAGTCGAGGGTTACACTATTAAATTGAGAAGTAGGTATAATTATGCCTTTGACTGTGAGAGAGATCGGGCAGAGGTTTGTGAGAATATAAATGGAATATAAATTCCTATTTTTTTTATATTTAAATGCGATTAAGAAATCCGTGAACAGGTGGATAAAGAACAGTCTTAGGTGTTGTCTAACACAGAAGGAATGAGTGCAGAGGTGTATATGTACACCTAGGGGCATACAAGAGATACTGGAGCCATACGTGGATATCAGTGAACTCCAATAAAGAAGATTGGAAGTGAGGATTAGGTGTCATATAAGGGAACTGTGAATGGTTAGTCGGACAAGCATGAGGGGAACTTAGAAAGGATAATATCACAGATGCTTTGGGAATGGAGCGTTTGCAGTTGTGTGAAGGTTGTCAACCGTTTCAAATGCAGAATAGAGATTGGGAAGGAGTAGGAGGGATAATTAACCCTTTGATTTAGGAACTAAGTTAGCAGCTGTGTGTGAGTGTGGTTTATGCGGAGTGAGTTTGGTGAAAGTCCAATTGAAGAGGGTCTAGTAGGGAGTTCAATGTGAGAAAAATTATCAATTTCTTTTGTTCCAAGCAAGACTTTTGTGAGCTTGGGAAACTCCAATAACAACATAAGGAAATGAGACCTCTCTAATTTAAATGTTTAGTAGCAGTTTATATGCTTGTGGAGGAATGAGTAATACAGATCATGACTGAGGAGCCAGCACTGTGCACTAGTAGTGTCTTTTCCTAGCACTGTGCGTCTGATGCGAGGCTGCTATACTGAGGTGTCAGGCTACTATTTATACAGCAGAATCATATAAGTATTGCACAGTAGCACAATGCACAAGTAAAGCAGCCATCCTTGCAGCTACGTAGTTCCCTGAGTAGGTGTGAAGTTTGCAAATCGTATAAGTACTATACAGTAGAACAATACACAAATAAAGCAGCATTCCTTGCAGCTACGTAGTTTCTGATCTGACACTGCCTCTCCCTTTTTGCGTCTCTTTTTCTCACTCTTGGCAGGCAGGTCTCTCTGAAACAGTGCTTGCTGGAAGATGTAGTTTATCATTGTCTTTTGGTGAAGTCTGGTGGGAAGTAGTATAAATGGTGAATTAGTTTTAATACATCTATATGTGATTTGTGCAAATAGTAGAATAAATATTCCTCCCAGTGGATAAATGTGCCCAATTCTAGCTCCCAGCTCATGACTGCCATTGATTTGGTGGGGGAGGATAAGGCGAGAGTACCAGGCAGAGATATCACCTTTGGATTTGGAGGCCTAAAGGCAGGGTTTGGCTGGGTTGGGGGATTCTGGGTTCTACCCCAGTCTGGGGAAGAGACAATAGTCAGCTTTTGTTCTTTAGATATTTATAGAAATACCATTTAGGGACATTTAACTTCTAAAGTTGATTGGCAAAATATTCCATTTCCCAAGTGCGTTAAGATCTGCCTCAGGTGAGGACAGCAGGACTATTGTTGTTCACAAGGAGGTATACTGGGAAGCCCCAATAATATTAGATTCTAGGCTATCAAAGCACAGTTGTGATAGTTTACAAGCATCTCCTCTTAGCTAGTGTGGCTACAGACAAATCTGGGAAGATCTGAATATTTTCCAGTATATAACATATAGCATATGTCTCTTGAGAGGTGTATCTTCTTTAGACTTTGTTTTTTCATATGGAAACAATGGATGCATAGTAAAACACACTTATGGTAAGCTTCAGTTAGGTGTTTGGGGCTTGAGATGCACAATTCTATCAATAAAACTTTATTTGAAGCCTATGGAATCAGGGATTTAAAAATTGTCAGGATGTGCATCTCTAGATCTGAGTTTGGAGATCCTCCTAATTTGCTTGTTATTTCGTCTTGACCTCCAAGTTTGTCTCAGAGTTCCTGTAACTCTTTTCCCTGTTCTTGATATGCCGAGATAAGGTCATTATGGGATTTAACAAATCCCCAAATTTACATTCTACGTGGTCTGTGCATTGGTTGAGCTCCTGCAAATAGCATTCTGTGCATGACTGTAATGGTAAAGGACAATTCCACCTTTTGTGAAGTTGTTGTTAATTAAGTATACCGCCACTTACAACAGATGACGGGACCCAGGAACCCTACTTTGCTTGAAGCCGAGAGATGTAACTAAGCTCAAAATTGTGCTCATTTTAAAGTTGTCCTTAGCTCTCGATAGAGCTATATAGTACAGCTTCCATAGCGTTCTGTTGTAGCCGTCCTTAGCTCTCGATAGATCTATATAGTACAGCTTCCATAGCGTTCTGTTGTAGACCTGTGGGTAGACTTTCGTCTTCCAGCCCTGAGAATTGGTTCTTGAAGGTATTGATTGGTTCTTGAAAGTAACTGGATAACCCCATTTGCTTCACATGGGTTGGGCTGTTTATTTACTGACAGCTCTACTAAAGAAAAGGTTGTCCTTTAAAATAAATACACTTATATATTTTAAAAATAAAATGATGTTAAAGTACTGTTGGGTATAGTCCTCCAATACAACGCTCATTAAAATATATCTGGTAATGTATTTATGCAAAGTTGTAGCTTAAACTATGACTAAAGAATAATCACATTTTCTTACTTTGCACGTTATTCATCAAATCACAATGTAGCATAATTCTACTGCACGCTCTTCAGTAATATTATAAGAATATTGAAAGCTAAAATTATAACATGCTCATTGAAACAAAGTAACTAGTTGTGTCACCCTAGGACTGTAGTAGGCTGACTTATTATTGCTGTCAGAAACACATGATGAAGAGAAGAAATGCGTAGCGCTGATCCACTGCATGTGGTATAAAACCAACTTTCAGCTTTGTTAGAAAGAACCCTTTTCATCTAATAAGGCATTCATATATTCCCTGTTAGTACAAGCCCATTATTTTTTAAAGATTCAGGCAGGGATGTATCAGGTGTAACGGCTGCTTTTAGCCGTGTAAGACATTTCCTTGTATGGTCAGTGTTCCAGCATTCAAGTTATTAATTGAGCTGCTGAACCCATGCATTTCATTATTCTTTTTAAAATATTAAAGTGAATGCTTGTGTAAGCATAGTTTATTACATGGATGTATCTGAAATGTTGTGGTTTTTTTTCTTTCTTTAAAAATGATTTCTTTTCAAGATCTACTTTGCACAATCTCTGTTTTATATTATACTGTGTGGGACTGTGCTGTACATTATTATGCTTACAAATTATCACTGTCACCACAGAGATCACTGTTCACTCCTTCACAACCATATGTACAATCAAAAGACATCTGGATTGCAACAGGAAATGAGGACGGATTATTACTAACGGACTGTGACTGTACATAGAAATAATTTTGCAATTGGGAAATTGTTGAACGTTTTGAACTTTGTTTTGCTATATATGAATTTTTGATTGTATTTGAAGAAGAAGCTTTTGGTGATGGCATTTTTCAAGAGCTTCCAGCAAAGCATTAGTCTTCCATCCATGTCTTCCATTGTGGACACTCTAAGTAGTGCAGTTGATGGCCTGGCCAGTGCGGTTGAGGAGGTCAGTTATAGCATGGCCGATTCTGTCACTGAGCAGGTTACAAGTATGATACACGGTCTACGCACGGAAGAAGAAGTAAACCATATGTCACAGGGGCAGGAGGCACCTAATATCAAAGAGGACAGTCAAATACCTCAAGATAATTCCAATTCTTACTATGGAACTAATGCAGGTTTCTCACCAATGGATAACATTGGAGATGGATCTACTTTACATACTGTTTCAAGAACTCAAAATTCATCAGAGGGGAGCAGGAAAGAAAGGAAGTCAAAATATGACAACCTTCATGATGTAAATTCCAGCAAATATCATCGGGACGTGGAAGGCTTATCTGGCTGCAATGACTTTCCAGGCTCACAGACAAGTCAACATTATAATTCTAATGAGATCACAGAAGAAGAGGTTCAAATAAATGAAAATGGGGATTACAATAATTACATTGATGGACATAGTCATACCCAGGATGGGACAGAGAAAAGAGGGAGATCTAAACACATGGCCTATAAGTCAACTGATCATAAAACCAGTGATCAAGACCTTAGAGCATGTAAAAACCCAAATGATATCACCAATCAGGTGTCGAAATCATCAAGACACCGATCACCTAGAATGAACAATGACGTAACAACATCTCCTCTGTCTGCTTCACAGCATCGCAAACTTCCAAACGTAAAAGAAGTTCATGGTGGCCAAGCCAATATCTTACCAGCTAAAAAGCAGAGAAATCGCGGTGAAGATCCCAGAGGATACAACATAAAGCAGAATGATAGTCCTTCTAATAGAGGTAATGAAACCAGAAACAGTAAGGATAAACATCTTCACAAAGGTAAGGAACGCTGCATAGAGACGTCGCATGAAAAGAAAGCACCAAACAAAGGTAATCTGCCCTTCAACTCTTGGTGTGCAACAACTCTTCAGTGCTTTCCTCCAATTCTTCTTCCATCAGCCTCTGTCACCTTCAGATTGACTTTAACTCAATTGTCTTTGAAAATTGCTTGAATTTTTCATGTTTTCTATACCTTCCCTTAAAGTCTTGTCATCACCAATACACAGTGGAAGCCGTCATTTTCTAGGATTAACCAATCTTCATGAGAATACAGTGAACTGATATTCTGATATCACTGGCTGATGTCACTAAGATTTAGGGCTAAATATACTAAACTGCGGGTTTGAAAAAGTGGAGATGTTGACTTTAGCAACCAATCAGATTCTAGCTGTCATTTATTTAGTGCACTCTACAAAATGACAGCTAGAATCTGATTGGTTGCTATAGGCAACATCTCCACTTTTTCAAACCCGCAGTTTAGTAAATATACCCCTTAGTGAGTTGATAGGCAATATTCTTGTGAATAGTGGTGAAGCACAAAAATGGGTGGTACACTTTAATTTCTAAACAGCTATATCCATATTATAGTATATTCATATCTGTAGTCAGCAAATGACCCTATATAATTGGTACCATCGTTGGTAGATCATTATACAGAGGCCAACATTAAGCCAAATGCTTCTGGATGATTCGGACATATTTAGTATGGCTCAGTAACTTTTTTTGTTTTTCTGTCATACAAGGATATCTCCATGACCAGAATATTGTATATTCTGCAATATTGGTCATTTACTTCACTGGTAGTATAGGTAAAGTTAATCAATTTGAATGTAGATATCACATTGTTGAATTTACTAGTTAATAAAACTTTCCAATGCTTTTTCCTATTTCTGTATTCGTTATTTTGCGGCTATTTCATTCTTCGGAGACCAATAGTAAAGCCAACATTTATGAGATATTTTCAGTAGTGGCCACCATAGAGGCAACAGCATGTAATCTATTGTCTCATATTTACCCAGTAATGTGGGGCTTTCTGAAGAATGGGGCTTCTAAAACTCAATATTATAGAAATAGAAAAATTCTATTAATGTAAAAAAATAAAAAAAAATCAATTGTAGTAATTTAATTATGAATACGATGGCAACGATTTTCAGGCTCCTTCTGTAATCTAGTGTTTCTATTCTCTGGTTTCCTGTATGGCCTTTTCTGTTTCTGTTTTGAAAATAATTTGATAATTGAAATAATAAATAGGTGCCGTTGTAATTGGTTTAATACATTTGCAGTTTAGTGAACATAGTGTAGGGCCTTTCCAGGTCCTCTGGATTTAATCAGCATTTTCTGAAATGACAATCCTTGAGGTCTGGAGAATTTAATGCTGATTAAGTAATAATCTGAGCATACAATAAGATGATAGAAGGATAATATTCTTTTCTGTTACTGTGATCTGTGTTTACTAGTTTAGATAATTATTGTTAAATAATTTGGGCAGGTACAACAAGTAGATGGTTGTGATACTGACAAGGGGCCTGATTCATTAAGGATCTTAAATTTAAGAAGTTTCTTATTTCAGTCTCCTGGACAAAACCATGTTACAATGCAAGGGGTGCAAATTAGTTTTCTGTTTTGCACATAAGTTAAATACTGACTGTTTTCATGTAGCACACAAATACTTAATAGCTTATTTGTACACTGAAATTTAAAGTTGATATTTGTGTGCTACATGAAAAAAGAGTCAGTATTTAACTTATGTACAAAACAGAAAACTAATTTGCACCCCTTGCATTGTAACATGGTTTTGTCCAGGAGACTGAAATAAGAAACGTTTTAATTTAAAATCCTTAATGAATCAGGCCCAATGAGATTTAAGTCTTTAACATAGTAGGGGGAGTCAGTGACTTAAAGCAATAAATGGGTTAAATTACTAGTTTAGTAGGAGAAAGAGGGCAATGTTCATCCACTGTTCAGAAGCATATAACATTTATATAGAGTACCTAATTTAAGATCTGATGACTTTTATATTTGGGACATTTTTGAAAACTGTTCTAAAGGTGTCTGTTCAGACGGGGTAGTGTTGCCCATAGCAATCATTGTTGTTTGCTTTCATTTTCTAAAGCAGTGGTGGGCAACAGGCGGACCGCATCCTGCCGAGCCTTTTTCTGTGGCCTCAGCCTGCTGCTCCTGATCTCACTTATTCTCTGCAAGTAGAGTGTTAAGCTGGGTACACACTACAGAATTTTCCACCAACTTTTTAATGCCGATCGATGGTCCGATCGCTCGGTCCATGGACTGCATACACACTAGCCTTGTTTAGGACGATAAAGGGAAGAGCAGCTGTCCCATTAGCGACTTTTTACAGCCATGTTGTCGTGAGCAATGACTGTAATTTCGTACTCACTGTTGTGGATCGGTCGGAAGTTTATACACACTACACAACAGAAACGAGATTGGAAGGAAAATAGTTAATGGTACGACCAAACAAATGAGGCGACAATCGTCCATTTGGGCAGACTTTCGACCATCGTGTCACTGTACACACTGACCCGACTTTTGAACAAGCGGTCATATGTCGGCTGATTGAGCCGATTATTGGACGAAAACTGTATAGTGTGTACCTAGCTTAAGAGTGAATGGGAGCAGCTGGCTTCCTCATGATGGGATCTCCTCTGTACACTGCGGGGACAACCAATCAGAGGAGGAGAAGTTAGTGCAGTGCATGCAGCCATGCGGCCCTTGAAGTGATCGGGTTGCCCATCACTGTTCTAGAGTGTACTAGAAAATGATTTTACGATGTAGTGAGTGGTTTTGGGCTACACCTCCTCCTTTTCTACACAGTTACCTGTAGAACAGTTTCCATGAATGTCCCCCATGTATGTTCTTGTACTGTAGGGTAACCATTTATGTGGACTCATTTAAAAAAGTGGTGAGGTCAAGCACTGTGCTTCTGTCAACATATAGGGCCTGATTCATTAAGGCACGCAAAACATACGTAACTTGCTGGTTTTTAAAATGTAAATTGAGCATACACACGTCTGTATTCAACTAGAAGTGGATCTGAAGATACGTCTTTCGTTGAATACAGGTCTAGGTGCGCTCTGCTCTAGCAGACAATACTTCCAGTACATATGTGGAATATAAAGTCACAAAAGAACGCACACAAAAAAACCTATTCAATTAATGCCACCTGGGTTTTTCTTATTACCCCCATAAAATACAATTATTAGAATGTTATCAATGTCTACTGTGCATATAATGCATTTTTACAGCTGCTCCTGATTGCAAACACATGTTCTAGCATGTATGTGTGACCATCATCACTATCACTCGGCACTTACACCAGACCTGTGATACGACAGAAATACACGTACCTTAGAGATGCCCAAAGCTTGATTCGGATGCTGCCGCGTGCGCTCGTGCTTGGCACGTCCTTACTGTACACTGACCACGTGCATACGCCCAGTCCCCTGCCCCATTCCGCCCATGAAATCATAGGATGTAGTAAGGGTCCATTGCTCTTGGAAGGTGCTGCATTTACTGGCATATTGTCCGCTTCTGGGCATGCACAGAGCGATTTTACGCAATATACGCCCATTTACGTTACTTAATGAATCAGGCCTGTAACCTTTAAATATATAGTTTACATAAATTGGTTTAACCAGGAAAATAAAGCAATGAAATTATTTCATATTGTGGTATAAGTATAAATGTTTTTTTATTGTTGTGCTTTGGAAAGGTTCTAACAATTCTTATCGGAGATATATGAAAGTAATTATTTTATTATACAAATGTACATACAGTGATTGCATGCAATTTCTTTACTGTGACTTTAATATGTTTCCAATTGGGGAGCTTTGAAAGACGGAATAGGAGAGGCTATAGCAGTGATGGGCAACAGGCGACCCTAGGGCTGCATGTGGCCCTTGGAGCCTTCACCTGCGGGCCCCATCTCCTTCCTGTTTAACATGCATGCTGATATGTTATTAAAGATAGGTGTCTCTTTATTTGATTAATTGTATTGATGTAACTCATCACTGAGATTTAGAGTAATCTGCGGCCCTTTTGAAGGTCAGAGGGTCATCTGTGCCCATCACTAGGTTACAGCCTACCTGTCACATGACATATTAATTTCTGGATAAATACTTTGTTCGAGAAATGTTTACCCTTTATTTATTTACGTTTTAATTATCCTCAGAACTTTTTAATATCCCTTCACCCATATGTAGATAGGAAACAGATTTAGCAGACATATGTATATATTTACGGTCTACCATAATGAAATGTCTAGCGGGGTGTTTATCTGTTTTATATAGGTCGAGACCTACACGGTTCATCTTCAGAAAGTGAAGATGAAGGCCTGGGAAAATACCACGAGGCAAGGAGTCGGTTGCATGGCTCCAAACCCGTCTCAGATAAGCAACAGAATTATATGTGGGAAACAAGGCAGAAATACAGCCCCCTGTCTGCAGAGTATGATGGGTACAGCAGTGAGATGTCTGCAGATGAAGGTAAGACTCTATACACACATGTATGGCTAAGATGTACTGTCAGGATTTTACTTTACGGTGGAGACTCAATTGTCGCTATGTGTCGCTATGTGGAGCTGAGCTGGCAGTAACGGTCAGCCATAACATCGCTGCAAGGTGTCTCCGCGGACGTTCTGGAAACATCTTGCGCCGAATTTAATCTCCCACCAAAGGGTTCGTTTGCAGTAAAAATACAGGCGTTATTCCGGTTGTGTTTTTATCAGCTATCACCACATAGTGAATGTATATTGAACATTTATTCAAAGGGATTTTTGGCCTTGATGGTAAAGAGATTCTCCGTACACACTGTAGCAGTAGTTGCACCTGGAATGCAGCAATTTATACTACTGGTGCATCAGCTAAGAGCACCGAAGGGAAAACACAGTTTCTTCCAAGTATATGTTCTGCCGAGCCGTTTCCTACTACAAGTCGGCATTGCTCTGGTCACTGTGTCAGTCATCTCACCTGCACAGGTCTGTTAGTCTCAGAGCTGGAATGAGTGACTCCATTGTGGGTTAATCGTGAGATACCAACCTCTGTATATTCCAGGAACTATATGATATAAATGCAATAAAGCAATGACTGTGTCTGATAGTACTTTTGGCTTCTATTTCGGTGAATGGTTATTACTGTATAGTGAATGTGTCACACGTTTTATGAATTTGTAAATACAGTATAATAATAGTAAGGTAGGTTTTCAAGCCAAGAAATCCCAGTCTTTTACTACATTTTCCCCATGCTGCTGGTTTTGAAAGTTGAAAAAACTCACTGACATTTTTTTGAATGAAATAAGGGGGGGGGCGGAGGGGGAGGACCTCCAGCTTCTATACTACACATGAAATATTTCTGCAATTATGTGTTGCAAATATTACCTGTGTGCCTTTCTCTCTAACTGAGCGTTTGTGAATTAGAGTTTAAAGAGTACTCCTTAGATCATTCCAGGTAACTGGTTTCCAATCTTTAGTCATAGTGCTTAGAGATCTATAGAGGGTGTTGTGTTAAGCTGGGTACACACTACAGAAATTTCGACCAACTTTTTATGCCGAGCGATTTTACATGCGATCGATGTTCCGATCGCTCTGGTCCATGGACTGCATACACACTAGCCTTGTTTAGGACGATAAAGGGAAGAGTGGACGTCCCTTTAGCGACTTTTTACAGCCATGTTGTCGTGAGCAATGACTGTAATTTCGTACTCACTGTTGTGGATCGGTCGGAAGTTCATACACACTACACAGCGGAAACGAGATTGGAACGAAAATATTGAATGGTACGACCAACCAAATGAGGCGACAATCGTCCATTTGAGCAGACTTTCGACCATCGAGTCACTGCACACACTGACCCGACTTTTGAACGAGCGGTCGTATGTCAGCTGTTTGAGCCAATTATTGGACGAAAACAGTGTAGTGTTCACCACTTAGGGGTATATTTACTAAACTACAGGGTTGAAAAAGTGGAGCTGTTGCCTATAGCAACCAATCCGATTCTAGCTATCATTTATTTAGTACATTCTGCAAAATGACAGCTATAATCTGATTGGTTGCTGTAGGCAACATCTCCACTTTTTCAAACCCGCAGTTTAGTAAATATACCCCTTAGACTTTTTGACATCACTTTGATTTGGTACTTTTTTTCCTTTTTACTATTGAAGCTACACACAGATGGACATTTCTTTCCTGTGTTTACAAATGCCATGGGCATTTATTCTCCATGTCTAGTCCATGGGGTAAATGTATCAAACTGTGTGTTTCAGGCGGGTCTGAAAAGTGGAGATGTTGCCTATGGCAACCAATCAGATTCTAGCTGTCATTTTGTAGAATGTACTAAATAAATGATAGCTAGAATCGGATTGGTTGCTATAGGCAACATCTCCATTTTTCAGACCCACCGGAAACTCGCAGCTTGATACATTTACCCCCCGGAGTGTGGAAAATGCAAGCTGGCTAATTTTCTATGCCTGTAGCTGCCAATTTCGAAGTTAAAAAAGCTGTTAGGTGTTTACAAGCATTTTTTAGAATCTCATTCAAGTGCACTGAGGGGTGTTTAGGGAGATTATTAGTAGTACATCTGAAGTGTCAAAGTGCTTCATATATGCTTTAAGAGAATATCTGTCTGGATGTACCATAAACTCTCTTGCAAACAAAGATTTATTTATATTCACATTATATGCAGCACTTCCTGAATTATTCCTCTAGATGGCCATGTAAAACTTTCTTTTCACAAAAGGAGAATGTCAGAGCAATATCTTGTTTTGTGTATGCCTACGTATTTCGGAAGGAGAGTAGTAAAACAAATATACTTATGTTCATCAAAAATTAATAATATTGGAGGCTGTATGCTATGATATATTATGTGTATTATCGGTTACATGTATTTAGTTGTTGGAATAGGGTGCGATCATCCACCAAAGTTGCACATTTAAAGTTAATGCAGGTAATAATTATTTTTCTTAAAATATTTGATAGGCATATAACAATTTACTAATAAAAATATCCGCTCAGTCCTAACAAATGTGCCTAGCTTGCCTGTTTAACCTGCTAGTCCACTTGTTTGCAACAATACATAGAACTTATACCAATTTCACACTGCATTCCTGGCAATATCCTTTGTTTACTGAACACGGGTCTGCCCAGGTCTCCCTGACAACATCACAAGAGGAGCTTTGATTGGCTCCTCTTGTGCTTTTTTTTTTTTTAACTTTACAATAGGTAAAAGACCCGGGTCTAATTGCTGGGTCATCTGACCCGGGAATTAGCAGAGGACTCGTTCACACTGAGCCTCGACCCGGATCGAGGCTCAGTAACACGGGGTATTACTGTATGTATCAGTGGGTTGTCAGTAGACACAATTATAAATACAAAGCATGGCGTTCTAGACATAGGACCTCATTTAGAGTCAGACGCAAAGTCCAATTTAGGCGCATCTAACCAAAAAACACTACCACGCATGTGCAGAAAGCTCCAAATCCGCCTGCATCTTGGACGCAATTAACACTTGCGACAGCTTGCGACTCACTACGAGAGAATGGGAGGAACGCGGAATTGTGAAGGCGTGACCATGTAAATGCATCCTAGTCGCAGTGAGGCGCAGACGCAACACACGTCAAAACGGCTAAAGCTGTGCGGCAGGAATTAGGTGGCACAAGCGTTAGCTAGCTGCAGGAAGTGCTCGCAGCTCGATGGGGTATTACGAGTGGGTGGCAACTTGGGTTTGCTTGCAACTCGTAATACCCTACCAAGCTGCCGCACACTCCCACTCCTACACTCCCTACACGGACTTTGCGTCCGACTCTAAATGAGGTCCATAGTTTACAATTAGGTTGGGCTAGTATGAATGAGTATGCCCTAATCTTACAGGAGTCTATAGGCTTGTGCCTAATTTTAAAATTCTGTCTGTTTGTAACAACGCTTGATGTAGCATTTGTGGTTCCAGAAGTAGTTTTTGCCTGAAAGTTTCACAAACTTGCTACTCCTTTCGGAGTGGTGGCAGAAGGTGTTGCAGATGCCAGTGAAGGAGGGTTCAGATGGGCTGATATTTTGTTTTATTCTTAAAACTCCCTCTAACAAAAACACTTCTCACTGTTTTCATTAGGAGGATGTATTTTGTATCCCTTAGGTGTCATATATTATTATCAAACTAACTGATCACAATGGTATCTATAATAACTCTGCATAAACTTTCGTGGTGCTCCATTCAAACATGTGGACAATGTTTGTTTAACAAACGGGTCCGTACTGTATTATTCCCAGTTGAAATAAACATTTAACCTTGGAATTTTTCCTAAACTGCCATATATAACTTTATACTAAAGGGAAAAGCCATTTGTTCAAATAGAAAATCTATTGTTGTCAATGTAATTTCACATTCTGCATTTATACAGAGTAATGAATACTTCTTATAGATTATTATCACTTATGTGAATGACTGTCAATCACGCAGCAGTCAAATATATTAAAAGCCATTTCACTCCAACTTCTTTTGTAGTACAGAATACCAGCTGCGTCCTTCAGCATAATGTATTATTTTCTACGTTTTATTTTTACATTTGAGCACACTTTTAAGACAGGCATGTATTTTGCTCCATGTTGTCAATGGAAAGTCACTATTTTTGAAACTCTTACAATATGTAATAAAGAAGGTAGATAACTGGCTATACTTTTTGATTCAGGAGGTTGAGCATTGAATCTTATCTCATTATTTGTGCTAATGATGTTATTAATGACGTTTCTGAAAAACAATGAGATGATTAACTAATTGCAAATGAAAGTTGATTCCCCCCTCCCCCCCTATGGAATGCCCATCATTTAACACATTGGAGCATGGCACTTTGATCCTCAACATCTAACCATCTTTCATTCAACTGAAAAATGATAGTTTAAAATAATAAAACCCATTATCCCGCTCCCAGTTCACCCCTCCTCGACCGCCAACCCCCGGACAGTACGTTCGCTTCCTTTTTGACATTTTCTGTACTGTAAAATTGTCTGTCGTATAGTTCATCCTTCCTAATGCTATGTGTATTTCTTATTCAAATAGACAATGTATATCCTCATCATCCACCCTCTTCCCTTTGTGCCTCCACCCCCCTCCCTTACAAAAATATTAATGAAACATATTAAAAAACAAAAAAAGCCCTCCATATTCACAATTGAAGGTTATTTCTTGTGGTTCGCATAAGAGGAAAAAAATCTTTCTTAAATTTGTTGATTCGTTGTTGTTATTTTGACACATTTTTAGTCAGAAAAATGAACAATAAAACAATGAATCTTTATCTTTATTAACAAAGTATGACCAGAGAAGCAAAATGATTGAACTATGAGCCACTCGGTCCCTCACATCTTGCCAGTAGTTCTCCTTAAGATGAGATCTTTATTCTTTCATGGCGATTCTGAGTACTTTCACCAGAGGTGAGTACAAATTCCCTTTGCACACATTTCTTCCCCATTCTGGTGTTTTGCTCTGAACAACAACTGAACCTCTTGGCCATGTTGCACTAGACAGTTAAAATCTAGTTGTTGCTGTAGGTCATTGCAAATTTTGCACATAAAAACAATATTTGTAAATGAGCCCTGTATTGTGGAAAGTCAGCATGACTTTTATATGACATGGCTAATTGTATCATAGTAATAAAGTTAATATATGGTCTTTACTTTTTGTTGAATGTTGCTTAAGACTATGGGCTAGATTTACTAAGCTGCGGGTTTGAAAAAGTGGGGATGTTGCCTATAGCAACCAATCAGATTCTAGCTTTCATTTATTTAGTACATTCTACAAAATGACAGCTAGAATCTGATTGGTTGCTATAGGCAACATCCCCACTTTTTCAAACCCGCAGCTTAGTAAATCTAGCCCCATGTCTGTAAGGCTGGTTACCCACTAGCATTAGGGCAATTCCAGTGACACTCTATCAGGACACTACATTGACCCCCCTTACGTTGACTTGCAGTGAGTGTGAATAAATAGAGCCGGCATCATCCACAATATGCTGCTGCGTTCCTGACCGCAGGTGCTAAAGTGAGTGGGTATGAGGGCATTGGAACCAATAGGTTCCATCTCCGTACCCGCTCACATGCTTTCAGTAATATTAATAAATGTTCAACAGGTGCCAAACCACAGAGCACATTAATCTTTGCTTATATCTTTCTTTCACCGTTATTAGTGTTCCCTAGTGAACTTTTAAAGAAAGTAGAAAGGAGTAAATGAAAAAATGTAAAATGTATGTGCCGATTTTTACTGACTTATGTGTGGAATTTATTGGGCTTGCCCCCCCAGTGTAAAAGTGTGATTTATTGTGATTTGTTCATTAAATCTTAAGGTGGACTAGTGTGTCAATCATGCCATTCTATTTTAATGATTTAACAGCTGGAGTCTTTGACACATTTATCATCAATGCATTTATTGACACTCAACTGACACCAGTGAAACAAGCTGCCACTTTGGCTCTAGTAAATCTGATTGCAATTCTTCTCCACGTCAAATGATAAGTATTCCTGTTCTTCAGACTTAGGTTGTGAAAAAAAAATAAAGTTGAACAGTGAAAATGCCATTAACTGTTTTGAACAGGAAGATAAAAAAATTACGGATTACAGTTCATACATGTAATCCACTCCAATGGGGCAGGGACTGATGTGAGTGAGATCTCTGTACAGCGCTACAGAATCAGTGGGGCTATATAAATAAATGATGATGATGATGATGTGAGCATATGTATATCCCAAAGCTGCTTACGTTTCAATGTAAAATAAGTCTATAAACAGTAAGACAATGAAGGTAAATCTTTTTACTAAAGCAAAACCAGATAAAATACATCTAAACCAATTTGCATTTGATCACAGCTGTTGGCAGTGGCGGATCCAGGGGGGGGGGGGGGGGGGGGGGCTTGCTGCTGGCGCCTGCACACTATGTGCAGTTCCGTTCGGCAGTGACAGGCAGGGACAGTGTGCTGCCCGGCCGCTCTGATTGTTTTTAATCAATCAGAGCGGCCGGGCAGCACACTGTCCCTATCTGTCACTGCCGAACGGAACTGCGCATAGTGAGCAGCCGCCGGCAGCCTCAGATGTCAAAAAGGGGACGGGGCCTAAATCGCCCCCCTAAATCGCCCCGGGTAGAAGTATTTTCTAGATCCGCCCCTGGCTGGTCCCAGAGAGTTCAACTGTCAATGTTGTTGCAGTCTCTGTTCTTCTTGTGGTGATCTCTGCGGTCTCCTCGGTGGTTGCAGACGCTGCCACAACTTCTGTTAATATTGGAAACAAGTATCCTGGCTCTAGCAGTGAGTATGCTGCCAAACAATTATACCAGGCACACAGCTGCTTAAAGCTGGGGGATAACAAATGCAAAATCCATCTCCAGAACAGGAAGGATGTTTGGTTGATGTAATTGGTGAAGGACAGTCATGGTTACCGGTAGATGTGTATAAGGACTAACTCATCTCTCATGTTTCCACCTTCCGCTGTCTCTGCTTAATCCAACCATCCAATGTTTTATGTCATTGTATGTAATTTGTGTCATGATCCGCTAAATAAAGGATAATAATAATAATGTAACCCCCATTGCATTGATGTTTGATGTGGTAGTGTGTCCTCTCTGACACCTACCGACCGGCAATGCCTTTAGGTGAAATACCCAGCCGAAACTTAGGGCCTGATTCATCATTGGACGCAACCTGCACACAATATGTGTTTAAAAAAGGACCACACAGAACTTGAGCTTAGTTCCGACCATATTCAAATACAAGCAGATCTCTGTGTACATATTCATGTGAATCTGGGAATCAGTACGCTCTGGCTAAACGTTACATGTAATATAAAGGCAATATAAAAACACACATTAGAACATACACGCAAAAAATATTTTATAAAATAAACGAACAACTCTTAATCAGGCGTTTAGTCTCCAGAGTGTATGGGTCAGTGTGGGAAAACAGAGGAAATACTGTGTGCCAGGTAATATGGTGCACAGGCAGAAAAGGTGGAGATAAGGTCACCTTCTTCAGAGTCTATATACAGTTTCTTGTACTACATCAAATAACACATTGCAGCATAAATCACTTCTTCACATCTGTACATTGAAGTGTAAACGTCTTTAGCATCCCAACCATCCTAACCTTTATAGTGGTTTAATAAGTCCACTTGGTCTAGTGAGCTAACACTCATTCATGGCTGGTCTGTCACTGTATAGATTGCTTTTCTCCTCCTGCCCTATAACTTTTAGCTAACTGATCTCTTATACCCCATAATTCCACACACTGAACTCTTCTCTGTAACTGTCACTATACTGGATCTTCTCATGTATTGCAGTACCTGTAATTAACTGAAATAAACATCAATTTAACTCTTGCATTCTGATTCTAACACTTGTCTGGATTTCTCTCCTTGTTGTCGATCACTGCTCTGTCACAATACTAGCCTTATATCGTTATCAATATTCGGATCTCAACACTTCACTATGAACTCTCAAACCTCTGAACCTGACTCAGCTCTGAATTCTTAACTTTGACCTCTCAACGCACTAGCTACCAGAACTACACGCCATCCTCCCCTTAAACAATCATTCCCACTCTCTGTACCACACACTCTCATGCCCTAGGAGGGGTTACAGTTATGTTGAACATGGTTGATTAAGTAACAAAACAGCTATTTAAATAATACATTTTCGCTCTGTAATACATAGGCTTATGTATGTATTAATGGCCAAATGTGACTTTACATAGGACAAGTCCCTTTGTGCCCTTTCTTGTCCTGGAATTATCTGTAATAGATCCACTGAGTCTATCATGTGAATACAAATTTCAGCTAACTTGCATTGTTGGTTTGATATACCCTGTAGTAGATTGGAACTAATGGTAACTGAAACAGCAAACATTAAAGAGTCATCTCTCTTAAAGCATTGGGCACAATATACAGTTATGTACACTCAGAGTACAAGCCCCTGGCACATAACTTTTCATGTTGGGATTTCAGAACTTCTGAGGTCAGCAGAAGACATGGTAGTGTTGGCGGGCGTGGCTGCAGAGCTACACACAGTGACTGCTACCTGAAGACAAAAGGTTCTACAGTCTCTGCAGATTAACTGTATCTAACCAATGATGCAAAGATTAACTTTCAAAATGAATGTTGTAGCAGAAGGCTGTGAGATCATGTTTCTAAATGTGGATTCAACGCACGGAGAACTGATAAATGTGTAAGATTTAAGTAGCATGTATCCTATCCTGCTGGCTGTGCCTTCATATGTGTATATTGTATGATATTAACAATACAAAATAGCTGTAGACATTACAGACGCAGAGTATGTCCCCCTTCAGATCCCTTTTAAATAGCAGTATCATTTTCTGTACTGATAGAAGGGTATTTCTAAGTGTGAAAATTGCCTCTTTGTGGGTGTCTATACAATTGCAAAAACCAATTACTCTCCATGGTAACTGTATTAATATCTATATGTATATATGTTTCTATCCTTCTGTCTGTATGTTAAGCTAACAGTGTGTAAACCAGATATACTCTATTGCATTTACTGTTCATACAAAAAATATCTTATGCTGTGAACAGCGCTGGACTAATGTAAGACAGGAGAATGGAGGGGTCCATCCTCACGTCTGCTTTATGGGGGCAAGGTTCATGCGGACTAGGTATGGGTTTATCTTGTCCCTAAGGTTAGGGAGGATAATACAGGGGCTGATCCAGGGGGAGGCAATTGGGCCCCCCTCCCCACCCCCCCCCAGCAGCGGAAGTATAACATTTAAAATGTCAAGATGCCAATCAAAGGGGGCAGGGACAATCGCAGCACGGGGGTGAGGCCATTTGGACTGGCCAATTAGACTGAAGGGGCGTGGCTGTGCTTTGGAATCTGTTTCATTATGTCCCTACCACTCAGTGTTCACTAAGGTGGGTGGGGCTTGGTGATGTAATTGATCTGCAAATTTTATGATGCATTCCTATTTTTTTTTTTTTTTCTTCACCTCTGCATCTCTATAGCAATATTGGAAATATTACTGAAACTGAAAGCCCAGGTTCAGTTACATGTTGTTGAAAATAAGTTCAAAATTAGATAAAATGTAATAAACAAATGTAAAAATATTTTTAGCCTTTGCATTAAAATGGTTTATTTAAAGAAAAAAACTATTCTAAAAATTAAAATAAATTATTTGGATCTGTTATCTGATAATAGCATAGATATTGCAGCATTTTAATCACCCCCACAATATGGGTTAAATTGGTTTGGTTTCCTCTTGTAAAGGAATTTCCTATTTTCGCCCTTTCCTAAACCTGCCCCTTTGTCTGCCCATTTAATAAATATAATAAATCTATGCAGCAGTGGTCATCATATTTTAGCATTTATTCAAGTGGAAACATAGATATCATGGTTATTTTTTGCATGGTAGCTCAATTCTATAGAGACCTGCGTTTATGTAGTGAAAATGAATGATTGCATGTGCCCTCTAATTTCCTTTTGTCCTTCACTATTTCTCAATTTATGACATCCCATGACTTTCCCCTGGAGTCATTAGTAGGGCACTCTAGAAACGAGCAGCCAGAAGAGTGAGAAAATACACAGAGGTTATGGAATCGGCCACGATACCGACGATTGATAAGCACGAAACTGTCTGCTTACTAAAGTATAATTTGTATATAATATATAATCAGAATATAAATTGTTCTGATTTCTTAAGAACAGCGCTCCTATTTAATGGCAGCTCATTTTGTTTATAATTTTACATATGTTGTGACTTACATTCACTGGGACATGCAAATATAATTAATAGAAACCTTCCCCCGCCAAACAAAAAGAATTGTTTTTATTGTGTTAAGGAAAATAAATAGCCACTATTCAAGTTATTAGAATGCTAAAAACAGGTTCACTACATAACCAAAATGTTATTTACTAATCTGCTTATTTTCTGGATCTTTCGATCCAAAAGGAACCTAACAAGGGGGTCAAAGTGCTGGGGGGCCTACTATAAAGCTAAGGAGGGCATCTAGTGAATGGGGGCAGGTCAATATATATGAATTTTTGTAAGTGTTTTAATGATTTGATTAATTTAATTTATTTCTGCATTTTATATTCAAGTATTTATTTAAATAAATTAAGAACGCCCTCCATGTTCTGCTGGCCTTATTCATAGGATGTGTAGATGTTTTTTATACATGGTAGTTTAATACACCCATCAGCCCCCACTCTCCCCCTCTGGCGAGGGATTGGGGACGTTTTTATTTTATTAAAATGCTTTTTAATTTAGTGTGTGTTTTCTTTTCTCCTAAATACTGTTTTGGAACTACATTTTCCAGCAGCCCCTGACTGCCAGAGCATGCTGTTACTTATAGTTCAACAAGCACCAGCATGCTCAATAAGTCAATGGCTGTCGGGCCTTACTACAACTTGTAATTCCACAGTAGTTTAATGTAATGTATTTTTTTTCTTTACACTGTTACCCTGGCACCCACCATCCCAGGGAACCTTACTCAGCATGGGATTGATTGTCCCGAGAGTGACACGGGGCAAATGTTTTTTGCAAGCTCATTTTCCCTAGGGCTTTAAACCCGTATTGACTGGGCTGTGCCTGGTTCACTTGGCAGGGGTACCCCATGCTCTTTGTTCCACTGATTTAGTGGTAACCAGCTCAGGCTTTAGCACTGGTGCTCAGAGACTCTGCAGCCAACCTCTGTGAACGGAACAAGAGATATCACAAAGTGAGAAGTAACTGCTGTGCAGTACCTTGTAGAGACATAGCTTGATCTGCACACACATTGATTCCAAAGCAGTGAAACAGAGAAAAATATTAACTGGACATTGATTGAATAAGCATGCTAATAGGGAGGCAAATTCATGACTAATTAACAATAATTATTAATAATAACTGGTTGTTACTAAGTTCTAAATTACGCTGCTGTATAAATATAAGTTAGATATATGTACTCTCATGGCCAATGAATCTGAGTAAAATTGTAATAAGCTATCCTGGAGGAAACAAATACCACATGTTCAACCTGCTTTATCTGGTGCCACAAGTAATGTTCAGATATAGCTTAAATTTCAGTTTTGTGGAACATTTAAGACTGTGGGGTTTATTTACTAAACTGCAGGTTTGAAAAAGTGGAGATGTTGCCTATAGCTACCAATCAGATTCTAGCTGTCATTTTATAGAATGTAATAAATAAATGATAACTGATTTGAATCTGATTGGTTGCTATAGGCAACATCTCCACTTTTTCAAACCCACTGTTTAGTAAAAATACCCCCTATGTCGCCTATTTATTAAACCATGAACCATGCGGAAACGGCTTTTACCACATCGTTTAAGCATTTTTAAGTTAATTATCGAACGAAAGCCTAACGCAGGAGATATCATAGATATCTCCTGCATTAGGCTAAGTTTCGCATTGAACCACAGTCCCCATAATAATGGGACCTGCGGTCTGGGGCAATTTAACAAGCTCCACATGTGCAACTGTCAGGATGAGAGCATAAATCTGATATGATGAAATAGAATATTAAATGCCAGGGCCCAAATGCATTGATACATAAATGAAACTGATTTACAACTCAGACAATTGTTTGACCAAATGTTTTTAAAAAGGAAACAATTAGCCCAGTAGGAGGTAATTAGGTTGAGCAAAACCTTTTGTGAGGAGACCTGCTTAAGATATGCAGATCACAGACATCCATTGTTTTTGATCATGTATTCCACTTCCTAATTGACTTCCTTTCAATAGGTAGTGTAAACACAAAGAACCAGTAAATGTAAATGAGAGAGCCAGATGCTTAGGTGAGAATCTTGGAGACAAAGGCCACATTTGAAAGCCTATACAGGTATGTAGAAATATGGACTTCAAAGGAAAATATCTTCATAGTTCATATTTTGGGAAATCTGGGTGCGACTCCATACCAATGAGCAGAAATCACACCAGGGTTGTGAATGACAGGTACTGGCGGTATCCGGGAACAGCTATAATCACATGTCTTTGGGAAAAGTATGTCACATTGTCATAATTCCATCATGTTTGGTATTTAAATGTGCAGGAAATTATGACCGATTTATTAAAGGGGAAGTTATGTCTCTGGGATATATCTGAGAGAAGCTACCAAAGGTCAAGACTTTTGAACAAATCCTAAGTGACTCCCAGGGGATATCCTTGCCCCCCCTATTAGCATTTAACACTGCCCCTGTGAAGACCGTCCCATTTCATTTTGCTTAAAAAACCTGTGTTAGGAAGGGCAGGTTGTCAGATGTTTTGGGAAATCAATTCACACTGGTAAGCTCTTCATCTTCCAAGCCAATTTCCCTTGGCCAGAAAAGGCAATTCATGTAAGTGCCACTCTGAATGAAACCCCTTTTATTTTAAACGGCTTTGCTTGTGTATGTTATCTCAATCTATTAATTGTTTATTAGTATTTTTTAATATCTGTGTGCCCTGTACTTTTGTATATTAAATCTGTAATTTAAAATGTTGCGTCCTTGGTACTCTAACGAATCCATTAGCCTGTTAAGAAGAAATAGCTTGACTAAGTTAACACTTTGAATACCAGTGTGTGATTTGTTGATACATTTGATTAACAAGCTTAGTGTGTGCTTGCATTTACATTTGTGTAACAGTCTGGTGGTGTGAAGAGTTCGCTGGTGTAGGTCTTGCTGGTCTGTGAGCAGCTAGAAGCCTTGTGTGCCAGTGTGGGACAATATATTGGGGTCCTATTGTCAGTATTGAATAGGTGGTGGCAGACCTGAAGTGTGTGAAGTGTGAGTGCTGTTTGGGGGCGATTCAGCAGGTCTATAACCTGTGTGATTGATAGGTAAAGAGTGGCTGCGGGCTGGAATCGTGTGACCTCATACAGCAAACACCCCCAAAGATGCAGCAGCTGGGAGCATGTCCGTGACATGATGCTGAAAAGTCATCTGTCATTGTTGTGATGACATATTATAATTAACAGGGCAAAAACCTGTTCATTATTAACTAGGCCCAAAACAGCCTTGTTTAGAGTTAGAAGTAAACCCACCTTGAACGTGCAAGGTGCAATTTAGCATTTTGGCCAAACAGAGCTGCGCTGCACGGGAGGCAAATTTAAAATGTATGGGCAAATTTAGAAGGGAGTTGCATCCTAGCTAAATTTTAATTCACATTGGAAAAATAAAGCTGATTAGTATTTGTGTACTATAGGGAAAATAATGCTGTTTTTTTCCCTGCATGCAAAAAAATTGCATTTGAACCTTTTGCGTTGCAACATGATTTATCCAGGTGCAAAATTGCATCTTTCAGCGGAGTTGCTCTTAACTTTAATAATTGGTACCCTAAATTTTTATCTTCGGATAGAAGCTGAGCCTGATAAGACCTTTGCTAAGTGCTGTTTAAAAATGTATATTCTATTTAAAAAAAATAAAAATAATAATAATAAAGTCTTGTCAGTGCCTATGACATAGGGAGAGAGAATGTCTTGTGCAAGATCACAATTAAAGTTTATTTCCAAACATGCAAATGTTGTTTTACGAAGTGACATGTGAAAAAACATGTTTTTAACGTTTTAAGTGTGTGGATTTAAGTGTATGGATTTTCTTATGTTAGGAATTAGGCTTATTGGAGTTGTTTCTTGTTAATTGCAGTTAAGATGCATTAGAACACCTACTTTTACACCCATATACTAAAATAATATTTCATTTTGAAGGATCAAATTATTTAAATTATATAAAAGCATGGAGAACAGCCTTTTTCACCTTGCAAGAGAATTTTTTTTGTTTACCACCTCTGAGGTGGTGGAGAATGTATCTTGTCCTTTGCAGCTTGCATCAATTTAAGGGAGTGGGTGACTAGGGGCATTACCTACTGATTGCAGACAAGGGGCACTCATGTACCTGAGTCTAAGCCAGCAAGCACAAACAAAGTTTTGTTTTGAAGATTGAGATATTTAAATGAAATCCAACGTTTGTGAAATGCGCATTTGTAGGGTCATTCCCTTGTTAGCTGAAGGACGCAAGGCTCTTTCTTCCTCTGGAGAGAGTTACCAGAGATTGGATCTCAGTCTTTACTGTCAATGGGATGCCGTATGCACCTTACGGGTGTAATTGATATGGTAAAGCTCATTTTTAAGGTGCGTTTTTTTTATGCAATTAAAAAGTTAAACTATACAGTCATGGCCAAAAGTTTTGAGAATGACACAAATATTGGTTTTCACAAAGTCTGCAGTTTCAGTGTTTTAGACATTTTATGTCAGATGTTTCTATGGTACCACAATACTTGTGTCATTCTCAAAACCTTTGGCCATGACTCTACAATAGTGACACATGTAATAAAGATAGTTTTAATGTCTACTTACTCATGTTTAGTTTGGGATATACTTGAGGTTGTCATGGACTGTGTTATAAAACAAAATTAAATCAAAAGTTGAAATTCTCCTATATTTACAAAGTTTGAATATTATTGAATTTTATACAGAATAATAATTCAACCACCTTAAGGGTGTAACATACGAAGTACGTGACATGTACCTTTTCAGTAAAAAGAGCAATTCAGCATACACATCGAATCAGCTTATTTGTCATGAATCCTGTATTTAGATGCAGGACTTGGTATTGAACTTTCACTGCACAGCATGGCAAGCACGGCTGATGCGAGTTTACTGAGATGCAATCACTTGATCGCTGAAAGTACAAAGGTATGGAGCTGAAGTTCTGAACAGTATATAAACCTGCTCTGCCTGTCATTTACTGTTCTGCGTTCGGGAGTGTATGCTGTTTTCTTATTGATTCCTGGTTATTGACCCGGCTTGTTCCTGACTTCATGGTGCCTGGATCTTGACTTTGTATTGCGATGAAAGGTTGGTTTTGACCTTTGGCTTTTCCTGAGATTTCCCTCTGTTTGCTGATTCTGTTCGTTTGACCTGAATCGTGCTGACCTCGGCTAGTCTTGACTATTTTTGCCTCAGAGCATCTAGCCTGTATTCCTCCATTCACCATACTAAGAGCCAGTTCGGTTGACCGAGACCTTGTTACTACATGCAGCTAAATCCATCCTGCTTTACGGCGAGTTGTGGTGAATAACTATAGTAATTTAGACTCGGCACTACCATCTGACTGTGTCAATCTTAGCTGGTTTTGAGTCCACACCCTGGACCTGATAGTATTTTTTTTATATTATTCAATTTATTTTCCTCTTCATATACTTTTTCAAGGGATATTACAGAGAGTGTATCTAAACATCTGATGAGTGACTTGTAGCTGTACATCACATTAGACCATCTGTCCCTCTTACACATGTGGTCAGCCATTCAGTGAAATTTGTCTATTCAGCATGGTGAAGGTTACTCTACTGAAAGTCAGAAAAGGACAAGTCTGACAATACATTTGTATAATGGATGCGGCTCCCAGTGCAAACCAATCCTGGTTTACAGGGGAAATCACCCCTCCCTTGCTCATGTGAGTCATCCGATGGGACACACCAGCAAACTGCAGAAGCAGATCCTTCAAGTCACCAGTTGATCATCTCATGATTTTCAGAGGTTGCCAGTTCGCAAGAGACACTCAAAATACTTTTTAAGACTAAGGAGCTTTATTTTGGAGTGTAGCAAGATTCTCATCATTGGGCTGCGGGGAATTGGGCTGTATTGCAAACAAAGTCTGTGTTATTTTGCTGCATTCCAGAAGGGGCTGCTGTCTTAGCAGAATTGTATGCCAAAGCATTTTCTCATGAGACATCATCATCGGTAAGAGAGGTGTAAGTTGCGCATTTAATGATTGCTATTTCAGACGGTAACACGATCTCATCTAGTAATTGGTTTACCCAAGTGTCATTTTTGATTTGTAGGACTTGCGATGTAAAATAGCCCTATTTACAGTGCTGCCTACAGTCATGAATAACGCCAAAGGCATATCTAGAGTCCATGAAGAAGTTTGTTTATAAGGCGTCACAAATTCCGCAACGCCATACAGTATGGGTAAAGCAATCAATATAAAACAAAATACATAAGGGATACCAGATTTTATTTAAACACAAACTAGAAGAAAACAAATACAATAAACATAGCTAACATAGCAAATAGTTGTCACGAGCCGCGGCGGTACTCACAGCCGCCGCGGCTCGCTTCTGGCGTCCCGGCCGCCACCTTGACGACCGGGGCATCACTTCCGGATCCTGGCCGACCGTTGCCAAGGCAACGGTCGGAAGCTCTGTGCCCTGCGCTGCGTCCCGGCAACGGAGGAAGCCGGGCGCGCTTGCGCAGAAGTTAAAACTACCTGTGGCTTGATTTAACAAGCCTGTGGGCTGATTAATGCCTGATACATTAATCAGGCAGGGGGCTGTGTGTGATTCAGAGCTAGGCTCTGATTGGTGGCCACTAGTATTTAAGGCAGTGAGGTCTGCAGCCTCACTGCCGGTTATAGCTTCTGTGCTCCAGTCTGCTGACCTGCTTGTTCCTGTTCTAGTCTTCTGAGACCACTATTGACTTCCCGTGTATGACCCTTGGCTTTGAATTGGACTTCTGTATCCTGTGACCCTGATCTCTGGCCTGTTTACCGTTTCTGCTATCCGCCTGTGACCCCCGACCCCAGCTTGTTTACTGATACTGTTGTCTGCTGCCGGCCCTTGACCTCTGCGTGGACCTCACTCCGCTTGCCTGGGTTCTCCCCAGCCGGTACACACTTCACGACCCTCTGTCAGTCTGCAGCCCAGTCTGTCCCCACCATCAGGGGCTCCAGTGAACACCTGACTGGCAGAGTAGATTCCGGGTTGTGTTGTGCCGGCTGGAGGGGTTCCTAACAATAGTACAATACAGCCTATCATATGCAGCGCTCAATGTAGCAAGGACATAGAGTCAGGAAAGACAGACAGGAAACAAAGTGTAGCGATGTTCTTTCCCTTCATTCTAGAGGCAGGGGGGAAACAAAGAGATGACAGGGCAAACGTGCAAAAGAGAGGGAGCAGATGATGAAGCAGAGGTGGGGGAGGGGGGGTGAGCAAGAAGTGGTTTATTTTGAGGTAGCATTTGACAGCTTTAAGATTGGAGAATAGGTCTTGTGTTAGGTCTATAAACTCTGCAATCTGGGTTATTTAGGCAGAGGGTTGATAAACACTCTTGACTACCACACACTACGAAAAAATAACATAACCACAGACAAGGGCACCAGTGTAATTTGTTAGCCAAGAATCCTCAAGCTAGAAAATAAAGTCAGTATTTTATAAAGGTATGTCTTTATGATCTGCCTTGGGGAAGTAATGTGAGAGGTTACTTAAATGTAATGTTCTACCTGCTCATCTGGAAAATATAGTATCGGAGCAGGATTAAGGACAGAGCATTTGGAGAACCATTAAGTGAAGAGAGGAGTAAAAGCTCATAGTCAATGATCTTTGCAGGTGGAAGGTTTTGCATTTTAGTTCACAGATGCAGCACGCGGTACAACAGTGAGTGCAGATCTTAAAACAATATTAGCAGAGGTTTCTAACAACATAGCAGCAGCTGTTACAGCTGTCATACAGGGGGAAATGTTTGAAATACAGGGTCAAACAGTATGCAGTAGGACGCTATAGCATGGTGCTTATACCCATGCTTTTGTGACTTTTTTTTTATTAATTTCATATTAAACTGTATTAGCCCATTTCTTCTTCTTTATTCAAAGTTATACCTTCTGACCTTCTCTAGCATACATAAGCCCATCTTGCAATTGTCCCGTGCATAGCCCATGAAGTCTAAAGTAATAATTACTTATCATAGAGTCTACTTCACTTAAATCCTTCACCAGTTCCCACTTCACTTAAATCCTTAACAAGTTCCCACTTTTCTCCCCAAAATCACAAATATCCCCAAGAAAAACACTGAAAGGGGAGTTGAGCAGTTTGTGACAGTTAATCTGATTTCAACTACCAAACAATTTTATGATATAAAATGAACTTCAGGGAAATCCAAAAAGGTATGTTCAAAAATACAAATATTATAGTTTAAAATACAAAAACCCTCTACATTATATTAAAAAAATAAATATAAACACAGAATATAAACATAGATATATCTTGCTGGTGTACTAGATGGCTGGTCTTTACTATTGCTTGCCCCATCTTGCAATTGTTAATTAATTCCTGCTTATACGCTCTGCATGAAGTAAGAAACAATGTGAAAGAAACATATGCTGGACAATCCAGAATTCATGACCTACTATTGATAAATAAAAAAATGAAGACATAAAGGGAAGATTATATCATTTGAATTTTAAACTTGTATCTTGGTCATACCAGAATGTACATTCATTAGTTCTGCAAAACCTGCCCAAACAGGGCTATTGTCCTTGTAGGCTGTTTCACTAAAGGGGACCAATAAAGATTAAGTGCACCATATACCTCCAGTGGGTCACTATGTTCTACAGGGAAAAACCCACATGTACTGCAAAAGTTATTCAACACAAAGGGACTGCTTAGTTCATACTATATGCATTCATCAATCCAGCATAACTTATAGTAGTACCTTTTGTTTTGCATGCAACAATATGTCATTATTCCAGGTATTACTACAACAACAATTTCTGAGTAAAGGAGCGTGAAATATATTTCCAGGGTGTTGTAACCACATTGCATGGAGCAGTCTGGTTAGTCATGACTTAAAGTTAGATGTAGAAAGGTCCGGCTGCAGAGAAGCTACAGTGGTCAGTAACTGAGATACCTCACTATGGGGGGGGGGGGAGTTTATCTTGCTCCTGGGGTTGATTCAGAATGCAGACCCGCCCACTATGTGACAGATCACTGCCAAGCAATGATGCAGTGTAGGAAGAGTAATGGCCATATGGGAGCCACATGTATTATAAAGGAGTAAAAGGTCAAGGTGGTAAAGGTAAATGGATGTTGTTATGCAACTCCCAAGGTTCCCAGGTTTTTGTGAAGGATTTTATAGAGATGATAAAATTATCGGTCATGTATTCCTTGGTATTAAAAGCAGAGGGAGCACGGGACTTCTAATCTGCCACAAGCTGGCAGGTGGCAGTCAAGATGAAATAGCGCATAAGTTTGATTTAACGTTTTGTAGCACGAGGTGGGGGGGGGGGGCTGGGGGTGTTTAAGGATAATGTGAGTACATAAAATTTGGAGGAGAGTGAGAGGTTGAATTGTGAGACTGCATTCCATAGTACATTCTTAAACTCTATCCTGCAATGTCAAAAAAGGCATGCACAGTACATGATATAATAAGCTGGCACTGACAATACAAAATAGGCATTTAGTATCGATGACTCATCTGATCTCTTGAGAACCAAGGTCAAACCATTGTATAACTCTGTATTTGTTACATATAGTCACACACATCTTTATATGCTTCCCTTAAATGAAAACATATTTGTTTTATTTAACCCTTACCATACAATTAACCCCCACAATAGGATACAGTGATATCCATGTGATACTTATTGACCAACATTTCATATGGCTGTTTCCTGGTATTCTCTTAAATATTGATTTAGCCCACAAAGTATCTGTCTACATATTGTATAGGTGATGGTTAATATAACATAAAGCAAGGCCGGAGTGACAGTGATAACAATAAAACATTTTATCAACTCGATTACATCTCAAAAAATGAGACATATCTTTTCTTGATCTCCCAGCTAGAATGTAACCAACAGTTCCCAAATATGTTTTCAAATATTGTTTTCTTTAAATATTACCTTTCCTTCTAATGTGATAGTATAACCAGCTGTTCATTAAAACTGTCAGTGACTTTTACAGACCAGTGAAGAGCAGAGGATGCGAATACATTACTACAGGGGGTTATTTGACAGGAAGAGTGGCAAAGAGTTGAATGATCAAGAGAGGAAGTGCCAAAGAGAGACATATAAGAGATCTTATTACGTATGTATCACTAGATGCCTGGGTGCACAGATTAATGAATACCTGCACTAATGAGCTGTAGTGTGTTCAGTCCTATAAGTAACAACTGTGTATTCTAGATTGGTACCTCTACCAGCCCATCCTCCACCCAGTATATGTCTGCAAATTATAACACTTGTGCTTGCCTTCAATGTCCTGAAGTACAACATAATGTTTGTTTTATTATGTAAGTGTCGTAACTAACGCAGTACAAAATCTCTTATTACTTGTTGTTTCTGTAAAATAATGATAAACATATAAGTATCAATTTTGTAAGGAATATTCTTTTATACAGTGTACTCTTGTGACTGCTACATTTTATACAACTGGAAGTCACACCTCAGCTAATTTGAAGGCAGATTTAACTCGGCTTTAGAAGCCCGAGGATAGTAATTTGAATTATGCATGAGTGTCTGGTGCATGGTTCCATTAGCCTGCTAGATAGTAATGTAAACATGCCCTGAATTTTAAGTATTCTATAGAAGTGTCAGGTACCAAAATAGAGTTTGTGTCTTTCGTAGTGCTAAACTGTGTTTGAGATTTACATGGTACATATTTATGTTCATTATTAACGATCATTAATGTCTTATTTATGGAATTGTTATGTTTATGACTCTAGGCCTTGTAGTTTGTATCTTACAGCTTTTACTAACCTGTCCCCCATAGAATTAATTCAAGGTACTTCAGTATGTGCTTAAACTATTTTTACAACAGCCTGTCATTTAAAATACATGATCTTGCTGAGGCCATTAGAATCGGGCCACTAAAGGTTTTATTTTCTGCCGACAAATGGGTTAGCAGTTGCTGCCCTACTGTACAGGTGGCACCAGAGCACAGTGGTTAGCATTGCTGCCCCTGAGTGTTGAGGTTATACCTTAAATTATGACCAGGTACCTATCTGTGTGGGGTTATATGTTCTCCCTGAGTTTGCCTGGGTTTCCTCCCACAGTCCAAAAACAACCTGGTAGGCTAATTGGCTGATGACTTAAATGGACCCTAGTGTGTGTGTGTGTGTGTGTGTGTGTGTGTGTGTGTGTGTGTGTGTGTGTGTGTGTGTGTGTGTGTGTAATTTAGACTGTAAGCTCCAATGAGGCAGGATTGATGTGAATGATTGAATATTCTTTGCACAGCACTACATAATATGGCTGTGCTATATAAATAAACATAACAATAATAGTACTTAAGGTACACCCTCTGGGTCTTATTCATTAAGGTACACAAAAGGAAGGTATTGTGTATTTCTTTTTGAAATAATTGTAAATCAGGAACCTCTTAATAATATAGTCATTAATGAAAAAAATTATCTTCTCTCCATGAAATACATTTATCCTGATGTTATTTATGTCTACTGTACATAAAAGGCATTTTTACAGTTGCTTTTGATTGCAAACACATGTTCTAGCAGGTATACACAGCCGTCATCACTATCAGTCAGCACTTACACCTGACCTGTAGCTGATGCAAGTGATACAGCTGAAAAACACGTACCTTAGATGCCTGAAGCTTGAATCGAACATTGCTGCAAGCGCTCGAGCTTGGCACGTCCTTACTGTACATTGACTACATACTTACACCTATGAAATCATAGGCTGCTGGAAGTGTCCTTTGCGTTCGGAGATGAATTGGATGCACTTGCATTCTCTGGTGTAGTCCGATTCTGTGCATGCGCTGTGCAATTTAGCGCAAAATACAGCACGTATTGGCATTTACGTTCCTTATTGAATCAGGCCCTCTGTGTTTATGTGGATGTCCTCCAGTTTATACCCACTGTTTAGTAGGTTAATTGGTTTCTTACTAAATTGTTATGTTTGAGAAATTTGGGCAAGAACTGATATTCTTGAATAAAGTACTCTGACTATGGTGAGCTGTAAATTATGTTGCAGCTCTTTAAATAAATAATGAACAATCATAAAAAAAAAAACGTATTTTCCTTGATGACGTTAGATCTGCCTTTCTTCAGAGCTGTGGGTCAGCAGTCTATGTAATCTGGGCAGGATTGCAGCTCAGGGGCTAAAATTATGTTTAATTTAATAAACTGATAATGCTTAACAGTATATTATTTTTAATGTAAATTAGTTTCTTTGCTGAAATATATATTTTTTTATTTTTGAGGTTACTTTCGTTGTCCAATCTGACCTGTTTCAGGCTCTTTCACCCTACACAAAGGCATGTTTACATACATGCAGCTCATGCAGACCTACAGAAACGCCATTCGCTTCGTAGGAGGCATAGCTATTGTATAGCAGGTGCAGATACTCACTGATGATGATGACTTGTCATCATGTGCTGTTGCTGTAGAGACAGACCCATCTCCAGATGTGTACAGCTCTATATGTGGCCGGAAATACGCTATATTTCCCTGTTTGTTTGGTTTTTTTTTTGTTTGGTTGTTTTTTTATAGTAATTTACTTTCATTTTACAACCAACTCTGCATAAGCCCCTATAACACTATTGTTGCTAATCCTTCTAAAACAACCAATTCTTTAGTGTAAGAATTTTAAAGGATTTTTAACTAAATGGCTATCTGCAAATTGTCACCAAAGCAAACATATATTTTCATTCTTGAATTATGGCAAAGCAATCAATTGTGCTAACATATTGGTAAATGTTGTTCATTTTGCTAAACCTGATGGACTATAATGTATTTTGCTGTAATGTACAGACAGAGGAGTCTAGTGCTCTTCTTACTATTATAGAGTGATGTCGAGCAGTGATTGGATCTTTATTTAGCAGGTAACTTTTTGCGTAATTAAACCAACACTCATTATACTTTGCTGTTGTGAAAAAGTGCTGTAATTTTAAATTTATTTTCTTAACATTAAAGCTATAGTCTGGGTGCAGAAAGATGTGAACAGGCTCATTTTTATGCAGACAAATGATGTGTATAGTATATATAAAAGGGCGAACGTATTGAACCCACTTTTGACACATAGTGGTTTGCGGTGTATATACTGTGGCATAGATATTCACCAGAGCCCTGCCATGGAGCTTGGGGATAGCTGAGGAGCACCCACATGTACCTGCACCCTGGCTGGCTAACTAGGCAGCAGACTGACAGGGGACATATTTAAATAAGGTCAAGGAAAGGCAGAGGGCAACTGTCACAGATTTGTGACTGGGAAGACTAGCTGAGGCCAGGGCAACTGCAAGTCAAGTGTAGCCAAAAAAGCAAAGACTGGTCATTACCAATGAGACAGCATAATACACAGAGTTTACGTAGTACAGGTATATTAGTTGCTCAGAAAAAGAGCCTTCAAACTGCCATTTTAAATAGATAATGCCAATAACGTCACTGTACATGTATCTCAAGAGCAGGGCCGCTGCCAGCAATACATTTGCACCGCTCTTTTATAAATTATTTGTTAATTCACTAATGCTTTTTCTTTTAATACAAACCGTTTAATCAACTTTAATAAAGAGTGAATTACAAATAAATGCCTTAAACAGCAACCATGAATTGCTATAGGAATAATATAAATGAAGAATATGTATTCTTTGTAATAAAATGTTACATTTTTTGCAAATTAGTTTGGTTATGATCACTCCTTAATCACAGTGACCCCTTCTTCATCAAACTGTACCCCCCATTCATCACACTGTGCCCCCTCCTTCATCACACTGTGCCCCCTCCTTTATCACACTGTGCCCCCTGCTTCATCACAGTGACCCCACCTTCATCACAGTGACCTCTCCTTCACCACACTGTGCCCCCTCCTTCACCACACTGTGCCCCCTCCATCACAGTGACCCCTCCTTTATCACACTGTGCCCCCTGCTTCACCACAGTGACCCCACCTTCATCACACTGTGGCCCCTCCATCACAGTGACCCCTCCTTCATCACAGTGACCCCTCCTTCATCACACTGTACCCCCCCATTCATCACACTGTGCCTCCTCCATCTCACTGTGCCCACGGCCGCCGAGAGGGAGGGGGAGCGAGCCCGGCCCAGGCCCTCACTGACGAGGTTTTTTTTTTGTTTGTTTTGTTTTTTTTTAACTCGTATACAAATACAAATACTCGCATGATGGTGGGGCCGGCGTCTCTCGTCCATCCTCCGTTTGCACTAAATGTCGGGCGTGACGTGATGACGACATACAGTGAGGAGTGGCGCAGAGAGGACCAAGAGAGAAGAAAGAAGAGAAGAAAAGAAAAGAGATGAAAGAAGCCAATACAAAGGTAAGTAAAAAAAAATATGGAGGAAAGCAGAAAAGCACAGGGTGATGAAGAAGAGGGGGAGGGAAGAGAGGCACATGGTGATGAAAAAGAGGGGGGGGGGGAGACAGGCACATGGTGATAAAGAAGAGGGGGAGGGGAGAGAGGCACATGGTGATAAAGAAGAGGGGGAGGGGAGAGAGGCACATGGTGATGAAGAAGAGCATAAAACAGCATGGCACAGTGATGAAGAGGAGGGAGCAGCATGGCAGAGTTTGAAGTGGGCAAAAGCAGCATGACACAGGGTAATGAAGCGGTGCCAGGAGAAGGGGGGGAGCAAAAGCAGCATAACACAGTGTGATGAAGGGGGGCCAGGTGAAGGGAGGAGAAGCAGCATGGAGGGTGCAGTGTGATCATAAGAAGGCACAGCATGGTGATAATAATAAAGGGGAACAGTAATGTGTGTGTGATGGCACAGAGAACTTTTGGCAATGTCGTGTGTGTGAGGTAGGTGGTGGCTAATTAATGGGTGCTATTTTGTGGGGTGATGGTGGGGCAATGTAATAGTGGAGGCTATTAATTTAAGATGGAGTGGTTTGGGGGCTATTGAATGTGGGGGTGAGTTTGGGGAGAATGAGGTCTCTTTATTAAATGTGAGTATGAATTATTTAATGGCAGTGATAGTTGCGGGAAATATGTATATTTATGAGATGTAAATACTATTAATTGATTTAACGCAGGAACTGGGTGTAATTTTCTAAATTTACCCATTTTTTTTTCTCCCAAACAGGGCCCCCAACATTCCAGGATCCAGACAAGCCTCAACTAAAGAAACCAGCAGCCACAGGTGGTGAAAGTGACAAGAATAGGTAGGAGAGAGCAGGACAGTCTGTGAAATGTTGTGATTCTAGTGGGACAATCCCAATTTTTGAATTTTTGGTGACTGTCCTGCCCAATGTAAGGTGCAGGCCAAGACTATGAACTCTTTATGTACACACTGCATTGTTTATATACTACACTGTGGTGCTAGATGTCCTGAAAGTCAGGAGTGCTTGGACATATGTCACACTTCGGCAAATTCAGGACCTAGCGCTTTTCACCTGCTAGCCACGCCCCAATGATGTATAGCCATTCCCCCAATGGTATGACCGCTCACACTTCTAATTTTGCGGCGGTGCACAATTTTTTTACCATGTTCAACTATAAGAGGCGCCCCCTGAATTCCTCTTGGCAGCCCTGACTGTGCCCTCTCCCTTATCACACTGTACCCCCCTTCATCACAGTGACTCCTCCTTCATCACACTGTGCCTCCTCCTTCATAACATTGTGTCCTCTCCATCACACTGTGACCCCTCCTTCATCCATAGCCGGATTAAGGGGGGGCACAGGGGGCACATGCCCCGGGCCCCCCTCTCTCCGAGGGCCCCCCGCCGCCGCGCGCATAACTTCTACTGATTTTTTTTTTTTTTTTTTTACACTTTTCTTTTTAGCGGCGCCGGCGGGAGGGGGGGTTCGGGGCTCCCTTCGTTGGTGGGGGGAGCCGGGTAGTAAAAAAAAAAAAAAAAGATACACTACTCACCGCGGCGCTGGCGTCCTTCCTCCTCCCTCCTCTCTACACTGTTGATATTGAATGACAGGCGTGACGTCATCAAGTCACGCCTATCCTTCAGTGAGGAACAGCGCGGAGAGGACCAGGAAAGAAAAAAGAAGACAGAAGAGAGGAGAAGAAAGAAGCTAACAGAAAGGTAAGTAAGAAAAAAAAAAGGGAATAACGCAGAAAGGCACTATGGAGGTAAAAGGAAAGAAGAGAGGCACAGTATGGAGCAAATAGGAAAGAAGAGAGGCACAGTATGGAGCAAATAGGAAAGAAGAGAGGCACAGTATGGAGCAAATAGGAAAGAAGAGAGGCACAGTATGGAGGAAATAGGAAAGAAGAGAGGCACAGTATGGAGGAAATGGGAAAGAAGAGAGGCACAGTATGGAGGTAAAAGGAAAGAAGAGAGGCACAGTATGGAGGAAATAGGAAAGAAGAGAGGCACAGTATGGAGGTAAAAGGAAAGAAGAGAGGCACAGTATGGAGGTAAAAGGGGGAGAAGAGAGGCACAGTATGGAGGAAAAAGGGTGAGAGGAGAGGCACACTATGGGGGAAAAAGGGGGAGAAGAAAGGCACAGTATGGAGGAAAAATGGGGAGAAGAGAGGCACACTATGGGGGGAAAAAGGGGGAGAAGAGAGGCACAGTAAGGAAAAAGGGGGAGAGGCACAGCATGAGAAAAAAGGGGGAGAAAGGCACAGTATAAGAAAAAAGGGTGAGAGACACAGCATGAGGAAAAAGGGGGGGGAGAGACACAATAGTGGGGACAATTAATTTAAGATGGGGTGGTTTGGGGAGAATGAGGTCCCTTTATTAAATGTGCCTATGAATTATTTAATGGCAGTGACGGTTGCGGGAAATAGGTATATTTCTGAAATGTAAATACTATTAATTTATTGTTGGGGCTGTTTGTAGGGAGGGAATTAGGTTTATTTATTAAATGTGAATACTATTATTTTAATCCTGGGGCTGGAGGAAGGCCTAATTATTAATCATGGGTGGTACTGATTTAACGCCGGGGGTGGCTGTAATTTTCTAAATGTACCCATTTTTTTTTCTCCAAATAGGGCCCCTAATATTCCAGGATCCAGACAAGCCGCAACTAAAGAAACCTGCAGCACAGGTGGTGAAAGTGAAAAGAACAGGTAGGAGAGAGCAGCAAAGTCTGTGAAATGTTGTGATTCTAGTGTGACAATCCCAATTTTTGGTGACCGTTCACTGGTGTACACAACAATGCAGTTTTTTTGTCTGTAGGAGGGTGGCCTGGCCATGCCCAGTGATGCATTATCAATGGTATTTTAATTTGCGGTATAACAGCTAGTTTTAATGTGCATTAGAAATTTTATTTTTAAAGTGCGGTATCATTGCTAGTTTTAGCGTGCGGTATCATTGCTAGTTTTAGTGTACATTATCAATGGTATTTTTAATGTGTGATATTATTGCTAGTTTTAATGTGTGGTGTCAATACCCATTTTAATATGGTGTTTTGATGATTGTTTTAATGTACAGTATTTTAGTTTGTGGAAGCAATGATTTTTCTTATGCAGACAACCTAAGTGAGCCCTCTGGGAGAGCTGTAAGTGTCATACTGTGGGCTGTACGTGATGTAATGCAGGATGTGTCACTATGCCCTTAATTTTAGATCTTAGGGGCCCCCCTGTCTTAAGTGCCCCGGGCCCCCCGAAGCCTTAATCCAGCTCTGCCTTCATCTCACTGTACCCCCTCCATCACACTGTGTACCCTCTCCATCACACTGTGCACCCTCCTTCATCACACTGTGTACCCTCCTTCATCACACTGTGCACCCTCCTTCATCACACTGTGCCCCCTCCATCACTGTGACCCTTCAGTCATCACAGTGACCCCTCCATCATACTGTTTTCCCTCCTTCATCACAGTGACCCCTCCTTTATCACACTGTGCCCTCTCCATCACACTGTGCCTCCTCTTTCATCACAGTGACCCCTCCTTCATCACACTGTGCCCCCTCCCTCCTTCATCACACTGTGTACACTCCCTCCTTCATCACAGTGACCCCTCCTTATCACACTGCCCTCTCCGTCACACTGTACCCCCTTCATCACAGACATAGTGCTGTCGGATGTACACTGGACAACATGTTTATACTTACAGATATTTAAAGGTCTGAAATTAAAGCAAAAAAACATGAGTAGCTTTGAACCTTAGCCAAACCATGTTGTATTGGAGGGGGGGGGGGGGGGTAAATTTTAAATGTGAGGACAGATTTCTAGTTGGGGTAGGGCATGTCCTAGATCAACTTTTAATGTCAGTGTAAAAATAAAGCTATCAAGTATTTGCGTCCTACATGAAAAACCAGCCAGTATTTTCTTTATGTGCAAAATAATAAACTAATTTGCACCCCTTGCATTGTAACATGGTTTTGCCAAGGTTCAACGTTACTAATTTTTTTGCTTTGCTTTCCTTAATTAATGAGGCCCAATATGTGCTGTTCTTGTGCAATGGTTTCCTCAGTACTGATACATGCAGAACTGTTACAGAAACCTGCAATGTGTGCACATCATTGTACATTGTCATGTTTATCTCGTATAAATCCTGTCCGCTTTCCAGGTGTAGTAATGGGACATTTCTTGTGTCCTCTTGAGATATGTATTATGCTATTCAAACATACAGGGAAATAATGTTGTTGATTCTTTTCCTACCATAATTAGCCGATTGGCCCAGAATAACAGAGCAGTCATATCACACAGCTGCCAACATAGCCAGATCATATTACATGAGAGGCAAGGACAGGCCGAGAATGACAGATTGTGGAAGCAGGATGGCGGAGAGGTTTCAAATCTTTAGGGGGAGATGTCCACGGTGGCACTCTGCAGCGATGTTACATTGTGAATGTTCCTGCACGCCTCTATGGGGTACAATAAAAAATGGGAGATGTTGGGTTTGTGTAGTACCTTGAAATGTGCACAGCTTTGATGCTTGGTGTGACATCACGCACAATTGGATCCCCCCCCCCTTTGTATATTTTTCTGCTTGCTGCCATTATCCGAAAGAGTGCTTTGTACTGGTACTAGCTGGCATTTACTTCCACATCATCAGATACATGAGGTTAAAGGAATTGTGCACTTTTGGGCAAAACACACACACACCACACACACCACACACACCACACACACACACACACACACACACCCCTGTTATCTGCCCCCAAAGACTACAAGTCTGTAAATTGTCTGCATACTTCTGTTGTGAGCCATGGACAAACTTAGTCTGCCAGCGCTAAGAGATGCAGCACAAGGTGGCTCCCTGGGGTGCTAATGTTGAATTAACAATAGATTGTTCATTGGACAGCCCCCTTTAATTACCATAGCTATAGTGCCATCACTGACAGTGTTGATATGTTTATATCAAAGTAATCTCACTTTGACTGTTAAATAGCAAATAAAGTAATATGCCAAATAACTAGTGGTTGTACTTTACTAAATATGTTTAACATGCATCATACTGTTACACTCCTTTGCAGCAGGTTGCATTTTAGGAGGATGTGTTTGTCTGTCTGTCCCAGCAGAAAGTGAGTGACAAGCTGGCAGACTTGCTCTGAAGAAATGCATTGTGTTGAGTGGTGGATTCATACAAAGAGTCAGAGCCAAGAATATCATAGGACAAATGTACCCACCATTACTGTACGTTGCCTACTTGAGTCCGCTCCTTCCCATCCTTCAAGACATAGCCAGGTGGAAATGTCATTTGCGTTTGGCAATAAATTAAATACAATTGTGTTCAATGGTGTAAGGTCCCTTTCTGAGTATTCACAGAGCAATTTCATGCAAGATACAGCCGGCAAAGGGACTTAAGCCGTGGATGATTCAGGCCCAAAATGTTCATTGTAGCATCTTTCTGTCAGCTAGCTGAAAAAAAGGAATTGGACGATAGATATTAAAGAAAACATCACAATAAAAAACACATTTTTCACAGATTTGGAGACATATTACAAATAGAGTTTGCGGTTAGTAATCTTGTAGAAAAGGTGAGAACTTGCATCTTTGTTTTATTTAACATGGGAACCATCAATCAATAGTATAACTAACAAGTTAAAATACTGTACACAACAATTAACTTGACATTTCTCTGCAGTACGTTTGTAAATTAGTTTAATTCAACTGAGAAATGCTAATACAATTTACTGTGGCTTCTTAAATCATTTAAGGTGAGTGCTAGAGAAAAATAATATCTTAACAAATCAATGTTATTCCCCTTTGTTGTTTTACACAGTTATGACTATAATACATTTTACATTAAACTCAATTTATGGAGTGAACATAACAGATTGAAATTAGGAAATTTAACACTCTAGACAATTTCCTGTTTGTTTAAACAATCTACCATATATTTACTTTTATTTGAGTCTAGAGAATGGATGGAAGATATTCGTGTTCTCATAGGTCTTGCATGCAGAGACTAATTTCAGGCTCTTACCCCTTAAAGGGGTTGTCCACTTTTGGACAGCTCCTCCTATTTATAAACTGGTCCACCTCTGTGTAACAAATAGAGTGAACCCCCTTCTCCGTCCTCCCGACACCTACAGGAATCCTCCTTTAACTGAAGTAGGAATCCGGTTCACTCCACATCCTGTTCGTTTTCTCTGTGCAGATTCTGCAGCTCACAAAGTATATTATGATCTACCCATTTCTCAATGGAGCTCTTTGAAGAGACTGGATGGATTGAATTCTCCATTAATGTGAGCAGACTCAGTCCACGATTCAGAGCCAACATTGGACAGGTTATATTTTAGGGGAGGGTTGTTTGTCCAAACATGGACAACCTCTGTAACATTAGTCTATGAATGGCATCCTACTATTGTTCTATTGAAACTCATCATTGTGGACTGTTCATTTTGCTAGTGAATGCGGATAGCCCTTCCCCTGGTTTTCGGAAAACTCGGGGTCTCCCCGCAGAGGCCTCACTCTTTATGCGATTCATATGCCTTTTTTCAGACACCCACTGCTTCTTTAACCATGAATGTAATGGAGCATCTTTCACAGATTAGGTTCACCAGATTACACAGGTGGGCTGCGTCACTCATCCAATCATGTAAATCCGTCAACTCAAATCACGTACAAATTCTCAGAATTTGGGTTTCGGAATTTCAAGAACAGTGGGTGATCCAGGGGTGAATGCTAACCTTATGAAAAAGTGCCCACATTTGTATATTGCAACCAGGGCTGGTGCTGCTATCAAAAAGAGGATGTAAAATACAGCGCTCGTAGTTGAAATTTTAAAAATAAATTTCACGACCCACACCCTCAAGACGAATGACAAAAATTCAAAATGATTATGACCAGGTCCAAATGTATGTAGCGGAGTAAAACCGTCACCCTACTGGGGGTCCTTAGTAATATTCATTTTCTATAAATCATTATGTAATCTCATTGGATTTTGTTGATCTTTGCTTAGTTTTGTATTTTTTTTATTTGTCAGCTAACAATAGTCATTAGACAATTATCTGTTAGTCAGTTGAATGGCCTTTAACAATTGTTGATGGCAGTATTTCTGTATGTCACAAACTTGTGCATTAGTTTTCACCGCCTATTTTACACTGGTATTACCCAATATGCAGCGTTCCTCAACACCATCAATGGATTAATCGATGTTATCGATGTGGCTGAATAATTGCTATCATGAGACATATTAAATAATGTAATTGAAAATACACAAGTAGTTTACCAACTGTTAACACTTCAGTGGTTTTGCTTAAAAATAATTCTTTAAAGGTTATTTGTATATTTTCTACTAACCTGTTGTGGGGTCCAAAGAAGCATCATCATCTTAGATGAAACGATTGCCAGGTGCAGAATTAATCAGAGTACTTCACCAGTGACATTATAATCTGGAGAACTGTTATATGTGTGAAGATCTATCTTGTTAACCCCTTACCTGCATTTGTAGAGATCACATTTCATATTTCATACATTTATCTTCTTTCACACGGTTAAAGTGAAAATATACCCAATTCACAAACCTTATTTATTTTTGCTCTTGTTTTGTTCTTTTAAAGCCGCTTTCCTCTCTTTGAAATGTTTTGTATACTTTAACATATTCACTATTTTCTAAAAGCTCTACAATGGCAGTTTAGCATGTTAACATAAGGTGCATAACAAACAACCATTGCAATTTCTAGATTGGTACAGAATGCTCTGCTCTCGTACTTCCCATTTACTATTGCAGTTACTAGTTCTGAATTCAGTCATTATTTTAATGAAAGGGGCATTTTTAAACTAATAATCCCAGTTAACGTTGGTTACTTACTCCTGCCGCTGTGGCAGCTGTCTCATCTGTTTTTATAAACACTCTTGTGAGGATACTGGGATAACGATTAGCTTCAACTGACTGGTTTGCACATAGGTTAGCCCTATGTGTTACTTACTGTCCTTCCCGGTACTTCAACGTGGGTTACATAAATCACCTAGCTAATTAGGGGGGGAAACACACCTTTTATTATATATAGAAAGTACACAGTACACAAAATAATATAAAATATGTGACAATACCAGAAGGTTATCTTATCCTCCTTGACCTCTCCGCAGCCTTTGACACCATGGACCACCCTCTCCTGCTGGAAACCATTCTCTCTCTCGGCCTCTCTGGATCTGTCCATGCCTGGTTCACCTCATACCTTGCTAACCGCTCCTTCTCAGTATCCACGTCTGGTTCTTCCTCCTCCCCTACCCTCTCCCTGTAGAAGTCCCGCAGGGCTCTGTTCTCGGCCCTTTACTCTTCTCGCTCTATACTTCCTCACTTGGTGCTCTCATCTCCTCCTTTGGTCTTAAGTATCACCTTTATGCTGACGACATTCAACTCTACATCTCTTCTCCTGATCTTTCTTCCACCCTCCTCTCTCGGGTATCTGACTGCCTCTCCACCATCTCCTCCTGGATGTCCGCGCATTTTCTTAAAATCAATGTCTCCAAAACGGAACTCATTGTCTTTCCTCCTCCCAGACTCCCATCCCACCATGAGCTCTCTATTGTCGTCAACAACACCACCATCTCCTCTGTCACCCAACTCCGCTGCCTGGGTGTCACCCTCAACTCCTTTCTCTCTTTTTTTCCCCCCACATTAATTTCCTTGCCCAAGCCTGTCGCTTCCAACTACGCAACATCGCCCGCATCCGTCCCTTCCTCTCTCAGGATGCCACCAAAACTATCATCCACGCACTCATCATCTCCGGCCAGGATTATTGCAACCTCGTCCTCACCGGCCTCCCCCACTCCCATCTCTCCCCCCTTCGCTCTATACTCAACGCGGCCGCAAGACTCATCTTCCTCTCACGCCGCTCCTCCTCTGCCTCCCCTCTCTGCCTCGCTTTACACTGGCTTCCCTTCCCCTACAAAATTACTTTTCAAACTCCTCACCACCACTTACAAGGCTCTCTCCCACTCTACTGCCCCCTACATCTCTAACCTCCTCTCCATTCATACGCCTGCCCGCTCCCTGCACTCAGCCAATGATCGCCGCCTCTCCTCCTCTCTTATCACCTCTTCCCACTCCAGAATCCAAGACATTTCCCGTGCAGCCCCCCCTTCACTGGAATGACCTCCTTCGTTCCATCCGTCTCTCTCCTACTTTGTGCTCCTTCAAATGTGCACTGAAAACTCACCTCTTCCGCAAAGCCTACCAACCATCTACTTAACCACCTCACCTCCTCCACTCGCTCTCCATTCTCTCCTCTGGCTCCCCTTGTGCCTGTTCTGTCTACCCTCCCTTGGGATGTAAGCTCACATGAGCAGGGCCCTCTTCCCTCCTGTCTCCTCACCTATTCTTCTGCTCCGTGCTTATTGCATTAGCCTGCCTGGAGTTTCTGAAGTATTGGTATTTTTTGTTTATTGTTCAGTACTTTTTCATCCTGTATAGTCTACTGTTTGTACTGTGTGCGGCGCTGCAGAAATCTTGTGGCGCCTAACAAATAATTGATAATAATAATAAAAAGGTTCTCCACACTGTGAACTGTGCACTCCTATACTTTGTGCGTCTTGATCACAGTCTCTTCGTTATGCAATCCCGGCTGCTGAGCCATGTTCGTCACTCTACCTATGTGGTAGTGACTGAGCTCAATGTCATCCTGCTTTTAACAGGTCCACAAAGAAAGTACAGTCCATGGAGGCATGAATGTCAACAAAGACATAATCCTGGACCAGTGATGGGAGTACTGACTCCTAGTCAGCATTGTCCTGAAGAGGGAACTACTCTGCCCTGTGTCTGTCTTTTTAAACCCCTCTCGCATTCTCACTTACCAGGGGCTGCCCGTGTTCCTCCTCCAGTCTTCAGCTCATTTGCATTTTTTGGCTCCTGCATGTCTGCTAAGCAGTATGTGACTAAGTGGGATGCCTGCTGCCTTTGTACAGCTACATCTGCCAGGAGGCATATACATAAACAAAAGGCATGTTTACATAATAGTAGCAGTGTGGGGATCCCCACCTGGCAACATATTAGAAAATACAATAGACATATAATAAATACAAACATGCTTAACTCACTACAATCCAAGCAATACTAAACACAATTTGGACGAGAGGGGTGTCCAGCAAACTAAACCTCTATTTTCAAGGTCCTGAAACTCTTATGTTGTCACAACTCTCCCGCAAGATGTACACAGGAATACTTGTTGCCTACTGCACCATGTCTTTGCTTTCCTTACAGTTCAGGATCGGCCACTAGATATCTAATTTCCCTGATTATTTCATGTGGGTCAGATGCAAACTGCCATGTCAAGACTGCCTCCAGTGACAGGCCTGGATGCAATCTGTACCTGCAAAGAAAATTGTTATCTCTACCACTCTACATCTTATCAGACAAATACAGTAATAACCTCTGGTAGACCCTGCAGGATAAATTAAACTGCTACCCTGTGGGTGGGCTCTGCTTGTTTACTTAAAGGATTAGTTGTGCCAGGGATTATATGTGCTAGAAATGTAGATATAAGTACTTTTCAAACTGCCTTTGTCTGAAAGATATGCTGACTAAAATCACTGCCTGGAACGTGTTTCCTGTGCTGTGACTTTGGGGGATAATATGATAGGTACTGCTATTTACAGAAGCACTACTACTACTACTACTACTACAACAACATACACCTGTTTTTTTTTTTTTTATTGTCATGCATTTGGAAACAAGATGGAAGACATATAGGACTAACCGGACCTTTAACTGCCGACAATGTACAACTTACATTGTGGCCTATCCCCCATTTAGACGGCCAACAATGAAATCTCGCGTCAGCCCCATTTCACTCTAACCTGTGGCCGCTGGTTATAACTTACAGCTTCAGTAAGCCATCATGCAAAGAAACAGCAATCACTTTTTACAACGATGTCATAGAGATCGCTATCCCCATGTGTTTTAATGGCGTCCCGAGACAGGCGGGAAACATTGGTTATCTGATTTTCAGCATGAATGAGATGATCTATATCTAGTAAGGCCCATATCATATGCCAAGTGCCCCTAGTGTGAGACCATGCAATACATGGCTTTGCACGTTAATACAAGCTTTACCAGAAATCAATATTATGATTACCCACATCATAGAACAAAGCTGCACTGACGAACAGATTTGTTATCCTTGTAAACTTTAGAAGTAAGAGGATTGAATAATGGGTATATTTTAATTGGTTAAATTATTTATGTGAAAGAAGTGAAGATCTACCTGCCAACATTTTCTGTCTGGAAAATGGGGATATATTAGGCCACGCCTCCTTTTCAACCACACCCAGAATGCCAATTTAGGGACTATGCTCCAAGACCAGGACAGTCCCAAAAAATAATGGCTCTTTGCAGATATTTTACGTTGTAAAACATACAAAAAAATGCGTTTACAATAAAAACATATGTACTTGACTCTGGGACCAAAAGAAATACATATTTATCTGGCAAAAAAAAATATTGGGTAGTGTGAAAAATAGTCCTATTAATGTCCCTTTTTTCCTTCTTTTTATTTTCTGTACCCCTTTATTTGACAAAATTTAATAAAAACTATTTTTGAAAGAATGAACAAGTTATTCTGAGGAGCAAACTCACCACTGTGGCTTTAGGGTTAATAATGTAAAAGTAATTATAAGTATGTCTTACAGTGCAGTCACCAAGACAAATCCAATGTGATTTTATGTGAAGATGTTATTCTTATTATTGCCTTAGTGTATGCTACTTTATGCATGATGGAGTAAGGGTCTCTCTCTCCTGCTCAGGCTTCCTGCAGTCTGTGCAGCAGTAGGGCTGTGACATGTAGATGATGCGGGCCCAGGAGTTTGCATTACAATCCTGGCTTCCAGTTGTAACTGTCAGACTGCACTATACTGGCTCCTGGGCCAGCTTCATCTACGTGTCAGATCTATGGCTCTACGATTGTGCAGGCTGAATGAAGCCTGCCAGAAGCACAAGGCTGTATGTAATAAAGCAACAAATGAAACAACAACACTGTAGGACCTGGGCACAGTCCTGCTTTACTGTGTTTTTAACTTATGTCACTCAAAAAACATTTGTAATTTCATTCTTATTTGTAGAGGTGAGAGATCCTATGTGTTCAGTGTTGAACATATTGCAGCATTGAAAGAGCCCACAAATGACTTAATTACTTGCTTAGTAGGAGCAATCATTGGCTGATGCTTTGCTGCAAGCAGAGCCATTTCCTCTCATTCTGTGATTATTGGAGGTATTGAATATAATTGACACTGTACACAGTTTAGTTAAATACAAGGTTTATAGTATAGCAACAGCTTTGGAAAAACTATTACACTGTGATATTTTGCAATTATCAATGCCACCTCTTACTTCATTCAGAGAGCAGACACAATTATAATGTGTAGGAAAATGATGGTAACAGAACCAAAGGTGTACATGACTAGTATGGTTGTATGTCACATTTGGAGAAAACTCAGAGAAAAGACAACATGCGAAAGATGCGTCAAGTTGTGCATCTGTGTAACTTAATAACATTGTGTCAATACAACTGTGCGTGGCACCCTGGTGTATTCAGGGGCTTCACATAACCTTTATTACCTTAATTCCTATTACAATCTGTTCATCCAGAAGAATTGAGTCACAAATGAACACAATCTACCTGTGTTAGATTCCGCGCCTCTCTGTCTAGTAGTGTCAATATCAGTCAGCGGCATCCTCAAAGTCATATCGTGACACTACCTCCTACCCAACCTCCATTGTGCTCATTTGTGGCACAGTAAAGGGCATGAACAGAACTGTAAATATATAGGCCAACAGCGCAAATGACATCTTGCACATTTTTTGTGCGTATGCAGGTCCATCGCTAGCAGCCACCTGACGGAGTTTGCATGTGCGCACTGAACCCCCTGGTAAGTGCGATACCCTCCTGCTGTGCTTACCGTACAGCCCTGTGCATATGTACTCATTTTTTACAGGAAGGGAACAAATTAATGAGCCATGATAGCGATGGTGTCTGCAGGGGATGCAGGTGCTTTCATCATGCGACAGGAGCTGACTTAAATTGGGTGGATTGGTGCATTCAACATATTCCTCCTATGTACAGAAAGGAAATTTCGAATTGTGGGTGAGTATATATAAAAGAGATTAAAAGCAGAACACCCCAGTGTATTTGGGGGTGTTCTGCATTACTGGGAGACCACAAAGCACTTTTTCTCCTGCAAAATAAATTTTATAGGTAGTGGGAGGTGGCGGGGATCAGGTTTCACCGCCATAGAACATCTCTTGCATCTTCAAGGTGCATTTTATACAGGTAATCTTAAAACCGCATTTCTGCCTCACAGCACTGGGGTCATGAGTTTGATTCCCAACCATGGTCTTATCTGTGTGGAGTTTGTATGTTCTGCCCATGTTTGCGTGGGTTTCCTCCAGGTGCTCCGGTTTCCTCCCACACTCCAAAAACATACTGGTAGGTTAATTGTCTGCTATCAAATTGACCCTCGTCTCTGTGTGTGTGTGTGTGTGTGTGTGTGTATTAGGGAATTTAGACTGTAAGCTTAAATGGGGCAGGGACTGATGTGAATGAGTTCTCTGTACAGCGCTGCGGAATTAGTGGTGCTATATAAATAGATGATGATGATGAACAGCTGTTCTACATCTGTAATAAAAACTGTCAAATGTTCGACTGTGACGTGTGATAAAGACATTCCCGATGTCCTTTCACTCATGCGTTATTAAAGATATAAATGAGGATTGAACAAAAAGTATTATAGCATAAATAGTATAAATAGAAAAAAATGTTACAATTAAAAATGATGATGAAGGTAGTCCTAAAGCGATAGTCTGGACTTTGAAGTAACGTTTTTACTCTATGTAATATGCATCTCCTCCAAAATTTAGAGCGTTTTTTTCTGAGCAGTTTAAGTGAATTAGAATGTGGGCACTTAATTGGCCCTGGTGTACCCAAGCTTCATCCAATCATTAACAAAATGTTTTGCATAGGTTCTTTCTTTACTCTGATGAAGATTTGATTTCAGAGTTGTGTATCTGTACAGAATAGTAGTAGTTGTAGTTTTATCCATTATCTAAAATTCTTCACAGCCAGCGACAGTGACACCTGTAGACTTTACAAGGGTTTAGCCAGCATACCAGAGTAGCATAATGTCACAACACGGTATAAAGTTGGCGCTGCCTCAATTGCTTGTGATGACTTGATGAATACATAGCTGCGATAGACGTTTGATTTTGTTGATAGCGATTGATAAATGGGCCCTAAATCCTTTAACTATCAAAATTCTCTGTCAAACATTAACAAATACATTTTGCACTAAATAATTTTATATATATATATATATATATATATATATATTATATATATATATATATATATATATATAAACAAAAATGAAATTTACTTGTATATTCTGCTGACTCACTTCATTCACTAGGACCCACCTTCTTCTTGCTGTTCCCTGATCCATGCATATACTAGTGCATTTGTGCTAGCCCAGACCAGGCGTGTGTACCTTGTGTAATTGTGGCTGGCGTGACCCAGCTAATCTCTGACCACAGTAGTGCTATCGCTGCTGGTAACCCCTTGGTAGATAGAGCACAGCAGTGTCTCCGAAGAACACACCCATTTTTGCAAGAGATAATTTTGCTCTTTAATAAATAGAGCCCTCTGTCCTGCAGGGCTGAGAGCTGGGTCACAAGCCGACTTTTAACATAAGCTCCACTAAAAGCTGAAAAGTTATTAAAACTACTATTCTGTGATACTCTTAAAGGGTAGTGAAGTATTTAATTCTTTTGCAGATTAATTTACAAACATGAAAACCCAAACATCCCAATTTGTACTTTCTTGACATTTTTGACATTATTTTCCAAGTTGTGCTTTAGAAATAATAATGCCCCTTTTACTAAGTCTCCACCTACGCTAAGAGAACTGTTTATGCTTCAAAGCTCCTCTCATTGCTCCATGGGGACACATAATGGTGCTCATCAAAATGATTCACAGGCATTTTATTTACTTTGTGTGCATATCACAGATTCCAAGTTGTATTTCTTGTGTAACTTCATTGGCAAAAAAACTGATGAACACTGCCGTTCATGATACTAGAATTTAAGAAGTCAGAAGGTCTTTGATAAAGCACAAGACATCCAGGTCCTGATTCATTAAGGCATGCAAAACGAACGTAATTGGGCATGCGCACGTCCGTATTCAACAACAAGCAGATCTGAAGAAACGCCTCTTGTTGAATACGAGTTTGCTCTGACAGACAATACAAAGGATATGTCCAATACATATATAGAATATAAAGTCCCAAAAGAACACACAGAAAAAATTCAACTAATATCACTTGTTAATAATATAACAATTAATAAAAAAAACTATCTGGCATTTTATTTTCATAAAATACATTTATTAGGGCTGTTATTAATGTCTACTGTACATAAAATGTATATGTTACTGTTACTCCTGCTCCAAACACATTTTCTAACATGCATACGCGGTCGTCATCACTTGTGATCGTCACTTACACTTGACCTGTAGCTGGTGCAAGTGTTATGACAAAAAAAAAGTTACATTTGAGATGCCCACGTTGCTGCGTTGGCTCGAGCTTGTCATTGACTATGTGCATATGCCCAGTCCCCTCCGCTGTCCGCCCCTGAAATCGTAGACTGTAGGAAGGGTCCTTTGTGCTCGAAGATGAATTGGACGTTGTTGCTTTCTCTGGTGTATGGTCCAGGTTCTGGGCATGCGCAGAGTGATAGGTCACGTATCGGCAATTACGTTCCTTAGTGAATCAAGCCCCCAATCTACAGTGCAATAGCAGTGGGCCTATGTTTACACCTAAAACACAGTATTGCAGAGCATAACAGTGGCACTTGCGAATGAACATGAATGAGGAGAGGAGTTGGGGACTGCGAGGATGTTTCTTGGAAAGTACAGTGTGTCTAGTGTTGCAGATCAGTAAAAATAAAAGATTCACCATTGCGGAGCATGATTATTGAAATTAGGGAAAGGGGTGGTAAGGGTGCACTTTCAGGATGTTCCTTGCTATGTAGAGGACGGCACGATGATTTGAGCCTATCAAAAGTACCGGTACTTGAATTTTGCATCAGCTCAGACGTGGTGGTCTTTGGGGTCTGGTCTTATCCGCTCAGACGTGGTGGTCTTTGGGGTCTAGTCTTATCAGCTCAGATGTGGTGGTCTTTGGGGTCTGGTCTTATAATTTTAATAGGACACATTTTCTCCCTTCAGGTTGCACTGGAGGGATTTAATTATTAATTTATTTTACATTTCATCTGTGGGAGCAATTTAGTTTCTTATGATGACACCCTCCTGATGTCTGATTGTTACATAAATACTTAACCCAATCTACTTCTCATTTTCACTAAAACAACTACTTTCTCCTATGACTGTATTGTCCTGCCCTAATCAGTCTGCCTTTTTCTTCAACCAAACACTCAATTCAGCCCTACACAATGCAGCTCGACCTACTACATACAGTCCCTGACGACCCGAACCCCTACCATGGCCCACCAAGCAAATCTGCTACCTGCAAAACTGCTCCCGCATTGCAGAGCGCCACTGGAAAAAATCTTTCTTATCCTCATTTCCTTCACTATAAATTCATCCTTTCATCTTACAACACTATCCTTTCAATTGCCAAACAAACATACCATAAATCTCTAATAGCCACCCAGTCTTCTACCCCACATCGCCTCTTTGGGGCGATAATCAGAGGGGAGCGGGTCCCAGCAGGCTTAACCCACAACTCTTTGAGCCTGGGGATTGGGGTGAGCAAAGAGAGTAAACAAAAAATACTCCTGACCAAAGTCCACCCTTTGTGTGAAACGAGGTGTATCCATGGCAGGGTGGAGTTAACCCCTTGTTCATCACAACCAGCTTGAAGAAATAAAAGGAAAGCGAACAACACTGATGACTGATGCTGAGTTGGATACATATGCATTTAAATAAAATACTCAAATCATCCGCACCAGTAACATATGTGTCAGGATTACATCAGACGTACATTAGATGCACCTACCAACCAGGTCATAAGCAAAATGCAGTGAAAGCACATTCACTACCAGCTTTGTTTTAAATAAAAATAAAAACCTACAATAAAAAAAATATACAATACAGCAGGTATAATCCTTCTTGTGTATAAATAAAAGTTGCCAAACATTCTCGGTCCGCATTTGCACTCCCCTCCCCTTTTCTGACTCTCCAAGTCAGTGCCGGTATCAGATCTGCATACGGGTGGAAGCGTACACTTTTCTGTTGCCATGCACAGTACAAACAAGCTAAGCAGACGGGCGTCCGCCCAACTAAGGAATGAGCCCCAATGTTGTTTCAGACAACCGGTGTGACTTATGTTAAAAAAAAAACAAAAAAACATTTTTGTAATGGAATTGCCACTTTAATATGCTTAACTTGAAAAAACCCTAAGTGCTAAGATATGTTTCATTTATGTATGAAACTGCACTGATCTACGATCATTGGAAGTTTAAATTCTTACCCATAATTACGCCTTATACTTTGTACCTGTTTGTCTAATGTTGCTTTATTGCAAGAAAATTTCTTCAGCATCTTCAATTCCCAGCGCTTAGACTTGAAGATGACACTGCGTTCAGCTAAACCTGCCCCAGAGACATGTCAGTCCACATCTGGCAGACTGAAGTATCCAGTAATGATTGCCTCTGTTAATTGCTACCGAAGTGACGTTATCTATTAACAGCTTGTCCAATTCCTCTCCTTGTCATGAAGGTCTTCCCAGTAGACTGCTGCGATTTGAGTGACATCCTTCTCGCTAGTTTCTATGGTTATACAAAGTTATTGTAATGCTTTGTATCACGGTAGCTCTGTATCTATGTACAGTGCCTATAGAAAATCATTGTACCCTGTCAGAATCATTACCTTGTGTCACGTTACTCCATGGAAATTGAAATAAATTTTATCAATCTTTTTCCAGTAAATATATTTACTGAGTCGTCTAACTGTCAGTAAAGAAAATATTGATGCTTCTAGAAAACTAATGTATTTGCTTATTTACAGCCAACAACATCCAGAGAATGAGGAGGACACCTCCACTGGATGAACTCCAGCCTCCCCCTTACCAGGATGACTCCGGGACACCTCGCCTTTCATGTACACCCTCTGAAATTGGAGACAGTAAATGTGAACTTTCCCACTGTAGCAATAGTCCCAGGTACTCCTATAATAAGTGTCCCAGTGAAGGAAGCATGGGGCAGGAAATAGAGAGCTTCCAGAATAAAGTGTACGAGGAGGACGTCCCGAGCGATAGCACTGCAGTCCTAAGCCCAGAGGTAGGTAATACAAAGGGGCTTATCTAATAACCTGGTAGAATATATGAATGGGGTTCTGTAAGGCCAGGTACACACTACAGGAAGTTTCTCCCGATGTGTTATCTATATCGATTTTACCAACGATTGAAAGTACAGATCACTCACACTATACATGTTTTACAAGATTTACCTTCAGATCTCTGCTCAGTGTTCTCCCCAGCACCCGGGTGCTCCATCCGGCTGGTTTTACCACCCGGCTCTTGGAGCCCAACAGAGTCCTATTATAATAGAATAAACCATTGTTTCTCCTATTAGAACTGGCACTATGTGAGCACTACATCCAGCAGTGTGTGTTACACCAGTGACCACCAGTCTGACCAGTCCTGGCAGGTGTGGGCACTAACATCCAACATTTTTCAATATTATTACAAAGTATTACAACTGCCCCTAGTAATACCATCCGGCTGTCAAAATTTTCTGGGGAGAACACTGGTGCTCTTCATCTGTCATAACCATCGGCTAAAAAGATCATGACTCTGTAAACTCTATGGAGATCCTGATAGTGAGTGCATTCACTCTGCAGAATTGGGACAACATTGTTCCATCGGTGAACGAGATTTTTAGTTTGGTTTAAACATCAAATGAAGCGATACAATGTGCTTTGGAACGATAATCGGTCATCATTGCAGTGTTTATCGGGTGATTGGCCCGAGAATCGGTTGAAAACCCTGCAGTGTGTACCCAGCCTAACCCATACCATCCAATCAGATGCCAGCAGTTTAGTGTGGTCTTACTAATAAACTTAGTGGAAGTGTGTTTGGTTGCCATGTGTGTCCTACTTGTTCTAAGTTAGTAATAAGCACCACTGTATCTTCTATATGTTCCCACTAAAACTGCTCACGTTCTACTCTTCTGCATGGTTTTCATGTTCCTTTTTCACAACAATTAAAGTGTATATGGATCATTTATTTTCCTAGAAAACAAAGCTATTTTAAAAACACTTCAAAGGTTATTGGCTTATAAACTACAGGTTTAAAAGTAGTAAATAGCAAAAATAAAATGGATCAAGGAAATATAAATATGTATAGAGACATTTCCTTTTAAAGTATAGCTATTGCCTACATCCAGTATGTATGGCCATTTTGTGGTATGAACCAACAGTGATAGATATAGGGCCAAATTTAAGGGACTCAAACCCTGTATTTTTTGTTTTCTTTTTGTAGATATGAAGAAAGAATTTAGAAAATATTCTTGTTAAAGACATTTACCAAGGTCTTGTAATGGTGCTAGTAAGATTACTGGCAGATGTACTATCATTTATTTATCAATAAGGGGCCACAGATTCCGTAGCGCCGGATACAGAAGTAACAAATAGATGAGGTAATACACATTAGTAGTACAGATGAGTGTGAGTAATGCTATGGACACTCACACAGAGTGCAGCAAAAGACGTGACAGGACGTACCAGAGAGTCAGACAATAGACAGACATGGGACAATAGGTACCATTTAGTACAGTTCCATTGTTTGCTTTCTTTTCTCCACCTTTATTTCTTCCCTGAGCTCTCCTGTCAATCTAGATAAGGTGTATTAATCCACTACGAATATAACTATTATATCTTGGAAAGGTAGCCCAATGGCTCTAATGGTGGCAGTCTCATCGTAATAAGATTTTCTTGACAAGAAATCTCTTTTCTCACATTTAAAAAAATACCAATATTATCCAAGTTTTGTTAATGCACGATTAACTCCTCAAGACAAGATCTGTGTAAGCAGTGCGTTCTGATGTCATTGCTTATAAATCAGTGAGTTCTAATTAGAGATTAGCAAAATTGTGGAGAAATTTGAAATGATTTTTGTATTGAGACAGGCAGCTGAACAGAAGTTCTGGCTATACACTTGATTTAGACCTGTAGGAGAGTTCAGTCTTGCTGTATTTTACAGGTTGGCTGCTTATAGTGGTTTGCATTACAAATTTTATAGCAGAACTAAACCTAAATTGTAACATCTTCATATAAGATTCATAAGGATAAGATACACTGTCTTTGCAAAACTCAACCTTCTGTTTCAGCAAGTTAAATTCTAAGCTATGTTAATGCATTTCCTTCCTCCTTTATCACAGACAAGAAAATACATAGCCTCTTCCTAAAATGTAATTCATATGAGGAAAAATAGCTCAACATAGTGTGCCAGCTAATCTGACTGGTGTTATTGTGCTTTGTCAAATCTAAGCTTCTGTGTACGGCCATTCCTCCCCAATCCAGAGTGATGACGACATTTAAGTTGTGTTATATATTTATGCTAGAGATACTCACTGACCCCCGTGAACTGGTTTTGGATCTGGATAAGCTTTGTGTTTTGGTTTTGCCAAAATAGAAAATGCTAAAATCACATAATTTTGCTCTTTTTTTTGTTCCTACATTATTATTAACCTCAAAACACTAATTTCAAGTCATTTGAAGTCAATTTTGACCACCTCACAGGTCACAATATTACTTTCATACACTTTCGGACAAATGCTGCAGGAACCTGGCTGGATGCTAAGCGACAGAGCAATGACTCAAACACACGGCAGTTCCTAGCACACCTAGGACACATTGGCACACGGCAGTTCCTAGGACACATTGGCTCACGGCAGTTCCTAGCACACCTAGGGCACATTGGCACACGGCAGTTCCTAGCACACCTAGGACACATTGGCACACGGCAGTTCCTAGCACACCTAGGACACATTGGCACACGGCAGTGGCAGAAAAGAAACGTGGAGCAAGATGGAATTGTCCTTGGATCATGAAACTAGTTATGGTTCATTTGAACGCTCCACTTGTTTCTTGGATAACACCTATTTCTTGGATAACTGAGGTAATTCTACAGATAATTCATGGCAACGAGCGCCTTCTTCTTATCACGTGCCAGAACTGCTTCCACCGGTGCAGGAGTTACACAAACAACATAATCCTCATCAACATCCTCATTAGCGCCCTCGTCGGCTACACAAATATCCCCCTCATCCTGTTGCAATTCCAAAGTGACATCCTCAATATGTGTATCACCGGCTACACTTGGGCTGTTCAGACACACATCTGCAGAATTGCTGAAAGGGGCCTTCTTTATGGGTACACTATCAGAAAGGTCAGTATTACACATAGCACTCGTGGATAGACCCTCCTCAGGGATTTGTGTCATTTCTGAATCTGAGCATACATGCCTTACTGTTTTCTTCCAGCTCGGCTTTTACATGTAAAAGTATTTGGACACCACTTTTGTAGTTCGAATGACAAGGTCTTGCTTGGTCACGAGTGACCTTACAAGAAGATGCCTCAATGGCAGTTGCAGAATTCGCACTCCTAGAGAAAGGCGAAGGCCTCATTCTTTCCTTGCCACTGCATGTGTAGAATGGCATGTTGGCAATTTTATTTTTTTCTGCAGATAACTTTGCCTGGATTACAGGTCTTTTTTTTCTTGACCAAGGTTAAAGGTGTTTTTTTACATTTTTGTTTCCCTGACTTAAAAACACTATGCACTTTACATAGGCTTTACCAGATGACAGAGAGGGATTACTATCATCATGACTGGTGCCAGCAGCTGCTTGGTGCTCTTGCTCTTCTGTGTACTGCTGTGAATCCAATTTGTATTTGTATTTCAGCAATGACAATTAGCAATAGAGCAGTGGAGATCTTTTCTTTGTGTGTAGCCTATATAACACCGTACAATTTGACTGCAAATTCATAAGAAAAGCCTGCCGCCCTAGTATTTGTATTTCAGCAATGACAATTAGTAATGGAGCAATGGAGCTCTTCTCCTTGTGTGTTACCTATATAACACCGTACAATTTGACTGCAAATTCAGAAGAAAAGACTGCCAGCCATAGTATTTGTATTTCAGCAATGACCATTAGCAATGGAACAATGGAGCTCTCCTCTTTGTGTGTTACCTATTTAACACTGTACATTATGGGACTGCAGATTTAGAAGTCCAAGCCTGCCCTATTAATTCTATTTCAGCACTGACAATTAGCAATGGAGCAATGGACCTCTCCTGAATGTCACTGGAGACTTTGAAAAACACTGCTACCCCTCCTCTTTCTATTCTACCTATGTTGCTGCCCAACTGCTCTACAGACTGTGCTACCCCTTCTGTGTCCCTCTGTGAAATGGCGCTGGATCGCCATGGGGGGCGGTACTCAGGGCTGGATTAACCCTAGGGCTAACTGGGCTACAGCCCAGGGGCCTCGGGCATCCAGGGGGCCCTTGAAAGTGCTCAGCAGCATTATTGATCGGTCTGGGGCGGGGGCGCCCCCGGCGCGATCAATGCACTGAGCACTTTCACTGCGGTCCTTCCCCGGCGCGCTGTAGTCTCCTTACTGAGGAGATCTCGTGAGTCTTACTCTCACGAGATTTCCTCAGTAAAGAGCAAACAGCGCGCCGGGAAAGGACTGCAATGCCAGGAGGAGGTAAGTGCCTTGGGGGCAGCACGGCTCACCGGGGGGGCGGCTCGGATAACGGGGAGGGGGGCCCTCACGGGGGAATGGAGGCCCCCTTAGCACAGGGGCCTCCATTCCCTTAATCCGGCCCTGGCGGTACTTATAGAATCCAAAACTCCCGAGATCCGACGACGTATCAATGACTTTTTGCCTCGTTTTCAATTCCGAAAAAGCGCAAAAGTACCAAGCCGACTCTGCTCGGCATTCGGATACTGCTAAGTTCGGGCATGTTTGGTTCACGGGCAACCAAGCTTGAGCATCTCTAATCTATGCCCAATGGTGGGGTTACTTGCTGTTTCATATCGAGTAGAAGATTTGTCATTTAGTATTCAACACAGGGAAACTTTGACAGATGTAAGCCTTTCACTCCAACAGCCTAGCAAATAAAGCTCAAGACAATACCAGAATTAATAAAAGGTTTCAGATGAGATTATAGAGCCGTTATTAAAAAAAACGTTAAATGTGAGAAAAATAATTAATGCTGTCTGAGCTGTTTTCTGAGCTAAATCAGTAGGAAGATTTATATGTATTAATCAGGGGTTTATGTGTATATTCCTCCACCAGCTTCCCGCGGTAAATGTCAAAAGGTGTTTCCAATGATTTCCCACAAACCCAGAATGTAAATATTGTCCATATTATATTAAAAGTAGTCTAATAAAATTATGTAAACAATAGTGAAATTTGACATTAAAGGGGCCTTGTCACCAGCAGACAATATTTTATCAAGTAGATCTTCAAATAAACGTAATGCAAAAAAAAAAAAAGATTCCTAATTCATTAATTTTTTTTCATTGAAGAGAACCTCCAGGCAGGTGAGCGGCTAGCATGCTAATTGCCTTGACTAATATGCTAATCACAGAACAAGATGGGAGGGAAATGTTTATATTTTATGAATATCTAGTAACTGAAAATCCCTGGGAGCAGTTCCTTTTCAACCATGGGACTAGTGATTGTAATATATATACAATTAGATAGATAGATAGAGATATATATTATATACCTGTATAAACTATATACTACAGCTGTATATAAGTGGTGCCATTTATAATTTCTCTACAATGTAACAGCTTTCGGATCCTCTTCAAGGTGCAAAACCTGCCATTTACACACACACACACACACACACACACACACACACACACACACACTGTGATTTTTACTCTACAATTTTACAAACTGTAAAACAGCCCTTGGTGCATACTTTCACACCTAGACATTTATTTAATAATTTTCAAATGATTCTAACTTGCCAATTGCCAATCTCTTTCTGTGCTGCAAATTCCCAAGTGATGTAAAGTCCCCAGGCTATAACACTAATTTAGGGCATAGTTAACAGTCAATTTTGACATGTTCTTAGCTCTGGGGGAAAAAAATGCTATAACGTATTATCTGAATTTCTGGAAGGTTTATTTCCAGGTCTATCTGCCCATTGTTATCTTGTTGATAAAGTTGTATTTGTAGTTGTATTATATTATGTTGCTTTCTTCAGCTATATTATTTCCAATGTACAAGAAATTGTCATGCATAGACCCAGGAATAGTCTTTTATTTTCTAAAAGATCTGAAAGCAAATGGAATAAATAAATTCATACTTCTATTTTTTTTTTTTTGTAGGATTTGTCAGCCAGAGGATCATCTTCACAGCTTCCTAAGTCTTTTGATCCGGAGCCAGTAGCTAAATACGGCACATTGGATGTAACTTTTGACTATGATTCACAAGAGCAAAAACTTCTTGTCACAGTGACAGCTGTCACCGACCTGCCCACACACAACAGGACTGGGAATAGTAACTCCTGGCAGGTCCACCTTGTTCTGCTACCTATGAAGAAGCAGAGAGCCAAAACAAGCATCCAGAAGGGACCTTGCCCAATGTTCACAGAGACCTTCAAGTTTAATCATATAGAATCGGAAATGATTGCAAATTATGCAGTGCGCTTCAGACTGTACCTAGTGCGCCGTATGAAAAAAGAAAGGATTGTTGGGGAAAAGGTTTTTTACCTAACAAAGCTGAATCTCCAAGGAAAGCTCTCGGTCCCGGTGGTTCTGGAGCCTGCATACAGTCTCTCGGTAAGAATTTCATGTAGACAGAGCACCTGAAATCTGTGAAGGATACATGATAATTAGGGATGTGCAAATCCATATTTTAGAATGTATCTGAGTACTGAATCCTTTATTAACACACTGAACAGAACCTAAACCCTCATTTGTAAATTGAAATGATGCTCCCAACAGTGGAAACTTTATGCCCTGTTATATAAAACTGCAGGGAAATCAGGATTTATATACATGACTTTGTTAATGACATTAGATTCTGGGCTGTTCACTGAGGCACTGTTATGTGACCACTCTATATCGCCTGTACATCAGTATGTCCCCAGTTTAGATATGAATGTGGATAGAACAACCTGCAGCCAACAGAGTGGTCACATGAGCAATTGAGAATGCCACGGTTGTCCAATCAGGATATTGTAACATTTTGAAGCTATGCTAGACTTAGCCGATGTAACCTTAAACTAAATGAGTGACACTGGTCGCCATCACACCAGCGAGCAGTCCTGCAGTGAATGTGCTGCATGCAGTATTTTGTCATTATAAAATATTAAGGTAAATCTACTTCTATGTTACGCCAGCTGAGGTTATCATCACTTTAGAACACTGCAATTTCCTGGTTAGATAACCATGTGGTTCCAAATCGTCTGTGTCAGGCCTGGCCAACCTGTGGCTCTCCAGATGTTATGAAACTACAAGCCTCAGCATGCTTTGCCAGTAGAACGCTAGATGTTTACTGCTAAAGCATGGTGGGACTTGTAGTATCACAACACCTGAGAGCCACAGGTTAGACGTTTATAATTATGTGGCGTTAACACAGATTTTCCTGCACTTTGTATCACAGCAATAGAAAATCTGTCATTGCCGCAATTTGTTATTAAAATATCGCCGGAGCAGCTCCCTGCCTTGCGTTAGGTCAGGAGTTGATGTGACGGGAGTTGTCATGAAGTGGGAAAGGAATGGAGGTAAAGGAAAACACATGACTGGCTGCTTTATTTTAAAGTACAATTGCTAAAAAATATGGGAGTTTTTGCTGACGTCAGAGCTTCTTCTCACTTATATACATAGAAGGGTTACAGGGTGATAACGCTTCTATCAATGGCGGTAATCTCTGTTGGCATAATGATTTGCTGGTGACGGCTTCCCCATGCAGCAATACCTGTACCGTTATCTCCATTTCAGGATGGCAATAAAAGATTACATTCTTTATTTATTTATTTTTTAAAAAATACTTTATTCTTTGATTTTTTTATTGAATTAAGATTTGTTTAATTTCTTAAAAAAATTGTTTTTAATCAAAAGTAATTATTTTCTAAACTTTATACTTTTTTTTCCTACATTGGTGGTACTCAAAGTCCACATGTTGGCTTTCAGTTCCACTGCGCATGTGCAAGTTGGGTAACCGGATCAGGCATTACAGCCCTGTATAACTGGGTCTGCAGAGTATCACTAATATTTTCTTGATAAATTGTGGCGATATTGATAAACATTCAGAGTGTTGTAGTGGAAGAAGCAGTGTAGTGATATGAGGTTCCTATCAGCTTCATATAACATACATTTCACACATCCAACTTCTTTTTCTTCTTACGATTTAAAATAAAGCTGCTGGGATTTATTCAAAGGAATAATGTCGGACCGTTTTGAAACATACGTTTAACAACTTCTGTTATTTGTTACTTTAAATACTAAAATCACGAAAAAGCAAAGAGTTAAGATTATTGTTTAAATATTTGTCCCACATTGTTGGTCACAACCCAATATCAATTTGCAGCAGGAGGGTGCAGGAGGGCAGATAAATGAAGGGGGCTATATGCAATCCTCCTTCCATTGAAGAAAACAGTCTTCTGATCCTGGTACCAAAAAATACAGTGCATAATATTGCTGGCAGGCTTGTGAATTGACTGCAACTTGATATGTAAAGGAATCCGTGCCCTGAAAAGAAGACCTATGTAATCTAAAGTTCCCTGAGCTGAGCAATCTGAAACTAATAGTTTTAAAACAGAACTTGTTAGAAATAATGCACTGCACTAGGTTGCTCTGAACAGCAGATTCTCCCTGCAGCCCCTCAGGGTGAACCTGTCAGTAGAGTAGGCCCACAGCTCTGTTCTTTTCAGGTTTCCCATCTTAGACGGAGAGCGAGTGGAATGAGATTTAGAGGACTGTAACATAAACTGATATTTGTTAAACAGCGGTTATTATGTTGCTGGAGAAAACATAAACAAATAGCAACCATTATTCATTATTATTTATTGTTAATGAATTATTAATTCAAACTAAACTTGCTTCCAAACACATTCAGAAGTAAATATTTAAAAGGAAAACATTTCCATTACCTGCTGAAAAATATCAATATCAAATGTCATTATAAATATTTGACGTCAGTAGCTGGATGGCAAATTTTAGCTTGGCGGGCGAGACTGGGCTCAGCGGACTATTAGGAACATTTTAAAGGAAAAAAATGCATGTAGCCCAGTGACCCACCCAAGGTAGCCCACGATGGGACCAGATGCCCCCCCTGATCTCCAGCCCAGCCAGCCTTTGTCTGATCTTCTGTTAAGTTATAGAAATATCTACATATATTATGCAATGAATAATGTTGAAAGTATCTTTTACATATTACCTACAACTGTTAATGCATCTGCATAAGGATATTAGTAAATAATGTGCCACAGGGCACATGGTAAGGGGATCTTGGTCACATGATGGGACATTTTTAGGAAGCACAATGAATTGTGGACACTTCTAAAGACTAGAATAATAACTGGTGGGTTTTATTGGTTTGTACATTTCCTTTTATTATATTTCCATGTCTAGCTTCCTTGTTTGCCTTTCAGAAATGTCTGTATAGCATCAGTTCTTTAGCTTTGTTGCTCTGCTGTGCTCTATGGACTGGATACAGCGGTATCCTGAGGCCAGTATGGGCCATATCCACCAACAAATGAAACAACCTCATGGCATAACATGGGCCACAGAAAGAAAACATTAGTAAAAGTTGCAGAATGACGTGTATAAGCCAATAAAATAAAGTCGTCTGCAGGAAGAAATCCTATTTATGGGAAAAAGAAATCCATTTTTTTCCCATACCCAAATGGCAAGTGTTCCGGGCATGAAGCACTGAGCTTTCTTTTAGCTGGTAAATAATATGTACCAAATCCACTTAGTCCAAAAGACTATACAGAGGGCTATGCTTGAACTCAAACTAAAAATCTCATGTTAGGCCTTCAGTAGATAAACTTACAACTGAAGCTCATCCTCTGTCAATAACGGAAATCACATTTACATTTCAAAATGATTTCTGTAGAGAAACCTGTATGTGACTCATTAGGTAACAGGAAATAACATTAGCACTCGTCATCCTCCGCAGTCGCTACAGGGGTGCATTACGGGGGGCACCGGAGAACAGTACTAATGTAATCAATACACACCTTGCGATGGCTACCGGCACACTGGCATTTATACTGTGTTTATCACGTTAAAATATGTGGGACACACATATAGACCGCATTGCATTTATGTATTTGATTAATAAGCATTTTATATGCATCTGCGATCCCGTCATAATCTCAAAATAAAACTTTTGGGATTTATCAACAACAGTGTGAATAATTTTTGAGATGTTTTTCAAAAAAATTTCAAATATGGCTTCTTGAGAAAGTCAAAATTGTAATTTTAAAAAATTTATATTTTTATTTTTTCGAAACATGATTCTGTGTTATATATCATATGAAAGCCCATAAAAAAAAGAGGTTTGAAATGAGATCTTGCCCAACTCTCTAGCTCAATCAGGTGAGTTACAGTGCAATTTAAAAAGCGTTAAAAGCAGGTTTTTTGTTAAGAAAGTGCAACTCTAAAGGCATATAACTTCAAGACCAGTGCACATGTCAGCCTGAGATTTGGGGGTTTTCTTTACACCAATGGCAGCATTTTTTATACTTTAATTGAAATTAGAGAATATAAAGTAGATCTTCTTCTAAAATTGTGTTAATTTTATGTGGAATGACCCTTTTACCTACCAGAATATTTTTGGAGTATAGGGAGAACATACCATCTCCACATAGATAGGGCACTGGTTGGAATCGAACCCATGACCCCTGCGCTGTGAGGCTGCGGCACAACCCTTTGTGAACCACAGATTGGGGGATCATACACTGTCAGCTGATATTTTTCTGTAAGTGGATAACTGATCACTTTTATAAATGATGTCTGAATAGAGTATTGAAGATGAAATTTAAATATGAAATTTACCGCAGTAAGCGGCGCATTCCATTAACAAGTGTCAGCATTTCAAAGCACATATTTATTATCCAACCATTAAAGACACTGGGGCGTGATTAATTAAGGAACATATATGCTGATATGTGCCGTATGTTGCTTAAAATCACACTGCGCACGGCCAGAAACGGACTATACGCCAGTGAACACAAGAACATCTAATGCATCTTCGAGTGCAGAGGACCCTTACAACAGCCTACGATTTCATGGGCAAAATGGAGAGGGTAGTCAGTGTACAGTAAGGACGTGCCAAGCTAGAGCTCTCGCAGCTGCATTCGATTCAAGCTTTGGGTATCTCTCAGGTACGTGCATTTCTGTTGTATCACTCGCGCCCCCTACAGGTCTGGTGCAAGTGCCGAGTGATAGTGTTGACGGCTGTGTATATATGCTAGAACATGTGTTTGCAATCAGGATCAACTCTAAAAATACATCTTATGTAAAGTAGACATTAATAACATCATGATAAATGTATTTCATTGAAAAAAGAAATTAAAAGAAAAACGACGTAAAATAAAATGTTATCATTAATGATTATATTGTGAACAGGGTTTTTCCTGTGCGTTCTACTGGAACATTATATTCCACATATGTATTGGTCATATCCTGCAGCGTGTTGTCTGTCCATAGAGCGCTCCTAGACCCGTATTCAACAAGAGACATTTCTTCAGATCAATGAAACAAGGAAAGTTTATACAATTTGGAGCACTCCAAACATGTGACTGCCTTTAGAACAAAAACAGGGCCTTCACCAAACACAAAACATAAACATTAGTTATACATACAAGGTGTTATTGCATTGGTGGGCGCTCTACAATAAATAAATCTGACACGAAAATGAAATACAAATAAATAAATGGTGATATTCCAAGTAAATGTCAATGTTCCTTAAAAATAGTCAATTCATCCAGCGTGAAGATACCAGCATGTGTTGTTTCATCCAGGTAGGGATTCCACAGACATACTGGGTCTGAGTCATTAAGGAAAGTAAGTCAAAAAAAGGAGTAAATGTTCTTCAGGACAAACCATGGTACAATGCAGGGGGTGCAAATTAGTTTATTATTGTGCACATAAGTTAAATACTGGCTGTTTTTTCATCTAGCACACAAATACTGGATAGCTCTATTTTTACACTGAAATTTAAAGTTGATCTAGGACATGTCCTACTCCAACTATAAACCTGTCCCCACATTTTAAATTTACCTCCCCCTCCAATGCAACATGGTTTTGCCCAGGTGCACACAGACCCTCCCCCCTTAACTGCTCTTACTGTACAAAACATGGCGAAACACTTTATGCCAAAAAATAATGTAGCATGTCTCAGTATTATTTTCTGGGACACTCCCCCTTTGTGAATTCGCTTACTTGAATTAGGACTTTAAACTGCATGTAATCATATACTGTCATCCTTCAAGACAGGTATGGCCATATAATCAATGTATGAATTCTCCAACAAGTCCTTAAATATTGTTTGAGTAGTCATAATACAAATATAGAAGGAAGAACATAGTGTATTACCTCTTTTTATTTAAATGAACAAACATGTTTCTTCAGATCCTCTTGTAGTTGAATACAGACGTGCATTTGCCTGAATTACCTGCGTTTTAAAACAAAAACGCAATTTACGTTTGTTTTTTCGAGCTTTAATGAATCGGCCCCTGGATGTTCATTCCTGTCTTACTGGATTGTAGGCTTTTATCTTCCTGCTGAATTCCACGGTTTTAAAGTTATTCTGGATTTCAATAACTAAACATCAGAGTGTTCCCTTTAACCCTGTTTACATCTCATATATTGTTTGATCCGATTTATTTTGCAATATTTATAAGTGTTCACATTTCACATAACATTCTTTTGCATTGTTGTAATCAAATATCCCTGTCCTACATTCAGATCCATTTTTCTATAATTGATTTATGTATGAATAATGCAGCGGCAGATTATGGGGCATATAAAACACAGGCTTTAGCAATCTGATTTATATTTTAAGTAGTTGCTAGGAACATACACCAGTCGCCTTTAACAGTAATCTTGTACTAGATCCTAATGTTTGATTTTTTTCCAACTAACAATTCTACTTATTGTATAAACCTAGCACTGTGTCTGTGGCTGATTTTGCAGCAGGTATCATTTAATAAAATATCTCTTTCCTGCAATGCTCAAGTCGCTTTATGAATTTGATGTGTTACATCTGTACCAAGTCTGCTCTTGTACTATGTAAGGTAAATAGATTTCAACAGAGCTAATGTTTAATGTACCTTATACTGTACGTCCAAGTAGTACAGGAATGCATTATAACAGGTACTTCATTTGGAGGAAACTATAATGAAAACTGAGCATGTACCAAATCCAGGACTCAGTACGGGATTATAGGCTTTTTATTGAACAAAAAATATTTTCAGGTGGAATTAGGTAAAATAATTGAAAGCAGGAAATGTTTCCTGTGCTGTTGTGTTTCTTCGATTCGGCTGAGTAAGATGCTCCCAGGGAGGGGGTCTAATAACGAGACTAACATTTAAGTAAGGACCACGTGAGATGCAGTGAGGATTTCTTCCTTGAAGCCATTGGAGAGACATACGTTCTTCTAGTATGTCGCCGAATTCTACTACAAAACAACGTTTACAATTTTAGATTGGTAAGGAATTAGCCTTACAATAAATGCAGGTTATAGAGTATTTTGTGGGCAAACTAAATAGTCCCAGGGGCACCAGAATGAGAATATTCCAGCCAACAACCCCACGTTATGTTGGGCATCACGGTGGTAAAGTGGTAAGCACTTCAGCCTCACAGCGCTGGGGTCATGAGTCCAATTCCCGACCATGGCCTTATCTGTGTGGAGTTTGTATGTTCTCCCCATGTTTGCGTGGGTTTCCTCCGGGTGCTCCGGTTTCCTCCCACACTCCAAAAATATAATAGTAGGTTAATTGCTATCAAAAAAATTGACCCTAGTCTGTGTGTGTGTGTGTGTGTGTGTGTGTGTATGTTAGGGAATTTAGAGTGTAAGCTCCAATGGGGCAGGGACTAGTGTGAATGAGTTCTCTGTACAGTGCTGTGGAATTAGTGGCGCTATATAAATAAATGGTGATGATGATGATATGTAAAGAGAAGAAGCTAGTGGTCAGGGGAAAGAGGGTCAGGACCTTTTATTTAAATAATTGGGGTTAAACCATTTAATTATACTAAGAGGGGAGATTCAATTAATCTCAATGTGCCTCAGGAACAGTCCGCGGAGACTCACTGGCGCAATGTTGAAGATGGAGACTCTGCTTATTTTTCCTCATGTCCCATAGAGGTGTGCAGAAAATTTACAGGTGAATTCTTACCATGATGAGCATAAAATGTGCACCTCTGAACACCGAGGAAAGTTTGCTCCTATTTGAATTTAACCTAAATGTTTTATGCCAAACCTTAAGTTTACTTTATGGTAGCACATTCAAATCAGATGAATGAATGACTCAACATAGACCTGGCATCCAGAACATGACCTCCTAGGGTGACAAGAATGAATTACTTACAAGAATTTATATAAATATATATGTATCTGATGGTTCCCTATAACCACAGTAGTGAAAAGCAAAGGTTTAGCTTCTAGTAGTTTGCTGTATATCGCTCACTATGATGCTAGTTTATGATGCTGGGAAATCTGAGGCATGGAGGCTACTGGGCTTTTTCCACAGACCGCCACAAGGCAGTGATGGAATCCAGTTCCAGTTCACCTGCCTGGGAATCTCCTTGTTGTTAATTTCACTTGTACCTTTATACTGAGTGCCCATGCATGGTAGGGACAATTATGACTGGTGTGTTTGTTTGTGGGGTTAGACCTCTAGCGTTTTGTAAATCTAGTAGACCAGGGTCTGATTTTAATCACATTTTAAGTAGTTGCACCCTAGTCTGCCTGCAAGAAGATATTGTATTGTTCCCATCATTTCGCAAAACACCATGACCCCTCTTAGTACTGACCGAAATCTCCTGTTGCTATACAAGAACAGTGCAACTTTCTCTCTACATCGAAATCAGCAATGTGAATTACTCTACCCCGGGTCTTCTTCAATGACCTTGTATAGCTCACAATGTCCAACACAGAGGTGCATATGTCTCCTATAGTATGATCAAAGAAGATGTCCCTTTGCTGACTTGTACACTATTCTTAGGACCACACCATCCGTTGTCAGTTAGGTCATATACCTGTATATATTGACATCTCATAGAGTAAGTCAGTCATTGGTTATTCCTGTATTAAGTGCTGCCTACTCTACACACATGACTGGATGGCAGCTTCCTGTGTGAGGGAGCTGCTGGTCACCCAGGGTAAAGTGATGGGTTTGTAGGTGGGTAACCGTGCACATATAATAATGTCACACATAATTCGTCAATGCATGCTAGTCTGATATACTGTATAATATTTATTATGACAGCAATCAACAAAGCCTTTTTTCTCCTCATAGAATTGTGTGATTATTTTCACCAGCATTAGGCAGAGCAATAACATATACTGTATTTATACCCATTAATAAGTCACAAAGTCTTTTTTTACAAGTAGAAAGAGGCTCAGTGACAGTCAGGTTGGTCTCTAATCTAAACATCTAGGCAGTGGAGCTATAGTAGCCACATCAAATGAAAGCCACACTCTGAATAATTTATGGAAAGTGTTGAGGTAAGATTAGCCAAGCACCCCGTGGACACGGTTTCCTTTAAAGCTCCGCATGTCACTGAGCTCACAATAGATTGCTTTGTTTCAAGGCTAGAAAAATATCACCAGATACGATAGATGAGATAAAAACCTGATCAGAAGGATGTAGCTATATAATTGCGTGGTGTTCAGCAACATCAGAAGGTTATACATAGGAATGTATGGCCATTTGGTCGATATTATGAGAGGTATTAATAAAATGGTCTGTGGATGGAGAAAGTGTGAGAAGGTCACCAGGCTTAGAATACTAATGATGTTTGTGTGGAAGAGAAAGAACTATAAGTATTATGATGTTGGGCACCGGGTGTTATTGTATTTCTGGGGTTATTGTGATATCTGCTCTGACTGACACTTCCTGTCTCTTGTGTCTAACAATGTCAAGTGATAGACAAAGCTTGTTGTTAGGAGCATGTTTCCTGTTTAGTGACTCATATTATGGATAAAACTCATTCATATTGTGTCTTAGCATACAGTGTTCCATTAAGGGAAATGATACAAGAAATTGTAGATTGAAGATGTTTATGGCTATTGGAAAAGGTAATCAATTTGGAGAAAGGTACATTATTCCTGTGTATTACTTTTCAGAAAGATTCCCAGTTACCAGGCTTAATTAGTGTCTTTACTGCATGTCTAATGCCAGTCGTGAAAAGTCTGGGAAGAGACTTGTATAGGAGACATGTCAGACCCTGTATTTATCAGTACCATCATGCATCTCTATATAATTAAAAGAGCCCTACTACTATACAGTGCAATCTTCTTTTTTGTGGCACCCTTTCTGGAGGGCACTATACAGTATGCCCACTATTTCATTTGCACTAGCGAGACCCCCTCCTTGGTGCCAATCCATTTCTAAGACCTTATTATGGATTTGGATTTCTGGAGGCTTCTATTAAATACGTACTTCCCTCTTTCTATTGATTGCAGCCATAGGGAACATGAACTTCAAATGAAGGCAATGCTGGCATAATGGTTAGTATTGCTATCTCACAGCTCTATGGTCATGTATTCGATTCCAACTAGGGACCTATCTGTGTGGAGTTTGTATGTTCTCCCTGTGTTTGTGTGGCTTTCCTTCATGTGTTTGGTTTCCTTCCACACTCCAAAGACATAGTGGTAGGTTACATTGACTTCTGACAAAACTAAGCTAGTGTATACGTATGGGTGTGTGTTAGGGAATTTAGATTGTGAACTTCACTGGGGCAGGGAGTGATGTGACTGATGAATTATTCTCTGTAAAGCACTGCATAATATGTAAGCATTATATAAAATACTTAATAGATAAAGTACTGTTAATAGCACACGATTTCCTCCCCTTCAGTGAAATCTGATTGGTTGTTAGGAGGGCTGGGGAGAAGGAAGATGTGCATACTCTGGAAACCAGAAGACCTTGGGGGTAAATGTATCAAGCTGCGAGTTTCCGGCAGGTTTGAAAAGTGGAGATGTTGCCTATAGCAACCAATCAGATTGTAGTTATAACTTTTTTACTACATTTTACAAATGAAAGCTAGAATCTGATTGGTTGCTATAGGCAACATCTCCACTTTTCAAACCCGCCGGTAACTCGCAGCTTGGAATGTGGATTGTCTTGCAGTAACTTAGCTGGTATCATTGGGAGCAAAGATCGTAACATTCTGCTTATTACCAATTGAAGGGAGCGTTTCACCTGGGCAGAATTTTAAAATCTTAAATCATAGCACAGATTAATATTACTAAGAGAGCATGTGACAAACTTCTGTGGATATTCTTAATGTTTCCAAAGGGATAGAATGAGCATATTGGGCCTGATCCATTAAGGAAAAGAAAGCAAAAAAAATGATTAACTTTGCACCTGAGCAAAACCATGTTGCATTGGAGGGGGAGGTAAATTTAAAATGTGGGGACAGATTTATAGTTGGGGTAGAGCATGTCCTAGATCAACTTTAAATTTCAGTGTAAATAAGTATCAAGTATTTGTGTGCTACATGAAACAATAATAAACTAATATTCACCCCTGACATTGTAACATGGTTTGGTCCAGGAGAAAATAACTCATTTTTTTACTTGCTTTCCTTAATGAGTGAGCTCAATAATATGTAGAATTCAAAATATATAATCTAATATGTAAAAAGTTACTTTATAATCCTTTCATGTCTCTATTGGTCTAGCATTTATTTGGTTTCAGAAACTAAGAAGAAATAAATGTGGTCTTTGTTTTGCAGATGAGGGACCACCGTATGAGATTGGTCCTTTTAATGTCTTGTTGTAAATAACCTCAGTTTTCTTTGGATATTACTTATTTTGTTTTTAACGTCAGTTATCTATTTAGATACATATTTTTTTACCTACATTTAAGTGATTTTTTTAAGATATTTTTTATTCAGTAGTATCATATAATTATTTGTTCCTGGCTTAAGATTATTAATATAACAATATTAATATATATAACGTTCATATGACTCTTGAAAGCAGCTTCTCTATATATACTGTTCAGATGTTCTAATAAGGGCATCTCTTCCATCAAATCCCGCTCTGACTCCTTCTTCCTGTGTGCTCTATTGTCGATAGCTCTCTGAAGTTTTTCCTGGAGATATTTGTATCATCATAATCATCATCAGTTCTTTATATAGCGCCATTAGTTCTGCAGCACTATACAGAGAACTCACTCACATCAGTCCTGCCCCATTGGACCTTACAATCTAAATTCCCTAACACACACACAGACAGATAGACAGAGAGAGAGACTAAGGGCAATTTAATAGCAGCCAATTAACTTACCAGTATGTTTTTGGAGTGTGATTAGATGACAGCTGTGGTTACTTCAATCTTTATAATAAAAAATATTATTTTGTGATGTATTTAATGCAAATCTTATAAAGATAGCTATTTGAAGTGTTTTTTTAAAATTAGTTTATTAATTGCTCTGCTTAAAAACTAAATTAATTTGAAAAATAATTTTACCGCCTGTTGTCCATTAAATCAGCGATGGGCAACAGGCGGTCCAGCATGAGACGTTGCTTGCGGCCCCCAGTGATGTCCTCCGCTCTGACTCATTCTCTACTGTCTTATAAAGGACAGAATAAGTCAGAATGGCTTCTGGGTCACGTGACCTCCTCTGCACACTGCAGGGAGGTCACCCAGCACAACCGATTGGAGGAAGAGTAGGGATTGCAGCTTATTCTGCGACACATACTCTGCCTCCTCTGCTGGCTGCTGGACTAGAGGTATGTATTGTTACTAAAGGCCACTAGATTAGCTAGTGAGTAGGGAAGTTTCAGTGACATTTGTGAAATTCTGGGTTGTATATGTGGGGAGGTCTCTGTGGTATGTGCAGAGGTCTGAGAGGTATGTGTCTGTCTGACATGTGTGAAGGTCTGAGAGGTATGTGCAGAGGACTGAGAGGTATGTGCAGAGGACTGAGAGGTATGTGCAGAGGACTGAGAGGTATGTGTCTGTCTGACATGTGTGAAGGTCTGAGAGGTATGTGCAGAGGACTGAGAGGTATGTGCAGAGGACTGAGAGGTATGTACAGAGGACTGAGAGGTGTGTGAAGGTCTGAGAGGTGTGTGCAGAGGACTGAGAGGTGTGTGAAGGTCTGAGAGGTATGTGCAGAGGACTGAGAGGTATGTGTCTGTCTGACATATGTGAAGGTCTGAGAGGTATGTGCAGAGGACTGAGAGGTATGTGCAGAGGTCTGAGAGGTATGTGCAGAGGACTGAGAGGTGTGTGCAGAGGACTGAGAGGTGTGTGCAGAGGACTGAGAGGTGTGTGCAGAGGACTGAGAGGTGTGTGCAGAGGACTGAGAGGTGTGTGCAGAGGACTGAGAGGTGTGTGCAGAGGACTGAGATGTGTGTGCAGAGGTCTGAGAGGTGTGTGCAGAGGTCTGAGAGGTGTGTGCAGAGGACTGAGAGGTATGTGCAGAGGACTGAGAGGTATGTGCAGAGGTCTGAGAGGTGTGTGCAGAGGACTGAGAGGTGTGTGCAGAGGACTGAGAGGTATGTGCAGAGGACTGAGAGGTATGTGCAGAGGACTGAGAGGTGTGTGCAGAGGACTGAGAGGTGTGTTCAGAGGACTGAGAGGTGTGTGCAGAGGACTGAGAGGTATGTGCAGAGGACTGAGAGGTATGTGCAGAGGACTGAGAGGTGTGTGCAGAGGACTGAGAGGTGTGTGCAGAGGACTGAGAGGTGTGTGCAGAGGACTGAGAGGTGTGTTCAGAGGACTGAGAGGTGTGTGCAGAGGACTGAGAGGTGTGTGCAGAGGACTGAGAGGTGTGTGCAGAGGACTGAGATGTGTGTGCAGAGGTCTGAGAGGTGTGTGCAGAGGTCTGAGAGGTGTGTGCAGAGGACTGAGAGGTATGTGCAGAGGACTGAGAGGTATGTGCAGAGGTCTGAGAGGTATGTGTCTGTCTGACATATGTGAAGGACTGAGAGGTATGTGCAGAGGACTGAGAGGAATGGACGGAGTGATTGTGGTGACATTTTTGACCAAGGGAGGGCATTTTGATCGTTTTAGGGCTGTATTTTAATTCTTGAAATTAGACGTAATGGGCTGCACATCTGAAGGTTGGCCGTGATTGGCCTAATTGTTTGAGAAGTTATTGTTGATGTACTTCCCTAATGGGATTTTATCAAGGTTAATTGCCATATGAACAATTTAGGGTCACCATTTCATAATCAGAGCAATTTGCTTCATTCACATCAGAGGCTATGTTTGTTCCACTTCCCATATATCAGCATCATTAGGTGTATATCTGTACATCTGGTATCTATGTTGAGTCAGACTACACAGGCCATCAGTTTATGTATTCTGCCTTTTGACTCTCAGTCCATTTCTCTGCATTCATTCTAACACCTTTATAGTAGTGTAATATAATAAGTCTCCTTGAGTTAACAAGAGCAACATGTTAGGGTCCAGGAAAAGGGATGTTTTCCACGTGTGCTGCAGCAGATCGTCTTCTCCATCATCAATAAGCTATAGTTTGATCTGCTATGTAGAATGTAATATACAGAAATGTAGCAGTTTAGGTTACACCCAGTTGCAGTGTACAGCAATTGGGTGAAGAGCACAGTGTTGCCCCTACAAGCTGACACAAAGCTCTGCACCCAATTCATTCATATGCAACTAATGCAAAATATACATATCTCATATATATAATATCTTACATTTAAGGGGTATCAAGTATTCAAGGGCATCTGTCACCTAGACACAGTAGAGGTGGCCATTTTGTATGCTTATTCGTTTTATAGGAATGCAGCATATTTATGATGTCACTGGGGCATCTTATAGACTGCGTTCCCATGATCATTGGTTTACTCTACAAAATGGCTGCCTCCTTGGGTGTAGGCATAAGGTGCTCTTTCAAACCAGGATTACTGGAGCCTTGATAAGACATGGGGTAAACGCCAGGAAAATTGATGTTCCAAAAACATAGAAGACTAAATCTAAAAAGTACAAGTGAAGCTAAAGCAAGTGGAGCTACAAAGCTTTATAAAAACTATTTATTGTAAGGAGAGGTATTATAGGACATCTGGGGGTAAAGATCCAAAATAGTGCCAGGATAGTGAGAAGGGAAGGGTCCGGGAAATGAGCTGCCAGCACAAAATGGTGCCTTAATAATAATGATAAAAGTGCTGGCACAACCTCTGTGCTGTAAGTAATATATCAACCATTGTTTGACATGTGAAACGAGGCGTGCCAAGGATAATGTTGTTTACTTACCCTGTGGTAGATTTCAGACTGGTCTACACAGCACACTGTGCCCACATTCATGTGCCTGCTCAGCCTAATAATGTAACAGAGGTCTCCACCATCCACTGAGCGTCTTACTGTGTGTCACAGCGGACTCGGTATAGTGCATAACGTGCAGTGACTTCAGCTTGTGTTTCCATATTAGCGGGTCTGGAGGCCGACAGAGGCCAATCAGCCATTAAACAACAAACCGTTTTTGGGATTGCCATAGAGAACTCTGTATGGGATACCTAGTCAAAAATATGTGCTGATCTACAAGCCAAAATCTCATTAACAAGATGTTGTTTTTCACGTGATGAATTAAAATAAGTACAAGCAGTGGTGATGGGGCAGACCTGCAGGCATTCCCTGAGGGGATTTAGAGCTTTTGTACTACACAAAAGGCCCACATTTCACCCCGTAAGTTATTTTATTTATCACTTTCATTGGGGTGCATTCAGGACACATAATATAAAGTGTATACATCCATGGCCAGAAACCAACATTTTTACAATTAAACACTTGACATAAATTCTACATTATCCTTACTTTCCAGACCACTCTCATGAATATTGGTACAGCCAACAAAATGGCTGCCGTTACTTTAACACTATGCAGCCCCTGTCCCAACACATACTACACTTGGATTTCCTGCCTCTATTTTTGTTTATTTGAAACAACTCTATGTTAGTTCTGAGTAAGGATTTGCAATAAGCTGTATTTGTGTTTCCAGGGCTGTGATTCCCAGATGAGCATGTCAGAAGTGTCATGTACAGAGAGCACGTCTTCCTGTCAGTCTCTGGTCCACGGCTCAGCTCCAGAAATCCTCATCGGCCTGCTTTATAATGCCACCACCGGCAGACTTTCCACAGAAGTGATAAAAGGCAGCCACTTCAAAAACCTGTCAGTCAACAGACCTCCCAGTAAGTGAAATGTCTTCTTGTTTTCATCTTAATGAGTCCTAGCACTAAGAGAGATTCAGCCTTTCCAATTACAGATAAAGGAGCTGTAAAGCACAGGCTCAGCTTTATATCATCCAGGCTGAGACATATAGTTTTGTTTCAGTTGGATATGACCAATAGATGCCTTAAGGATACAGTTGTATCCAGGGAAGGGCTGGCAAATTTTAGCCTGGGGTGCAAGACCCGACTCAGCAGCCTATTAGGAATAGTTTGAAGGAAAAAAAATGCATGGGCTCCAGTGACTCAGCCCAAGGTAGCCCACTATGGGCACAGAACACAGCACAGTTGTTAGCATTGCTGCCTCACAACGCTGGGGTCATCTGTATGGTGATTGCATGTTCTCCTTTATTCAGGTGCTCCAGCTTCCTCCCATTGTCCAAAAACACACTGATAGATTAAAATAAACAATAATAAATAAATATGGTGGGTGTAAAAGCAATACAATAAACAGCTTGGTCAGGATGATATAAAGGCCTTGGTGGAAAAATCTAAGGCACCAGAAGGATAAAACAACGTGTTTGGTAAAAATATTCAAGCGTGTACAAAGCAATACATTAACATTGTCTATTGGTATGCAGTCCAAACACTTGATGTATTCTTGCTTTTAAAATGAAATATTCCAGATAGAGAAGCCTGAATACAATGATATTATTTATAAACTCTAAATTGCTGCAGATATCACAAGCAAAATAACAATGTGTCATATACCATGTAACATATTCTGGTATCAGTTATCAGAACACAGCGGTACAACATACCTACACATCTGTCCAGTCTCTGCAGTGAATTGTCCTTACAGACGTTCCTGAGAACCTACCTCTATATGTTTGATTATGAACCTACTGTAACCTACTTTGATTATTAACCTACTTAACCTTTACTGTAGGCTAATAATCAGACATATAGAGGTAGGTTTTCCGCTCATATTCCCTCACACCACTATGTTGTGAGCGGAATTTCTACCGTAATTGCCAGCAATGTGCATGGAGCAATGTCCGCGTGCTACATAAGCAGCAATGGAATCTCCACCATAAAATAACACAACATGTCCCATGTTATAGGGTAATTACACATATGTCACTGCTGCTGTAATATTAAAATCACAGCACACCTCTTAGGTATGGTCCGAAACTGGTTATAAATAAGTGCAACTAAATCATCATCATCACCATTTACTTACATAGTGCCACCAATTCCGCAGCGCTGTACAGAGAACGTTTGTCACTCATATCAGAACCTGCCCTATTGGAGATTACAGTCTAAATTCCCTAACATACAAACAGACTGGGGTTAATTTTGTCAGCAGCCAATTAACCTACTAGTATGTTTTTGGAGTGTGGGAGGAAACCAGAGCACCTGGAGGAAACCCACGGGAGAACATTCAAATTCAACACAGATAAGGCCATGGTTGGGAATTGAGCTCATGGCCCCAGTGCTGAGAGGCAGAGGTGATAACCAGTGAGCCACAGCGCTGCCCCCCAACTAAACGTTCTTCCAATGATTAATAATAGTAGCAATACTACTCTTATTGAATATAGTACTGACTCTACAAAGAGGCATACAGATAGAGCATTAATTATCAAATATATGAGCTTAGAGATGCAATAGTTGGTAGGATAGTTATCTATAGGGTCATTTGTTAAGCTCTATTACTAGGCATAAATGTAAAAAGTTGTTTTAGGATAAACAGGACCACCCATTAAAATTATAGGCCCCTGAAAATTTTTGATCCCGGACTAAACTCTCTTTGAGAGATGAGTTTATAAAATGTTACATCTCAAAGTCTAATTAAAAAAATGTAATTTACAGCAATCATGTTATTATGTTTTAGGGTGGGTAAAGTAATGTAATGGTGGGTTAGTATGTATCCCTCATTAAAAGGGTCATTTACTTTATAAAGCAGTAATATCCTCGGGCCTTCTGAGATCACCCCCACAATGTGTCCTCCCCCAGTATCCCACTGTGGGCAGCCCCGAGAATTAACTGCACTGTTTTGGTATAACTAATGCTGTATATGTTTTATGTCTGTGTGTACCATTGTGCTCACCACTCAGATATGTTACACAAAGCTTAGCTGGGAGGGCTTAAGGGCTTAGCTGAATATGTAGTAGGTATAAACAGGGGATGATCCAGTCATTGCGGATACATTTCAGCTGTATTGAGTGAATAAGTAATAGTGACTGTGTTAGAAATTATTGGTAAACTTTGACTGCATGTCCATAGTCTTAACTAGTCTTAAAGGATGTGCTATCTTTGAAACATGTACAAGTTATGATAGATACTCCTGTGTCATATGCTCAATTTTATCTTTTACTTCTCATCTTTGTTACTATGACAATTATCCTTAAAATGTGCGTCTAGTTTCATGTTGTGCCACTTTAAGTGGAACAAAAGTGTTTTCCTGTTAACTCTTTCAGCACCAAAGGAGTCTCGGCAGCAGGTCACGACAGGGGCCTCTGGTACTGAAACGGTTGACCTCTAACCTTTAACCCTCTCTCACCCAACTATTGTCATTATTTCTTTTTCTGCTTTCCACCCTCTGTTGTCAGACGGACTGTTCTGTTGTCTAAAACACTTGATAGGTGGACAGGTTTATATAATTCGAGGTGAGTGCCGTAGAGGCTAGCTTGGATGTTGTCTTTCTCATGCCGAAGAGAACCTGCCGGCAGTAAAGCTGTCCACCATGTTGTTTTGTTATTTTGTTCCGATATGTCTATCTTATCTGTGGTCTAGCAGATGGGCTGATAAATGGAACTGATCTCTGCCAATGGATGACGGTTTACAGGCTGCATAAAGACATCTCAGATTGCATAAATCATAAATACAACAAGCTAACACATGAGCTCTGAATGCTTAGATGTATTTGTATCATTCAAGAGACCCTGTCACATTTGGGTTTATTAGCTGCTTACATAGTGCCTGGTGCACTACGGGCCTGCACTAGAGTTATATGAAAATGCTTCCTGAACATACAACTACAAATGGTTGAGAACAACTGCATTGTTACATGTGTATTCTGAAGACAACGTACAATCTAGCTGATAGATGCAGCCCGACCAAAGATATGCTGTGATCTATCATCATCATTTATTTATATATGGCGCCACTGATTCCGCAGCGCTGTACAGAAAACTCATTCACATCAGTCCCTGCCCCATTGGAGCTTACAGTCTAAATTCCCTAATATACACACAAACAGAGAGAGAGAGACTAGGGTCAATTTGTTAGCAGCCAATTAACCTACTAGTATGGTTTTGGATTGTGGGAGGAAACTGGAGCACCCAGGAGGAAACCAACGCAACCTTGGAGAGAACATACAAACTCCACACAGATAAGGCCACGGTCGGGAATTGAACTCATGACTCCAGCACTGTGAGGCAGAAGTGCTAACCACTTAGCCACCATGCTGCTTATAAAGATGCTGTTGGAGTAAATATGTACCAATCATCATCACCATGAAGATGCATCAGTTAACTTATTGACGTCTGTATCTTTACAGTTTAAAAAAACACAAGAAAAACTAGATAAATAAATGGCGTACACACACAGATGAATAGCTGGTATCAGTAATAAAACCTGGGCTGGCTACTGCTAAAGCAGGGGGGGCAACTAGTTTGAAAAATCAGTAGCCAGCACCTGGTCACAGTATAACAGGGAGACCCGTGTTGTGTGACCCAGCCGCAACCCTTTCATCATGGGGCTGTAACCCCCAGGGCAGGCCTGGCCAACCTGCGGCTCTCCTGGTGTTGTGAAACTACAAGCCCCAGCATCCTTTGCCAATAGATTTAAAGTCGATAGTTGGCAAGGTGTGCTGGGACTTGTAGTTTCACAACACCTGGAGCCGCAGGTTGGCTAGGCTTTCCCCTTGGGGATCTCGTCTGCAAAACCCCGGGCCTTTCCAAGTGTGAAACAAGTTGTCATCGTTGACCCTCCACACTTTCTCCAAATGGAGTGATAAAACACTTATTACTACTAATTTATTTTATGTATATTATGTATCTCAGTAAAACACAGACATTCATATGTAGTATTAGTGTTTAATGGTGGCTTTACTTACCTATTATAGTTTTGTGTACTGAATATATATTCATAGCACTTTGTGGCTAATATCTTAGTGATGTCACTAGTTCATCATCAGGTGATTGGCTGAATATCAATTCAAAATGGCAATGAGTACACCAGAATGGCATATTACGTTGTTGGCAAATGTTTAGACATAAAAAAGTATGTCTAAAGATCGCATTTAAACAGATAAACCTATTTACTTTTTAATTTGTTCTGGGGCTGTGATTACCTTGAATGGAGTCAGTTTTAATGTCACACAAGTATAATTTCATAGCCCCAGCATTTACTATAAGGCGTGCTCCTACCTACCACATTGTTTGTACACATAGCTAGTAATGCTGATATCTCTATCACACCGTTACATTTCCGCAGACTGCGTCTCTATCCATGAACAAACTTAGTTGAGTAATGTTTGTCTTTTTAATGGCTTTTTTGTTGTTTGCCACCAAAATGAGCAGATTTTCAAGTACAGTATATGAAACTATTATACTCAAATTTCACCTGTCTGTAAAATGAGTTTCAGTACATTATCTGCGCTCAGATTGGAGAGAAATGTGACAAAATTGCAGTCTGAGAGCGTTCAAGGGATGCTTGGCTCCAGTTCCAATGCCTTTAACTCAATCAGAACTGATAGGGGCAACAAAGCAATGCAGCGTAATGTGTGGCAGGCTCTTCCTGCTGTGAAGGGGTTAAAGCCAAGATCTGCTGTGCTAAACCGTATCCATGCAGAGCGTTCCTCATCAGTTCCCATATTTGGCATCACATTTTCAGCTGTTTTGATGTCATTGCACTTCTGTTCTTTATCCCCCCCACCCTCCCACCAATCCCCCCTCCATCAATTGTTCTCATTCCCTCTGTTGATGTCTTTTTATTCTCCAAGAACTCAGTGGTATGCTTCAAGTGTTGTGGCTAGACGAAGCTTGCTCAGTGTTAGTAATGCTATATTATTTGGCTTAGTGCAACGATTAAGAATGCAAGAGGATTATGCGGTATACCTTATATGCAAATCCAGTCGGCTGAATCACACCCAGCCAAGACTAATATTTGATATATTTTTTTTCTTCTCTCACATTAAATATTTAATGCTTGGATTTTCTTATTGACATTATTTAAATCTTATAGAGCTGAATAAATTGCCTTTGATTCAGGTGACTGGTATGCATCATATCCTTCTACACGAATGCACTGACTGCTGATATGCAATGATACTAACAAACCTGCACTAATACTAAATCATCTCTTTCATTTTGTAGATACCTATGTAAAGTTAACTCTGCTGAATTCCATGGGTCAGGAAATGTCCAAATGTAAGACGTCCATCCGACGGGGCCAGCCAAACCCCCTATACAAAGAAACCTTTATTTTCCAAGTGGCTTTGTTTCAACTATCCGATGTGACTCTCATATTGTCTGTGTATAACAAGCGCAGCATGAAACGCAAGGAGATGATAGGCTGGATCTCCCTAGGTCTGAACAGCTCAGGCGATGAAGAGCTTAATCATTGGACTGAAATGAAAGAGTCAAAGGGACAGCAAGTATGTAGATGGCATACGCTGCTGGAATCGTAATTGCCATCAGCGAGTCTCTTGTGACTCCAGAGAGCTCATCTGCTCTTTGAAAGGACAGGATGTAATTTAGCCACCTGCATAAGATTGCTCCTCGCAGGTAATGGGTTTGACATGCCGGGGTAAGCTCGGCACACACACCAGAGATGGATTCATACTGCAGTGTGTCTTCCTGTGCGTCGGAGCGGAGCTGGTCATGGGACGTGAGCCACATCAAACTGGATTTCTAGATAATATTCCAACCACTTCTTTAGGTGCTTTTCCTATTTTATTAAACAGTTTTGTACAACGTTCTCACCGATTAACCTGACACTTTCTGGTTTTGTCAGAGGGCAGAGTAGAGTAAGGAGCTTTCTCCGTGTATGTAAACACCGGCATCTTTATTTTGTGTCTTTTATGTCTAGAACTTAAATGATCAACCTTTAGCACGCCAACTGTTACTAAACTACATCCCCCATGATGATCAATGTCTTGCTGGCTATTTGAGAACTGTAGTTTAGCAATGGGTAAATCTGGTGGCACAGTGGTTAGCTGACCTGGGGTTGTGGATTTGGTCCCTAATTGTTTTTTCCATGTGAAATGTGTATGTCTTCACTGTGCTTGTATGGGTTACCTCTGGGTGCTCTGGTTTGGTCTAAGTTGGCCCTGTTATGTTTGTGTCCCAGTGATATTAGAATGTAAGCTCTGCTGGGGCAAGGGCCGATGTGCCTGCATAAGATTCTCTGATTGTACAGCACTGCAGAATGTTGGTGCTACATAAATGAGGAGCGACAGCTGGAATGCCGAAGGTTGTCCATCCCTGTTCTTTATATTTGTTAAATATTGCAGCAACATGAAGTAGCTTTACCTTTTATTCTCAGTACTGACGGCCAACATTCAAAGATGGCAGAGGATGAAAGTGTGCTCAGGTTACCCAGAACTCAGTGCTGAATAGAACCAACAATGGTTGTAGTACTTATTCACATTGGGTCCAGTACTAGGAATTATTCACAATGGCTCCTGTACTAGTCATCATTCAGTTCTGTGCTGATTATCACGCACATTGACTCCTGTGCTAAGAGGGATTAACAATGACATCTCTCTGGGCTAAGCGTCACCCTCGTTGGCTCTAGTGCTGAGTATCACTCTCACTGGTTCTTGTGCTGAGTATCACTCTCACTGGCTCTAGTGCTGAGTATCACTCTCACTGGCTCTAGTGCTGAGTATCACTCTCACTGGCTCTAGTGCTGAGTATCACTCTCACTGGCTCTAGTGCTGAGTATCACTCTCACTGGCTCTAGTGCTTAGTATCACTCTCTCTGGCTCTAGTGCTGAGTATCACTCTATCTGGCTCTAGTGCTGAGTATCACTCTCTCTGGCTCTAGTGCTGAGTATCACTCTCTCTGGCTCTTGTGCTGAGTATCACTCTCTCTGGCTCTTGTGCTGAGTATCACTCTCTCTGGCTCTTGTGCTGAGTATCACTCTCTCTGGCTCTTGTGCTGAGTATCACTCTCTCTGGCTCTTGTGCTGAGTATCACTCTCGCTGGCTCTAGTGCTGAGTATCACTCTCGCTGGCTCTAGTGCTGAGTATCACTCTCGCTGGCTCTAGTGCTGAGTATCACTCTTGCTGGCTCTAGTGCTGAGTATCACTCTCGCTGGCTCTAGTGCTGAGTATCACTCTCGCTGGCTCTAGTGCTGAGTATCACTCTCTCTGGCTCTTGTGCTGAGTATCACTCTCTCTGGCTCTTGTGCTGAGTATCACTCTCGCTGGCTCTAGTGCTGAGTATCACTCTCGCTGGCTCTAGTGCTGAGTATCACTCTCGCTGGCTCTAGTGCTGAGTATCACTCTCGCTGGCTCTAGTGCTGAGTATCACTCTCGCTGGCTCTAGTGCTGAGTATCACTCTTGCTGGCTCTAGTGCTGAGTATCACTCTCGCTGGCTCTAGTGCTGAGTATCACTCTCGCTGGCTCTTGTGCTGAGTATCACTCTCACTGGCTCTTGTGCTGAGTATCACTCTCACTGGCTCTTGTGCTGAGTATCAGTCATATTTATGGAAAGCAGGAAGCAAATTTGACTGGAGCTCCCATAATTTTTAAATGAAAATCTGGGACAACCATGCGACCTCAATTTTGCTGAGGCTTTTAAAACCCACCAAATACATCATTCTGTATGGACAATAAGATAAATAGGTACACCAGGAATCTGAATTATAGAAAAATAAGCAACGGAGAGAGAGAGAGAGAGAGAGAGAGAGAGGGCTGTCCTGTGAAAACAGACACCTGGGAGCCCTAAATAAGACATTCTGCTCTATATTCATACTACATGTTTCACCTTAAACATGAAGTACTAGAAATAACTTACTCGGCAATGGAGCTGCTCAAGATATCCGCCATATAGAGCGCTGATTCCATAGACTGTGTGATGTCATTACCTACTGTCCATAGACAGAGCTAACCACAGGCTGAATGACACCCAGTAATCACAGTACAGGAGCAACAACGGTTCTCAAGAATCACTAAACAACTTTTAGGGGCGTATTCAATTGTTTGCCATGACCGCCAAAAAACGAGCGCGTTAAAACTATTACCGTTTATACCGTAATTACTCGCTCAATTTTAGCTCGCAGCTCCCTGAGCAGCGAGCTGAAATTGAGCGAGTAAATTACTGTATGAACGGTAATTACGCGCAATATTACCGTATAAACGGTAATAGTTTCCGAGCGCTCGTTTTTCGGTGGTCACGGCAAACAATTAAATACGCCCCTTAGTTTTGCATTACTTTGGGGGGGGCAGTTTATTTGTTTAATTTAAATAAGCGTAACCTTTTCTATATGCTGCAAAACCTTGATACATTCTTGTAGGTTCAGACATAGATTTTACAGTTACTCTCATCAGGTATAATATACTGTATGAGAGCTTAAAGCACAAAAGAAAAACCAAAAAAATGAAATAAAAATGGAAGAAAAAAAATTGTTTATCACCTCCGGTTCCACCTCAAGGAAATTAATAGAGTGTACTTGTCACCTGGTTACCCTGAAGGCTGCCGTGTTGTAGGCTGGTGCGATGTCCATGAGAAGACAACTTAGACGGCAGTAGGAACATCACTGAGGCACAGTTGCGTTTTCCTTATGAATATTGATTCAGTCCACAAAACAGCCGCCTCCATTGTATGTCAGCAGCCATCAAACCCTCAAACAATGAATTGTCCCAGACAAGTTTTATCCAAAGCTCTATGAAAATGATGTGCTACTATAATCAGACAATGCAGACAAAATCACCAGCAGCAATGGCTTCAAAATATAATGAAAACCTGGGATAAAGGTATCTGTTCACACTTTGTCCAATACAAATCTTCCATGCATGTATGTGACTGTATAGGTGGTCTTTACAGTTGAGATTCTTGGCAGTGTGATTAAACTGGTGAAAAGTACTACACCAGATCTCTCCTATGGAGGCAGCCATTTTTATGACGGGACCCATATTCATGAGTAGTCTAGCCTATCAATTTGCTAGGAATTTTTGAGGTCACCTGTTGCTATGGTAGACTGAATATTGGCTTAACCCACAAAACAGCTGCCTTTATGATGGGTCCACTTCCATACTGTAATTGTATTGTCATGTTTGTACCATGCCCAGACATACACCTTTGCACATTACATTTTGTACATTATATTTGCTCTTGAATTGGAATGTGTATGATCAGTGTAGTCCTATAGCATCTGGGGATGGCTCTGTCAAGTTTAAAAGTCCTTGTATGTAAAGAATTAGTTTGTGATTGTTAGCTTGTTTGTAGCACAGACTGTGCCCACCATTGTTGGCAGTGACGTTATGTCGTGCCAGCTACACGGGCTGATTTATAAGAGAAGGGGCACTAATGTAGTCCACAAATAGATATAACCAGTGTTTTGGCCTGAAAGCATCAGCTGAAAGGACTTAAATATACTGTTATATTTATAATTCAAAAGCTTTCTCAGTAGTTATGAATGATTTTTATATACTGTAAGATTGTCATGTTTTGGAAGTATTACCTTCAGTCCTATACTTTCAAGCAATGAACAAACAGCACAATTGCCTTGTCTCTCAGTGGATGTAAACTGTTGTCATTTCAGATTACTGTTTTCTGCAACAATGGAAAGAAAATTTGTATCAGGGTTCACACTGAAAATATTCCACACAACTTCAATTATTATTTAATGCTCTGGACCCAGTTTTCCGGTACAATGAATGAATGAGAAACACCTGTTGCCTTCACACAGTGGAAGTTGCCATTTTGGGGCCTGTTTATGAGAATGTAAAATGAATGTGCTAGGAAATAGTGTAATCACTAAACCAATTCAGAATGTGTAGGTGAATATGTCACTGGTTCCTAGAACATTGATAGCCTGCTATTGGTTCGGCTCACAATATGGGGAAAATGAGGTAGAAGAGGAATTTGGAATACCTGACAGAAACATGAGTAGCAGCACAGTGTCTGGCAGTGGCTGCAAAGTCAAATTAAATTAGTATTGTCCAGAGGACCACACATAAAATAAGGGGTCATCAAATGCAAATAAAAGAAAGACGATTTTACCTAGGAGAGTTCATTATGGATAGAGATATTAAGCTGAGGAATTCCTGACCACATGTGGACATTATGGGGGTAAATGATCCAGGGAATTTATCAGATTGGCTTTTTTTGTGGTCAGGAATGATTTCCTCATCTCTCATAGAAAACACAATTAAAATTTAGGAAACATTGAATTTGATGGACCAATTTCAGCCTCATGTACTCTAACTATGTAACCGGACGTCTTTTATGGAGTGCACTGTATGTTCTCTGCAGAACACCTTAGAATCTCACCAGTATACCTAGATGGTCCTCCCAGGTCACATCAAGGTTCACACCTACTCTTTGCTCTCCAGTGTTCTCCCCAGAACATGTTGCCAGCCGGGTGGGGGGTGGTTTAATACTTTGCAATAATATTGAAAACTTGGAGGTTATTGGCCACAAATGCCAGGACTAGTGGTCAGTGGACTAACACACACAATGGCTGTAGTGCTCACATAGTGCCTGTTAAAACAGGAGAAACAATGGTTTCTTCTATTATGACAGGACTCTGTTGGGCGCCAAGAGCCGGGTGGCATGTAAATACAGCCATTTATAGGTGCTGGGGAGAACACTGCTCTCAGTAGACACTGTGTAGGCAACATGTGCATTTGACACCAGAAAAGAACACTTGTTGGAATTGTGGATGATTGGTACAGATCTCCCTCTATCCTTGTGTGCCTTTAAATTCATAAGGGTTATATGGTCCAAAGTATATCAGCTCAGTCTAATTGTATAACCCAGAATGTATTGTTCATGCCAGAATATCACCTTGATTGTTTTGTGAAGTCTTATTTGGTGATCTTACCTGTTTTATTATCACATTTAAGTTCTGCTTAGTTTCTTTTTGCTAACAACTGACAAGTGAAGAAACGCGTTGTGTTGTGTGGGATGAATTATGTCCTTTGCACTGATATAATGCAACAAAGCAGATGTAATTATTCCATCATTTGTTCTGTAATCTTGCCAGATATTGTGGGTTAATGTACTGAATCATACAAAGAATTGCATTGGTGTGACACAAATCTTACATGTCACAACATTACATCTAGCGACAGAGACATTAAAACAAGATTCACCACTGCTTCTAGCACTAAAGAGAACCCTTGTTATGCCATATATAAATTGTATTCCAGTTTACTATGTTGTCACTGCTATAAATGTATTTAGTTTTATGTAGCATGTACCAAACATACAATAAACCTAATGAATAATACTAACAAAATGAAAGAGACAATTTTCACCAGTAGTCTATACTGGCGATATGGGCAATATTAGGTACTCTGTTGCTGAGGGAATGTGCAGCACATTGAAAATCAGAGACTGTATGCAATCAGTCAGCACACATGGGGTTAATAAGTGCAAGTGTCTTATGTTCACAATTTTTACATACATATACCCTGCTGTGTGACAATGTGTGTCTTTTAAGCCATTTAAATAGCTGCACTTAAGAAAAGACGAAGCAATAGACTGGGAAATCTAGCGTAGAGAATGTTAGCTATGTAAACAAAGAGATTCTATACTTGTCACACTTGTAACTATTAGATAGTTTGCAGATTTGATTGTTGAATGACCAATTTCACCACACAGGATAATTAGCTGAGAGCAAATGGTTAAAATGTGCATCCAGTGGTAAGCCTGCGGACCATCCAGTCTATACACTGCTATCAGTAACCAATGGGCCAGAGGCCGGTGGGCTCTTGTCAGCCCACATGGTCTGAGAGTGCTGAATGGTCAGAAGACCAGTAAATAACATATGCCATTTATGGATCAATCACACACCACCTGTTAAATGTATCATAAAGCTGACCAAATTCTGGTGGGCGTAGCCAGATTTACTCCACCCACTAGGATTGAAACCAAGATCTGCTGTACAGCACTATAGAAGCTATGTTCTATCATTATTACTTATTCTATGCGTTTTAGGTAACTATTTGGGCATAGTTTATTCTGTAAAGAAAATCTAAATTCTTTTTATATTTGCAATTGCTACACTGTGAGCTGCCATGTTCAGCTGTATAATCCATAGACCCCGCAGGAAGTGTGGATAAATTACCAGCCACAGTAACACGGCTGATTTGTACCAATGTCTCTATTGACTTTATGTCCTTTTGGTCCCTGTAGCATTATGTTTGTAAGCCGTTCAGAGGCAGAACTCTGCTTATTACACTGACCATGCCTAATATACTATTCTTCCCCACTGTCCACTGATATTCCATAAAATACAGAGGTTGCTCCACATTGAAAGAGCTATGTCTGCTATGTAGGAACTTGGACAATATTATCTAAGCCATTTTCAGAGAGGGAATTATGTCAAAGGTTAGCTTTAAGGAAGCAAGTTAGCTGGCCCTGCCCCCAGGCACCTCAGGAGGCATCTTGTGTGGGCTGTGACATCATAACCCAGCGCCAGACTCCCAACATAAGGGTCTGCTGGATGCTGGCCCTCCATGTCAGCACCTCCTAAACCTTGGCTCCTTAGGCCTCCACCTATATTCACATAATGGTAATGCCGGCCCCAGTGAAATGATTCATGCATAGTAACCACAGCATTCAGCTGCCAGAAGACCTTGGTATTTAAATTAAATACAAAAAGCAGAGGGAGTAAGTGCTACTACTTTAATATTAACTGCACACAGATAGTACATAGAGAAACATTTACTTTAGCTGGACAAAACCTTTAATAATCTTCAAACTGCGTTTCTCAGAGAAAACAAAATCCTAAATTGCTCAGCTTGCTGGAAAAATTGTCTGTAGCACATAGTACCCAATCAGCTGATCAAAGCGATTTTCTGATTGGTTGCTATGGCTTATAGGATATTGTGTAATTGCATTATAATTTCATACGAGCATGATAGTGCATTTACAGAGCGGGATTATACGTGGGATAACTGGGGAGTCAGCCCCAAATCCCCACTCAACAGGGGCCCCCACAAACTGTCATTCATACCATGCAGCACTTCCGGCCTTCAGGTGCCAGCAGTATTTGTCCTGTGTATGTGTAGGCTGAATATGGGCATGGACACTGCACAAGGTTGGACAATGAAGTTACTTCCTTGGGGCTCCTAGAAGTCACAATTTGGTTTTTCACAGATCTCTGACTGAAATGAGCAAAGAAAGTCATCAGATGTGAACCCAAAGTTACTAATAAAAACATGTTTGTCACATTTTAACTATTTTTGACATTGGTCTTTGATCAGCAGAACATCTTATTCAGCATTTTTTACTTTAAAATGGCGACCATCACTTTAAGGATCACTGTTTATTTCACTGGAGGCTTCATTTTGTAAACAAGATTTGTGGTGTTTACTGGTACTGTGCCTTTAAGACAGCATGGTCATTTATTTATACACACGGTCATTAATTTAACCATGTTGTTTTCACTTCCTAAGTTAGAATTGTTACCCTATTATTAATCTATTTGGTGAGCTGCAGCCGAGATAGAAAACCTGACGTGTTGCAAGATGGCGAGCTACAGGTCGCTTTGCCCTGAGTTTTAGAGCTAGATTTACTAAGCTGCGGGTTTGAAAAAGTGAGGATGTTGCCTATGGCAACCAATCAGATTCTAGCTTTCATTTATTTAGTACCTTCTACAAAATGACAGCTAGAATCAGATTGGTTGCTATAGGCAACATCCCCACTTTTTCAAACCTGCAGCTTAGTAAATCTAGCCCTTAGTGTAGATCTAAAGACAGCATACCATACATTATAAGGAATGTCAAGTTCTTTGTCTATAGATTATCGCTCAGGATCACACTTTCCACAGTCCCCAAATTACCATTAGTAAGCAATAATCTACCACAAATTTATGTTCAATATTATTGGATTACTGAGTAAATTTTTCTTATCTGAATCAGCACTAAATATAGACCTTTTCTCTTAAGTGTACTGTATATGTCATAAAATATGCTATTTTAAAAGAAATAGTTATCATTTAAAGCGCTCCTGTAGCAGACACATAGAGGAGTCATTTTGTAGACTGAATCAATATTTTCTGAGCATGCAGCCCATCAATTCAATATGAACCAGTGACATCACTGTGTATCATGTTTCAAAGATGTCACAGGTTCTTAGTGAACTATTGGATGGCTTTCTCATGAATAATGACTCTTTCCACAAAATGGCTGCCTCCACTGTGTATACAAGATGGGGACACTAACTACCAGACACCGTGTAGGTCTCTGCAAACATTCCAAAGACTGACTGAATCTCGTACACTGCCAGTGCTTTATAAAGATGAATGACGTGTGTCATGGGGGAGAAGGCTTCATGGAGGCAGAGATTTTACAAATGACCAAGATCACAAAGTCTAAATATTTAAGGAGTGCGTATAAAAACTGGAATGAAGTGTGAGGAATGCGTAGAAAGGTTATCTACTGGATGTATGTAGGAGTGAATGTAAGTTTAATCATTTTCTAATTCCAGAGTGTTTTCTTTATCTGTACTAATGCAAGAAAGTTTTATATTGTATTATTTCTTTAGAGTAACATCAAATTGTTATTTTCAATGACAATGTATGCTAGAATGATGCATCTCTCCATTTTATCTTGATTGTTTATTACACATGGAAAATGCTAAACTTTGGCTTCTGGATAACATTATTCAACCTGTAATATTTGATACAAAAAGAAAATATTTGAACATGATTGCTTTAATAAACTACATTTTTAGTCCTTATGTAAGTCACTGTTGGGTTTATTTGTGCTTAAAGTTAACATAATGGTAGAGAGCAGATTTCAGAGAGAATATAGTGTATAAGGTCATGCTCAGTGTAAACTAATGGTAGGCAATATTTTTTTCACACATTACCTAATGGAGAAGAGTGTTTGTGAAGCATGAGCAGTAGGTTAAGCTGGGTACACACTACACAGTTTTCATCCAATAATCGGCTAAATTAGCCGACATACGGCCGCTCGGTCAAAAGTCAGGTCAGTGTGTGCAGTGACACGATGGTCGAAAGTCTGCCCAAATGGACGATTGTCGCCTCATTTGGTTGGTCGTACCGTTTATTATTTTCGTTCCAATCTCGTTTCCGCTGTGTAGTGTGTATAAACTTCCGACCGATCCACAACAGTGAGTACGAAATGTCATTGCTCACGGCAACATGGCTGTAAAAAGTCGCTAAAGGGACGTCCGCTCTTCCCTTTATCGTCCTAAACAAGGCTAGTGTGTGTGCAGTCCATGGACCGAGCGATCGGACCATCGATCGCATGTAAAATCGCTCTGCATAAAAAGTTGGTTGAAATTTCTGTAGTGTGTACCCAGCTTTAGTCTATGAAAGGTTAATCAATCAGAAAAGAGGATGGTCACATAGACTGTGTGACTGCACTGTGTTCACTGTGTGACATCACCATCCAATCACACACTAACCTGCTACATAGACTGTGTGACTGTACTGTGCTCACTGTGTGACATCACCATCCAATCACACACTAACCTGCTACATAGACTGTGTGACTGCACTGTGCTCACTGTGACATCACCATCCAATCACACACTAACCTGCTACATAGACTGTGTGACTGCACTGTGCTCACTGTGACATCACCATCCAATCACACACTAACCTGCTACATAGACTGTGTGACTGCACTGTGCTCATTCTCTGACATCACCATCCATTCACACACTAACCTGCTACATAGACTGTGTGACTGCACTGTGCTCACTGTGTGACATCACCATCCAATCACACACTAACCTGCTACATAGACTGTGTGACTGTACTGTGCTCACTGTGTGACATCACCATCCAATCACAGACTAACCTGCTACATAGACTGTGTGACTGTACTGTGCTCACTGTGTGACATCACCATCCAATCACACACTAACCTGCTACATAGACTGTGTGACTGCACTGTGCTCACTGTGACATCACCATCCAATCACACACTAACCTGCTACATAGACTGTGTGACTGCACTGTGCTCACTGTGACATCACCATCCAATCACACACTAACCTGCTACATAGACTGTGTGACTGTACTGTGCTCACTGTGTGACATCACCATCCAATCACAGACTAACCTGCTACATAGACTGTGTGACTGTACTGTGCTCACTGTGTGACATCACCATCCAATCACACACTAACCTGCTACATAGACTGTGTGACTGCACTGTGCTCACTGTGTGACATCACCATCCAATCACACACTAACCTGCTACATAGACTGTGTGACTGCACTGCGCTCACTGTGTGACATCACCATCCAATCACACACTAACCTGCTACATAGACTGTGTGACTGCACTGTGCTCACTGTGTGACATCACCATCCAATCACACACTAACCTGCTACATAGACTGTGTGACTGCACTGTGCTCACTCTGTGACATCGCCATCCAATCACACACTAACCTGCTACCTAGACTGTGTGACTGCACTGTGCTCACTGTGTGACATCACCATCCAATCACACACTAACCTGCTACATAGACTGTGTGACTGCACTGTGCTCACTGTGTGACATCACCATCCAATCACACACTAACCTGCTACATAGACTGTGTGACTGCACTGTGCTCACTCTGTGACATCGCCATCCAATCACACACTAACCTGCTACATAGACTGTGTGACTGTGCTGTGCTCACTGTGTGACATCACCATCCAATCACACACTAACCTGCTACATAGACTGTGTGACTGCACTGTGCTCACTCTGTGACATCACCACCCAATCACACACTAACCTGCTACATAGACTGTGTGACTGCACTGTGCTCACTGTGACATCACCATCCAATCACACACTAACCTGCTACATAGACTGTGTGACTGCACTGTGCTCACTGTGTGACATCACCATCCAATCACACACTAACCTGCTACATAGACTGTGTGACTGCACTGTGCTCACTCTGTGACATCGCCATCCAATCACACACTAACCTGTTACATAGACTGTGTGACTGCACTGTGCTCACTCTGTGACATCACCATCCAATCACACACTAACCTGCTACATAGACTGTGTGACTGTACTGTGCTCACTCTGTGACATCACCATCCAATCACACACTAACCTGCTACATAGACTGTGTGACTGCACTGTGCTCACTGTGTGACATCACCATCCAATCACACACTAACCTGCTACATAGACTGTGTGACTGTACTGTGCTCACTCTGTGACATCACTATCCAATCAGACTATCCTGCTTGTCATGATCCAGCACTTACCTGACATTGTGTGTTGTGTGTTTGACAAAGGGTTAATCAAAAACAACCATCTGGTCCTTTTAAAAATGATTAAAACTCTGCCTATCCCACACACTGACTTTTGCGTTACCAATTCTGCCACCACCAAGGTTTTTGGTGAAGAGCTTACTCAGGAAGAATTTGGATCTCCCCTTATCTAGACTAATCTATCACAACCTACTTAATCAGAGTTATCATGAACCAAATGATCTCCTCAGACCCAGGTTTATCAAAAAACAAATGATCTCCCCTTTTCAGCTATGTAGCATTCTAATACCAAGCTAAGTCTGACATATGAATTCATAAGAACACAGAAACGTGCACTTTTAAAGTGTAATTTAATATGGAAAATAAATCCACAATGCTTAATAGGAAAACAATTAATATCAATGACATACAATTATATAATACAATAGTTTCTTGGGAAAGAAAAACATAAAATGGTACACTCAATTCAATGGAACACTTCTCAATATGACATTGACTCCTGAAAGTGACTAAAATCAGATTTAAAGGACATTTTAATCATGTTTCAGGTGCCCACAGCCTCCATTCCACTGTGATGTCAGGCCTAACTAGTATGTGTAAATGCAAAAATGTTTTTAGGACTTTCAAACCTTTCAAGTCAGGGTTTATTTACACTGACTTAACTTCTTACCAACATGTCCTACACATATGACATTGCCTCTACACTACATGTCATAAGTTTCCCTTCATTTACGTACCAGGACTCCTGTAAGTATAATATTAGAGCATGCTTGCCCACTCTCCCGGAATTCCCGGGAGGCTCCCGAATTTTGTGGAGTCCTCCCAGACTCACGGTAGAGTAGGCAAACCTCCTGCATTCATCGAAATTCACGGCATTGAATGGTGGGGGTGTGGCTTAATTGAGCTATTAAGCCATGCCCCCACTTTTCAATGACGTGAATTTCGGCATTTTATAGTGGAGGGCGGGACTATGGTGACGCAACAACGTCACATCGCCCTCTCCAACCCCCTGTCACATGACTTAAAAGTTGGCATGTAAGTATTACAGAAAACATGATATTTTCCTGTCTTTATTTCCCTTCATTCAAACTTACCCAGCTGCTCAAAAGAAAATGTTGTCCCGCACTCTAAGACAAACATTATATAAATAACTATGTATCAGCATATATATATATATATATATAAATAGGAACATTATGTTCACAATATAGCTAAATTGGCACAAGCTCACCTGCCGATGTCAAGGCTTCTCCTGTAGGTGAGTCTCTAGCAAACTAGAACTTAGTCAAAAATAAGTGATTTTATATATATATATATATATATATATATATATCAATTACTTTTTTTTCAAACCCCCCTTAACTAACCTTTGTTCTTTGTGTCCAATCCTCTTCTCTTCTTCATCTCTGTTCTGCGATCCTCAGTGCTGCGCTCCTCCGTGCTGTGCTTGCAGTGAATGTCTGAACAGGTGACCGCAAAAGGTAAGTTGTTTTTTGTTTTTTTTTATAGGAGTCCTGCCTTGGGCCCCCTTGTCCGCTGGGCCCCCGGGCACCTGCCCATCGTGCCCAGTCGGAAAGACGGCACTGGACAGAGACCATGTTTTTTCAAGGGGTGCCCATATAATTAACAAGTATCAAAATAACTGTAGAGATACACTAAGAATGGAATGTTCCAGGACACTTCTCTCTTACATTTCCTTCATTTCCCAGGTCAGAACTGTTTTTTTGCTACTGAAAATTTGGAGTGCTTATTTTCAAAGAATTCAGACCTCTGGTGGACAGGATTGTCAGAAGTGCAAAAGACTTTCCAACGATCTTATTGTATTTGTTGCAGAAAGGGTAATAGGGGCTAGCTTTTACCATCTGAGAAAACCTCAGGTCATGTGCGTCCCAGTAGTTTGCTATAACCACTAAAATTGTTCCAGACTACAAAGTGACCCAGATTGCTCATCTGAAGGGCAGAAATGCCTTGTTGTCCATGTTCCAACTTCCACATTACAATATATTTCTTGTAAATCATGGGCAAATGTGTATATATATTTGGCTGAATACAGCAGTGGGCCAGCGGGGTCAAGGCTATTAGTTGTTAATGTCCAATAACCAGACTTCACTGACATGCAGCCAGTTTTATTTAAAAGAATGAAGGTTTAAAAATAAATCCTTACCTGTCAGGTTCTACCTAATACAGTAGACTCCTGTCTGACAGATGCTGAGTTACTCTCTTCCAGTTCACGGAAAGCAAAACCTCACAAGCTCTCGGCAACCATTTCACTTATAGTTTGCAGTCTTTTCCCTGGATGTCTTAGGCTTTTCTGTGTCCCCAGTTTGACAGACTATACATACAGACAGCGTCAAATATCTTTCAGCAGGAGGTGCACACCTGATTAAAGGCAGGCCACTAAAAACTGGAGTTGACCTTCGTAACATATCTTCGGAATCTTGGGAAAACTTTACTTCCCTTCCACAGATTCTCCAAACCTCCCACCAATAATGTATATATCGGACCAAAGAGCTGATCACTTAACTCCCGTCTAATGCTGGGAGAATCTCTCCAGCTACTTTAGTCACAGCCCACATCCCAATAACTATCACGATGTAGCTGGTGGTTTGCTAACCCTTTAATCCATGCATTTCTGACATAGATCTGTGACACTATTACAACTTTCATTATCTGAAATATTTACACAAGTTAAATCCCAAATGTGACCTTTAACTTCTTGCTCTCAATACTATATTATACTACAGCTGCCCTGTGCGATTTGCAGCTGAGAAAATGATTAACACACATTAAGAGGCATCTTGAGATGTGTCCGTTGAATATATACCCATAACTGCAGATTTTCATGCCAGACTCTTTTCCTGCATAAGGTCGGGTGCAAATGTGTCAAACCCTACACGAAATCCCTAAATAATCATTTACACATTACAGAATAAACGTTGACTCGGAGAAATACAACATGTTTATAGTAAACTTAGCAATAACAAGTGGAAGCAAAATTGCAGAAAACATTGTTAATTTTTAATATGAGTCAAATTAAAACAAAAATTGTGAGCATATTAAGGTATTGTATGTTTCTTGATAAATATATTTATTTCCACATGTCATTGAATAAAATGTATAGTCTTGGAAAGGTCCTTCTAGAAATCTGGTTCATGGCTTCCTTACCTGGATAATGAGCTTTGCTTTCCTCGGGGTCTAATTATTCAATAGGTTAACTAGGCTGAAGCCTAGGGTACAAGGCTTTTGGGGGGGCGGGGGGGATGGACAACATTTTTGGAAATATTGTGACAAGGAAAGACATACACCGAAATTAATTTTAGAATATAAAAGAAAAGTTGTGAAGCAAGGAGAATAGGGGGTGAATGAAGCCGGATTTTAAATTAAAGACAAGTTCGTTTTTACCTACCAGGTATTAGCGTGGTGTGGAAGGTGAGGATAGAGCTATGAGCGTATAAGCTTAGGGATGCCTGAACACTTAATCAGACCCTAGCTTTCATAATATCTCCTACCCCAGTGCTAGGGGAACACTAAACAAATGGAACGAAACCAGTACACAGCTGTGCTAACTGCGACTGCCAGGCCCCCAACTTCATCAGACCATGTAGCCAGTTCACTCCACCACAGATTAGACGGGACAGTCAACTCTAAACCTGTCACGAACTTACCTTCTCCTCGCTCCCCCGCCGCTCCGTCTGTCCCGGAAGCCACTTCCGGGTTCGGCGGTCACATGACCGCAGCTCGGGGGATGGGGGGGGGGGGGGTTGAAATCCCTGCAGCTATTTAAACTCACTCTGACACTGAGTGAGTGTCAGAGCAACTTACCTGCTTCCTGGCTTCTGTTCACCGTGGAATTCCTTGTATCGGCTTCCTCGTGAGTGTTTCTGTGTACCAGTCCCTGCTTGCCTCACCTTTCTGGATCTCCTGTCCCTGTGTACCGACCCGGCTTGCTGACCACTCTGTTTGCCTGTGACCCTGACCCGGATTGTCTGACGCTTCTTTTCCTCCACTTGTACCTCTGGCGCCAGCCTGTGTATGGAACTCGGATTTCTTCACGCTGCACCTGTCCGTCTATCCTGTACTACGTGCACCGGCTGTCGGACTCCATCTTCTCTACTCACTGCTCCACCCGCTATACTACATCTTGAGGCGAGCCTGAGGACCGCGACCTGCGACTCCTGGCAGCTAAGTCCATCTCGCCTTGCGGCGGTTCTTGGTGAACACCGGGGAGTTCGTTAGATTACGCACCTCAGGTAAGCCAGTGCTAATCAAGATTAGTACCGAATCCAGCTAATCCATTACAAAATCTTCTATTGAGAAGGTCCCATTGCTTCTGTTTAACCCTGAGAAAGGGGGAAGAAGTGGCATTCTTACTATCCAGATAAGTGGGACGATCAAAGTCTATAAAGGAATTTATGAGTGGGCCTTGCACACGTAATGTAATTTTTTAGACACAGCAGGGATTCTGTTTTACCTCTGTCCAATGCTGACAAATAATTTATTTTTCGACAACCCTATAATAAAGAAGAATTATCTGTATTCAAATTTTTAGTGTTGGCATTGAAGGTAGTTTGTGTATTTGTATAATTGTTCCTCTGTGACAGACTGCCATACTGTCATTATGCTTTAATGGGCACTGCCCCAAATGAGACGCTTGTCGGGAGCCAGTCTCGTAAGTAGAGCAGGAGTCCAAGACAAGGAGGGGGGGGGGGGGGAAGCTCCACTGTGTAGTGAATTGTGCCCAAGCTGTCAGTCACTGTAAATGTGACTTTCCTTCTGTCATTGTCTCCATGGGTCGGATCCATTCTCCACGCCTGACTATCAGCGCAGGAAGGCTGAGAAGATACAATGCCATCAATCAGGCATAAAGAACACACACATCGCGGCAGATGGCGACTTTCCTCATCATTTGTACAAACACGTCTTGTTCATTTGTGACCAGTTTATTTTTCTTGGGAATTTAAACTATGACTAGATCTAGAACAGAAAATAAGATGAAAATATGTTGATAAATTTCTTGGCATAAAGATCCACAGGAGACTGAACGTTGCTGATACATTTTTATACTCCGATAATGTTACACTATTTTTTATCACATTACTTCTAAGTTGATGCTGCATATAAATGTTTATAGGAGCATTTAAATATTTCTCTGGGTTCTGGTGGATAGATTACATCCATAGTTGCCTACTCTTCCGGAATGTCCGGGAGACTTCCGAATTTGTAGATGTACTCCCGAGCTCCTAGGAGAGCAGTGTTACCTCCCACTTCTCTTGTGAAGTGGGTGGGGCCTAATGACAGCGAATCGCATCAACTTAGCCCTACTCCTGACTGTTTTCTCACGCGGCATATGAGGGGGGTGGTGGACTAATGAAGCAATCCACAAGGTCACACGCACCAACACTTGTCAAAATAATCTCTCGGAGAGGATTTCAAAAAAGTTGGCAAGTATGATTAAATCTACACAATAAAACTAAGTATTAAATAATACTCATCGCCTGTACGCAGTGGCTGCAGCTATATTGTGAACTGGGTTAATATTCATGTGAATTCAGGCTCTAGGATTGATAAGCTGTGTTCTCCTGAATATTCAAGCAGTAGGAAAAATGGCTGCCTCCTCTGAGTACACTTTAAAAGTGACAGACATCCTGGGAATATCAAGTATTGACTGGTGACTTTTATTAATACTGAGGACGTGTGGATTAATTTTTAATTGGGATGGGAGAGTTACTTATAAAGAACTCTCGCACCCTCCCTTTCTATCCCCTACAATAGAATTTGTTAGCAGCCACTACCATTGTGATTTTTTATTTTACTAAAATAATGTTGCTGCACTTTACAAAGAACCTCTATAGACTTTTTTTCATAAGGCTTTCCAGGAGGAAAGCCTTATTGTTGAGCCTTGACCTGCATTTTTCTAAAATAAAAAATGGTGTTTGTGTGTGCTTTATTAGAATACCATTCAAGTGACTGAAGAGGTATTTTAGTAATCTACTATGATTGTTGCTAATGCATTTAAATAGGCTCCAAAAAATCACCAGTCTGACCGTGGCCAAAATGTTGATTTTCAATCATAAGTGAATAAAAATGCTGATCATCGTATAATCACTTAGGGACTGTAATTTAAAAATAAATAGTGCAGATCTCTAATGTAGTTTGTATTTCACAATTATTCATCAATACAAATTGGATCATTATCTGCATAATAAACAAAAAACATGTTCAGTCTAGGAACACAGCAAACATATTTATCGTAAGCCTGGCAGTAGCAATTGGATGCAGATTGGGGCAAAACTGCCAATTATTAATGTGAGTCAAGTTTTTGTCAAGAACACTGAGTGAGAATCTTATGGTGTAAGATGTTAGTGAGTAATAATGAATAATAAACTTTCAGCACAATCAGACCCAATCCTATGGAAAAGCTACATAGTCCTGTGCCCAGGGCAGGAGAATTGTAGGGGCTTCAGGATGCCATTTGTTTCATTAACTTTGCAGTTTTCGTTTTATTTTGCCTGTAACAGTCAATAACCACTTTTCATTATTTGTACAGTACAGGTATTGTATACTAATGGGATGCCATGGGGGCTGGAGCATTAAAGCTCATTATTTATAGGGTAGGGGCAGGAAAAATTATGTAGGGCAGCAAGAATGTTAAATCTGTGCCTTACAACAAAAAGGGTGCAGACTATCGGATATTTATTACAGTACCTCAAAAAACTGGAGCAAGTTCAAATGTGAACATGTGGTTTTCTATATGCCATTATGTGTTATTTAGCACCATTTGTCTCAAGAAAACTCACTCTGTGTGTCATATTTTTTTTATCACAATGAGAATATATGGAAAATCTTTTACAAGGTAACTTCAACGAGATATTCCAATCAATGAGAAGACAATTGTAATTGAATTTAAGGGCCCCCTCCCAGTACAAAAACGTATTCCACTATTACTGTAGCATTCAATTTCACAATACAGCTCTACTCTACTAATACTTTCACTCTACGTCATAATACAGCTCAACTGCTCTCTCTTTTACAATACAGCTCTACTTTACTAGTTCTCTACGTCTACACTCTACTACTACACTATTACTCTACTTCACAATACAGCTCTACTCTACTAGTTCTCTACATCTACACTCTACTACTACACTATCACTCTACTTCACAATACGGCTCTACTCTACTAGTTCTCTACATCTACACTCTACTACTACACTATCACTCTACTTCACAATACATCTCTACTCTACTAGTTCTCTACATCTACACTCTACTACTACACTATCAGTATACTTCACAATTCGGCTCTACTCTACTAGTTCTCTACATCTATACTCTACTACTACACTATTACTCTACTTCACAATACGGCTCTACTCTACTAGTTCTCTACATCTACACTCTACTACTACACTATCACTCTACTTCACAATACATCTCTACTCTACTAGTTCTCTACATCTACACTCTACTACTACACTATCAGTATACTTCACAATTCGGCTCTACTCTACTAGTTCTCTACATCTATACTCTACTACTACACTATTACTCTACTTCACAATACGGCTCTACTCTACTAGTTCTCTACATCTACACTCTACTACTACACTAGTACTCTACTTCACAATACAGCTCTACTCTACTAGTTCTCTACATCTACACTCTACCACTACACCATTACTCTACTTCACAATACAGCTCTACTCTACTAGTTCTCTACATCTACACTCTACTACTACACCATCACTGTACTACACAATACAGCTCTAATCTACTAGTTCTCTACATCTACACTCTACTACTACACCATCACTGTACTACACAATACAGCTCTAATCTACTACTACACGATCACTGTACTACACAATACAGTTCTACTCAACTACTTCTTGATCACTGTACTACACAATACAGCTCTACTCTACTACTACACGATTACTGTACTACACTATACAGCTCTACTCTAGTACTACACGATCACTGTACTTCACAGAGAGATTCCATATTGGGGGTATCTCTGTTATTGTGTGACCAGCCTGGCCTGGTCTATTGTGATTCCCTTTTTTCAGGGGGACCCCATTCTTGTGCTGGGCAGGGGGCATATGCCCCCTGAGCAAGTATAATTTTAACCTTTCAAGGCCTGCTTCTGGCCTGCATTCACGCACTGCTTGGACCTGCCTGGCAACCAACAGGCGGACTGAGGATGCTCCCTGACAGTTCCCATTGCGTTTATCAGCCACCAAGCGGAGTTATGAAGTTCACGACCGCACAGTTACTGGGTATAACAGAATTCTTTATCAAGTTCTCTTTATCGATTATTAGGACCTACATGAAGATCAGCGGGTATATTTATTAAACTACGGGTTTGAAAAAGTGGAGATGTTGCCTATAGCAACCAATCAGATTTTAACTGTCATTTTGTAGGGTGTACTAAATAAATGATAACTGGAATCTGATTGGTTGCTATAGGCAACATCTCTACTTTTTCAAACCCACAGTTTAGTAAATATAACCCCCCAGGTGTCATTTTAGGTCAAATCAATACATGAATAAAGAGAATTCTAAAGAGTTCACAAATTTACTTTCACCACAGGAGAATTGGGATCATAAAGAATTAAATATGTCAAATTCAGGTGTATTGTGTCACATTTTGTATTTGATTTCCTATCATTTTTCAATCCAAGAAAATGTTCATAAAATGCATTTTCCCGTCCACACTTCCCACATGAAAAGGAATATTAAATGAAACCACTCCAAGTTGTCAGATATCAAAGTATTGCGTTAATTTTAAGTCAATTACAGCCTTTCAATCTTTTCTCTACGAATTAATCAGATGTCTCTCTGACTGAAACATGTTTTTTTTTCCCTAAATTATTTTGCATATAATTAAAATATTTATTTTTTTCTACCAAAAAAACCCCAAAACAATAATACCAGAAGTCATTGAGTTAAGGATAGTCAGATTTACTACATGACAGGTAAACCATGGTAACGGCTATTGTATGGCATTTAAAAGGAATTGTAAATGGCATTTAAAAAGAATTTTAAATGCCATTCGTACATTCCTACTGGTATGAGAAATATCACAGCTTTTCTGCAAACTGCATAATGAAACATTGGAGCTTATGGTGTTATGGACACAATATATTTTTTGCCCACATAGACCAATATGTACAGGATCTGGTTGCTATGGGTTACAGTACATGTACGTACATGGCACACTTTTTTTTTAAATACATTTACTTACCTGAAATATTATTCAATTTATAATAAAATATACCATACATATTGAACAATATAGCCAAATCCAGACTGGGAATAAAATTTGGCCCTGACATTTAGAGTATACAGGACCAGCTGCCATGGGCTCCATCCAAAATATGTTGCAGGCTGAAGGGTCGTTGCTGGTACAATGCAGCATGAACCATTGTATGTGGTGTGCATGGTGTCCTGCCTAAATAGCTTATTTCCCTTGCTGTGCAAAGCAAAGAAACCTTTGCGTGAATTCATTAATCCAGACAATATTCTCTATTGAATATATAATACCACATTACATTAATACATTTGGCTTGATTCAATAAGAAAGGAAAGCAAAAAAAATGAGTAACTTTGCACCTTGGCAAAACCATATTGCATTGGAGGGGGGAGGCAAATTTAAAATGTGACAGCAGATTTGTAGTTGGGGTAGGGCATGTCCTAGATCAACTTTAAATTTCAGTGTAAAAATAAAACTATCAAGTATTTGTGTGCTACATGAAAAAACAGCCAGTGTTTATCTTATGTGCAAAAGCAATAGCCTAATTTGCACCCCTTGCAATGTAACATGGTTTTGTCCAGGAGAAAACATACTAATTTTTTTTGCATTACTTTCCTTAATAAATCAGGCCCATTGTGTACAAATATGGTAATATGAATTTAGTATTTACTACTAATACATGTCAAGCCGCACCTATGTGCTACCTACCGCTACACTATGGTGGGGTGTACATTTACACACTTGTACACACTTGTACATCTGACGTAGACCTGCTGCAAATGCTGCTGTTTTGGAGATGCGTCCAGCTAAACATGTGCATGTAAATATGCTTTTTGGTTACATGTGGAGCCAAATGGGTGCACTTCTAAATGAGCCCCAATGTGAAGCACAAGTTATAAGTTTGACACAGCCTTTGAACTGTTATAATGCACATTGAAGATTAGTTTGCCTGTTTTTAGTGAACGTATGCCACTCAGTTACTGATTTATTATTATCTTTTATTTACAACAAGACGACATATTGTGCAGTACATTGAGGGGATAGTGATACAAATAAATTATTTACAATGACATGAAGCACGGTAAGAATGGCTCTGCTCAAATGAGTGTAGAATGAAGGACGGCGTTCTTCTGGCAGGCTGTAAACATGCATCAAATAGGCCACGCCCACTCATGACACATGAGCAGGTGGTAGGACAGGTCAAGCTTGAACACGTGACCCCCGAGTATACTCATTGGATGCTGCCCTGACAACACGTGAGACGTACAAAATTGCAAGAAAAACATCCATCTAATTGCTCTGAGTACATGTATATGTGCATGTCATTTGTATAATATAATGTGTCCGAATGAGGGAGAGTTGGTGGCGGGGGAGGGCTGGCAAACTTTAGCCCGGGTTGGTGATACTCGGCTCAGTGGCCTATTAGAAACATTCCTAAAGGAATAAAAAATCCAGTTGATCCAGCCCAAGTTATCCCCCAGCCCAGCCAGCCCCTGCCTGGGAGCTATTTTCACCTGATCACACTTGTAGTTCTATTGAGGCTTAGCAATATATTAGATAATTGTGTTTGTTTATATGACTTATTGCCTTTGACGTCATCAGAATGGATTTTTAATAGATTTTTTTCTAAGGGTTTTCCACTTTCAGATTATGTTAACTGATTAGTGTCCTCCTCACTGTTTTTTTACAGAATCGGGACAAAATAAGCCCCGCCCATATCTGTTCTAGGGGGAGGGATTAAAGCCCCACCCATTTTTGTTTAAGACCCACCCCTCATTCAGCCCGGGATGTACAGCTAAAATCAGGACTGTTGGGAGGTATGCTCTGTATGAGACGTTTACACATGTCTCTATATCATCAGGCAGAGGTGTTTATTTGTGATGTCCAGGTATATCACTTTGCCCGAAGCAAAAAAAAAAAAGCTTCACACATCTAAGTCCCACATGTAATTAACAGTCCCTAAAAGCTCAGTCCCTATGCTTTTTTAAGCCATAAACCAGACTAAACCGAGCAATATTTAAGTAGGAAAACATAAAAGTTTAATTTAGAGGTGGTTGTGAAGTGCTGATTGGTTGGATATTATGTGACATTTACACCTCTTGATACCTCTGCCTGTACTATTGATGGAAGCGTATTTATGGACACATTTTTAACATTGTTATAAAAATATTCAAATGTATGATAGTAACACGTGCAATAAAGACAGCTCCAAAGTCCCTTTACCAGGGGCTGGGGGGCAGAGGGGCATTTGCCCCCAGGCTGAACCCATAGTGCTATAAAACAAAGTAGTCTAAAATATCCTGCATAATATCCACATGCAGCTTGTTACACTAAAGGCTTCATTCCTGTCTGAGAGTCTCTCACTCTTCTGACCTTGTGTCACTGCTGCCCGTTCTGTGTCCGACCTCTGCTCTCTCATTGTCTGATAGAAGCCATGACTTCAAACATTTTCCACCAAGTGCATTTACCTGAAATACTGTATTCATTTGTGGAGAGAGAAGCAGAAAGTCGCTCTACACCTATGTATGTAATAGTTGGACATATAGTTGCATTTGGCATATTTAAATGAACTGCATTGTACCTTTTCTCTGACGATCCTGAGTGACATCAACTGCTCATCAGTACTGTTGTGTGACAATGGCAAATAGCTCAAAATATTTTAAAATGCAGTCAATGCTCTTCCCTTCATTTTACATGGTTGCCAAGTACGAATTAAGTTTATCAAGTTGCTGAAAAATATATTTAAAATAGAAAGTAATCGGTGAAGAGAAGAAGTTAGTTTGATGAGACCTCTATTTTCATTTCTCTTGCTGATCATTTATCATTTATTTGAGAACTATTTATATTACATAAATAATATAGTGATTGAACATTGGTAAACTACCTTTAGCACATTTCAATAAAGAAGATTTTCAGCATTTGATAGAGCTTTCCTCTGTGTTGACTAAACTTGGGTTTATCAGCCCCCTTCTGTGATCCAAACTAATGACATTTAAGATTTAACTTAAATCTTTTTTTTTTTTTCCAATTCTATTAGTTTTTAAAATTTTGCAAATTCTTCCTGCAAAGATGATTAAAAAAAAATACATTGTAAGTCTAAAACGTAAATAACTATTGGATAAATTCAATGCAAAATTGGTTTCTGTCATTCTGCATTTCCCATGTCATTTAATTTCTTTTTCTGGCTTTTTCAGTACGACTGCTATAATATATTAAGGGTGAAATGCTTTAACAGTCTCTTGTGAATGAAGATGCAGCCAAGCTTTTCTTCAACAGCTGTCATACAGTTCTTATTTTCCTCCTCTATTCTAGACATATTGCAATTAACATCCCACTCACTTTTTTTTGTCTGAAAATCTCTACAGTACCACCGCCATGCCGCCTAGTACAGAAATAATGGAGAGAATTAATGCGGGCTTTTAACTCCTGGGAAGTGGATGAAAGCCTAAAGGAGTGACTTTCACAGAGCTGTGTGGAAATTGGCAAAGGTAAAGTGCTTTGGTTGAGTCCCTCGCTGCGAGGTTGTGAACAGGACACTTTCCCGGCAGGTTCTTGCGAACCGGGTTACTTAAAACAGCACTTCAGTCGCTTGAGATGTATGGAGTTCCAAGTGGTGCTGTCTATAGAGCTGCGACCTGTTGTGAGCCCGAACAACCAGCAGTAAATTGTGTTTGGCATTAATGTCATTTAATATATTCAGAGAGTTGTTTGTCACAGAGCTAGATGAGGTTGAAAATATTGTCCTGATTCGCTTGTTTTCCTCCTTCAGACTTGACATTTTTTTTATTACAATGGCAGCAGGATTCCAAATAAAATATAGACACTAAAGGGGAGATTCAATTCAACGTGAGGTGCCCCCGGACAGGGGCAGGCTGGGCTGGGGGGTAGGGGGGCACCTGCCCCCTGAGCCGGTACCACAGTGGGATACCTTGGCCTGGATCACTGGGCCATCTGTATTTTTTTCCTTTAAAATGTCGCTAATAGGCTGCTGAGCCGAGTCTTGTCCCCCGGGCTAAAATTTGCCAGCCCTCCCCTCCCGACGGACATCGCCTCAATGTCCGGATGCTCATATTGGCGCCTATTACAGCAAGAAATCTCCGCTCATTTTTCTGCTTTCCTCTAAGAGGAGCAAGGACGTTGAGCGGGGATTTCACCCATAACATCGTCTCGATGTGTCTCAGCCGACTGTTCCAGAGACACATTGCGTGAATTGAATCTCTCCCTAAAGTGGTGTCATATTCCTGGTGTTCCTTGTAAGGAGTTTATAATGTAATGGTCTAGAGGTTTTTTTATAATATCTTATTGTCCCTATTCAGAGATACCATTAAATAGCATACTTTGCCACTATATATGCACCATATATCACAGTGAGTGGCGGCTCAGCATCTAAGAAGAAGTAAATAAAAAATCTTAAGCTAAATTGATGTGGAGTTATCCATTTAATCCTTGAAAAGACAACAAGGGTAGAGAGTGGACAATGGTACAGGAATATACACAATTCTAGTGGTGTTATAGTTTATATTGTACAAAATAAAGATAATTACCTGATTCTGTTTGTTGTGGCTTTGCAGGGGGCCTGCGACACACTGCTTTTCCCAACGGGGACTAACATGATGGGGCTGCTACCAGAGTTTGTCTTGTCACCTGGTAACAGAAGAAAACATAATTATTTGACAAGGTAATGTATTGTCTTTTAAGACTGAATGAATGTGGAGATGCTTGATATATATATATAGATATTTATTATCATACCTACCGTGGTGCTTAAATAAGGATCTCACTCCTTACGTCTCTCTATCTTATTGACAAGCGGGGCCTTAAGCTGAATGCATGTAAACGCATTTGTTTGTCATAAATCAGGCACTTACCGTAAAGAGTCAGGTGACATTCTGCAGCCTATGGATGCAGGGGGGAGGGACTCAGCTGAGTCTATATATTCTTCCTCCACTGGGTGTTTTCCTCTTTACTTCACAAATCCCCCCCACCCTCCCGATAATTGTAATGTTGTTTAACCATATTTCCTATGACTGAGGAGACACAGTTGGCGGGAGAGCTCTTGCAATCAGTGGCTAATTCACACGGTGCTACTACTGATTGGCCGCGCGTCACTACCCCTTTGAAGCACCCTGGCTCTTGGTCCCTTTTTGTGTGGGGGACCCCTCAACCTGCCTTGTGGGGGCACGGCCTTTTGAGCCCAGAGGGGAGTAGTCAAAATGCCGGCAGATTTAGAACCGACCAATCGTAAAGGACGATGTCCTGGGACCAGTGCTTAGTGCCCGTGGCCGTACAATGTTAGGTTTTGCCATTAGTCGTTAGCTGATTGTGATTGCTCTCCCCGCCACCATACTTTCTTAATTTAATAAACTGTGACCTGTTTTTTACCAAAATCAAGTTGTCAGTGTGATTATTTTATAGATAAGGTTTTAGGTGTTACATTAAAGAGTAAAGAGATTTGGTGCAATGAAGATTCAAATCAATAGTATGCGGTTTAATACACAGTACAGAGATACTCGTCCCAAACACCTATGAGATTCTCTTATCTGCATCTGAATGTGACATTCATGTAAATGTAAGATAGGAGGAGTACAGCATTTCCATCCCATTACTGATGTGTTCTAGTAAATAAATGGCCGTAGTATATGCGAACGGCTGTAAATTGACTCACGGTACAGATTCTGTTTCCTACTATTCGCATTATAGACGGGATTAACAATCTGGTACCACTGTCTGTCCGGAAAAATAAAAGTAGGGAAAGTGTGACATACATTTATCTGTCTCTCTCTCACCGTCTGTCACTCTCTCTCTCTCTCTCTCTCTCTCTCTCTCTCTCTCTCTCTCTCTCTCTCTCTCTCTCTCTCTCTCTCTCTCTCCCTCTGTCTCTCTCTCTCTCTCTCTCTCTCTGTCTCTCTATCCCCTCTGTCTCACTCTCTCTCTCTCTCTCTCTCTCTCTCTCTGTCTCTCTATCCCCTCTGTCTCTCACTCACTCTCTCTCTCTCTCTCTCTCTCTCTCTCTCTCTCTGTTTCTCTATTTTCTCTCTCTCTCTCTCTAAAACTTATTTTATACCTGCATTATTCCCTGGAGAGGAGAGAAAATGCTAATTTTTTGAGGCACGAGAGGAGCTGCCTTGAAGCCTGGTCAGTCCATCATTATATCACTTAATATTACAATTTGATGACAGTCACAGCCGTGGTGCACTCTTTCCTCTCAATTGTCCCATAAGACCAAAACTGAAGGTTTGTCCACACACTCTATTACTGTAATATATACAGCAATCACCCCAGGTGTATTATATACCCAGCAATCACCCCAGGTGTGTGTTCAGCTACCCAGCAGTACCGATCCAAATTAAGCGGTCAGAAGGTTTTAGCAACCAGCAGAGAGGTGCTGCTGCAGCTACACCCCACAGAGAAGTGTAAGCAGCTTCTGGTAGGCTGGTGATGGAGCTTGGTGGTGACACTGATTACCCACCTAAAACTGGATACGTTTAGTTTGGTTTGGCCAAGCGGGGAAATTAGGATTAGTCAGTGACAACAAGTTGCTGAAAACCAGCGACACTCATAAAGCGCAATGGAAGACGGGGCGTCACAGCACAGATGGGGGCTTGTCGCTGCTTGAGTTAAAGTTTTTGTGCAATCAATGGCGAAAAGTTTTTCATAGTCTGGTTCTCTTGGATTGGTTGTCACATAATAGGTCCACGTTCCAGTATCATATCTATATTACTATGGTGGTAATCCTCGTGGGAAGCTGCATAATATCAGTGTGGGGTCTTGTTTCATTCTCTATATAAGTTTCTGTTAAATGAACTCTTCAAGACAAATTTGTAAACCAAATCAAAATTTAGTTTTTTTATTAAGACCAATTTATTAATTTTTCCATTAAATTATGTTCTCTCGTTCTGCTGTATAATGTATAGTAACCTGGTAATAACCTGCGGGGACAGACTGTGGCCGGCTTATCCGAGTCCCATGGAACTTGTCCTAAAGATTTGTTGTGTATAATTTATTTCTCTCTGTATCTCTTTCTCTAGATTATCAACAGAAACCTGCGGGAGTGGCAGCCGCAGCCAGAAGCACCTTCTCTGTTAGTATCTATATGGTTTATTCCAGGTACACATACATTCTATACGGTTCTAAAGAGGAACATTTGTGTATTAATCAGTGCTGTCCATAGATATATCAGGAAGACTTTAAGTCCTGTACTGGTGACTCCAGACAGGCTCTGTCTATACTGATCCAGTAGCTCCAGAAAGACTGTCTATACTGTTCTAGTAATTGCAAACAGGCTCTGTCTGTACTTTTTCTAATAACTCCAGAAATATCTATTATTTACTGTTAAATTGTTGCTCACCCAACTTAAAAAACATTGTATAAGAGAAACCTCCAGATAGGAACTATGACAATGGACCATGTCAGTAACTCTTGTGAATAGAAGACATAAATTTAAATAATAATATTTTCCGGTCCTTTAGGAGTTAACCTGTGGAGCAGGCTACCACGGATCCTGCAGAAGTAACATCACTGATTCCAGAGATGGTGAAGGCTGAACTGGTGAGTCCATGTCATCAGCCCCTTCCTCTATGTTATATAAAGTGAGATCATATTTACTGTCAGCAGTAAGACATTTGTACCTGTTATCTCTGTCACAGGTCATCTTTTGTTACTACTATACATCTTGTACCAGAAAGAAACGTTCCCATCCCAGGAGAGGGACAGATAGCGAAGACGCTCAGTGTGCTTATAACATACGTGCTCTGACCCTACCTCACCAGTTCTCCTGCACCACACCAGAGCTCTCACTAGTATAGTGCATTGACGTGGAGCAGGAAGCCAGTAACGGCAGTGATTAGCATGATAGCTGGGTTGGTTACAGTCATTACCTTGAGGAAGGACTTTTTTTCCCTACAGGCTGTAAGCTCTCTAATACCACTTTCATACTGCCGCCCCTGCAATATTCTGGATTTTTCAAGCCAGGTTTTTGCTGTGTCACAGAGTATTCCAGCTCAGAGACCCCGTTCACACTGCACCGAAGACCTGGGAATTTCCTGGGTCGACCCCATTCATACTGAAATCGGGTCTGCCCTGGCAATAAGTGTCAGTCATCACAAGAGGAGCTTTGATTGGCTGAAAAATGGTGAGGTCATTTAAAGGGGGATTTTTTATTTGCACACAAAGAGGAGGCCAAAGGGGGTGGTGACTGTTCACAGCATTGCTTTAATCATGGCCTGGTTCATTGTGTTTTTTGGCTGTTCTATAAAGCAAATGAGAGCTTGATGCTAGTATTGTTGCTATGTTATAGTACACTCTTCCTCTAGCCAGTGTGCCATGCTTTCTCCTATCTCTCTTCTCTGCAGCATTGGAATGACATCATCCTCCAGCGTCCCTAATCCCTCCAATCAGCTTCTTTATGTGAGACCCGGGTAGAAAAACCCGGTTCGCACCGTTCACACAGCAGGCGACCCGGGACTGACACGGGAATAACCCTGCAAAAGTCCTGGGTCTAATTCCCGGGTCATCAGACTCAGATTTTGCACTGACCCCCTTTTACACTGCGCCATGACCTGGGTCATCGGAGCTCACCCGACAAAAACCCGGGTTTTTTAGGCATGTGAATGGGGTAAAAGCCGGGCGTACATTGCAGCAAGACCACTGTCAACAAGATTGGTGGCCAAGATCCAGGCGCTGTGGCCAAGCAGCCAGTTTACCTATGGCTTACACTAGTGTCTGTTAGTACAGTTGGGTGATGACCAGACACACCTATCACATTTTCCAAAATGCAGGATATGAACTAGTTGATTTCAATTGGACTATTAGCAGATAATGTGTTGTTCATTTTGGGGCAACATGCTGCAATATTGGACCAAATGATCAATATCGTAGCATGGTCAGCCAACTTTATAGCAGTGTTTTATTAACGTGTCCTTGATGGTCTGTATACCTTCTCTGGTCTCACATCTCGAATCATCTCCATGAAACCTACAGAACATATTTATCACTCGTCTTACACAAACCTTCCATCCCAAACATCTAATGACTTTCCTAACTTCAGTGGCTGATCTTGTGTCTTCTCATAATCCCACCACTCCTTTGATTTTCCTTCAGGAGAGGCAGCTGCACAATGCATCTAAGATAAAAGAAGATAAATATGCTGCTTTTCAGGACTAAGGTGAATTATGTTCCTATTATTATTTCAAAATTATTGCAACTGTTCATCCCTATAACAGAGTTTCTCTTTCAGATTGCTATGTAACATCATTATACCACCAGTGCGGTGGTCTGGTAAACTGATCTTCCCCACTGGGATACTGCTTCTGTTTTTTTATATAGTCCTGCGGATGAATGAGGCTGTTAACATAAAGTGCCAAAGCTGCTTATGAGGAGTCCTGTAAACCGTAGAACTCATCCTTAGTCCCTACCTTGGTCTCAAGACGCAGGGCCCAATCGCAACATAATGGATGTGCACAATAGCAGAACGGGTGCAGGCTCCTCTACCTGGTTGGTCTACTCCTTGTCCTCCAGTCCATACGGTGTAGATGTCCTGCTGCAAGGAGGCAGTGACCAACAAGAGAGGTTGTCGTTCTCTGTAGAGATCCATTTGTCCCAACTTGCTACAGTCTTGAAGCTTTCTCAGTGAGTAAAGGGGTGTTTGGTTGCATGATTGGTACAGAGCTCCAAATCTCTGTACTAATAACACAGCCATCCCCCATTACCCACTGAGGTATCTATCTGCACCAGCACTTAATAAACCGCTTGAACTGTTTGTTTCATACTGTCATATATTGTTTTAGCGCTACAGCTTGGAACTGGAGCTGGGCATGAACTTGCCACAACTCAGTGCACTTCTTGTGGTTTCACTTTTTGGCACTATGGTGACAGTTTACAGTTATAAACAATGACGTAACTCATCTGTGGACAAATTCTAGAACACACAGGAAGGTTTTATTGCTTTACAAAATGTTTATGATTCTTCATTACTCACTACACTGTGCTCCACCTCTTCTAAGTCTGGTTCTAAGGGCATCCAATATGTAACACCAACTGCAATAAACTCAGAGGACAAGCATATTGTAATTTCTCAAAATACATTATATGTGTAAAAGCTGCAATATGGGATTTCACAACAGAAAAAAAGCAACAAACACTGTGTATTATACATGAAGGTTTATTATGTTTAATCCGTATCCACAAGTAGAATACTTAAAATTGTGCTGTTGTGGATAAGGCTGAAAATGTCTTAATCTATTAATCAATCATAATATGCAAAGGAAGAATAACATTATACCACCACTATGATTCAATGTAGGGATCGTGCTTTTGGAATCACGTGCTTTGTTAGATTTGTACCTAGAATTGAAGCCAAACTTTCCAACTTGGTCTCATCAGGCCAGATAATCTTTCTCTACTTGATGAAACGGGTCTTCCACATGCTTTCAGACAAATTCTAGGCAAGATTTCATGTAGCCAGTCTACTGTTGTCCTATGGATAGTTTCTATCAACTCTGCAATAGCAGACTGAACTGTCATTACTGAGTTGCCGGACTCCTCTTGTTGTCTACCCTAACAAGTACCCTTCTCGGAGTGATATTTTGTTTTGTTCTAGACAAATTCACAGTTGTGCCACATTCTCTCAATTTCTTTATGATGGATGTGAAAGTGCTCTGGGGTATGGTAAACATTTTTGAAAAACTATCCATAGGACAACATTTTTGAAAGCTCCTTATAACCATCTTCTGACCAGTGCTTCTCATTAACATGTTTTATTTGAATTTTCTTTGATCTTCATGATGAAGCTGTAACCAACTGTAGGACCACTCACAGACAGCTGTGTTTATTTTCAGATTACATGTAACACTAATTGTATACAGGTGGGATCCAACTACTTATGTGACCTCTGAAGACAACTGATTACACCAGGGTTTACTTAGGCAAAATGCTCAAGCAATCGTTGACTATTTTATATTTGTCATTACTTAAGAAAAAGGTTTAGTTATTTTGTTTTGGCATTGTGGAAATTACGTGTTGATCAGTGGTAGGGATTCCGGAATAAATCTATTATGATTCTATGATGTAAGAAAGTAAAATGTGAAAAAATTCTAAAGGGGTAAATACTTTTTATAGCCACTTTTTTTGCAATCTATCAAAAAGAGATTGCACAATAGGGAACATGAAAATCTTGTGTTTTACCCTGTGATAATTTTATGACACCAGTTACATTTCAAATCCCCCCTCCAAAATCCTGCACTTGCCCCTTCCACTTCAAGGATACTGGTCATGCATACTGCAGATACCCCAGACTGTTGGAGACAATTACACTGTTTCAATGTGAGCATATGTCTGCAACTCTGTATAGTCAGTCTAGTCTGTGAATTATCTATGGCCAGGGGATTTGGGTTCTGGAAGTGAAGCTTGGGAAGGAAGACTGTTTTCAGTACAGAGGAATGCAGTTGTTCAGGGTATTCCATCTCCTATGGACAGTAATGTGGATAAAAATGAAGCACCTAAATTGATAGCTGTGATTCAGGTCCAATCAGGTGCCTCATTCAATGCACAACTTGGGCCTGAGCCATTAAGAAGCGTATCCTGCGAATGGGTGCCTATCGCCAGCACAAAATACACAGTGCTTGCCCAGAACTGGGCAATACACAGTAGAACGCAGCCTCGTCCAAGTCACCTCTGAGCGCAAAGACACTTAATACAGCCACCGATGTAGGGGAGAGAACAGGGTGGGAAATGGGCGGTCTCACGCAGGCATTATACAGTAAGGGCGTTCTCGTGCAGTCATGTCCAAGACAAACTCAGGCGCAAACAGACGCACGCTGGTTTTCTGCTGTATCTCTTGCTCGAACTGGTGGGCTAGTTTAAGTTCCGAAAACTAGTGCGCACGGCTGAGTACTGCCAGTTCTCACCTGGTGTAAAATTAAAATTCTTTTGCAGAGTGGGAAAGGCCGCACCTGGCAAGGGACACACCTCATTACAATAATTTCAAATCTCGTTCATGCGCTGCTCTGCAAAATGAGGTGCATCATTGCGCCTACTCTGTAAAGAGCAAGGAACCGAACGCCCTGACTCCACCAAACACCACCCCTTTGTGTGCAGATGTAATTTCCTCTATAAATGTGACCGTTCTGCCCTGCAAACCTATAACATTAATTGAAACTGCAGCTGCAAAAACCACTGCGGTTCCAGAGCTGCATTTGTGCCGCCAAACCGCCAATTTGCCCATCGTAAATCAAGAGGTTTTTTTTAATGCAGTGATGGCTGAATGATTCCAGAATCACCTCCACAACTCTGTAACCTGATTGGAAAAACACTTATTTGTGGCAGTTTGTGCAGAGAAATAGCGCTTCTGTTAAGATATGTAAATTCTATTGTATTTTATTTGTCTACACCGTGTGCGTGTCTCCTTAGCAAACTAATAGTACACAAACGTTTGCGTATAGAAAATGACATTAAAATGATGTTTGCCTAGGCTTATGCGATTGTGAATGCGTATTCTGCAGCTACAGACACTTTTACAATTAGTAAACACATTACTCTGGCTTGAAATGATTTATATATTATGCTAAATGTTTTCTATGTTCTTTTTAATTAATATCAGCATTTTTTATTACAACTTTTTTTTGTTCTGTCTCCTTTACCTGATTCATAGGAGCTTCTTGTAAATGCGGCCGATAATTATGTGATTCAGCAATACTTCAGTTGCAAGTGCAATTTAAATATATAAAACTAAACCTTTTTTTGCAATATGTTATTTCAGCTTTCTAGGGCCTCTGTCTCCACGCCTGCCGAGTTCTGGGGGCTGTAGGAACAGATTCAGGTCTTGAGTCCTCTGCTCCCTTAGGCTCAGGCTCACAGGGGGGTCAGACACAGGAACAGGTCCTGGAGCCGCGGTGAGCAGCCGATTCAGTATGGCTGCCAGGGATGGGCCAACCCTATTTATAGCTATAAAAATGCTATCCAGCTGGAAGTGGGCAGATGCGGGTGGCTGCGGTACTCTCCCGGGAAGTGTGATCTATCTATCTATCTATCTATCTATCTATCTATCTATCTATCCCATATCTATCTATCTAGCTATCTATCTATTATATCTATATCTATCTAGCTATAGAGATATCTATCTATCTATAGAGATATCTATCTATCTATCTATTATATCTATATCTATCTATCTATAGAGATATCTATCTATCTATTATATCTATATCTATCTATCTATCTAGCTATAGAGATATCTATCTATCTATCTATTATATCTATCTATCTATTATATCTATCTATCTAGCTATCTATCTAGCTATAGATATATCTATCTATTATATCTATCTATATCTATCTATCTATCTATCTATCTAGCTAGCTATCTATCTAGCTATAGAGTTATCTATCTAGCTATAAAGATATCTAGCTATCTATCTATTTATCTAGCTATCTATCTATTATATCTATATCTATCTATCTATCTATCTATCTATTATATCTATATCTATCTAGCTATAGAGATATTTATTTATTATTTCTATATCTATCTATCTCTATCTATCTAGCTATAGAGATATCTATCTGTCTATTATATCTATATCTATCTAGCTATCTATCTATCTAGCTATAGAGATATCTATCTGTCTATTATATCTATATCTATCTAGCTATCTATCTATCTAACTATAGAGATATATATCTAGCTATAGAGATATCTATCTATCTATCTATTATATCTATCTATCTAGCTATAGAGATATCTATCTATCTATCTATTATATCCATATCTATCTATCTATCTATTATATCTATATCTATCTATCTAGCTATAGAGATAGCTATCTAGCTATAGAGATATCTATCTATTATATCTATATCTAGCTATCTATCTAGCTATCTATCTAGCTATAGCGATATCTATCTAGCTATAGAGATATCTATCTAGCTATAGAGATATCTATCTATATATTATATCTATATCTATCTATCTACCTATCTATTATATCCATATCTATCCAGCTATCTAGCTATAGAGATATCTATCTAGCTATAGAGATATCTATCTATCTATTATATCTATATCTATCTATCTACCTATCTATTATATCTATAGCTATCTAGCTATCTATCTAGCTATAGAGATATCTATCTAGCTATAGAGATATCTATCTATTATATCTTTCTATCTATCTATCTATTATATCTATATCTAGCTATCTATCTAGCTATAGAGATATCTATCTAGCTATAGAGATATCTATCTAGCTATAGAGATATCTATCTATCTATCTATTACATTTATATCTATCTAGCTATCTATCTATCTATCTATTATATCTATATCTATCTATCCATCTATCTATAGAGATATCTATCTATCTAGCTATAGAGATATCTATCTATTATATCTTTCTATCTATCTATCTATTTATATCTATCTAGCTATAGAGATATCTATCTAGCTATAGAGATATCTAGCTATCTATCTATTACATTTATATCTATCTAGCTATCTATCTATCTATTATATCTATATCTATCTATCTATCCATCTATCTATAGAGATATCTATCTATCTAGCTATAGAGATATCTATCTAGCTATAGAGATATATATCTATATATAGATATATATCTATATATATATATATATAGTATATAGTATATACACTCACACGCACACTGAAATAACTTTGCATACTTATTACAGCATAGACGTGAATAGCTAGCATGAGAGCTAAGGTAAAACTTATATATTCCCAAAATGTAAATATTTCATGATACAATGTCCTTCCGACCCAATGCCTTACTATTGTCTCCCATACCCCCCTATAGCCAAAGTAAGGCTGCAGTCAATTTTACATCAGATGTAAAACCAAGGAAATCTGTCCTATGACATTAACAGTGATGTTTGCAGGCACAAGATGAAACAGATGCTTAATAGCACGTTAACACGGCTGGTGTGACTTTTAATACATAATACACCATCAACTCTACAGATTGTAATCGTTTATTTCTCCTGCCCCTACATAATGAACCAGCTTTTATCACAGACCATCTACAAAATTGTACAGAAAATTTGACATTTCAAACATGCATAATTTTTAAAAGCGGGATGATATTCATGTAGTCTGATGGAAACCTTTGATGATGTCCTGAAAGTTTTCTAGTGCTGTGTTATAACCACTAGAGATGTATGAACACTTCCCCTGGCATTATAGTAAGTGATCTGTGCAGAATGTTCTATTATCTTGTCAATCTCTCTGCTCAGTGACTGCCATTATAATTCAGTCTAAAGGTCCCTGACTTTTTCATAAAGTATGAATAACACAGATATGGGTGTCAGTAGGGCCTGATAAAGGGTTTCCGGTACCCTAGACAAATACACTCGTAGCACTCCCGAAGCCACCACCACCACCAATGTATAGGTCTATAGTATTCTCCAGAATTCACATTTAGATAGATTGTGTTGTTCTCTCTTACCTGTTCTTGCAGCTTTGACTACCTGCTGTTCTCTCTTACCCGTTCTTGCAGCTTTGACTACCAGCTGTCCTCTTTTACCTGTTCTTGCAGCTTTGACTACCTGCTGTTCTCTCTTACCTGTTCTTGCAGCTTTAACTACCTGCTGTTCTCTCTTACCTGTTCTTGCAGCTTTGACTACCGGCTGTTCTCTTTTACCTGTTCTTGCAGCTTTGACTACCGGCTGTTCTCTTTTACCTGTTCTTGCAGCTTTGATAACCTGCTGTTCTCTTTTACCTGTTCTTGCAGCTTTGATAACCTGCTGTTCTCTTTTACCTGTTCTTGCAGCTTTGACTACCGGCTGTTCTCTTTTACCTGTTCTTGCAGCTTTGATAACCTGCTGTTCTCTTTTACCTGTTCTTGCAGCTTTGACTACCTGCTGTTCTCTCTTACCTGTTCTTGCAGCATTGACTACCTGCTGTTTTATCTTACCTGTTCTTGCAGCATTGACTACCTGCTGTTCTCTCCTGCTTGTTCTTGCAGCTTTGTTGTTGTCTAGCTGGCTTCTGGTAAGTTGGTGTCTTGTTTTGAAAATCTGGAAAAATTGTATCGTAATGCAAAATGGTAACAAACCCTGAATGATTAGGCTCTCTAAAGGCACTTTTTGTGTTCAAACACAACACGCCATTATGGCAAGATAAAACTACCCTATAGCACAGGCAAATACAGACAATAAACTATATGAGAATTTGTGGTCAAAGAGCTATAATCAAATACACATATCTACCAGCCCCGCTGACTAGTATTTAGCCATTTCATCAACCCCAAGCAGTCAATTCATGACCCTTCCAGCAATTTCATCACCCATCCCCCCAAACTGATTCGGGAGTCATCCAGATATACCAGGAGAATAGGCAAATATGGTCTACACCTGTGAATGTTCTGGTGAATTGATTGAATACAACTTGGTTCTATCCCCACTCACTTCAAGTTAGAGATGGTTACTGACCCCCGTGTTTTGGTTTTGTTTTTGTTTTTGGATCTGGATTACCTTCGTGTTTTGGTTTTGGTTTTGCAAAACCACCCTTGCGTGTTTTGGTTTTGGTTTTGGTTTTGTTTGGTTTTGTTTTGCTATTTTTGAAAAAAATAAAAAAATTTTGGTCTAAAATAACCTAATTTAGTGCTCCACTAGTTTCTTAGATAAGTGAGGTAATTCTAAAACTAATAAATTATGAAAAAAACTGTTTAATCCCTGGTAGGCCGTCTTTAATTCCAACACTTGTCTGCAAATTATACAGACAAACCTGGTTGTCTACCTCCTCCATCTTTGATTATTGGCAATGTAGCCATCGTCTTTGGGTGTATATTAGACCCTCCACTTGTAGTTGAATATAAAAAAAGCAGCATGCACAGACTGTGGAACTAGAAAGTAAAATTAAATGGACCACGGTAGTTTGGTGTCTATCTATGCCCTACCTGCCCTCCACTTGTAGTTGAATATAAAAAAAACAGCCTGCACAGACTGTGGAACTAGAAAGTAAAATTAAATGGACCACATTAGTTTGATGGCTATCTATGCCCCCCCCCCCCCCCCCCGCCTTCCACTTGTAGTTGAATATAAAGAAAGCAGCCTGCACAGACTGTGGAACTAGAAATTCGAATATACAAAGAAATGGACAAAGGCAGTTTGGTATCTGTCTGCATCAGATCCCCTCTCCACTAGGAGTAAAATAGAAAACTATTCAGCCGTTATATAATCTAGAATATAAATAGAAATTGAGAAAGGCAATTTGGTATCTGTCTGCATCATAATCATTAACATCCTCATTAGCGCCCTCGTCACCTCCACAAATCTCCCCCTCATCCTCTTCTATTTCCAAAGTGGCATCCTCAATTTGTGTATCATCGGCTACACTCGGGCTGTTCAGGAACACATCAGCAGAACTGCTGAAAGGGCCCTTCTTTATGGGTACACTAACAGAATGCTCACGATTAGACATACCACTGTTGGATGGACTCTCCACAGGGATTGGTGTCATTTGTGAATCAGAGCAAACATTATCCTCTAATGCCTTACTGTTATCTTGCAGCTTGGCTTTGAAGCGTAACAGTAGTTGTGCACCAATTGTAGGCTCGGTAACTTTTTGGGATCTGCCACTAATAGCCAAAGGTGAAGGCCTCATTCTCTCTTTGCCACTGCGTGTGTAGAATGGCATGTTGGGAAAAAATTTTTTATCGGCACTTAACTTTTGCTCAGTAACACTTCTTTTTCACTTCAACACAGTAAAAAAAAAATTTGTTTTTGTTTTTTGGACTGATTTCGAAACACTGTGTAGTTTGACATTGCCTTGCCCAGATGACGTACTGGGAACACTAACATCAGGACTGGTGACAGAACCTGGTTGCTCATTCTGCTCATATGTGGACTGCTTTGAATCCATTATCAGCCCAAAGCACTTGTAGTGCTAAAAATTATTTGGTAGATACTGCTGACAGATAGTAATTTTGACAGCCAGAAATATTTATGCACAATTATGGGCGACACCCCAAAAACACTGGGGAGTGCTAAAAATTATTTGGTAGATACTGCTGACAGATAGTAATTTTGACAGCCAGAAATATTTATGCACAATTATGGGGGACACCCCAAAAGCACTGAGGAGTGCTAAAAAGTATTTGGTAAGATACTGCTGACAGATAGTAATTTTGACAGCCAGAAATATTTAGGCAAAATAATAGGGGACACCCAAAAAGCACTTTTGAGTGCCAAATATTGAAAAAAAACTCCTCTATCCTCCTCTCTTCTCTAGCGATTTTTGTTAGCACTATTGGATTTAGAATATTGTATTCTCTGTCCCTGCTCTAATCAGCCTGTGACTACACCCTGCTCTCTCCTTCTGTCAAATGGTGATGGATTGCTGTGGAGGCGGGTATTTATAATCTTCAAGTATCGCGAGAACGGAGCCCCGAGATCCAACGAAGTCACAATGACGTTCGGCCTTGATTTGGATTCCGAACGGGCGGCAGAGTACCGAGCCTACTCGGCTCGGTACCCGGATACCCAGGGTTCGGGTGGGTTCGGTTCTCGGGGAACTGAGCCCGCCCATCTCTACTTCAAAGTCACTTACATGGATGAAAAAAAGGATACAATAGGATCTTAAACATAATATATAATAATAATTATAATTTTTCTTATCTCTTTATTTTGAATACAAAAGTTACATTATGCAGAGTCTAAAAGTGTAACTACTAAGTATGTAAAGGTACAGATAATTATAGTCATCATCCTTAATAACTGTGTACAAGCAAAGTTACCTTTTGTATGTTTATCAAAAAAGGGGGAAAGGGGATAAATATGTAAGTGAAATTATAGCTCGAAAAGAGTTTATATAAAAGGGGGATAGGTTAAGGAGGAGGAGCTGTGGGATGGTTGGAAGAGGAGCTGTGGAATAGTTGGAGGAGGAGCTATGGGATGATTGGAGGAGGAGCTGTGGGATGATTAGAAGAGGAGCTGTGGGATAGTTGGAGGAGGAGCTGTAGGATGGTTGGAGGGTGGTTAGAGTTGGAGCTGTGGAAAGGTTGGAGGAAGAGTTGTGGAATGGTTGGAGGAGGAGCTATGGGATGATTGGAGGAGGAGCTGTGGAATGGTTGGAGGAGGAGCTGTGGAATGGTTGGAGTAGGAGCTGAGGGATGGTTAGAAGAGGAGCTGGGGTTGGTTAGAGGAGCTGTGGGGCAGTTGGAGGAGGGGCTGTGGGATGGTTGGAGGAGGAGCTGTGGGATGGTTGGAGGAGGAGCTGCAGGATGGTTGGAGGGTGGTTGGAGGAGGAGCTGTGGGATGGTTGGAGGAGGAGCTGTGGGATGGTTGGAGGAGGAACTGTGGGATGGTTGGAGGAGGAGCTGCAGGATGGTTGGAGAGCGGTTGGAGGAGGAGCTGGGGATGGTTGGAGGAGGAGCTGTGGGGTGGTTGGAGGAGGGGCTGTGGGATGGTTGGAGGAGGAACTGTAGGATGGTTGGAGGAGAAGCTGTGGGCTGGTAGGAGGAGGGAGTGCCCATAGCCATCTCCAGTGGGATAAGGGGCTGTGCTATGGATATATCGCACAGGGCCCAGCAATTACAAAGGTCAACTCTGTCTGGCACCCTCTCTGGAGACCCCAACTGGGTACTAGCTGTGCCCTCTCCACTATTTTCAAATCAGCGGGTGGTCAGCAAGTGGTTAATCATCTCTAACCTCTATTTCCTTTGTTTAGGACATAAATGTACAACCTGTCATATGGTAGTGTAGATTTCACATTAAAAGCATAAACTATGATCATTTCTCAACACACCCCAGAAAGCAGCCAAGTGAGGTCTGTCAGGACTGAAAAAGCAACAGAATAAGGAAAAATGACGTCTGCAAAGCTTCTTTCTGCATATAATTAATGCTCTACTACCTCGAGGAAACTATTTATCATAACATTCCACCTGTGAGGTTCATTAATTATTTAAAGGCGAGGGCACATTCTTAAATTTAAGATTAATTATTTAGTGCTGGTTCGCAATAATAGAATATACCATAAACCATGATATATTTTACTTTGTTAACAAAATAAGTAAAAAAAAGAAATGTAAAAATATATAAGAATAAATAAGTTACTGCTCTATCTATGAATTTAGGATTATGAAATAATTTGTCATAGTTTAGAATTCCTTGGAGTTTGGCCTGGTTAGCAAATTTTAAAATAGTAATTTAAATTAGTTACTGTGCTCTCAATGATCTTACTACTTTGTAATACATTGATAGGCTTCATTCTCATGAATTTTGGCTCAGCCCACACAATTACCACCTCTAGTGTGTAGACAGCACATGAACTTAATGCAAACAGAATAAAACAGAAATGCAGTTACACTCTCAGCCAGCAGCGGGTGATGCAGAACTCTGCCATCAATTCATTGGGTAATTATTGCTGACTATACAATACAAAATATTCTAGGGCATTATTTTGATTTTAAAAGTTACATAATACTATTTAAGTGGCTTGTTTTACATCCTGTATTTCTATATTGTATTCCAATTGATCGGCTCATGTTGAGTTAAACGGTTTTGGTGTATAACCACTATTTTTTTACATTTGAGCATGCGCACAAACCACTAGATTTGGAACTAGCTTTTGCAGAATAAAGCATATTATACGTCAATTTGCTTTCAACTCAACATGAGCCAATCAATTTTTATATTTTAGTGTCAAAATCATCTCTAATAACAACTAGTTCTTAAACTCGTATCAATGTAATTCTCTCATAATGCTATACTTCTCACAATAAGCTTGTGATGGACCTGCTTCTGACTTTTGTAAATTAAAACCCTTCCCCAACCTATGATCATTAATTGTTTAGTGACTGACCAGCTTGATAAGTATAGCAATGTGTGGGACTGACCATCCCTATGTTCATACAATCGCCCTCATTTTTGCCAAGAGAGAGTGGGGAGAATCAGTTAATTATATTCAATAGAGTTAAATATGTCTCTCATTATCAGAGGCCATATTCAATTAGCCGCAGAGTGCCAACAGAACGGTCGCGAAGGCGCTCTGCTGCAATGTAACATTGCGAAAATCAGCAATGAGGAGTTACAGCAGCTAATTGAATACCCCCCTTACAATTGCCTGGTCATATAAGAAGGGGCTGGTTGTGACCGTATTCCTCATATAAGAAGGGGCTGGTTGTGACCATATTTCTCATATAAGTAGAGCTGGTTGTGACCGTATTCCTTATATAAGAAGGGCCTGGTTGTGAACTTATTCTGCATATAAGAAGGGCTGGTTGTGACCGTATTCTTCATATAAGAAAGGCTGGTTGTGACCGTATTCCTCATATAAGAAGGGGCTGTTTGTGACTGTATTCCTCATATAAGAAGGGGCAGGTTGTGACCATATTCTTCATAATAAAAGGGCTGGTTGTGACCGTATTCCTCATATAAAAAGGGGCTGGTTGTGACCGTATTCCTCATATAAGAAGGGCTGGTTGTGAACGTATTCCTCATATAAGAAGGGGCTGGTTGTGACCGTATTCCTCATATAAGAAGGGCCTGGTTGTGACTGCATTCCTCATATAAGGGCTGGTTGTGACTGTATTCCTCATATAAGAAGGGGCTGGTTGTGACCATATTCCTCATATAAGAAGGGCTGGTTGTGACTGCATTCCTCATATAAGGGCTGGTTGTGACTGTATTCCTCATATAAGAAGGGGCTGGTTGTGACCGTATTCCTCATATAAGAAGGGCTGGTTGTGACTGCATTCCTCATATAAGGGCTGGTTGTGACTGTATTCCTCATATAAGAAGGGGCTGGTTGTGACCATATTCCTCATATAAGAAGGGCCTGGTTGTGACCGTATTCCTCATATAAGAAGGGCTGGTTGTGACTGTATTCCTCATATAAGAAGAGCTGGTTGTGACCGTATTCCTCATATAAAAAGGGGCTGGTTGTGACCGTATTCCTCATATAAGAAGAGCTGGTTGTGACCATATTCCTCATATGAGAAGGGCTGGTTGTGACCGTATTCCTCATATAAAAAGGGGCTGGTTGTGACCATATTCCTCATATAAGAAGGGCCTGGTTGTGACCGTATTCCTCATATAAGAAGGGCTGGTTGTGACTGTATTCCTCATATAAGAAGAGCTGGTTGTGACCGTATTCCTCATATAAAAAGGGGCTGGTTGTGACCGTATTCCTCATATAAGAAGAGCTGGTTGTGACCATATTCCTCATATGAGAAGGGCTGGTTGTGACCGTATTCCTCATATAAAAAGGGGCTGGTTGTGACCATATTCCTCATATAAGAAGGGCTGGTTGTGACTGTATTCCTCATATAAGAAGAGCTGGTTGTGACCGTATTCCTCATATAAGAAGGGGCTGGTTGTGACCGTATTCCTCATATAAGAAGGGGCTGGTTGTGAACGTATTCCTCATATGAGAAGGGGCTGGTTGTGAACGTATTCCTCATATAAGAAGAGCTGGTTGTGACCGTATTCCTCATATAAGAAGAGCTGGTTGTGACCGTATTCCTCATATAAAAAGGGGCTGGTTGTGAACGTATTCCTCATATAAGAAGAGCTGGTTGTGACCGTATTCCTCATATGAGAAGGGCTGGTTGTGACCGTATTCCTCATATGAGAAGGGGCTGGTTGTGACCGTATTCCTCATATAAGAAGGGGCTGGTTGTGAACGTATTCCTCATATAAGAAGGGGCTGGTTGTGAACGTATTCTTCATATAAGAAAGGCTGGTTGTGACCGTATTCCTCATATAAGAAGGGCCTGGTTGTGACCGTATTCCTCATATAAGAAGGGCTGGTTGTGACTGTATTCCTCATATAAGAAGGGGCTGGTTGTGACCGTATTCCTCATATAAGAAGGGCTGGTTGTGACCGTATTCCTCATATAAAAAGGGGCTGGTTGTGACCGTATTCCTCATATAAGAAGGGCTGGTTGTGAACGTATTCCTCATATAAGAAGGGGCTGGTTGTGACCGTATTCCTCATATAAGAAGGGCCTGGTTGTGACTGCATTCCTCATATAAGGGCTGGTTGTGACTGTATTCCTCATATAAGAAGGGGCTGGTTGTGACCATATTCCTCATATAAGAAGGGCTGGTTGTGACTGCATTCCTCATATAAGGGCTGGTTGTGACTGTATTCCTCATATAAGAAGGGGCTGGTTGTGACCGTATTCCTCATATAAGAAGGGCTGGTTGTGACTGCATTCCTCATATAAGGGCTGGTTGTGACTGTATTCCTCATATAAGAAGGGGCTGGTTGTGACCATATTCCTCATATAAGAAGGGCCTGGTTGTGACCGTATTCCTCATATAAGAAGGGCTGGTTGTGACTGTATTCCTCATATAAGAAGAGCTGGTTGTGACCGTATTCCTCATATAAAAAGGGGCTGGTTGTGACCGTATTCCTCATATAAGAAGAGCTGGTTGTGACCATATTCCTCATATGAGAAGGGCTGGTTGTGACCGTATTCCTCATATAAAAAGGGGCTGGTTGTGACCATATTCCTCATATAAGAAGGGCCTGGTTGTGACCGTATTCCTCATATAAAAAGGGGCTGGTTGTGACCATATTCCTCATATGAGAAGGGCTGGTTGTGACCGTATTCCTCATATAAAAAGGGGCTGGTTGTGACCATATTCCTCATATGAGAAGGGCTGGTTGTGACTGTATTCCTCATATAAAAAGGGGCTGGTTGTGACCGTATTCCTCATATAAGAAGAGCTGGTTGTGACCATATTCCTCATATGAGAAGGGCTGGTTGTGACCGTATTCCTCATATAAAAAGGGGCTGGTTGTGACCATATTCCTCATATAAGAAGGGCTGGTTGTGACTGTATTCCTCATATAAGAAGAGCTGGTTGTGACCGTATTCCTCATATAAGAAGGGGCTGGTTGTGACCGTATTCCTCATATAAGAAGGGGCTGGTTGTGACCATATTCCTCATATAAGAAGGGGCTGGTTGTGACTGTATTCCTCATATAAGAAGGGCTGGTTGTGACTGTATTCCTCATATAAGAAGGGCTGGTTGTGAACGTATTCCTCATATAAGAAGGGCTGGTTGTGACCGTATTCCTCATATAAGAAGGGGCTGGTTGTGACTGTATTCCTCATATAAGAAGGGCTGGTTGTGACCGTATTCCTCATATAAAAAGGGGCTGGTTGTGACCGTATTCCTCATATAAGAAGAGCTGGTTGTGACCGTATTCCTCATATAAGAAGGGCTGGTTGTGACCGTATTCCTCATATAAAAAGGGGCTGGTTGTGACCATATTCCTCATATAAGAAGGGCTGGTTGTGACCGTATTCCTCATATAAGAAGGGCTGGTTGTGACTGTATTCCTCATATAAGAAGGGCTGGTTGTGAACGTATTCCTCATATAAGAAGGGCTGGTTGTGACCGTATTCCTCATATAAGAAGGGGCTGGTTGTGACTGTATTCCTCATATAAGAAGGGCTGGTTGTGACCGTATTCCTCATATAAAAAGGGGCTGGTTGTGACCGTATTCCTCATATAAGAAGAGCTGGTTGTGACCGTATTCCTCATATAAGAAGGGGCTGGTTGTGAACGTATTCCTCATATAAGAAGAGCTGGTTGTGAACGTATTCTTCATATAAGAAAGGCTGGTTGTGACCGTATTCCTCATATAAGAAGGGCCTGGTTGTGACCGTATTCCTCATATAAGAAGGGCTGGTTGTGACTGTATTCCTCATATAAGAAGGGGCTGGTTGTGACCGTATTCCTCATATAAGAAGGGCTGGTTGTGACCGTATTCCTCATATAAAAAGGGGCTGGTTGTGACCGTATTCCTCATATAAGAAGGGCTGGTTGTGAACGTATTCCTCATATAAGAAGGGGCTGGTTGTGACCGTATTCCTCATATAAGAAGGGCCTGGTTGTGACTGCATTCCTCATATAAGGGCTGGTTGTGACTGTATTCCTCATATAAGAAGGGGCTGGTTGTGACCATATTCCTCATATAAGAAGGGCTGGTTGTGACCATATTCCTCATATAAGAAGGGCTGGTTGTGACTGCATTCCTCATATAAGGGCTGGTTGTGACTGTATTCCTCATATAAGAAGGGGCTGGTTGTGACCGTATTCCTCATATAAGAAGGGCTGGTTGTGACTGCATTCCTCATATAAGGGCTGGTTGTGACTGTATTCCTCATATAAGAAGGGGCTGGTTGTGACCATATTCCTCATATAAGAAGGGCCTGGTTGTGACCGTATTCCTCATATAAGAAGGGCTGGTTGTGACTGTATTCCTCATATAAGAAGAGCTGGTTGTGACCGTATTCCTCATATAAAAAGGGGCTGGTTGTGACCGTATTCCTCATATAAGAAGAGCTGGTTGTGACCATATTCCTCATATGAGAAGGGCTGGTTGTGACCGTATTCCTCATATAAAAAGGGGCTGGTTGTGACCATATTCCTCATATAAGAAGGGCCTGGTTGTGACCGTATTCCTCATATAAGAAGGGCTGGTTGTGACTGTATTCCTCATATAAGAAGAGCTGGTTGTGACCGTATTCCTCATATAAAAAGGGGCTGGTTGTGACCGTATTCCTCATATAAGAAGAGCTGGTTGTGACCATATTCCTCATATGAGAAGGGCTGGTTGTGACCGTATTCCTCATATAAAAAGGGGCTGGTTGTGACCATATTCCTCATATAAGAAGGGCTGGTTGTGACTGTATTCCTCATATAAGAAGAGCTGGTTGTGACCGTATTCCTCATATAAGAAGGGGCTGGTTGTGACCGTATTCCTCATATAAGAAGAGGCTGGTTGTGAACGTATTCCTCATATAAGAAGGGGCTGGTTGTGAACGTATTCCTCATATAAGAAGAGCTGGTTGTGACCGTATTCCTCATATAAGAAGAGCTGGTTGTGACCGTATTCCTCATATAAGAAGGGACTGGTTGTGAACGTATTCCTCATATAAGAAGAGCTGGTTGTGACCGTATTCCTCATATGAGAAGGGCTGGTTGTGACCGTATTCCTCATATGAGAAGGGGCTGGTTGTGACCGTATTCCTCATATAAGAAGGGGCTGGTTGTGAACGTATTCCTCATATAAGAAGGGGCTGGTTGTGAACGTATTCTTCATATAAGAAAGGCTGGTTGTGACCGTATTCCTCATATAAGAAGGGCCTGGTTGTGACCGTATTCCTCATATAAGAAGGGCTGGTTGTGACTGTATTCCTCATATAAGAAGGGGCTGGTTGTGACCGTATTCCTCATATAAGAAGGGCTGGTTGTGACCGTATTCCTCATATAAAAAGGGGCTGGTTGTGACCGTATTCCTCATATAAGAAGGGCTGGTTGTGAACGTATTCCTCATATAAGAAGGGGCTGGTTGTGACCGTATTCCTCATATAAGAAGGGCCTGGTTGTGACTGCATTCCTCATATAAGGGCTGGTTGTGACTGTATTCCTCATATAAGAAGGGGCTGGTTGTGACCATATTCCTCATATAAGAAGGGCTGGTTGTGACTGCATTCCTCATATAAGGGCTGGTTGTGACTGTATTCCTCATATAAGAAGGGGCTGGTTGTGACCGTATTCCTCATATAGGAAGGGCTGGTTGTGACTGCATTCCTCATATAAGGGCTGGTTGTGACTGTATTCCTCATATAAGAAGGGGCTGGTTGTGACCATATTCCTCATATAAGAAGGGCCTGGTTGTGACCGTATTCCTCATATAAGAAGGGCTGGTTGTGACTGTATTCCTCATATAAGAAGAGCTGGTTGTGACCGTATTCCTCATATAAAAAGGGGCTGGTTGTGACCGTATTCCTCATATAAGAAGAGCTGGTTGTGACCATATTCCTCATATGAGAAGGGCTGGTTGTGACCGTATTCCTCATATAAAAAGGGGCTGGTTGTGACCATATTCCTCATATAAGAAGGGCCTGGTTGTGACCGTATTCCTCATATAAGAAGGGCTGGTTGTGACTGTATTCCTCATATAAGAAGAGCTGGTTGTGACCGTATTCCTCATATAAAAAGGGGCTGGTTGTGACCGTATTCCTCATATAAGAAGAGCTGGTTGTGACCATATTCCTCATATGAGAAGGGCTGGTTGTGACCGTATTCCTCATATAAAAAGGGGCTGGTTGTGACCATATTCCTCATATAAGAAGGGCTGGTTGTGACTGTATTCCTCATATAAGAAGAGCTGGTTGTGACCGTATTCCTCATATAAGAAGGGGCTGGTTGTGACCGTATTCCTCATATAAGAAGGGGCTGGTTGTGAACGTATTCCTCATATAAGAAGGGGCTGGTTGTGAACGTATTCCTCATATAAGAAGAGCTGGTTGTGACCGTATTCCTCATATAAGAAGAGCTGGTTGTGACCGTATTCCTCATATAAGAAGGGGCTGGTTGTGAACGTATTCCTCATATAAGAAGAGCTGGTTGTGACCGTATTCCTCATATGAGAAGGGCTGGTTGTGACCGTATTCCTCATATGAGAAGGGGCTGGTTGTGACCGTATTCCTCATATAAGAAGGGGCTGGTTGTGAACGTATTCCTCATATAAGAAGGGGCTGGTTGTGAACGTATTCCTCATATAAGAAGAGCTGGTTGTGACCGTATTCCTCATATAAAAAGGGGCTGGTTGTGACCATATTCCTCATATGAGAAGGGCTGGTTGTGACCGTATTCCTCATATAAAAAGGGGCTGGTTGTGACCGTATTCCTCATATAAGAAGAGCTGGTTGTGACCATATTCCTCATATGAGAAGGGCTGGTTGTGACCGTATTCCTCATATAAAAAGGGGCTGGTTGTGACCATATTCCTCATATGAGAAGGGCTGGTTGTGACTGTATTCCTCATATAAAAAGGGGCTGGTTGTGACCGTATTCCTCATATAAGAAGAGCTGGTTGTGACCATATTCCTCATATGAGAAGGGCTGGTTGTGACCGTATTCCTCATATAAAAAGGGGCTGGTTGTGACCATATTCCTCATATAAGAAGGGCTGGTTGTGACTGTATTCCTCATATAAGAAGAGCTGGTTGTGACCGTATTCCTCATATAAGAAGGGGCTGGTTGTGACCGTATTCCTCATATAAGAAGGGGCTGGTTGTGAACGTATTCCTCATATAAGAAGGGGCTGGTTGTGAACGTATTCCTCATATAAGAAGAGCTGGTTGTGACCGTATTCCTCATATAAGAAGAGCTGGTTGTGACCGTATTCCTCATATAAGAAGGGGCTGGTTGTGAACGTATTCCTCATATAAGAAGAGCTGGTTGTGACCGTATTCCTCATATAAGAAGAGCTGGTTGTGACCGTATTCCTCATATAAGAAGGGGCTGGTTGTGAACGTATTCCTCATATAAGAAGGGCTGGTTGTGACCGTATTCCTCATATGAGAAGGGGCTGGTTGTGACCGTATTCCTCATATAAGAAGGGGCTGGTTGTGAACGTATTCCTCATATAAGAAGGGGCTGGTTGTGAACGTATTCCTCATATAAGAAGAGCTGGTTGTGACCGTATTCCTCATATAAAAAGGGGCTGGTTGTGACCATATTCCTCATATGAGAAGGGGCTGGTTGTGACCGTATTCCTCATATGAGAAGGGGCTGGTTGTGACCGTATTCCTCATATAAGAAGGGCTGGTTGTGACCGTATTCTTCATATAAGAAGGGCTGGTTGTGACCGTATTCCTCATATAAGAGGGGGCTGGTTGAGACCATATTCCTCACATAAGAAGGGTTTAATTTAGAGTTGTGGCTGCCCTAATCATTTTAAGTCAATATATTTTAAATTAGTAATTGTACAATCTACACGCTTAGGTCCCCTCAGGGCCATTTTTATGAAAGGGAAAAATGGACATTTGTACTGGGGGCGTATCATGAAACATCATAGTAAGAGAGGCCCAGAAGAGCTTCTGTCTCAGCCTCCTGGTGTACCAGAAAGAGAGAGACCCCCTTGTTTCAAAGACAGGAGAAACAAAGACATTCTGGTTGAAAAAAAAGAAAAAAGCTAGAAAAACTAAACCTTAATCCCTTAACCAACCCTGTAAAGAACTAGTTATCATTTTAGGCTGGGTAGGTTGAATTTTTCATCATACCTGGGTGAGCTGGTTTAAGTGCTAAAAATAACACTGGTATTAGCTACAACAGTTTTTATAATCCACAATAAATAGTAAAACAACACATTGCAGTGAATCTGGAATTTACCCCCAAAACCCAGCTCTTACTGCAAAGAACCCATTTCTAGCAGGACTATCTACCATCTTTCTTCTAATAAATAAATTGCCTATAGCCAACTTAGCTAAACATTTCTGATGTCTCTTGTTATTTTAAACATGTCTGCTGTGCCAGCCAATACAGTCTACAAAATCACAGCTCTTACTGTAAAGAACCCAGGCCGTTCCGGCACCTTTCTGCTAAAAAATAAATTGCCTATCTCCAAATTAGTTTAATGTTTCAGATATTTCTTTTATTTTAAACATGTCTACTGTAAAGAACCTGATCCTTAGTGTGAGGTTCAATCACCTTTCTTCCAAAGCATAAATGACTTTATCCATGTCTCTTTGCAGAGAGGTTTTGTTTGTACTCAAGTTACATTAATCCATTAATGACACAGACTAAAGGAATGCTACTTTCTTAATAGAAAAGTACAAAAGTGGAAGCTGCTCAAATCAATTTATAGGCCATAACAGGTGCTTGAAAGGGTGGGGTTATCCTGCAAGGAACATACACACAACATTTTTTCCCCCAGCACACTGCTATAGCCAGCAACAGATCTGCCATTTCTACTGTAGATAAAAATGCAAAAGTCTTTGTTGCACACATTTGCAAATGTATGTTTAAGCCATCCGCCACGCCAAGGCGCTTTTGCTAATAGGATGGTCCTACTCTAAACAATGAGAGTCCCATATATTTGGGCCATACATATGTGTTTTTAAATAGACCATAATTGATTTGGTGACCATTGTACTTATATATGTTTTTCCTCGATGGACCACTATGTATTCCAATAAAGTTGTAAATGGGACAAGCAGGAGAAGTGGAGAGACCATTATTTGAGTCTATATGGGCAGAAAACTGATCAAGCAGGCACAATTGATGTTTCGGCATACCTAAAAATAGTTCTGTCAAGGATCATACCTAGTAATAATAAAAGCTATCATCCATATAATAGCTGGCAAATCTCTAGCAGTGTCAGATTAGCAGATTAATCCTGTGCTCGCTCCAATTTAAAACAACAGACACAAAAACCCGAAAAAAACAAACGTTTGATTGTGTTAATTATCTAGTAAAGATGCAAAGGTTGACAGGTTCGGTTACAACATAACACTTTTTCTATTTTATCCCCAGGCTGAGGACGCATGAAAAGGTACGTGCTTTGCACACATTTAGAGCAGAGAGAATATTTGACTTTACACTGTGTTGTGTATTCAAATAAATCAAAGTATTGTTTTTAACTAAACTTAAGGCTGCCTCATACTTAGCAACGTAAGTGTAAAAAAAAAAAAAAATATGTATTCGCTTTGCCAAAAACAACATCTGCAACTCATTAAATAATTTTAATTGCTGCCATGTCGCAGATTATGATAGAACCTGCACACAAAGTTCAATATTAATTTAGATCTCTGTGAATCTGATTTGTATTTTTACTCAGCAGTATAAAATAGTTTATATAACATATTGCTGTATTTTTATTCGTATAGCTGGTAAAATGACAAAATATAATACAGTAATATCTGTATGAATTCCTGTAAATAACATCTATATAAAAGCTGAGTTATAAGGTCATTGTTTATAATTGGTGAGTTCTGATGTCATTACCTTAGTGTTCATTAGAAAATCTATTTAATAAGAAATAATACAACCCCTACCATAAATAATTACACATATGAGAAGCCACCTTGGGTTTCTGAGACCTGTATAAAAAGCCTTTAGCTTTGTGCTTTTTATGGCCACAGAATTACTTGCAGACTTTTAATATCCTTAAAATATATAGCAGGGGATAGATTATCCAATATACAAGGGGAATATATAATGCAGTACTTGCCACTGTATGTCACAATATATCATTCGATTAGAGACTGTCTGGTTCATTAAGGGAAGTAAGGCAAAAAAATTATCACGTTTTCTCCTGGACAAAACCATGTTACAATGCAACGGGTACATATTAGTTTAATATTCTGCACATAAGTCAAATACTGGCTGTTTTATCATGTAGCGCACAAATACTTGATAGATTGTTTGTACACTGAAATGTATAGTTGATCTAGGACATGCTGTACCCCAATTATAAATCTGCCCTCACATTTTAAATTTGCCTCCCCCTCCAATACAACATGGTTTTGGCAAGGTTCAAAGTTACTCTTTTTTTTTCTTCTTTACTTTCATTAATGAATCAGGGCCCGTGACTCTGCACACTCCATAGAGATCTGCTGGTCCTGAGTGCATACACACTGCGGAATGGGATCGACATCGTTCCATCGTTGAACACCATATATAGTTCAGTTTAAAAGTTAAGTGAAACGATACAATGAGCTTTGGAATGATCGTTCTTCGTCGTAGTGTACACACTAATACGATATCGGGACGAACCGCCGTTTATCGTGTGACTGGCCCGATAATCTGTTTAAAATCCTGGAATGTGGTCCTATTCTAATTTACCTGTTTATGTGCACGAATGCAGTCCTGGAGACAGTCCTGTTTAAGTAATGGCCCCCATAGCCTCTTGTTATACAAGTTAAGAGGTGACGGTAATGGAATCACAGACACGGCTCAGAGATTAGTTTAACTTCTAGAGATTAATACACAGACCAAAATAGAAATGTAAATAAAAATGAAAATATGAAGTTGCAACCTTAATACAAGACAAATGGGTTCCGGCGCGGCTAGGGCGGTGTACATGTATTAGGAGGCAGTACTTTGATACTTTCATCTGGTGCTTTTTACTTTTGCAGACATGCGTATTTCTATCACAGACCATTACGGACCACACGTCTGTAAAATGTCCCAAAAAGCATCAGCGCAGTCGTACTTAAAAAAATGAAATAGAGATGTGTTCCAATGCATATTCCTTAGTTTAATTTAATTTAAAATAGGCTTCCTGGATGGAGGCATGAACAAGCGTTACTAAGGTTGAAGACGTGAAGGTGGACGGGGCAGTCACACTTGTGCCTGTCACCATCCATTTCTCTCCTACTCACTTAGTCTCAAACGCCCAGCCAAGGATGACCCATTGTCTTCAGACTTGACCATGGGAATACGTCAAGACTAAAAGCTCACATTTTTTTTACAGGTGTTATTTTTACTTAGAAAAACATTCATTATTTAAATTTAACTTTAGTGTATACTTCTTCCTTGTCACAATTGTACACCCCCAAACAAGTTGTAAACCCTCCTTTCCCTCCCCCCAAAAAACCTTGCACTCTAGGCTGCGGCCAAGTTAGCTTATTGGATAACTAAGCTCTGGCAGTGGTAAACACAGGTCAGTGAAAGCTGGTGTTTTAAAAGGGGGAGAGAGGGGTGGAGTGAATTACAGGTCCTTGCAATGGAGGTTACACCAGGGTCGTAGTGATATTAAGAGGAAGTACTGCATTATTAAAATCAGCCTTGTTCATCAGAATTACTAATAAACATTGTCTTATCACAACAAGCACAGAGGTTCTAAAGAGTCTAGTTAGATGAGCTTCTCCTACAGGAAGGATGGTTTCACAAGAATCAATTAACCCATACTGGAAACATGGAAGAAATACAATTCCAATATGTGAAACAGGGACTGGATGTGCTAGATACATAATTATATGAAGCCAGCGGTTTCTGCACAGTCACAGGACGCATATTCTGAGACGGAGAATGAACATCAGCTTCCACAGCTGCCATGTTGGCTACAGACCCTAATAACAGATGGATGGTCACTGAGAACCAGCATCCAAATTAAATACTTTACACAGTGGGGAATGGTGGATTTGGGGATGGTAAGAAATGTTAATGCCATTTAAAATGAATTTCAGCCTCAATGTTAATTGTAGATTTTCTCTCTCTCCCTCTCTCTCGTGTAACGCACAAAGCACCAGAGATAGGACCATCACGTAGGGGGACCCTGCATTTGGGGAGGTAGCCATCTTGTCGGAGACCCCCCGGTGTTTGGTACGTGGGTTCGCGGCAGATATGTCTTAGAGAAACCCCTGGCAAGGAGGGGTGGGCGGCGGCAGCAGTTGTAATGTAAATAAAGCCCCACAGATAGGGGTAGAAGAAGCAGAGGGATCCCCACCATCTGGGGTACCCTGAAGAGGCTCACCAGATGCAGGATGAGTGCCGAGTGTGAAGGGTCACCTAGAACTGGTGAGTACGTGGTGGCTGCCATAGGAGAATCTAGTGTGTAAAACAATGGGGCGAGAGTGCCCCAATAACTAGAGCTGTTGGGTTACTGCAATGTTAACATCTTGGAAGAGTCTTCCTGTTCCGATGCCAGTGAAGTCAGCTGAGAAACATTGTGCCCTTGAACGAGGAATGTGATGATGTACAGCTTCAGTAGAGGGATGAAGAAAGGTTCCTGGATAGGGGGGAATCAGTCTGTACAGCCACAGTAGAAAACCCCCCTTGGAAAGTACCCCCATCCCATGTTGCTGCATGAAGGTAGTGTGGCTAATGTTGTAGAGGAGGATCCCTGATGTAGGGGATGGAGTGCACAAGAAGAGTACAAGAACCTCTGGTCCATGCCTACTGTCTACCTGTGTACATGATGAGCTCTGACTGATGCTGTGTAACAACTACACCCATAACACCAGGTACACGAAATGCCAGAACTGTTTTATTGCTCCTAAGTGTGTGCTGGAGGAGTTAGAGTTATCAGACAGAATTTTCTTTAACTGTTAAGCTTATGTGCTGGAGGAGAAGAGAGTTTAATAAAGTTTTTGATGTTTTGAATTGAGATGGCCTGGCGCACAATATTTATTTATGTTTGTACTGCACCGCCACTAGTGGCAACTACACTGTAACCGGGTTTAAATCCCAGAGTATTCCGGGGAACCCCTGGTTGCACATGTCACACCCACACCACAGCCGGAGCAAAAGCGGAGGGCGACATCCAGTGAAGTACCACACAACAACAGGATATCCCAAGTAAGTGCTCACACAAGTACCAGGGGTGTTTCACACTAGTGCTCTGGAAAGTTCTGAAGGGTGTGTGTAACAGAGTATTTAGAATGTAAGCTCTAATGGGACTGATGTGACGACATATTCAGAAGCAGCCGTTATGTAGACTGAACCAGGATTCATGAGAATTCACTAATTACTTAATACATTTCCTACTACCTTAAATTATTCAGTTTTCTGTAGAAAAGAGGCACATTTATCAATAACAACCAATATGTTTCTATACCCACACTGCAATTTTATTGGCCAAATATGCCACTTTACACCTAATTGGCAGCAAATCACAGCATTAATGGGCCAGAAAGACTCACGTTTTCAATCACTGAAGTTCAACATCAGGACCTATCAGATCATCATCATCATCATTTTATTTATATAGCGCCTCTGATTTTGCAGCGCTGTACAGAGAACACTCACATCAGTCCCTGCCCCATTGGAGTTTACAGTCTAAATTCCATAACATACACAGACAGACAGAGAGAGACTAGGGTCAATTTTGTTTTTGATAGCAGCCAATTAACCTACCAGTATGTTTTTGGAGTGTGGGAGGAAACCAGAGCACCTGGAGGAAACCCACGCAAACACGGGGAGAACATACAAACTCCACAAAGATAAGGTCATGGTTGGGAATTGAACTCATGACCACAGCGCTGTGAGTCAGAAGTACTAACCACTAAGCCACAGTCTATCAGATGTTGATTAAGATGACCAGAAAATCTGTATGTGTATACAGTCATCTTTTGACCCCGCCAATGGTTCCCCGTCAGATCCAGCCTTTTGGACAGAGAGGTCGGATTTTTCACATTTAGTAGTATCCAGTTATGATAGTTGCAGTTGGCCAGATCAGCTTGTGTGTGCGACTACTAGACCTAAACACACATGTTGCCTTAGAGTTACTAATAACAACAACAGGAATATATGTAAAAGTCCCCATAGCGTAGTTTATATATCTCACATTGTATTTGCATTTGTTATGCAGCTGAGCGCAAGCTATTTCTAAGGAATCACAATAAATTACTTTTTTTTTCTTTCTATTCTTGGCTACTTAAATGATCTGTAAAATAAGTCAGGATGTACCTGTCAAAAGATAGCTTAATCAAGCAGAAACGAAAAGTATGCAGGGTAAAGCGGGCTGTGAGGCATGATCAGTACCTCTGATAAATAAAACATCTAGAAAATCCTGTAGCTGCTATTATATACTACTATTAATTCTAATAATACAAGCAACAACATACAACCTAATAAAAATTAATAATAATAAGGCAGTGGCACTGTGTCTCTGCAGTAGGGATAAGCGAGCAGCATTGATCTGCTTAGTGCTCTGCAGTAAGGATAAGTGAGCAACGTGAATCTGGGTAGTGCTCTGCAGTAGGCATAAGTGAGCAGCATTGATCTGGGTAGTGCTCTGCAGTAGGCATAAGTGAGCAGCATGGGTCTGGGTAGTGTGTTGCAGTTGGGATAAGTGAGCAGCATGGGTCTGGGTTGTGCGTTGCAGTAAGGATAAGTGAGCAACATGGGTCTGGGTAGTGCGTTGCTGTAGGGATAAGTGACTATCACAGGTCTGGGTAGTGCGTTGCAGTAGAGATAAGTGAGCAGCATGGGTCTGGGTAGTGCTCTGCAGTAGGGATAAGTGAGCAGCATGTGTTTGGGCAGTGCGTTGCAGTAAGAATAAGTAAGCAGCATGGGTCGTGTTAGTGCGTTGCAGTAGGGATAGGTGAGCAGCATGGGTCTGGGTAGTGTGTTGCAGTTGAGATAGGTGAGCAGCATTGGTCTGAGTAGTGCGTTGCAGTAGGGATAAGCGAGCAGCATGGGTCTGGGTGGTGCTCTGCAGTAGGGATAAGTGAGCAGCGTGTGTCTGGGTAGTACTCTGCAGTAGGGATAAGTGAGCAGCGTGTGTCTGGGTAGTACTCTGCAGTAGGAATAAGTGAGCAGCATGGGTCTGGGTAGTACGTTGCAGTAGGGATTAGTGAGCAGCATGGGTCTGGGTAGTGCATTGCAGTAGGGATAAGTGAGCAGCATTGGTCCAGGCAGTGCGATACAGTAGGGATAAGCGAGCAGCATGTGTTTGGGTAGTGCTCTGCAGTAGGGATAAGCAAGCGGCATGGGTCATGTTAGTGCTCTGCAGTATGGATAAGCGAGCAGCATAGGACTGGTTAGTGCATTGCAGTAGGCATAACTGAGCAGTATGGGTCTGCGTAGTGCATTGTAGTAGGGATAGGTGAGCAGCATAGGTCTGGGTAGTGCTCTGCAGTAGGGATAAGTGAGCAGCATAGTGTGGGTAGTGCATTGCAGTAGAGAAAAGTGAGCAACATGGGTCTGGATAGTACGTTGCAGCTGGAATAGGTGAGCAGCATTGGTCTGGGTAGTGTATTGCAGTAGGGATAAGTGAGCAGCATGGGTCTTGTTAGTGCGTTGCAGTAGGGATAAGCGAGCAACATGGCTCTGAGTAGTGCTTTGCAGTAGAGAGCAGCATGGGTTTGGGTAATTCGTTGCAGTAGGGATAAGTGAGCAGCATGAGTCTGAGTAGTGCATTGCAGTAGGGATAAGCGAGCAACATGGGACTGGATAGTACGTTGCAGTAGATATAAGTGATCAACATGGGTCTTGTTAGTGCGTTGCAGTAGGGATAAATAAGCAGCATGGGTATGAGTAGTGTGATGCAGCAGGGATAAGCGAGCAGCATGGGTCTGAGTAGTGTGATGCAGCAGGGATAAGTGAGCAGCATGAGTCTGAGTAGTGCTTTACAGTAGGGATAAGCGAGCAGTATGGGTCTGAGTAGTGCGATGCAGCAGGGATAAGTGAGCAGCATGAGTCTGAGTAGTGCATTGCAGTAGGGATAAGCAAGAAGTGTGGGTCTGGGTAGTGGGTTGCAGTAGGGATAAGCGAGCAGCATTGGTCTTGTTAGTGCGTTGCAGCAGGGATAAGCGAGCAGCATGGGTCTGAGTAGTGAGTTGCAGTTGGGATAAGCGAGCAGCATGGGTCTTGTTAGTACGTTGCAGTAGGGATAAGCGAGCAGTATGGGTCTTGTTAGTGTGTTGCAATAGGGATAAGTGAGCAGCATGGGTCTTGTTAGTGCGTTGCAGTTGGGATAAGTGAGCAGCATGGGTCTGAGTAGTGTGATGCAGCAGGGATAAGTGAGCAGCATGGGTCTGGGTAGTACGTTGCAGTAGGGATTAGTGAGCAGCATGGGTCTGGGTAGTGCATTGCAGTAGGGATAAGTGAGCAGCATTGGTCCAGGCAGTGCGATACAGTAGGGATAAGCGAGCAGCATGTGTTTGGGTAGTGCTCTGCAGTAGGGATAAGCAAGCGGCATGGGTCATGTTAGTGCTCTGCAGTATGGATAAGCGAGCAGCATAGGACTGGTTAGTGCATTGCAGTAGGCATAACTGAGCAGTATGGGTCTGCGTAGTGCATTGTAGTAGGGATAGGTGAGCAGCATAGGTCTGGGTAGTGCTCTGCAGTAGGGATAAGTGAGCAGCATAGTGTGGGTAGTGCATTGCAGTAGAGAAAAGTGAGCAACATGGGTCTGGATAGTACGTTGCAGCTGGAATAGGTGAGCAGCATTGGTCTGGGTAGTGTATTGCAGTAGGGATAAGTGAGCAGCATGGGTCTTGTTAGTGCGTTGCAGTAGGGATAAGCGAGCAACATGGCTCTGAGTAGTGCTTTGCAGTAGAGAGCAGCATGGGTTTGGGTAATTCGTTGCAGTAGGGATAAGTGAGCAGCATGAGTCTGAGTAGTGCATTGCAGTAGGGATAAGCGAGCAACATGGGACTGGATAGTACGTTGCAGTAGATATAAGTGATCAACATGGGTCTTGTTAGTGCGTTGCAGTAGGGATAAATAAGCAGCATGGGTATGAGTAGTGTGATGCAGCAGGGATAAGCGAGCAGCATGGGTCTGAGTAGTGTGATGCAGCAGGGATAAGTGAGCAGCATGAGTCTGAGCAGTGCTTTACAGTAGGGATAAGCGAGCAGTATGGGTCTGAGTAGTGCGATGCAGCAGGGATAAGTGAGCAGCATGAGTCTGAGTAGTGCATTGCAGTAGGGATAAGCGAGAAGTGTGGGTCTGGGTAGTGGGTTGCAGTAGGGATAAGCGAGCAGCATTGGTCTTGTTAGTGCGTTGCAGCAGGGATAAGCGAGCAGCATGGGTCTGAGTAGTGAGTTGCAGTTGGGATAAGCAAGCAGCATGGGTCTTGTTAGTACGTTGCAGTAGGGATAAGCGAGCAGTATGGGTCTTGTTAGTGTGTTGCAATAGGGATAAGTGAGCAGCATGGGTCTTGTTAGTGCGTTGCAGTTGGGATAAGTGAGCAGCATGGGTCTGAGTAGTGTGATGCAGCAGGGATAAGTGAGCAGCATAGGTCTTGTTAGTGCGTTGCAGTAGGGATAAGCGAGCAGCATGGGTCTTATTAGTGCGTTGCAGTAGGGATAAGCGAGCAGCATGGGTCTTGTTAGTGCGTTGCAGTAGGGATAAGCGAGCAGCATGGGTCTTATTAGTGCATTGCAGTAGGGGTAAGAGAACAGCATGGGTCTTGTTAGTACTTTGCAGCAGGGATAAGTGAGCAGCATGGATGAGGGTAGTGCGTTGCAGTAGGTATAAGCGAGCACCATGGGTCTGGGTAGTGTGTTGCAGTAGGGATAAGCGAGCAGCGTGTGTCTGGGTAGTACTCTGCAGTAGGGATAAGTGAGCAGCGTGTGTCTGGGTAGTACTCTGCAGTAGGAATAAGTGAGCAGCATGGGTCTGGGTAGTACGTTGCAGTAGGGATTAGTGAGCAGCATGGGTCTGGGTAGTGCATTGCAGTAGGGATAAGTGAGCAGCATTGGTCCAGGCAGTGCGATACAGTAGGGATAAGCGAGCAGCATGTGTTTGGGTAGTGCTCTGCAGTAGGGATAAGCAAGCGGCATGGGTCATGTTAGTGCTCTGCAGTATGGATAAGCGAGCAGCATAGGACTGGTTAGTGCATTGCAGTAGGCATAACTGAGCAGTATGGGTCTGCGTAGTGCATTGTAGTAGGGATAGGTGAGCAGCATAGGTCTGGGTAGTGCTCTGCAGTAGGGATAAGTGAGCAGCATAGTGTGGGTAGTGCATTGCAGTAGAGAAAAGTGAGCAACATGGGTCTGGATAGTACGTTGCAGCTGGAATAGGTGAGCAGCATTGGTCTGGGTAGTGTATTGCAGTAGGGATAAGTGAGCAGCATGGGTCTTGTTAGTGCGTTGCAGTAGGGATAAGCGAGCAACATGGCTCTGAGTAGTGCTTTGCAGTAGAGAGCAGCATGGGTTTGGGTAATTCGTTGCAGTAGGGATAAGTGAGCAGCATGAGTCTGAGTAGTGCATTGCAGTAGGGATAAGCGAGCAACATGGGACTGGATAGTACGTTGCAGTAGATATAAGTGATCAACATGGGTCTTGTTAGTGCGTTGCAGTAGGGATAAATAAGCAGCATGGGTATGAGTAGTGTGATGCAGCAGGGATAAGCGAGCAGCATGGGTCTGAGTAGTGTGATGCAGCAGGGATAAGTGAGCAGCATGAGTCTGAGTAGTGCTTTACAGTAGGGATAAGCGAGCAGTATGGGTCTGAGTAGTGCGATGCAGCAGGGATAAGTGAGCAGCATGAGTCTGAGTAGTGCATTGCAGTAGGGATAAGCGAGAAGTGTGGGTCTGGGTAGTGGGTTGCAGTAGGGATAAGCGAGCAGCATTGGTCTTGTTAGTGCGTTGCAGCAGGGATAAGCGAGCAGCATGGGTCTGAGTAGTGAGTTGCAGTTGGGATAAGCGAGCAGCATGGGTCTTGTTAGTACGTTGCAGTAGGGATAAGCGAGCAGTATGGGTCTTGTTAGTGTGTTGCAATAGGGATAAGTGAGCAGCATGGGTCTTGTTAGTGCGTTGCAGTTGGGATAAGTGAGCAGCATGGGTCTGAGTAGTGTGATGCAGCAGGGATAAGTGAGCAGCATAGGTCTTGTTAGTGCGTTGCAGTAGGGATAAGCGAGCAGCATGGGTCTGGGTAGTAGTTTGCAGTAGGGATAAGCAAGCAGCATGGGTCTTGTTAGTGCCTTGCGGTAGGGATAAGCGAGCAGCATGGGTCTTGTTAGTGCGTTGCAGTAGGGATAAACGAGCAGTATGGGTCTTGTTAGTGCGGTGCAGTAGGTATAAGCAAGCAGCATGGGTCTTGTTAGTGTCTTGCAGTAGGGATAAGCGAGCAGCATGGGTCTGGGTAGCAGTTTGCAGTAGGGATAAGCGAGCAGCCTGGGTCTGGGTAGTAGTTTGCAGTAGGGATAAGCAAGCAGCATGGGTCTTGTTAGTGCCTTGCAGTAGGGATAAGCGAGCAGCATGGGTCTTGTTAGTACTTTGCAGCAGGGATAAGTGAGCAGCATGGATGAGGGTAGTGCGTTGCAGTAGGTATAAGCGAGCAGCATGGGTCTGGGTAGTGGGTTGCAGTAGGGATAAGCGAGCAGCATGGGTCTGAGTAGCAGTTTGCAGTAGGGATAAGCGAGCAGCATGGGTCTGGGTAGTAGTTTGCAGTAGGGATAAGCAAGCAGCATGGGTCTTGTTAGTGCGGTGCAGTAGGTATAAGCGAGCAGCATGGGTCTTGTTAGTGCGGTGCAGTAGGTATAAGCGAGCAGCATGGGTCTTGTTAGTGCGTTGCAGTACCACCAGGTGCCAGCAGTCACACCTCCTTGGTCTGGAGGAGGGAGTGGGAAGCTCAGTGCATGGCTAAGACACGAGGTTGTCATATTTCCTTTCTAACCCTGGGGGCACACTAGAAATCCTCCTGTGAGATCCAGAGGGAAATGTTAAACAGGATTTACTGGTTTCACACGATCGTTGCTAGACTATAAGCCATCATTTCATTACCATAACGTCTGCTGCAAGTCACAGTGCGCAGCAACCCGGGGTCTCACAGATGCCAGCAACGAACTGGGGATTAGCGCTCTTTCATCCAGCGATCCATCAGTCAGCGGCTTGTCTGCAGGACGCAGCTCTGGTAAGGTGATGGGCATGGAGTGGTGGCAGAGCGGGGGCAGAGTGACAGCTGCAGATTCAGGGGGCACGAACGAACATTAAGCACCCACAAGAAAAGTTTATGGCAGTCCTTGGACCTGATTTAGCACATTTGGTGTTGCGCTTTCTCTAATGCAGAGGACAAGGAGACACAATTCCTCATTACTGCGCTGTGCCACCCTATACCAGATGTATTGGTGACATTACAGAGGGCATAGCAGATAATTAGTCACAGTGCACCAGGGTTAAATACCTCCAGATCTGGTGACAAAGGGTAAAGTGGTTCATGCTCCTCTATGGAGAGGGTTAATGTGGTGATAGTGATAATTGCTGTGTGGAATACTAATTGTCTGTTATGGAAGGGAGAGCATATGATTGTGTATCCAGGGATCGTGTCTGTGCTTGTTTGATGATCAGGTCAGAACACAGCCTCGGGCAGGGAGGAAGGAGCACTGTGTTCTCAGCAGTCAGCAGTGCTGGCAGAAGGGTCACTTTAGGTTGGGAAGATTAATATTTGAGTGTTTATGACATACCTGGGGGGCTAACTGCTACAAGTCTACCACATCCAGCCAGGGAGTACAGGGATGGTAGTGATGTAAAGATTGCTAATACGTGTCCTCTGTGTGGCAGTGCTGGCCACCTGGAACCCTGATATTAATGTGTCATTAACTTTTTGTTTTCAGTATCTGATTGGTGTGAGGGGGGGCTGACCAAAAGCCACCCAACTAATTTATTATTCCACATTGATCCACAAATAGTTTCTGTCCAGCATCATGGTGGGGCTGTACAGTACTATAGAAGTGGCTATTGACAGCCTACACTGACACTAATCATCTACCACAAAGCCCTCTTACAGAGAGACGAAGTGGAATATATTGTCAAGGCAGTAGATTGATATATTGGTGCAAATTGTTCCTAAAAAGTTATTAAGAGGTGGCATTGTGCTAATTTACTAAGATTACTGCCAGAGAGAGTTATAGCATGATTATGTACTGTGCAGCCAGCATGTACTTGCAGTGTAATTAATTATTACAGCATACCAAACCTCTGTGGAAAAATGAATGTTGATTGTAAAATGATAGATCAAACATACAGGGTTTTTTTTTTGTTGCTACTAGAGGATTCTGATACACCTATGTACACATTGATACATGACACAAACTGTACACTTTAGCAATATGGTATAGTATAGCGTGGTTTCTCAATATTTCTCTTTAATGTCCCCTGTGTGGTGGTAAATGCTTTCCAAGTCCCTGTTAATGTGAATTTGTCTGTAGAAAATAACCCTCAATCTGGATAAAATGATAAAAAATTCACTATACTTTTTATTTATTTTTAAATACCCCTTTTTTTATTTAGTTTTTAACATGGTTATTAATTACTAGTAAAGTTAATTTTTATTTGAGTTATATTTTGCAGACTTCAGAATCTATATGAGATTGTGCTTAGTACAGTACATGTACCACAGTGTGAGAGCCTAGGTAGTATCACACAAAGTACAGATATAGATTACTATAGCAGTGGGATCCAGATTTCCTGACATACATTCCAGGTGATTATTTTTTTGACACATGCTAGTGTTAAAATATTGAAATAAAGACATAATGCTGAATAAATATGAGGACAATATAAAACTAGGGAAAGCATAGATGGATCTTTTGATATAGTTCACATATCGTTGTCTTTGCATAATTGAATTTTTCCAAGACATTCCTCCATTCACAACTCTGTTCTTGTGATACATTCAGCCGCCGGACAGCTTGGTAGGGAATCAGTGTAATATTATAGTAAAGCTGTATTAGTGAAGTTAATGTATCCATTCAGGAATTTGTTTTGAAAAAAGAATATTGGTCTAAGGCTGGGTACACACTACAGAAAGTTTCTCCCGATGTGATATCTTTAACGATTTTACCAACAACTTAAAGTCCCGATCAGTTTGCCGATTCATGTGTACACACTATACACACATTTATCATGATTTACCTTCAGATCTGTGCTTTTCATCTGACATAACCATCGGCTGAAAAGATTGTGGCTCTGTAAACTCTATGGAGATCTGCCTACACTGCTGGTAGTGAGTACATACACACTGCAGAACTTGTCCAACATCGTTCCATCGCTTATAGAGATTTTTAGTCTGTTTATAAAATCAAATCAAATGATACGATGTACTTTGGAACGATAAAGCGTAATCGTGGGAGCGTACACACTAATGCGATATCGGATCTAACAGTCATTTTTTTGTGATTGGCACGATAATCGGACGAAAAACCTGTAGTGTGTACCCAGCCTAATTACTGGAGTGTCAGATCCTGATCAGCTACATAATGTCCTAATTTAGGGTAGGATCACATTGCTAAAGGTGACAGGGAAGAGTTGTGCTGTCCTAGTTATAAATAACATTGACAAAATGATTAATATTATATCTGTTGGCTAAGTGATCACTTAGAGCAGGCTATTGCAGGGGAATATATATAATTAGTCCCAATAACTCACAATCAAAATCTGCCACTTAATCCTATAAAGGGTATAACATAATCTCCAATTTACCATTTGCAGCATTAGTGTATTTGAATTATGAATGATTGTTTAGAAAAAAATCACATTCAGGACAGACCGTGTTAGATAGAATTTCAAATATGGTCTGGAAAGCAATGATATTGAATCTGACTAAATACATTTTTTTAAGTGAATCAATGTATTTGTAATGTAAATTGTTGATTTTAAAATATTTATGGCTGATTCACTACATGCACTGTGTACAATGGCTATAATAATGTTCACTGTGGCCATATCATATCAAAAGCAATTACAAAAATGCCCCTTGCATTAAAGCTCTAGAATTCAACTGTAGTTTTGGTTTGGTAGCTGTGCTTCAAATCACTGGACATAAAGGACAAAATGGTAAAATGACAGTATTCTATGATTGTACAATATACATTGTTAATATATTGGATTATTTGTCATGTTTAGCAAAACAATAAAAAACACAGTTTTATGTTACTATGTTTGCTGATAGTGATTGTTAGCATTGTCACCTGAGTGGATGGAGATTTTATTTACAAAGCTGCCTTTAGAATAATTGTGACCCAGACAATAAAATGTGACATTGTAACTGTACCTGACCAATAGAAACACAGTGCATGATATCATACATAACTAAAGCTAAATATCGGCAAACCTTTGTTACAGTGATGCTTGTGTCCAGGCTACTGTTGTCAAATCTGGATTTAAAGGAGGACGACTGACAGAAAACCACAGTAGGAGTAGTGTTACCAAAATCACAGCAACATATTTCAGATGTTCTCTCTCTTTTATCATTGGCAGACAATGTGAGATTATGTAGGCGGTCTCATAGGTGGCCATTGATTCCAATAGGGGGCTTCAAATACCTTTATAGAGAAATATCATGTGATCAGAGCAGCAGCATATAATAGGTTGAGGTTGGCCAGTCAATCTGGTAAGAAGCATAAACATATTCCATAGACCTTAGGTTCCCAAACTGTGCGCCGCGGCTCCCAGGGGTGCCGCGATGATGTCACAGGGGTGCCGCTGCCAGGTAAAAAAACTGTGTGACTGCACTGCGCTCACTGTGTGACATCATCATCCAATCACAGACTAACCTGCTACATAGACTGTGTGACTGCACTGTGCTCACTGTGTGACATCACCATCCAATCACACACTAACCTGCTACATAGATTGTGTGACTGCACTGTGCTCACTGTGTGACATCACCATCCAATCACACACTAACCTGCTACATAGACTGTGTGACTGCGCTGTGCTCACTGTGTGACATCACCATCCAATCACACACTAACCTGCTACATAGATTGTGTGACTGCACTGTGCTCACTGTGTGACATCACCATCCAATCACACACTAACCTGCTACATAGACTGTGTGACTGCACTGTGCTCACTGTGTGACATCACCATCCAATCACACACTAACCTGCTACATAGACTGTGTGACTGCACTGTGCTCACTGTGTGACATCACCATCCAATCACAGACTAACCTGCTACATAGACTGTGTGACTGCACTGTGCTCACTGTGACATCACCATCCAATCACACACTAACCTGCTACATAGACTGTGTGACTGCACTGTGCTCACTGTGTGACATCACCATCCAATCACACACTAACCTGCTACATAGACTGTGTGACTGCGCTGTGCTCACTGTGTGACATCACCATCCAATCACACACTAACCTGCTACATAGACTGTGTGACTGCACTGTGCTCACTATGTGACATCACCATCCAATCACACACTAACCTGCTACATAGACTGTGTGACTGCACTGTGCTCACTGTGTGATATCACCATCCAATCACACACTAACCGTTTACATAGACTGTGTGACTGCACTGTGCTCACTATGTGACATCACCATCCAATCACACACTAACCTGCTACATAGACTGTGTGCCTGTACTGCGCTCACTGTGTGACATCACCATCCAATCACACACTAACCTGCTACATAGACTATGTGACTGCACTGTGCTCACTGTGTGACATCACCATCCAATCACACACTAACCTGCTACATAGACTGTGTGACTGCGCTGTGCTCACTGTGTGACATCACCATCCAATCACACACTAACCTGCTACATAGACTGTGTGACTGCACTGTGCTCACTGTGACATCACCATCCAATCACACACTAACCTGCTACATAGACTATGTGACTGCACTGTGCTCACTGTGTGACATCACCATCCAATCACACACTAACCTGCTACATAGACTGTGTGACTGCACTGTGCTCACTGTGTGACATCACCATCCAATCACACACTAACCTGCTACATAGACTGTGTGACTGCACTGTGCTCACTATGTGACATCACCATACAATCACACACTAACCTGATACATAGACTGTGTGACTGCACTGTGCTCATTCTCTGACATCACCATCCAATCACACACTAACCTGCTACATAGACTGTGTGACTGCACTGTGCTCACTGTGTGACATCACCATCCAATCACACACGAACCTGCTACATAGACTGTGTGACTGCACTGTGCTCACTGTGTGACATCACCATCCAATCACACACTAACCTGCTACATAGATTGTGTGACTGCACTGTGCTCACTGTGTGACATCACCATCCAATCACACACTAACCTGCTACATAGACTGTGTGACTGCACTGTGCTCACTGTGACATCACCATCCAAACACACAAACCTGCTACATAGACTGTGTGACTGCACTGTGACATCACCATCCAATCACACACTAACCTGCTACATAGACTATGTGACTGCACTGTGCTCACTGTGTGACATCACCATCCAATCACACACTAACCTGCTACATAGACTGTGTGACTGCGCTGTGCTCACTGTGTGACATCACCATCCAATCACACACTAACCTGCTACATAGACTGTGTGACTGCACTGTGCTCACTGTGACATCACCATCCAATCACACACTAACCTGCTACATAGACTATGTGACTGCACTGTGCTCACTGTGTGACATCACCATCCAATCACACACTAACCTGCTACATAGACTGTGTGACTGCACTGTGCTCACTGTGTGACATCACCATCCAATCACACACTAACCTGCTACATAGACTGTGTGACTGCACTGTGCTCACTATGTGACTTTACCATACAATCACACACTAACCTGATACATAGACTGTGTGACTGCACTGTGCTCATTCTCTGACATCACCATCCAATCACACACTAACCTGCTACATAGACTGTGTGACTGCACTGTGCTCACTGTGTGACATCACCATCCAATCACACACTAACCTGCTACATAGATTGTGTGACTGCACTGTGCTCACTGTGTGACATCACCATCCAATCACACACTAACCTGCTACATAGACTGTGTGACTGCACTGTGCTCACTGTGTGACATCACCATCCAATCACACACTAACCTGCTACATAGACTGTGTGACTGCACTGTGCTCACTGTGACATCACCATCCAATCACACACTAACCTGCTACATAGACTATGTGACTGCACTGTGCTCACTGTGTCACATCACCATCCAATCACACACTAACCTGCTACATAGACTGTGTGACTGCACTGTGCTCACTGTGTGACATCACCATCCAATCACAGACTAACCTGCTACATAGACTGTGTGACTGCACTGTGCTCACTGTGTGACATCACCATCCAATCACACACTAACCTGCTACATAGACTGTGTGACTGCACTGTGCTCACTATGTGACATCACCATCCAATCACACACTAACCTGATACATAGACTGTGTGACTGCACTGTGCTCACTGTGTGACATCACCATCCAATCACACACTAACCTGCTACATAGACTGTGTAACTGCACTGTGCTCACTATGTGACATCACCATCCAATCACACACTAACCTGCTACATAGATTGTGTGACTGCACTGTGCTCACTGTGTGACATCACCATCCAATCACACACTAACCTGCTACATGGACTGTGTGACTGTACTGTGCTCACTCTGTGACATCACCATCCAATCACACACTAACCTGCTACATAGACTGTGTGACTGCACTGTGCTCACTGTGTGACATCACCATCCAATCACACACTAACCTGTTACATAGACTGTGTGACTGCACTGTGCTCATTCTCTGACATCACCATTCAATCACACACTAACCTGCTACATAGACTGTGTGACTGCACTGTGCTCACTGTGACATCACCATCCAATCACACACTAACCTGCTACATAGACTGTGTGACTGCACTGTGCTCACTGTGTGACATCACCATCCAATCACACACTAACCTGCTACATAGACTGTGTGACTGCACTGTGCTCAGTGTGACATCACCATCCAATCACACACTAACCTGCTACATAGACTGTGTGACTGCACTGTGCTCACTGTGTGACATCACCATCCAATCACACACTAACCTGCTACATAGACTGTGTGACTGCACTGTGCTCACTGTGTGACATCACCATCCAATCACACACTAACCTGCTACATAGACTGTGTGACTGCACTGTGCTCACTGTGTGACATCACCATCCAATCACACACTAACCTGCTACATAGATTGTGTGACTGCACTGTGCTCACTGTGTGACATCACCATCCAATCACACACTAACCTGCTACATAGACTGTGTGACTGCACTGTGCTCATTCTCTGACATCACCATCCAATCACACACTAACCTGCTACATAGATTGTGTGACTGTACTGTGCTCAGTGTGACATCACCATCCAATCACACACTAACCTGCTACATAGATTGTGTGACTGCACTGTGCTCACTGTGTGACATCACCATCCAATCACACACTAACCTGCTACATACACTGTGTGACTGCACTGTGCTCACTGTGACATCACCATCCAATCACACACTAACCTGCTACATAGACTATGTGACTGCACTGTGCTCACTGTGTGACATCACCATCCAATCACACACTAACCTGCTACATAGACTGTGTGACTGCACTGTGCTCACTGTGTGACATCACCATCCAATCACACACTAACCTGCTACATAGACTGTGTGACTGCACTGTGCTCACTGTGTGACATCACCATCCAATCACACACTAACCTGCTACATAGACTGTGTGACTGCACTGTGCTCACTGTGTGACATCACCATCCAATCACACACTAACCTGCTACATAGACTGTGTGACTGCACTGTGCTCACTGTGTGACATCACCATCCAATCACACACTAACCTGCTACATAGACTGTGTGACTGCACTGTGCTCACTATGTGACATCACCATCCAATCACACACTAACCTGCTACATAGACTGTGTGACTGCACTGTGCTCACTGTGTGACATCACCATCCAATCACACACTAACCTGCTACATAGACTGTGTGACTGCACTGTGCTCAGTGTGACATCACCATCCAATCACACACTAACCTGCTACATAGATTGTGTGACTGCACTGTGCTCACTGTGTGATATCACCATCCAATCACACACTAACCTGTTACATAGACTGTGTGACTGCACTGTGCTCACTATTTGACATCACCATCCAATCACACACTAACCTGCTACATAGACTGTGTGACTGCACTGCGCTCACTGTGTGACATCACCATCCAATCACACACTAACCTGCTACATAGACTGTGTGACTGCACTGTGCTCACTCTGTGACATCACCATCCAATCACACACTAACCTGCTACATAGACTGTGTGACTGCACTGTGCTCACTGTGTGACATCACCATCCAATCACACACTAACCTGCTACATAGACTGTGTGACTGTACTGTGCTCACTGTGACATCACCATCCAATCACACACTAACCTGCTACATAGACTGTGTGACTGCACTGTGCTCACTGTGTGACATCACCATCCAATCACACACTAACCTGCTACATAGACTGTGTGACTGCACTGTGCTCACTGTGTGACATCACCATCCAATCACACACTAACCTGTTACATAGACTGTGTGACTGCACTGTGCTCACTGTGACATCACCATCCAATCACACACTAACCTGCTACATAGACTATGTGACTGCACTGTGCTCACTGTGTGACATCACCATCCAATCACACACTAACCTGCTACATAGACTGTGTGACTGCACTGTGCTCACTGTGTGACATCACCATCCAATCACACACTAACCTGCTACATAGACTGTGTGACTGCACTGTGCTCACTGTGTGACATCACCATCCAATCACACACTAACCTGCTACATAGACTGTGTGACTGCACTGTGCTCACTGTGTGACATCACCATCCAATCACACACTAACCTGCTACATAGACTGTGTGACTGCACTGTGCTCACTGTGTGACATCACCATCCAATCACACACTAACCTGCGGTGCTCCAGGGCCTCTGGCTGGAAGTGGGCCCCTGTTGACCAATGCTGGTGTAATATCTATTTCTCTTTCATCCATCTGGGGGACACTGCTTAAAAATGGGGTTAAGTAGGGAGGGGAGGAGTCTGGCACCTAAAGAGTTAACTTTTTCCTGCTGACAGCTTATCCCCCCCACCAATTCCCCACATACCTCAGTTTGAATTGGGTGCCCTAGGAGAAGGGCTGCGCATCAGAAGAGCTCCAAGAAACAGTGAACACTGTTCACTGGTAATAGGTTTTTTCTTTACTTTTCCAAAAAAAATTCTGTTGATAGCAGCGAGTGGCTCTGTGTACAACTGAGTTGACTCGTGGGAGAAGCGCCTGTCAGCTGGGGGCGGCCCCGCAGACAGAGTAGGTGAAACGCTTCTCACAGCTGGAAGCAGTCGGCAAGAGACTCTCCCCGCTGATAGCAGGACGGGCGCTGCCATTAGGCAGAAAGCGCCATTACTGCTGATGTTCCCCGGAAGCCAGCTGGAGCATACCAAGTTCCCTCCTTCTATGGGATGGCAGTGGATACTTGAAGGATGGCGCGCTAGTGATAGCGCTGTACGGGGAACACATTCTAACAGGTTTTCCCCTAAGATACAGAAAGGGCAAAACGCTGTTAATGAGAGAAACACAGAAAGAGAACCAGTGGCAGGGGAATGTGTTTGAGGAACACCGCTTCCCAATAACCCCCCCCCACCCGCCCCTGAGTGAGCGCGTGGAAGATCCCTTTTGGCGCCAAGGTTCAAAAGAGGACAGATGCAGCAGTCATTTGGAGAGAAGTGCACTGTTGACACATATCTTCCCCGTTAAGTATCACTTTGTTTTCTTCTGTGTATGCATGTGTATTATAAGACATGATGTGTTGAGAGAACTGTTGTTTAAAGAAAATTATAAAGCTCTCCAAGCCTGTCTTATTTGATCAGAAATACTATGATATGTTAAATAACCTAATCTGTATTTCCTGATAATTATTGGAGAGGTGTTTGTGTATCTGAAACGTGATTCAGTTTTTCTTTTCTTGGGATGGCAGATAAAAGTAAAACAACACGTACCAAACATAGTGTCTGTTCAAAGTGTAATGTTAAATTAACAAATGAACGGCTGGATCAGGGGGTGCTCTGTGCTGGCTGCACTGTGGCTCCTGTGAAGTTACAGCATAAAAACAGCTCCCGTCTAACGGTAGATCCTCCTGAATGGGCGGCTACCTTGTCACAAGGGGTTAATACCCTTGTAAATCTGTTATCTAAACCAGTAGAGATCGCGTCTACATCTATGGCTTCTCAGGGTATAACAGTAGGAATGACAGAGAAGTCATTTTCCCCAGGGGTCGGATTAAATCCCTCCCCGGCCCTCCTAGGGGTATCCCAGATAGGAGAGGTGGGTTGGTCAGCAGTGGCTAAGGGCGGCCTGGACCGACTTAACCAACTACTGAAGAATCCCAGACATAGACGTAATATCAAAAGACGTAGACCAGCTAAGGCGCTGTGGTCAGTGTCGGACTTTGAGAGTTCCTTAGAGGAGGAAGGGGAATTGTTGGAGGATTCAGATTTGTCCATTATAGAGTCAGAAGGAAACTCTAGGCACCAGGGTATGGACGATCTGGTAAAAGCAGTTCGTCAGACCCTGGGGTTTGTTGAAGTAGAAGAGACGAAGTCCTTAGACCGCTCTTTCTTTAAAAAAGCTTCTAAGCAGGTGGTCAGGTTCCCTCCCTCAGCTGAGTTGAGGGATATTGTAGAGGCCTCTTGGAAATATCCAGATAAAAGGTTCTCTATGCCAAAGAAGTTTGGCGCGTTGTATCCTCTTCAAGAGGAGGATATGAACCGTTGGGAACAGGTGGCGAAGGTGGATGCGCCTGTGGCGAGATTGGTTCGCCAGACTACACTACCTGTACCTGGGTCAGCGGCCTTACAGGATGCGACCGACCGAAAATTAGAATCCCTGCTGAAGTCAGTCTTCTTGGCCGCCGGTACAAGCCTCAGACCAGCGTTGTCCTCTACTTGAGTAGCTAGGGCTATGGAAGCCTGGGCAGGGCAGTTATAGTCTGCTCTGCAGGATTCAGATCTACTACCCCTGGCCATGCAGCTAAGGGAGGCAGCAGGCTATGTATATGAAGCGGCCCACAATTCGGCCTCCATGACATCGTCTATTTCTGTTACAGCTGTAGTAGCGAGAAGGGCGTTATGGTTAAGGACTTGGAATGCGGATTCAGAGTCTAAAAGGTTGTTAGAATCCATCCCGTATACGGGTGGGATGCTATTTGGTCCAGAATTGGACTCCTGGATTTTACAGGCTTCAGGGGCTAAGAAGACGTCCTTGCCTGTAAATACTCCAAAACCTAGGGCTAAGCCTAGGTTTAGCTCTTTCAGACAGCCTTTTTACGGGGGCGGATCTGGCAGAGGCCAGACTACCAGTCCAGGGGCCGTGGAGACCAGAAGACAGTCCCGTAGAAGAAGGTCATCCTTTGCCCCAGCAGCGCGAAGAGCTTCTTCCGCCAAGCTGCCGGATAGACCAGCAGCATGACTACCACCCGCCTCTGGTTACAGAGGGTGGGGTGGGAGGACGGTTGCTTGGGTTCGCCCAGCAGTAGGCAAAGTCTTTGGCGTACGAGTAGGTCCAGGATATCATGATAGGATTCATGGGGCCAGCTCATCTCAAGTTTTTGTTACTTCGCTGGCCTCTGTCAAGTCAGAAAGAGCTCAGGGCTGTCGATTTGCTTCGGTTAAACAAAGCTGCACAGGCTTGAAAGTACCAGAGAAGGAAGGGGTTTTAGTAAAAAACAAACCCATTCGTGGTGCTAAAGCCAGACGGGGCGTTCAGTCTAGAACTGAACTTCTGGAGTATAATAGGGTCAGAGAGGAGCCATTGTCTAAGAATGAGTTTCTTGGGACTATTAAGGGACTTAGTACGCAGCAGACTGTTTTCTCCACAGGACAAGTTAAGGTCCTATTATTATTATTATTATTATTATTATTATTATTAATTTTTATTTATAGGGAGCCACTAGGTGTCCGTAGCGCCGTACAGGGACAAACGAAATTACAATACGAGGTGAGACAGCACAGTACAGTAAACAATAATCACAGTAACTCAGTGAGCTCAAAGCACAGCTAGAGGGGCGGAGGAGGGGAGAGGGGAAGGTCCGCCAACGACGGAGTCCAAGAGGGAAGGCACGGATGACAGGGAGACCCCCAAGGGGAGAGGAGGGAGCGAGAGGGGACGCGGGAAAGAGGGTCCTCAAGGAGGAGGGCTAAGTAGCTGGAGAGCAGAGTTAACAGTGGTAAAGACAGGAGGAGAGAATACCCTGCTCAAAGGAGCGTACAATCTATGGGGTGGGGTAGACAGACAGAGAGACACGGGGGAGAGATGGAGGAACGGAGGATAAGGATAAAGGGGGAGGAAGAGGCAGAAGAAAAGGTAGGAAGTTAAGTGGGAGACTGGAAGGCTTTAAGAAAAAGGTGAGTTTTTAAAGCCCGTTTGAAACTGGACAGATTAGGGGAAGTTCTGATGGAGGGAGGGAGCTTGTTCCAGTGGAGGGGGGCAGCACGGGCGAAGTCTTGGATAAGCGCATGGGAGGAGGTGATCAGGGGGGAAGAGAGGCGACGGTCATTGGCAGAACGGAGAGGGCGGGATGGAGCATGAATAGAGAGGAGGTTGGAGATGTAGGGTGCAGTGGAGTTGGCGAGGGCCTTGTATGTAAGAGTGAGGAGCTTGAACAGGATTCTGTAGGGGAAGGGGAGCCAGTGAAGGGATTGGTAGAGGGGGGAGACAGAAGAGGAGCGGCGAGAAAGGAAGATGAGCCTAGCGGCTTCGTTAAGTACAGAGGGAGTGGATAGGCAGGGTCCTGTCAGACAGGAAGCTGTCAGGGCCCAGGTCCTTGAAGCTGCTAAGAAAGATGGTGACATCTTTCGTGACCCTACCCTGCGCATGGTTCCACCCCATACGTATTCAGTGGGACATTCGGAGGAAGCAGGAAGGAACCTTCCTTTGTTCGAGGTACCAGTGGAGGAAGCAAATCCTCAGCTGGTGGTTGCTGGACAACAACCGAACAAAAGACAGGAAAGTCCCAGAGTTTTGCGCAAGAACAGGGGATCCACTGGCAGTGGACATCCTAACAAGGCCTTGGGGCTTCAGGTAAAATCTGCCCCACAGGTTCCCGTGGAGGGTCAGTCCGGGGGATCGACCAGTCTTTCTGGTAACTCCAGTAGGGCTACGAAGAGATCTACTGACCCTGGGACCGTTCTTGCATCAGAGTCTCAACCGGCTGAATTTAATGGCAGAGCTTTTGAATCTAGTCTGTGGAGAGCGAGAGGGTTCTCAGGGGGTGTAATAGGCACTCTCGTGAATGCCAGGAAGCCAGTTTTGGCCAGGATATACCACAGCATCTGGCATATATATATATATAAAGTGGTGTAAGAAGAAGTCTTACAATTCTAAAACCTTTGGTCTGGCTAGATTTCTCACCTTCTTACAGTGTGGTTTAGAGGCGGGCTTAAATTAGGAACCTTAAAGGTTCAGGTATCAGCTTTGTCAGTGTATTTCCACAGACGGCTGGCGGAGCTTCCGGATGTTAAGACTTTTCTACAAGGAGTGCTTCACATCCAGCCGCCCTACGTACATCCTGCGGAACCTTGGGATCTTAATTTGGTCCTTAGCATGTTGCAGGAGCCTCCCTTTGAACCTCAACTCTCAGCAGAGTGGCGGTTCTTAACCTGGAAGACAGTCTTCCTGCTTGCTATCGCCTCGGCCAGAAGGGTCTCGGAGCTGGGAGCTTTATCCTGCAAAGAACCTTATCTGGTTTTTCATGAGGACAGAGCAGTTTTAAGGACTATTCCGTCCTTTCTCCCTAAGGTGGTCTCGGGTTTCCATATTAATCAGGAAATAGTTGTTCCAGTGTTTAGAGAGGAGCCTCAGACTCCTGGAACAAAGACAAATAAATGTTTGGACGTAGTGAGGGCATTACGTATATATGTTAAGAGATCTGCAAAGATACGTAAGACAGATTCTTTATTTGTATTGTTTGACTTTTCCCAACGGGGATGGCCAGCATCTAAGCAAACTATTGCTAGATGGCTTACCCTAACCATCAGGGAGGCATATGTCCGTATTAATCTCCCTGTGCCGAAGCGTATTGTTGCCCATTCTACCCGTTCGGTTGGGGGGTCTTGGGCGGCACGGAATGGAGCCACGGCGGACCAGCTGTGCAGGGCATCCACATGGTCCTCGGTCCATACCTTTACGAAATTCTACCAATTTAATGTGTTTGCGTCTGGGGACACCTCCTTTGGCCGTAGTGTTCTACGTGCAAGGAAATCAGAGCGGTCCCACCCTTCAGAGGGATTGCTTTAGTAAGTCCCCATGGTTAAGCAGTGTCCCCCAGATGGATGGAAGAGAAAACGGGATTTATACTTACGATAAATCTTTTTCTCTGAGTCCATCTGGGGGACACTGCGGTCCCCCCCTTCTTGTTCGTTGTTTTTCTTTTCTCTCCACTCCCCCCTCTGTTGAGTGGTGTGTCTTGGTTGATTGGCCTCTCGTCCTAGGGCTTTGGTAATCAAACTGAGGTATGTGGGGAATTGGTGGGGGGATATGCTGTCAGCAGGAAAAAGTTAACTCTTTAGGTGCCAGACTCCTCCCCTCCCTACTCAACCCCATGGTTAAGCAGTGTCCCCCAGATGGACTCGGAGAAAAAGATTTATCGTAAGTATAAATCCCGTTTTCATACTTACCAACCTTTTACACCTCTCTGCCGGGAGGACATGACGGGATGGGAGCCTCCATCACGTCATGGAGGCTCCCATCCTGACCACTTGTTTAGGAAGTGGACATGATGTGGGAGAATGGCCTGCTCCCTCTGGAGTGTCCCAGACATTGTGGGAGAGTGGGTAAGTATGCTTTAATTTACTGTGCTTTAGTGTGCAGGAAATAGCTGCTAATATAGTCTCATGAAGTGTCCTATGTGTAGTGGATAAAAATGCCATTGTATGTGTATGGAGTAGAAAGCATAGATAAGCACATGCAATGTTGTCAGTCACTGCACTTATTCTCAATAGTAAATGACCCTAAACGTGTGTTTTTTTGCTAGATTTAATGCAGTGAGAACTCATGAAATCCTTATAGCTGTGCACAATCTCTGACGATTCCTTGATACCTATCTACGTGTTTTATGCTTTTTACCCATTAAGTACCCCTGTCCAAATCGCTTTATTTCATTTCATTGGCCCTGAGGCTCTGCAGCATCGGGCATGCCGGTACACAACCGTGTCATTTGAATAATGCGACGCACGCGTCACATTCACTGATGTGTTGACCACGTATGTCATGCTGCAACCAAGCATCCTGGCTTATTGTGGTAAATAATGCAATTCATTGGGGGTATCCATTCCCTTTAATTAATGCTCAAATAACATTTCAAAAGATCCAGTGATGTAGTTCACACCAGTGGATGTCATTTATAAAGCGCAAAACATTGTAAAACTGGCTTTGGTCATTTTCTGCACTAAATGCATAGGTTTGTTGAGCAGGATGGCAACGTTTGTGGAGCAGTAAAGGCCAAGGAGAGGTGTTGGTCAGGGACCCTTATAAAGTACAGAGAAGGCTCACTGGTGCTCCTAGTTTTGCGCGCAGGGCAGAGTTTATGTTTCCTTTTGCATTTCGCTATTATTGAATTAAAATAAAGGGGAGGGGGGTAGCCGTATTTAAAGGGCTGTGCTGAGGAGTGCACAACATGCTGAGTGACCCATTCTGCGTTTCCATGTTGCACTTTGGTGTAGAAGCTTATTCCTGGGGGTGCTCTGAGCGATGTAACTATAAGCTTCACACACAAACATGCCACAGTCCTGATGTCCTCTTGCTCTTGTGATTAACTTAAACCATGATGGGACAAAGCCGAGCAGCATTTTCAGAGAAACATGGTTCTCAATTAGATAGAGGTTGGACTCAAAAGTGACCTTTACTCGTTTGCACAGAGCAATGCTCAGTGAAATGATTCTGCCTCTCCGCACACCATGGCGCACTTCTTGGTTGTGGAGACATCTGGTAGCGGGGGGGGGGAGGAGTGAGTTGGGGGTTGAGTTGGCGTGAGTGGGCCATCCAGGCGCACCAGTGCAACACTGAGACATTTTATGATGTCCATCGAGTGCTGTATGTTGATTTTTAATGTACATGTGACTGTAATGGAAGCGGTGCAGCGCACGGTAAAATGCGTGAAAAAGGGATGTAGAAGATGCATCTGAAGGACACGTTAGTATTAATTTATGTTAACCTCTTTTCCTGGAGCATATGTGTGAGCAAGTCCTACGACGCTATCAGATGGTGAAACCGTACATTTTGGGCATAACAATTAAGAAAACCTGAATACTTCCACATTATGGACATATTAAGCAGTAGATTGCACAACTGAGCTCTATAAAACCAACTGCAATCTAATGACAGTCGTCTTCACGTGCCAAATGTTAGTGTGTCTGTCTATATGCAAAATAGATCTCCGCAGCCATTCTGCACAATCCACAGAACATCCCAGGTTTTATCTGTCTATGAGCAACCTAGGTGCCTAAATGACCTCCCTATGTGAGTCTCATAACCATTGCGAAGCCCAATTTTACAAGTTCAGTGACTTGTTAAAAAAAATGCAGGAATGCTAACATTTATTTTCTTTAGGTAAACCCTGTTCAGGTTTTTTCTCTCCTTGTTGCCTTTAGCACTTTCTTTCCCTCTTTAACCATCATAAGTCTTAAAACCATATGTTACACAGATATAACTGGAGCTGAAGAAAGTGACTGCACGCGTTTTACATAGGATACCCGAGGTGCTGGCGTTGTAACTGCAGATATCCGTATTCTTGTACATACAATCTCTTCACACTCCTTCCTCTCCCCCAGGTGTTCAAACTGATGCTTCTCTTAAGCCAGGACTGTAGCAGAAGGCAATTTGTTACTTGTTGAATGTGTAATATAAATGCAGTAGCTCAATGTATTTTCCATCCCACTGTCTAGAACTCTGCGTTTGATTGAAAGGGAGTTTTTGTTTTTCATGAATTCAAATCAGACATGTAGAGGGTCCGTATGCTGTATCTAATATGGTCATCTATGAAGTACAGTTTGGTTTTCGCTTTTAAACTCTATAAATATTTGGTAAAACATATTACTGTGTGATTTTCTACATATTTATAGCTCCATCTCTGCATATTAAAAGTTATTATCGTGAGTTGTTATATGCTTCACATAAAAGTGCAGTACCCGACATGAGGTGTATCTCTTTAGCATAAATCACTCTATGTAAAAAGACACTTGGGGTAAATGTATCAATCTGCGAGTTTCCAGCGGGTTTGAAAAGTGGAGCTGTTGCCTATAGCAACCAGTCAGATTCTGGCTGTCATTATGTAAAATGTATTAAATAAATGATAGCTAGAATCTTATTGATTGTAATAGGCAACAGTTCCAATTTTTAAACCCACGGAAACTCTCGGCTTGATACATTTACCCCCTGGAGTTTGTTCCCTCAGGGTTTTCATTCAAGCTGTTGTTAATTATACAGAGTTTGATATGTGTCACGCGGTTACCCTGGCAGCCACAATCACCTGACATATGATATAGCGAGCAGAGAGGCTTCAGAATGCTTATAACATAGACCCTTGTCCCCCTCTTTTCTCTATCGTAACGTGAGAGAGAAGTTTGGTGACTGACTGGCTCAGTGGCTCAGACTTAAAGATGAGGTTACTCTCCTGGAAACAAGCAGCAACCAACACTTTCCCAGAGAGAGAGACACTTAAATACCCAACTTGAGACACAAAAGACACCTCTCACCTCTCCCCCACAGTGTGTTCTATAACACAAACCTGCTCAAGTTGAATATACACTCAGTGGCCATTTTATTACTTACAGCTTTCTAGTACTAAGTAGGATCCATACCCTTCATGGCATGGATTCAACATAGTGCTTGAAACATTCCTTAATGATGACATGTACTTTGTGACATGTCACGTTATCCTGCTGGAAGTAGCCATTAGAACAGTGTTTCTCTACTCCAGTCCTCAGGACCCACTAACAGTGCAGGATTACCAGGTGGCCATTGAAATAATTATACCACCTGCTACACTGTGTCAGTCAGTAATGACTACACCTGTGCTCCAGCAAGGAGATATGGAAAACATGTACTGCTAGGGGGTCCTGAGCACTGGAGTTGAGAAACACTGCATTAGAGGATGGGTAGAATATTCCCAGAAAGGAATGCACATGGTAATCCACAATAGTCAGGTATGCTGTGACATTCAAACAATGCTCAGTTGGTATTGAGAGGCCTAATGTGTGTCAAGTGAACATTCCGCCACATGATAACATCATGTTGTTTTCGCCAACAGAGCTGACGCTCCTTGGATGTCTTTTGTTTTGTACATCCTCAAAATCCCACAAAATCAGCAGTTTCTTAGGTGCTCAAACCACCCTATGTGGCATTGGCAATCATTCCACGGTCATAGTCACTTAGATCACATTTCTTCCCCATTTTAGTGTTTGGACTGGGCAACAACTGAACCTCTTGACCGTGTCTGTGTGCTTTCATGCATTGAGCTGCTGCCACGTGATTGGTTGATTAGATATAGTACATTGGCCACTGAGAGTCTCTGTATAGGATCCTCTGTTGCGTAAAGACGACAGAGCCCCTTACATGATATCTGCACTGCTTTTACCTCGTCCTCCCTGGAGGGTCTGGGGGTTACAGACCTCCATAATGGTAGAAGAATTTATTTTCCGGCCATACGGTGCATTTTGGCTCCTATCCCACTATGTGTGTGCATTTCTCACACACATACAGTACACAGACTAAACCCTCACTAATCCTTCTGAGAAGACTGTCTGGCAATAAGGAGACCCATTCTTCTGAGGGCTCCTGCAAAGCTGGGCTCAATTTTTGCATGCTGCTGCCAATATATCTGACTCACTCCCATGGAATCCTACCTTAGGTTTTTAATTCCCCTAGAAGGAAAACTTGTAAAGGGAAAATAAAATACAAATAAAGTGTCCATTCGGATATAGAACGTCTTTCCATATCTTATTGTCCATATTTTATATGCTTAAAGGGGTACCCAGTTTTGAAGAGGTAAGTTTGTTGCACAGGCATTACTCCCGATATAACAAGGGTACATACTTGTATGATGGTTCGTTTAAAAGTTATTATTAAGAAAAGTTTTTTTTTATTTTTTATTTTATTGCCTACATATGACATTGTGTCCACTGCTGTATTATAAGAGGTCTAGTTGTTGTTGGTCAATGATGAGCGACTGATTAAATGTATTGTTTTTAATTATTACTGAGATTTACTTTTGAAGGTTAGAGGGCCACACTATGCTACATGATCTATAGACAGCAATTGCAACAGTTACATTAAACTTGCCTACTCAACTCCCGAATTTCGGGGAGTCCTCCCAGACTCCCGGGAGAGTAGGTAATCTCCTGGATCCTTGTGGAGGGGGGAGTGGTGTCACCATAGCCCCGCCCCCAGTATAAAATGTCAAAATTCAGGCAATTGAATAGCGGGGGCGGGCTTAATGGCACGATTGCACCATTAAGCCACACCCCCTCTATTTAATGCTGTGAATTTCAGCATTTTATAATAGGGGGCTATGGTGACATGACGACGCCACCACGGCCCCAGTCTCTATCCTCTGTCACATGACCTGTTCTCTGGGATCTCCCCCGGAGGACAGGTCAAAAATGTTGACAAGTATGAGCTACATGTGAAGTCTAAAAGCTGATACAGTCGATATGTTATAAAGTTACCCGCCACCTCCCTTACTCTCACTGATGTGACTCGTTGACGAGAGCAGGAGGCGGGGCTAACTTATTGCTCAGCTTGCAGCCTATTCACGCATCTGGCTCTTTGTTGTGGGGACCCAATAGGATCATACACCCACTACCCCCCCGCCCTTAGACAACCTGTGGCTCTGCAGCTGTTGCCTAAACTACAGTCTCAGGAAGGGCTTGCTGGGACTTGTAGTTGTACAATAGCTGGAAAGACACAGGCTGTACCTCACAATACTTATATAGATCTATTACTACATTTATTTTCAGTTTTCTTTAAATGTTCAACGCAACATGATATTCTATACCGCTGGTTTTCGGAATATTGACATCATTTTTGGTTGAGATTTGCTGAGGTAAAATGCAGTATCAGGTATCGGTGTAAATTTGAAAACAAATTGGGTGTGCACCGTAAACGTTTTTTTTGCAACTGCTCCCATTTGATTGCTTTGTACATACATTGGTATATCCTGCTTCCCGCTATTTGGAAGTGTCTGTGCGCAGGGCTGCAGTCCGAGATTGGAAAATGTTTGTTGGAACCTCATTTATGTCTTAAATAAGTCATGAAAATAAAGGGAACATAAGGGCTCTCTTTGTGTCACATTTTTTATATTCTTCACCCCTTGAGGCTCCTGTAACTATCTCGTGCTGCAACACGAAATCTCATTTATGCCTCCGAGCACAGATGATCTCTGTGGCTAGCCCCTATTCAGCAAGGAGAACGCCTTTGTTCGCCCAGTTCATCAGAGGGAACAGTATTTTTTCAGCCTTCTGATGTGATGCCATAAGCCGTGTATTATCCTGTTCAAATTGGCGCAATCGCACAAGAACTGGTGAATGATGTCACAAAGGGTGAAGAGACAGCATTTGAGCTGTGTGTTTCGTATATGACATTCATAGACTTTGATAACACAGGGTTAACCATTGTTGCCTACAGTCCCAGAATGTCTGAGAGATTCCCAAATTAGGGGGGAGACCTCCAGGACTTTTGAGAGACCATACAATTACTTATACAGGACATTGACAACTTTTATGGGTCTGCGTGTCGGCATGCCTCCATTGAGCTACCTAGCGGTCTGCCATCACCCTACGCATTTTGCCACACAAGTTCATGGTTAGTTCTATAATGGGCGCAAATGACCACAAATCTACTTTTGTGAAGTCACAATGCCACTTTGTGACTGCCTTTCCCAACAGCATTTGGGGAGGAAATGAACTCTCTATTTGGGAAACTGTAATCATTGTGCAATACCGAACCATAGATTCTTTATTCAATAGCTAACATTTGCAGTCTGGCTTATTAAATAACAGTCGTGTAATACAATCCCTCTGCGGATTAAGCAGAGTTTCTAGTAAAAGTCTCCAGGATGCTGGTTTCTACAGCAGTGATTACACAATAAAGAATATCTGAGGAAACGTTTTAAAACAACAACCACACATTTGTATTGTAATGTTCTTTGAAGTGGGAGATGCTACCTAATAGCTTTGTTACACTGTGAAATAAAACAAACAAAAACGGGTAAAATAACAGGTAAGAGATGACAAAGGATAAGACGTCTTACATTGGCTCTGTACAACTTTGCCAGTGAGATGTAATGAAGCTTGGTGTGAAGGAAGGTGAGGATGAGAGGGAGAGAGTGAAATGAGGAGGGGGGGTGAAGAGCACAATAGGCAAGTGTAATGAGAGAGGGAGATATTGAGAGAAGGAGGCTAAGAGTTGGATGACTGGCTCCCAAATCCTGCTCCTGTTTAATATTCCGCCTGCTTTCTTCATGTTGTGCTTGGCTCCTGTGGGATTGGAATCACGTCTTGAAACTGAAGCCAATTTTCTGTCTTAATCTCACAATGTTTTGACTGGAGGCAGATCCAGTTTAGTCCGAGTGGAAACTACCAAACCATCTCTCTGCTTTTCATAGAGAGGATGGAGAGATGGCTCACTGGTTGCTCGGATAAGGTGACATAAGAGTCACCAAATGGAAAGAAAGAGGACGCTTAAGTAATTCCAGTTATATTTTTTTGTATTGGGAGGAGAAGGATTCTTTTTTTTTTTTTTGTTATTCTGAGTCTGTGCAGGAAATATCTGACATTTCAAGTAATTGTTCTCCGTTACTGTTCTGCAAGAGGATCTGTGTCAACGCTATACCTGGAAATAACAAGAGGTTAGTGAGCGACATCAGATTATCCTGTAGCATGAAAGCTTATTGTGTGCACATGGCATAGGATGGCTAGGCAGACCCTACTGTGTTCAGATACTACTCAAATAATCTTACTATAGTTTGAAGTAGTTGTTTAATAACATCTAGTGATTGATTTTCTCTTTGGTGTGGTCACAGCTCTATATGGATGGATAATATACTGTACTACACTCTTATCTTCTGCTTTGGGGTACAGTGGGCACTTTTAATATTGTTACAGAATGCCATCTGGCTCATGGTCAGTTACAGCAGGGGATTACAGGTACGCGAGATCCTCCGCTTTACCAGTGTTAGGACCACATATAGAGGCAGAATAAAATCCAGCCAGAAGGTACAATATTGCACCTTGGCATAATCATGCTGTTCTGTAGGGGAGCCAAGTTAAAATGTGCGGACAGATGTAGAGTTGAGATGGGGGGTGTCCTAGTTCAACTCTAAATTGCAGTGTAAAAATCAAGCTGCCCAGTATTTGTGTGCTACATGCAAAAGCTGACAGTATTATCCCTGAATTGCAGAAATTATTATACTCCTACCCCTTGCATTGCAAAATGGTTTGTCCAGGTGCAATTATGTACCCTTCAGCTGGAAGAAAAAATGTTGCATTCCCCTTTCTAGTAATGCTCGAGTTTTGCATGGGTTCCTCTGTCCAGGACAGTGTGATTTTAAGGCATTTCCAGAGCAGGATGAATATATAATGTTGGATGATGATACATATACTGTATGCAGTATTGGAAAAGTATGTTTCTGCTTATCATCTACATCTTTTGGGTTAAGGGTGAAATTGAAATCCTCTTCCCTGTTTAAATCCTACCCTTGTTTCATATATACATGTTGCTTTATGTTTGCAGATTGCTGGCTATAAGAGATGACTGTGGTTCTGTCCATGAATAGATTCTGCAACCCCATTACCTCTGAAGGTACTACTGACATAGGAGATTATAGGAGTGTCTGGGAGTCCGATCTCCAGAACAAGGCAAGCGGCTCCACCACCTCTCTCCATGCCCAGCACCAGGAGCACAGATTATGTGACACTTCTCCAGGTACTTGTCTGCTGCACTATATCAAATGAAGTCACCTGTAGTTTTCCTGCTGTGGTTGAACTACGAACCTTAGCAGGCACGGGCAGGGTATGCTGGAAGTTGTAGCTGAATTATAGCTGGGAAGCAGCCAGTGCAATATATCTGTATTAACATAACAGCGTTGAATCAGTATATCACTTTTTAATCATTCATTTTCACCAATCAGCAGCAAAATTGTCACAGGTTTTATAGAAAATGAGTCACAACACAAAATATCTCTGTGTATGAGCTCCTTAGTACGGTAAAACCATTATATCTCGTGGCTTTGTGTACAGTAAATCTTCATTCCACCCAGCATGTCGGGTTCACTATCCCTCTGCTGACACAGATCAGCCTTCCAGAATTGTACAGGGAATTCACCCCAGAGGAGCACATGAACGATCTGTAATAAAGTCGCTTAGTAAGTAAAACCAAATCTGAATTAATTGGGCATTTTCTACTACGGCTGTTGTCAGATTTTTAAACGTAAATATATCTCCATATTAAAAATGAATGAGTATAGTTTTAAACGGTGCTATTATTATTACACATATTGTCGGTACAGTTTATGGTGTAGCAACAAGAAATTTGTATCTAACTACAATGCATAGTCAGATAACTTATTGCTGAGTAAGAAATTATACTGTGTAGCATGGCTCGTCTTACGTAGCATAAAACACATTATCATACAGTCTATGTAGGTTATTTTTATAGATGGTGTTAATGTGTTGCTAGGAGTACCCCTTTTTTCTGGTAAAATGCTGGTTTGGAAAGGTTATGTTGTAAGAATATTGCCCTATTTTGGTTCCCTTTGTTGAATGTGTGATATCACTCGTAGCTTATTCTACTTTTTGTGATAAATAATATAAGGCTCAGGCATGAGAGTACCACAATCTAATTAGTTGAGACTCTAATGCATAGTTGCCAAACTTTAAAGACTGGCCACCGGGAGTCTCGGAGTAGAGGTGGGCGTGATGGGGCAGGGCTCCGCGAATCGCGGCATTCTAGTCCCGCCCCTTGTGACGTAATGATGCCAAGGCGTCATTCTAACACGGCGCAGGGCCAAAATTATGCGATTCTCGGAGAATCGCATCATGGATGCTTGAAATCTGCCCACTTCACTAGGAAGTGGGCAGATGCGGGAGAATTGCCAGCTCTCCCGGGAGTCTGGGAGAACTACCCGGAATTCGGGAGTCTCCCGGGAGAGTTGGCAAGTATGGTCTAATGTCCTATATACTTATAAGACAGGCGTAATATTCATGACCACACCCATGTACTGGCAGCAGCTGCATCACTGTGCTCCTGGGCAACTTTCTGATGACATCATCAAACAGTAGACAGTCTGCCAGCTTTCAGCACTTTGCTTGGGAATGACCATATGGGATTAGTGACAAAGGATCTTAAACTCACAGGGCACCCTATGCCCACAGCTAATCTAAGTCCAAAGACACCTACGCACCTCCCCCAAATCAGCCGTTGTACATCATAATTCTTTGCCTTTGCACACAGTCTTGTTCACAAATTTGGGGTCACAGACACGTCCATGCAGTGCATTCTATCATTACTAAGTGACTATTTTTTAAAGTTATAAAATCCGTTTGTTGGGGAGGATAGTGAGATTTATTCTGAGTGTTTTTTTTTCCCTTTACTTGACTGTTCTGCGGTTCAGGAATGGTGATAGACACACAATGATAGACTTCTTGTACTCTGCTTCATTTCCATAGTTACAGATAACTCTAGATTGAAGGTGGGAGCCTAATAAAATAATAAATTGACGGTGTCTTTACCTCCTACCAGAGGGGAATCACAGCCGGTGTAGTACAAGCAGTAATAAGATGTAGGTAAAGGGACATGAATGGGTGTCAGCCGGCATTATGTACTGTTGGTATACTGTCATTATCACATGTCTGCACACAGTAATCCCATTCTTGTTTAGTTTCTCGCTGGGAGCACACAGTACAGAACGTATAAATGTATTATGTGGAAACAGTTTGACCTAAGGAAGGATTTTCCAACAGCTTGTTCTAGGGGAGGACACAGAGAATAGAATGTATATGAAGTATATGAAGTATGGATAATTACAACTCCAATATATTATAGATAATGTTGACATAATCCTGGCATCCTTGGTTTATTTAGCTATTAATACGATTTACATTTATATATGTAAACCTTTCAGGAGCTTATCAAAAACTGTTCGATAATAGTTAATACCTCTTTACAAGCCCAGCTGATTTTCTGTTGCTGATGGTGCCTAAAACAGATGATAATTGAGGTAGTAGCTAGCAATGTAACATACCTTATATCTATCATGATATGGTGGAATGACCGGGAACCAGTTTACACAAGCGTGGAAGAGCCTGAACATGGTAGAACAGACTCACACATGTTCGACTTTCTTTATTTTTTAACTGGTTCTAAAATTCGAGAAATTCTGATGGATTTTCTAACTTTAGAACCAATTTGCCGAACTGGTTCAAGAATCAAAGCACAACGAGTTTGATCATCTCTCGTTAATAAGTTTTAAATTTTTGACTATTACAAGATATCTATTTGTCTTGGCTGCGCTAGCTTTTTAAGTAGAGTAACCCTTTAGGGATGAAACAGCCTACAGCAGGCCTGGCCAACCTGTGGATCTCCGGGTATTGTGAACCTACAAGTCCCTGCATCCCTTATCAACTATCTGCTGGAAAAGCATGCTGAGGCATGTAGTTCTACAACACCTGGGGAGCCACAGGTTGGCCAGGCCTGGCCTAAAGTAAGACCAAGGCTCAATTTAAAGCTCATTTATAGGATTTTTTTGAGAGCACTTTTTTCTTTCTTTTGATCATTTGCATATTTTCCAACATTGGTCTCTCCAGTGGGACTGGGGAGTGGCTGTGGCACGATTGGGGCGTGGCTATACACATCGGGGGCGTGCCTAGCTCTTTTGAAGCGTTAGGCTGCCCTTTCTCTCCTCCGCTCCCCTCTAAACCCATTCATTGCCATGCTCCTCTGTCCCAATTGGGATGGAGGTGCAGAGACCTCTCATTGGAACTGCCTCGCCTAAATTGGGACAGTTCCAAAATATGAATTTGGGAAATGCATATATTTACGCCCCACAAATGGACGTACGCCCAGCTCTAAACTATATTCATGCAGCCCCAGCATGCTCAGTAGACTTTTCTATTAATTGAATTTCCCATTGCAACCATGATTACAGATCCAGTTACATCAAATGCATAAAAGCCACAAGACCTTGATTTGATCATTTATATGAAACCTTGAGGACATATAAGAACTTGTAACATTTATATTGTGAAAGGCATGCACAGTGGTGCTGTCAAGTTTGACATTTAAATAAACTAAAACATATAAAGATCTACGATCCAGATCTCTTGTGCACTCAGAGATATTTTATGGCACAATACTGGCACGGTACTTTATATAGGTTGTAATTGCAATATTGCTGGTGAAAATAGATGATTAGAAAGTGAGATGGATGATATTTTAATATGCATTAACTATTAATAAATACACTAGTTAAACAGGCGATTTATATATATATATATATATATTTGCATTGGGAACACTGCATCGGAGGCTGAAGCCGGGTGATGGGGAGTTCGATGCATTAACATTTCCCACCGAAAAGATAAAATTATCCTTTAAACTTGTATAACTGCATACAAGCAGCATGTAAAAAGTAATTAAAAAAATTACCTTGTATTGCACTTCCAGTATCTTTGTATAACATGACCCTAAAAAAGAGGTGGGTAGCCTATGACTATCCCGATGTTGGGGTTGACATACAGGAAAACTACATCTATGTGCAGTTTGTTTTATGGGGGGATAAAGTTAGTTATTTTGTAATTATATCCCCTATTCTGTATGTTACCATTTTCTGTATACGCTCTAGCAGAGAGCTGCCCAAACTCCATCCTCAAGAGTTCATGTTTTCAGGATTTCTTTACTCATACACAGGTGAGTTAATCTATTTGGCTGGGTCAGTAGTTATTCCATCTGTTTCTACAGACAGAAATCCTGAATACATGACCTGTTGATAGCTCTTGAGGAGTGGGTTTGGGCACCTCTGCTCTATAAGTTAAATACTGACTGTTTTTTCATGTAGCACACAAATATGAACTTTAAATTTCAGTGTACAAATAAGCTATCAAGTATTTGTGTGCTACATGAAAAAACAGTCAGTATTTAACTTGTGTGCAAAACAGAACACTAATTTGCACCCCTTGCATTGTAACATGGTTTTGTCCAGGAGACTGAAATAAGAAGTTTCTCAAGTTAAGATCCGTAATGAATCAGGCCCCAGATGGCTATGGCAAGTGTGAGGAGATATTGGGACTGTTTTTATCTCATGTGTCACTATCACACATTTTAATGTTTTTATTGCATTTGCAGAAATGCGCCTTAAAAAAAGTTCTTCCCAATGTAAGGTTGCGCCTGGAGGGTTTCCTATTCAAAGTATAGATCTAGGACTAGGATCTCCGCCACTTTCAAAGATGTATAAAAATCAAGTTGTTTTGTAGAGAGAAAAGGGCCCTCGGGCCCCCTGCTAAATAGGGTATGCCCCTGTTAATGTACTCACTCCATGCCTCTCATTTAAATATCTCATCACATAGATCGAAACCCTGTTTCGGCATGTTGGCGCAACATGAAGCACGCAAGTACAGCTCGCCTGCATTCAGCAAAAATTACCCCGTCCATAAATTACCTTTAATGCCTAAAAGGCTACTGATCTACTGAAAGACAAAAAGTTCAAATAGCATAGCACATCACATATTTCCCTTCTTTATTTCGCACGAAGCCACAGTGTGTGAGTCCACCAAACTATATAGATCATTTGTTTCCTAGGCAACTGCAAGCCCTCATAGATTTCACTATGTAAGTTTAGACACAGTGTATAATGTAAACAAATTTTAAAAAGACATGTCCGTGTATCTAGCCCAGTAATGATAAAATGAGAAGTAAACGCAGTAGTGTAACAAAGAAAGAAAGAAAGAGATAGAACAGAGACACAGTTATATTCCACCGACCAACCATAAACATCCCTGTAGCCGGTCTGTGCCCTGCAGTTTCCTGCCATAGAAAATTGCCTTAGTTGACTTGGCAAATAGTCCTGGTCTTGTCTTTACTATGAAATAAATAGTGTTACAGCCTCTGTTAAGTTGTAGTTCCCTGCAAAAGTCAATAGGCGGAGGTTATTGAACATAGTGAAAATACTGTATCCCACAACTTCATGAAGTGGTGTTTTTTAGAGTAGTGTAGTGCAGACCAGACAGCATTGTAGTGTTATCCAGACCCAATCAGTCGCAAACAGCATCCCTACAGCCTGATAAAACATGGGATTTGCTGTTAAGGATTGGTTGGGTCTGGCTGGGAAAATTGCAAAAGACTGTAGGGGCTATTTATGATTAAAGAAGTCCTCTAATATTAGGAGTACTTGAGCAGAGTTAAGAAACCCAACTGTACCCCATACTAACCAGATTTAAGTTGTAATCAGGATTCTACAGGAAACGGTTCCACCCTCCATTTTCAGCGTTCTCCGCAGGTACGCCTGCATCGTACGCTTTCCAAACAACCCTATAGACCTGGCCTGTCCAACCTGTGGCTTTCCAGGTATTGCAAAACTACAAGTTCCAGCATGCTTTGCCAGTAGATAACCAGCTGACAGGGCAGGAGGGGACTTGTAGTTTTACAACATTTGGGGAGCCACAGGCTGTAGAGCTTCAAGACACGTTTGTTCAAGAGATCTATTTGCATCTCATTGTTTTATCACATTCCATAATAGAATTCCCATCATTCTAAGGGAAGAGCCGGGACACCCATATGACTTGAAGGTTGCCGAGTCCATAAAAATCATGACTTTTTGGCCACAGATAAGATAAAACAGTTACAGGAATCGGTTCCCACGTGTCTTGTTAGTTTGGGTTCTTTGGGAATTTAAATGATGGGAAAATATGTATTGTGAGTTAGAGATTTTGGGTGGAAAAAGGGACAATATATCCTGGGAAAAACAACTCACATGGGTTCCTCAGCAATCTACCAGTCTGGTAACTGCTACAATAATGATTCAGCCTTATTATTCCAGTGGGAATTATTGTTCAATAATTATTTCCAGTGACAGAGCGCGGTGCTTATGTAAGTTTATGATAAATAGCATTCCTGTTCATATGTACATTTGTTAACTGCATTTTGACACGGTGTGACTGACATTTCCACTATCTTTCGGCACAGTATTACACTTTTAGATGTGTAGCAGAGAAATGCAAGATCACAGTGTGGCACGATATATATTCTGTTGTGTGTTAGAAAACAAATTTATTTGGAGAACCTCAGGCGAACTGCATGTCATCTGTCATATCTGATTTATTACCACAGAATCACATTACAGGGGAATTTCACATCCAAAAACAGCTTCCAAGAGCACTTACTTTAAAAGGAAATATGTAGAAGAGGATAAGCATCTGCCGTTCAGCAGCTGTAGTCATAAAGTATGTTTTGTCTTTTTACTTCTTTTGTTACATCATGGTAATTGTGTCCTTTCTGCTTTTATTGATTTTTTTTTTCCAGCAATGTTAGAACGTGGGTATGATATTACAGAATTTTCCTCATAAATATATTGAATAGTTGTGTATAATATTTAAGTAGTGTTGAATTGGGGACATGCAATGCCGACATGTAAAATAAAGTTATAACGGCCCACATTCTGACTGAAAATTATATATTTTATGTTGCACCTTTTATGTTATAACTATGTAATAATATAGTTTAATGGTATGAATCATTAAAGGAGAGCTTCAGCCACAGTTATTGTTTCAGAAAGCCCCCCACCCCCAACAAGGATAAATTTGTAGGAGAGTGGTGGTCCGTCCTCTCCGGAGGCTCCCACACGGCTCTTCTGAGCAGTGGGCCCCCCACCCAAATTTTGTGTCACGCCCCTGAGATTACTACCATACGCAGGGGCAAAGGCAGGATTTGTAGAGGGGGGTTTCCACACCACGCCGCCAGTGGGTGTGACAAGCATGCATGGGGGCGTCGCTATACTATTAGACAGTGCTTGGCTGCTCTCCAACTCTTCCTATCCCCATAATATACATGGGCAATGCTGCATGCACTACTGTTAGGTGCACACAATGCTCCCTTTTTAAGCAGAGCCGTGTGAAGTGAGAGCAGGTTCCAGCCACCTCAATTATACAGTTCCCTAGGCTTGGGTGGGGGGTTTCCAGGCACTAGGAAACCCCCCCTCGGTTTGCCTATGATACGGGATATAGTCATGGTTCTGCTAGTTTTCTGAATCAAAAACTGTCCGGCTAAAGTGCTCCTCTTAACACAGATTTAAACAAAGCGGTTTTTGTCACTCAGTGAATAGCATGGAGGCTGGTCCGTGTGTTTTTTTTTATCATTTAGTGCATAAATCGACTTTTTTTTAATAACATAGTGCAATTGTGCTGTAAACTAGAGCAACCAATAGAATATTGCTTTCATCTCCTGGACTGCACTGGAAAAATGACAGCTTGCTTCTGATTGGTTGCTGTGGGTTACATTGTGCCATGGTATTAAATAAACGCCGGTGTGTGTCTTGCTATTATGTGTGTAGTGTGTTTATGTTATTTACTTTCTGATATGTATTTGCCAGAATTTTTGGAACTAATTTTCAGAACTGTGGGTTTGTGGGTCTCTGTCTATAAATAGATGCCAAGTGTTTCTGTACTTACGTCGGCCCTGAGTAATACATTGAGTGCAGGCCAAGAAGTCATTTTGTGCTGTATTTTAAAGGGTTTTGTCCACTTTTGGGCAAACTCTCCTTAATCAAATATGGCTTTATAGTCAATAGAGGAACCTGCTGGTACTTGGAGCAGAGAGCACACTACAAGCCATCTATAACTACCATAGAGCTGTATAGAATCGGAGTCCTCCACCAACAAGAGCCATGGCTTAATTTAGCTCTCATTATTCGGTGACAGAGGGTTTTCCTGGGGTCTACCTCATGTTTGCTGTGCACGGGAGCCCTGTTTGATTAAGGAGGGGGATTCCAAAGTTGAAGAGTTTATATTTAAGTCTGTGGTAACCATTATACTTAAATTCTAGTGCAAAGTTGCAGAGAGTACTGAAGACCAGAAGGATAAGAAAGCGGTAGGCAATTAAAAATAAAATGTTATCTGTATAGTATAATAAAGATGTACATCACAAGGGAGGAAAATACAGAAACATTATAATGTGTAATTCCATTCTGTTACTTTTATGGTATTTATAAATCAAGTCATTCTTCACCTGTAACCTTGATCGTGTGATTTATTTTCTGTATTGTTTAAATATAAATGATTTCTATGCAGTATTTCTGCCTAGTAAATGCACTGTATATTATCACAAAGGAAGTTATATCATGTTTTTTTCTGTACTGTATATATTTAATGTTATATATTAATTAGCAGGAAAATAGAAATTTTTGGGCCCCATAGCAAAGTTTGTAAGTAACAGCTAACTAAACAACTCATCTATATACAAATTTTATATATATATATATATATATATATATATATATATATATATATATGTTTGTGGTGAAAGGTTTTACAGGTTCTTTCAGGGTGCAAGGGGTTAAAGAGTCATGACCACAAAGTACAAATTTCAATCTTTTATTGCAAACAAGCGACAATATAATAATAATAATATACTTAGCTTCGATAGTTCTCTTAGAAATATGTTTCATCAGCAATTATACAGGGCCTCTCTCTCTCTCTCTCCTCCCCCCTCTCCCTCCCTCTCTCTCTCTCCCCCCTTCTCTCTCTCTTCCTCTCTCTCTCCCTCTCTCTCTCCCCCCCTCTCTCCCCCTCTCTTTCTCTCTCTCTCTCTCCCCCTCTCTCTCCCCCCCTCTCTCTCTCCCCCCTCTCTCTCTCTCCCCCCCTCTCTCTCTCCCCCCTCTCTTCCCCCCCTCTCTCTCCCCCCCACCCCCTCTCTCTCTCTCTCTCTCTCTCTCCCCTACCTCTCCCCCTCTATCTCTCTCTCTCTCCCTCTCTCTCTGTCCCCCTCTCTCTCTCTCTCCCTCCCTCTCTCCCCCTCCTCTCTCCCTCCCTCTTTCTCTCTTCTTCCCCCTCTCTCTCCCTCCGTCCCTCTCTCCCCTCCTCTCTCTCTCCCCCTCTCTCTCTCCCTCCCTCTCTCCCCCCCCCCCTCCCTCTCCCCCCCTATCCCCCCCTCTCTCCCTCCCTCTCTCTCCCCCTCCCCCTCTCTCTCTCCCCCCCTCTCTCTCTCTCTCTCTCTCCTCCCTCTCTCTCCCTCTCTCTCTGCTTGACCTGTCACAATAAATAAATATATATATATATATATATATATATATAGTACATTTTCATTTTATTATTAAAAGGACTGATATCATCACAAATGTATAAATAAACGCTCTATAACAAGGAACAGGAACAATATATAATATATAATATCCATAATATACACATTTAAGTAGTGCAGTGACATGACAGCAGCTGAAGCATATAGACTCCAGGGTCTAGATTTATTAAGAATCAAGTTTGGTGGCGGTTTGAAACCGCCACCCATCACCAGCGGTTTAGTGGTCCAAACATCCGCATTTACTGTAGGGAGGTGTGAGGCTTCAATTTAAAATGACTGGCGATGTGTGGCGGATTGAAAAAGCTAAACCGCCGGCGGTTTGGATGAAACCGCCATCAAATGACAGGACAGTTTTAGTACCTGCTTCAGAATGGCTGGATAGCTCACACATGCTGTTTGAGCTACCGTATTTTGCCATTCAGAACATTAGAGAAAGCACCATTGACATTTAAATTAGGTTGGCAATCATTATTTATTGATTAAGGGCAAAATGAATTAAATAATAACATATGAGGGGGGAAAAAAATTCATTATACTAAGGGAATAAAATAATTTAATTATTATATTACAACATGTAATGACAAATTGTGCAACATAAATAATTATATCCACCATTAACAATCAGTTAATAATATTATATATTCACATTCCCCACATATTATAATGCTACAATAGTGTCCCTTTAAAAAAAATATATAAAAAAAGAAAATTCCCCCATAAGTTAATATTAAATACATTTTGTCTCTTTATCAATAAATAATGGTTTTCCAAATATTTTAAATGTCAATAGTGCTTTCTCTTATGTTCTCAATGGCAAGATAAATCAAACAGCAGCAGTTTGAGCCATCTCACCATTCACAACCACCTTTTATTTTGGCTGTTTTGCGGCGGTTTTGAAAACCGCAGCTTAGTAAATCCGGCTGTTTGTATGTTTATCATTGTGAAAATCGAGATGATGGTTTGTAAAGTTGTGGTTTTGAAAAATGTCACTTCTGGACATTTTGACGGCGGTGTGAGCTTTAGTAAAACCGACAGTTTCAAAACCGCCGGAAAAATAACCGAAAAGCCGCGGTTTGAGCATTCCGCCCTTTAGTAAATCTAACCCCATGATTCACATTTTCCAATTCCTTCATGCTGCGCTCAATGATCTCACTTCCTAAGTTTGTAGCCAATGGGAGGGCAGGATATTCCCCACATAAGCGCTGACTGGCTCAGATGCTCGCTGACTCTCTCCCAACCTCTCTACTGTTTCTCTATTCTCTGGTGATAGCTTGAAGTGTGTGTGTGCTGGAGAGCACCAACATAGAGCGTAGGAAGACTGGAAATGGTAGACCGGTATAATGGATTGGTCTGTACGTACCCATAATGCCATCCTTGCCCACTGACATGCTTAGTCAGCAAGTGTTTCTAATTTGTATGGACAATTTCGGGTTTGTCGGTTTAAGAGACGTTAGAAACGGAAAATGTGCTCTTTACTCAACACAATAGCTCTAATCACATCAGTGACATTTCAGTTCCTTTAGACGTGGACTTGCTCTCCTCCACTACACGTTTTGAACCTGCTCTGAGACATGCACATTAACACTTTTCTGAGCACTCATAAACATCTCTTAAGGAAACGCTTATGCAAACATCAGGTGTCTGCCGTGTCTGGGCCACACATAGACCCTTCCAGCAGCGACGTCTCCCTGGAATAGATTCTCAAATGTTGGCAACTACACGCGTGACATCATGTCAGTTGACAGAACAGATGGGATAGACCCTCCACTCACCCATCCCACCCATCTCTGTTTACGTGTCTGGCACGCTCACATGCAAAAGCAAATAAAGAGACATTGAATTCATAGGCAATTCATATATGTTTATACAGGCTTTTCCCTATATAAAGTAAATTAGAGTTCTGGCTCACATTGACTGATTCCTGAAGCCTGTATATTTGTTGACGTGTACATTTTCCTCACACACAGTGGAGGCAGCCATTTTGTGAGCTTGACCAACATTCCTGACATTGCAGCTATCACCTATCAATTCGTTAGTAACTAGTGACATCACTATGGCCGCACTCATGAATATTGGTCCAGCCATAAAATGACTGCCTCCGCTGTCGTCGATTTATACTTGCCTACTATCCCAGAATGTCCATGAAACTCCCTAAATAATGGGTAATCTCCCAAAAGTGTCCATCAATCTCCCTAAAGCCAAGCCAGACAGAGAATCAGTGGGCAGAACCTATCATGTTGACACAATTTGTGTCATCACAGTCTGCCCAGTGCGCCATGAGTGTCGCATCATCGTGAAAAGGAAAAGTGGAGGTCTGACCCATAGCAACCAATCAGATTCTAGCTATCATTTTCTAGAATGTACTAGGTACATGAGAGCTAGAATCTGATTGGTTGCTGTGGGCAACACCTCCACTTTTACTTTTTAGAAGGTTGGATAAATCTACCCCTGTGGATGACTGTACTGCATATACAGTCATCCACAATACAGGTTATTGTGTGGACAGATCACGTGTCACTGTACTATGTCTGCAAAGCAATGGTCCTCTCATCTCTACTAATATTGCTGTGTGGTGATGAACTCCAGACTATCATTTTGGGAATGTTACAAGAAAAGAATAAAAAAAAAAACGAAATTGGAGAATCAAATTACCAAGGACATTTCTTTCTATTTCCTCAGTACTGGTGTGTCCGGAAATGTCTCAGTTCTCTGCCCTGGTCCCACCAGTATTTTCCATCTCACTCTGTGGCACCTCATGTGTCATCTTTGGCAATTTTCCATCTTCATACAGTCCTTCGAGTCTAAGCTATTCTTGATATTTTCCAGAAGCCTTCGTGCTTATTTTTCTGGAAATACAATGACTTTTTATAGTCTTTTTGTTATAGTCTAAGTGCAGGTTTATTCTTCTGGCATATTTCAGGTTCACGCATCACGTTATAAATGAAACAACCTCCTAATATGTACTGTGTGTGTTTTACAAGAACATATCGCAATATTCTTCTTATTGAAGAATTTAGATTGCGTCACTTTTAAGTGAAAGACGTAAGATTTTGGATACGTTGGTTGTAATAATGTTTAATTACAGATGCGCATAGAAAACCAACGTGGGAATGTTTACCCATCATAAAATATGCGCATATTTTAGAACGTTCGTATTTATAAAACGCACATTTTATACACGTGTGAAAGGGCTCTCGCATTCTGGGACCGATGGAAGTCATTAATCACCTTCAATTCACCTTCATGAAGATGAAAAATCTTCCTATATTTGCTATTATTAGACAGATAAAGGATCAGATTTAAAATGACAGCATTATATTGTACAGGGGACCGTTTTGTTACCTGTCGTGGTCTTTCAGCTCAATATACATATTGTACAGTAAATTAACACACAGTATAAACTTTCCAAGTCTTTAAGGATTTTGCTATGAACTTAATGGAGATGGCGCTTAAATCCTCTGCTTTTACTAGTCCCTGCTAAATAGGGAGATCCAGTTCGTTTTATAATATCTGACAGATGAATCTTTGCTATATAAATGCAGTATTATTATTTTTAAACACTGATTTGGCTTCTATAGATACAGGATAAGGTTGAAAAGTTTGGCCATTCTTATGTTGATTCTCAATTATATTTTTTGCATAAACACATATTTACCTGGGTAAGTTATATACCTTGTTGTATCCATTTAGAAACTTTGGAAATGCGCCTTTGTCACCAGGGCCGGTGCTAGGGTCCACGACGCCCTAGGCACAATGAAAAAACTCCCCCAAACCCCTCCCCCCCCCCCGGCACAATGTAAAAAACTCCCCGTCTTTCCTTACCTTGGCTCCATAAAGCTGCATTGTCACCACCAGATAGATTGGTTCTCTGGTGTCTCTACCGCATATAGTGGAGTATGCATCATGTTGCCACCACATTTAGGGGGGGGTCTACATTGTATATCCACCCAAGATTTGAGCTGTGGATGGTCTGCATTATCCAGCCACCAGGAAACTATGGTCACTAGACTTGTGCGTCTGCATTGTAAAGCCACCAGAAATGTGGGGGTCTGCATTGCATAGTGGCCTTTAGAATAGGGTTGTCACTGTATGTACTGTGTTATGTATAGTGGTCAGTTTTTCTTTAATTTTCCCCCCGTAAAAGATATTGATTAGGATGTTATTAATGCCTACTGTACATACAATATTTTTACAGTTGCTACTGAATGTAAACACATATTCTAGCTGCATACGTGACCATCGTCACATCACTCTACGCTTACGCCTGAACTGGCGCAAGTGATGTGACTGAAAAACTCATACCTTAGAGATGCCCAAAGCTTGAATCGGATGCTGCTGCGTGTGCCCAAGCTTGGCTAAAAGTACATTGACTAAGTGCATATGCCCATTCTTCTGCCTGTTCCATCCCTGAAATCGTAGGTTCCCGTAAGGGTCCTTTGCACTCAAAGATTAATTGCATGCTCTTGCGTTTACTGGCGTATGGTCCGTTTCTGGGCAGGAACAGAGCAATTTACACAAAATATTGCATTTAACGGCATTTACGTTTCTTAATTAATCAGGCCCTTCATGTATTGTACAGGAGTCACTAAAATGCTGTTTGTATTGTATCTATAACTAGAATGTTCTCTGCATTGTTTATTGACCTATAGAATAGGTTCTGCATTGAATACTGATCGTACGATGCTGTGTTGTGCTTGATTCTAGCTCCTTGAAATAACATTTTTTCATATGTTTCATTGGCTCTGTGAACTGTGCCCACATGAGGCAAACTAACTAGTGTTCATACTCTTTCCATTGCAGCGCGCTGTTAGAAAAGCCTGCGCTACTTACTTCTGCTGGCCCCCAGGTGAAAGATTGACAGCCCTCCCCTACCTACCTCTGAGATACACACATAAGAGGCAACCAGTTGGTGGGCTTAACCTTGTGCCTCAGTGACGTCAGCTGTTCCTAGTGGATCATAGAGATGAGCGAGATTTTCAAAACTGTTTTTGAAATGTTCGTCTTGTTGTGGATTCAGTAGTGAAATTTTGTGCATTTTACAGGCAGAATTTGGCCATAAGTTTTGCCAGTCCCACTAACCACACAGCAGAATTAATTGGTCGTCATTGTTTCAGCTCTAGTCATTGTGCAAGCTGGTAATTTACAAAGTTAAAACAGAACTTGAAGATTCTATTACCATGGTTTCACTTGTCTCTAGTCAATTGATACACTGTATTCTGATAAATATTGTGTCACCCCAACAAATGGCGCTCTGGACTGTATGGGCCTGATTCATTAAGGTAAGTAAAGCAAAAAAAATTAGTAACTTTGCACCTTGGCAAAACCATGTTGTATTGGAGCGGGAGGTATATTTAAAATGTGGGTAGTGATTTATAGTTGGGATAGGCCATGTCCTACATCAACTTTAAATTTCAGTGTAAACATAAAGCTACCAAGTATTTGTGTGCTACATGAAAAAAACAGCCAGTATTTAACTTATGTGCAAAATAATAAACTAACATGCACCCCTTGCATTGTAACATGGTTTTGTCCAGGAGAAAACTTACTCTTTTTTTTTTACTTACTTTACTTAATGAATCAGGCCCTATGTGTGCAATTGTTGCACTTTGAATAAACCTCATGGTCTCATGATTGTTGTCCACGATTAAAATAGAAAATCCTGTGTGTTATAATATACGGGTGGGTGTTTTTTTTTTGTACAGACAAGTTGTTAAGTGCAGGTTAAATGTATATTATTTAAATAAGTGGTTTACATGGCACCATAAAATCTCATTGCCGGTATTTCTCTTTTATTTTCTCGATTTTAGAATGTATCGATCTTTGAAGAGAGGGCTCATGTTCTCTACATGTCCTTGGAGAAATTAAAATTCATCGATGACCCGGAAGTGTTCCTGCGAAGGTCAGTCCTCATCAACAACCTGATGAAGAGAATTCATGGCGAGATTCTACTGCAGAACAACTGGTGTTTCTCGGCCTGTTCTTTGGGAGGAGCCTCGGCACAGGAGTGGTTTGTGGCACAGGATTGCCCGTATAGGAAACGACTCCGAATGGCCAAGGACGACACCAACCTTCAAACTTGTTGTTTTTACCAGGAATGTGGCAGCCATTATCTAAACATCCCGTTCGCTGTTAACGCCAACGGAGGGAATGCCGCCGCTCCCTGCGCGTCTACCAGCGCTCTGCCTTTGCCAGGGTGCTCTCACCAAATGGATTATAGCACGGGAGATGCTCCGTTATACAGGAACAGCATCCAGGGGGCATCATGTGGGGGGTTTGTGACAAATTCAAGGCCTCAGCACAAAGTAAACTTACACGAGGAAGCGGCGGTGGAGGAAAAGAGAGGCGTCCTCAGCCTTAGCCGCGACGCTTCCAATGGGGGCGGGGCATTGGAGCGCAAAGGCCGCCTTTATGATTTTCTGGCGACTGGTTGCAATGACAAGAGTAGTATAAGTGAACCATGGAAAAAGTCTCTCCGGAAAAAAGAGGTTTTTCCTGGTAATAAACTTTGTTGCAGCAAAGGTAATAAGATGTGAGCACTGCAATTGTTTTTTTTTTTATTATTATTATTTTCTGTTATTTTTGATGTTGTTCAGCAGTGGGGTTCTGTTATGCGGTGGAAAAGGGTTTTTTTTTTGTAGCTTTATATGGTGATAATGAAACAATCCCTACGCAGAGGGGATTTACGGTATGAAAAAAAAATGTCAGTGTTTTAATTTGTGTATAAAAGTTTTTAAAAAGTATTAGATCACATGCACAGTTACCACTTTGGGGTACTGCCTGTGGTTTGGGCTCATGCTGTGAAGGCGTGGCTCCAGTACATCAGACAAGTCTCCATATTGGCCTAGAACTGGATGCTTAAATACGCACACTCGCTATGTCTAGGAATCCCCAGTTTGACTGCAGCTCCTCCCACTCAGAGACCGCCTCTTGCCATTGGAAAAATGGCCGACATCACCACACAAGCCGCGTCTATGTGCGTCTAATACCCAAACGTCTTAGAACATTTTTTTTGAATTTTTTTTCATTTTTACTTTTTAGAGCATTGCAATTGTATTTTCCTCTCCACCTGCATTTACGCTGTAGTGATCTTCATTTCAATCGTAATATTTGTATTCAAAATAAATATTAAGTTGTAAAAGTAGTCATTTATTTCACATAAAAACCAGTGAATTGTATAAGCAGAAGGAACAGATTTGTTCTATGCAGTGAGCACAGTCTAACAGTTGTTATAGAATCTCAGGCATTGCAGGATATAAGAAAGATATGTGATGTTTGCCTAGGTCAGAGTGTGAACGTAAGTATAGGGCAGCACGGTGGCTAAGTGGTTAGCACTTCTGCCTCACAGCAATGGGGTCATGAGTTAAATTCCCGACCATGGCCTTATCTGTGTGGAGTTTGTATGTTCTCCCACACTCCAAAAACATACTGCTAGGTTAATTGACTGCTATCAAAATTGACCCTAGTGTCTCTCTCTGTCTCTCTGTCTGGTGTGTATGTTAGGGAATTTAGACTGTAAGCTCCAGAAAGAGGGAGGGGTATCACCTTGCGCTCGAGTACATCAGTGGATAGTGTCCGGTATGGACTCGGAGTAACCATAATGAGTGAGTGGGTATGGATGTGCAAACACTAATAATATAGAGGATAAGAACAATGGTAACAATATAACAAATTAGTGAATGGTAAATGGTACACAGTTATTGAAGTATACAATATTAAACACTTTAAGTCAGTATTGAGCGTTATTTCTGATCAATAGATACAAATTGTGAAGATGGCAGTGTCGTGCCAATTGGCCGGCGGATGTTCGTATTTAGCAGACCGCTTGTATGTGAGATAGGAACTGTGTCCAGAGTGGTAATTGGTGTATGTCAGGTTAGATGTGCCATGCAATTGCAATTACCTTCAGATGGTAGTGAGTACGCTACCAAGTTACCAAGTTACAGCTAAACAAGTAACTTTGCGATGCCCAGAGCTTGATACGGACGTGGCTGCGTGCACTTGAGTTTGGCACATCCTTACTGTAAATTGACTTTGGCCGAAGGCCCTGGCCCAGCCCCTTCCCTCTCCGAACTCGTAGGTTGTCTTTGGTGTCTTATGCCATCGAAAATGAAGCGGATGTTGCTGCGTTCACGGCCGTATAGCGCGGTTCTGTACATCCGCAGAGTGAATTTGCATATGATAAACTCACAATCAGTAGATACATACCTTGATGAATCAGGCCCTCTATGATTAAAAATATGTGTGGAGTTTGTTTGCCATAGACGTATTAGACGCATTTTCTTGTATACGCAATGAAGGTCATAGGATCAGTGAAGAGAGGTGGGAAGTGGGGACTTGTAAGACTTCGATTGTTTCAGTAAATTGAGTCCAGCTCAATGCATGAAAACAAAAAGACAGTTGTCAGCACTTATCCTTTACACTGCATATATGTGTGTGTCTAGCAAAATGAGGTATTAGTTCATATTTTGATCAAAACATTTAAGCCAGCGTCAAGGACACCTCATTATATGCAGGCCCTACACTGACCTATATGCTTTAAACACCATTAAAATGCAGTTAAAATCAGATGCACGCACCTCCCAGGTATAGGGGTTTACATATAGCAAGGGCTGGCTTGTGAGCCACACCCAAATGTCCCTTAAATAGGCTTGATGGACAGCTGCTATGACAATAAGGCAATATTTTGAAACAAAACCAGAGAAAAAACAAACCACACTTTTCTGTACATACATAAGTGCAAAAGGGGGAACACTTGGACATCACTGATTTGACAATAGATACAATGGACGTTGACACCTTAGTGTAAGTGTCTAAGATGAAAGAACAGTTTGCTGATTAAGACTAGGCTATTGTCACTGTTGCGATTGCTCATTAAGACAGATCTTCAGTCATTGATGGAACATTCCTGATTTAAACGTTAAATGAAAAAACAATAAGCATTTGCTATCAATTTTATAGGCCGTACTATGATCTCATTCTTTATGGGTGTGCGCAGATCTCTCCTATGACTTCCGCTGTGATTTGCAGAGATATAAAAAAGGCATTATGTTAAAGCTCTGATGCAGTAACCTATGCTGTATGCTTTTAAATGGATCTCTTAAATGTATTTACTACATTTAGCGGTGTGTAAAGAAATGTTATTTCTCGTTTTCATTATAAATCAGGGTCTGAGCACATTATTTTCAAACAGTGGTGTCATGTAATAGGGAGGAGTTTATGCATTTATAAAGAGACAAAACACATATTGTAATAGTTATCTTTCCTCCCCTAGGTGTCAGATTGACAGGGTATTATAACAACAGGGGGATTGGCTACTTTTCCAGTATGGATTTGAACGACCATCTCCTTTAAAGCAGATATTGTACTGGTTGCTAATTTGCACCATGTTTAAAATTTTGATACTTCTTATATTTTAAGTACTGTTGATTGATCGTCGTTTTAGTGGTTGTTTGGGTTTCTTTCTTTGTCCAATGAAAACTGTAACAATGGTTTTCTGCACATTTAAAGAAGAGTAACACGTTTAACTAGGAATCATTTTGGTTAAAAAATTGACGTTAAAAGTGTGTCTTGGAAAAATGAAACCAATGGCTTAAACCAGGGGTATCCAACCTTTTAGCTTCCCTGGGCCACATTGGAAGGCGACAAGTTGTTTTGGGCCGCACATAAAATACACTAGCACTAATGATAGCTGATCATCCAAAAAAAACATAGAAAACATTGCTAATGCTCCTTGTTGTTGCTCAGTGCTTCAATGACATACTAATGGCTGCTGTCAAACATCAAGTGATATTGTTACAACATTTTATGAAGGGCGTCAATACAGCAGTCATTAAGACAGGAAGATAAGGTCCGTGATGCTCCAGGACCAGGTGAGTTTATGCACTGGTCAGCGTCCCTTGAAATAATAAAAAAAAAAACCTTAACTTACCTTTTAATCGGCTTGTTCTCTGATCCTCTTCTCTTGTTTTTTCCGTTTCACTGCTGCTGATAGTTCGCGCGGGTGACTCCTATGTGCTGTGCTCCGCAATGGATGTCGGACTTGATGACGTCACGCCCGACATTCACTGCGAGCGCCGCACGGAGGAGGAGGCCAGGGAGGGACCGCGTGACCACAAGGTAAGTATTTTCTTATCTTTTTCTTTTTTTGCAGGATTTTTTTTTTTTCATTAACAGCGCTGCCCCCTTGCCACAACCAAAACTCCTGCTGGGCCACATTTACAGGCGTGCTGGGCCGCGGGTTGGACAACCCTGGCTAAAACTGTAAAGTGCACCTGTCACAAGCAGACATATTGTAAGCCCTACTAGTATTCATGATAATTGGGCTTATAACTTCACTGGGAGCCAGCAGCATTACTTCGTGTAGACGAGAGATACGTTTCAATAAACAGTAACACATAACGGAAATGGAACTGAATTGCAACCATTTGTATTTATTTCTATCTCATTTCCTTTGTCTGTAGTAAAATAAAGATGTGGTTTTGGCTCATAGTTTGGCCCAAATTTTTAGCTCACTTGCCCGACTTCTCGGTATACATGAGTTCTAAATTTAGTTATTATAGCCGACATTCCAGAAAATCCAAGGGGTAAAAAATAAACTATAAATATTTATCGGAAATACAAATCATCCAGTGTTGGATAACATAACTACTTCCAGAAGTTAGGATCGTCTCTTCCAGACTTTAGATGTGTGACCCCGAGTGTAACATTAATGGAAATTCCATTTATTTTCATACTGTTTAAAAAAAAAAATACCTATTTTTCCAGTTTGAGGTTCTTGAGACTTCCTTCCTCTGTACCGTGGAGATGCCTATTAAATTAGGCGTCTGTGAGGGAGGACAATATCTTTTCCTTAGGCTGCAGACTAGTAAGGTGTTGTGCCCACCCCCGCCTCGTCATTGCACCACTTTTGCATTCTGACAATATGACGTGAAAGTCCCAGTGTAAAGGAAGTATCCACAGGGTAGGGGAAGGGTCCACAGTGTAGGGGAAGGGTCCACATTGTAGGGGAAGTGTAGAGGAAGGGTCCACAGTATAGGGGAAGGGTCCACAGTGTAGGGGAAGGGTCCACAGTGTAGGGGAAGGGTCCACAGTGCAGGGGAAGTGTAGAGGAAGGGTCCACAGTGTAGAGGAAGGGTCCACAGTGTAGGGGAAGGAGATGCCAGAAGAAGAACCCTTACAAATGGAATGGGTGGCTGGTAAGTACTTTTAAAAAAAGTTTTAACTTTAATACCTTAGATGAATGGCTTAGCTCTTAAGGACAACAATCAATATGATGCACACTACAGGATGAACATCTAAACTGAGTCTCTTTTTCTGGCTTTGAGATTTCTCTAATCGATCAAACTGTATGTCATAGCTGTCGAAAAACACAAACTGCATGTGTGCAGGTTTATTCAGCCAGTTTGGTAAACAAAAAAACAATTTTTTTCGATTGGGTGGTATGACAAGATTTGGGGTATATTTACTTAACTGCGGTTTTGAAAAAGTGGAGATGTTGCCGATGGCAACCAATCAGATTCTAGCTGTCATTCCGTAGAATGCACTAAATAAATGACAGCTAGAATCTGATTGGTTGCTATAGGCAACGTCTCCATCTCCACTTTTTCAAACCCGCAGTTTAGTAAATCTAGCCCTTGACCTTGTATGAGCAGCTTAACTTTCTTTTCTATGCTCCAACAGCGCTAACAACTTTCTTAAGATGATTTAGAGCACAGCTCCAAAATTGTCCGAGACTGTCTACTTTTATCGTCCAGATCGGTGTGAAATTTCTGCTTCTAGTAATGCAATTCTAGTTGGGGATCCAAAGGAATCTTAAAGGTAAACATAGTTTGTGGGGGATATTGGGCATCATTCAGAACCATGTTGCAATACAAGGGGTTCAAATGTATTGTTTGGACTTTTTTTTTTTTACATACAGGAAATATACTGGCTGATTTTGCATGTAGCACACACATACTGGGCAGCTTTATTTTTGCACTGCAATTTAGAGTTGAGATACGACACCCCCATCCCAACAACATAGTTACACTACTGAATATTTAGGAGAGATCGGAGATAGACTCTATTAGCTTAAATACGAAAACTAGCTAGACTTGGGGCTAGATTTACTAAACTGCGGGTTTGAAAAAGTGGAGATGTTGCCTATAGCAACCAATCCGATTCTAGCTGTCATTTTATAGAATGTACCAAATAAATGACATCTAGAATCTGAATGGTTGCCATAGGCAACATTTCCACTTTTTCAAACCCGTCATTTAGTAAATCTAGCCCTTGGTATGTTATAACTCTGAGCAGATTCTGTTTGTACAGGCAGTACGAGGAGAGTATCACACCAGAGATACCACATTTCCAATAGTTAAGATTGTGTTAAACTTATATCCTTTACCGATCTACCTGACTGACGATATATTTAAAACCTTACAGGAGTACCTACCAAGGCTGTACAAATTACCTTACCTGCAATATACTGACATTAACAATTAATGAAATAATAACCTATATTTATAGGAGGATGCATTAGGGGCATTATAGTAGATTACCAGTAAATAAGCAGCGAGCTATAGCAGTGTGGAGCTGCTATTCTTAACAGTTGTTAACACGTTTGGCTCGTATTTGCAATATTCACTTTTTAATTATTTTGCTAATAAAATTTGTTCTTATATACATCAAAGGAAATTCTTGGATTATAGTGAGAATATTTTAATGCATACCAATAGAGCTTGATAGCATGTTTTAAAACAATTTAGACCTCTGAGTGCCCCATTGTACACATTTTCTTTTTCCCACCCTTCTTTTTCCTGGTTAATTAGCAGAGAGTTGTCTGTTGAGTGATGTGGTGAGTGAGTATCTCTGACTGTGCGATATATATAATATTTGTGTTTTACCTACGGTGCAGATAGATGCATCTACCACAGGGAACATGAAAAATAGAATATACATTGTTCTGTGCATACTAAGCTACGGTGAGTACAGAAGATGCATTTACGATAGTGATTGATGAGCTCTATAATGACAGGCCTCTAGATGCGTTCACCACGGAGTAGATGCAGTTTGGTCAAGAGCAATTGTTTTACTTTGCGTGTATGACGCCTTGATCACACAGCATAGAGACAAACCTTTGGCAGCCAGTGTGCATAGAATATAATGAAGTCACAGCACAATATAACCATTATGATTATATCTTAGCATGCACATGAGCGACAAAATGTGATATTTTCCACAAAGAGCCGTGCCAAGGTTTGAGCTGGATTTGATTAGTGGTTTTTGTTAACACACACACAAATCCTTGGTGTTGCTTGCCTGGAAACTGCTGTTATGAAAACCACATACTCTCCTCATATTCGCAATTGGTTTTTTTTAACAGACCGCACATACACAAAGACAATCACAATGTAAGTTTTAACGTTAACTGAAAGCAAAGCAGTCATTGAAAATGTGACCTTCTTGTACTTTTCTTTTTATTAACTCATAGCCAAAGACTAATGATTTATCCATTAGTATAACAGTGCATTTATCATTTTACCTATGCCGCTCAACATTTTATTTTTTGGGAGCTGAGACATCAAAAAAGGGTGCGTTTCTGTGTTTTGTTGGGTGTATGTTTGCACCATTTTGGGACATTCATTGTACCCCAGTTCATGCTTGACACTTCTTACACGTAAAGCCGTACAAAACCCCTCCCCTAAAATCACCCTCCCTTTGCCATGCACTCGGGACAAAAGTCCTGACTGTCAGGATGGAGGCAAAGTCCCCTGGAATCAGGACTGTACTACCCTGTAGAACCAGATACAACTCAGTTTAATACCATTTGGACCTAAGCCTACTCCATTCCTATCCACAGAAGATCTAGGGTCTGATTCATTAGTGATCTTATCTTGTGCAAAAGTTAAGATGCTTATTTTTAAGAAGAAACGGGGAGATAAAAGTGAGGTTAAGATGGATTTTCATCTTAACTTAAGAAATTCTTTACTTACGCAGTGGATTTTGCTTCTTATCTCCCTTTTCTGAGCATGCACAGAGTGGATTTGCTGAAGATAAGCAAAAAATCGTCAGTTAAGATCGTTAATGAATCAGGCCCCTAGACATCACCCTGATTAACACCATTCCACTCAACAGTAAGATAGACAGATGGACTCCATCCGTACACTGAGAGATGACCGTGATTAACTCCATAGCACAACCTAGTAGAAGCGATATGACCCAGTTTTAGTATATTCTAATGGATAGAAGACCTAGATGTGCCCCAGTTTAACATTATTCCAATGTAGGGCTTGAGCATGATCCACTTTTACACCATTGCAGTACCTAGTAAACTTAGACATACACCATATTAACCCCAGTTCAACAGATAAGACCCAGTCGCCCCCCATTAGTCCTACAGTTACATTTCTCAACTTCACCAAATATTAGGTAGACCAAGAGCAGACCACCTTCAATTCCCATGCCAATGACTCCTATAGTAGACATGTGTCCAGTGCACGTCACCCAAATCCTCAGCAGACCTAAAAAAAACTGAGTTGGGTTTAGCATCCTAGATGTACGTTTCTGCAACCTGTTCTTTTCATTTAAAGTGTTTCCAAAAAGATTACTAAAAAGAAATAAAACCACCCATAATTACCATAAATTGCTCCAAGCAAATACATTAACAAAAAAGTGTTTCTGTTAATGTAGCTATCACACGTTAAAATACGGTCTCAAAGTGACAGACGAGGATTATACATCCATTAGGTAAACAGGGTGGATCAGTTTTTCTTTTCTTTTTTTTTTGCAGACTCTCCTTTTATCTCAATTCCCTATATATATAATGCACACTTGTTCTTGCGGTTTTTGAGTCCTAGAAAAAAAAAAAAAGAATAAAAGGGATTGACGGAACAACATAATGATGTCTAATAAACATACTCTCTCAAGGTCTCTATGGCAACTGGCTGTTGCCTGAGATATTTTATATAACGAGGATCTCAGGATCTCAAGACAAGGGGCGCACTTTCCATCTCAAAAAAAAATGACAATTTAATTTTATTTTAACTCCTTAGCTTCAAAGGGGTAGATACTGCTTTCCTTCAACAACAAAAAGGCATTGTATGCGGAAAGCTTTTTATAAGTTTTCAACTTTTCGCTCTAGCAAAGGCACATCGCAAAATAGGTTGGAAGGAACTATTCGAATGTAGCAAACTAAGGGCTAGATTTACTAAGCTGCGGGTTTGAAAAAGTGGAGATGTTGCCTATAGCAACCAATCAGATTCTAGCTGTCATTTTGAGGAAGGTACTAAATAAATGAAAGCTAGAATCTGATTGGTTGCGTTGCTATAGGCAACATCCCCACTTTTTCAAACCCGCAGCTTAGTAAATCTAGCCCTAAGTGTAAATGTAATAAATGTAAAAATATAGATATCACTCCTAATTTCTTAAAGGGAATTTAAAACCCAAACAGAAAAATGGATTTACTACAGTAAAATAATATATTTTTTAAATTGGTCATTATTTAAAATCAAAGATAGAAAAAATATGATAAACTTTGCTATAAACTTCAATACTCACAACATGCCTGTTAAATTATAAAGGCGTGTATGGTGTGAATATAGGGGTTTATAGCAAAATGTGATTTATATCTTTTTTTCGGTTTTGATTTAAATGATGACAAAACTGAAAAAAAGTATTATTTACCTTCCTGAAGGGGTGAAGGGGGCATGTTGTTTGTACAGGATTGGAATAGCCAGTAATTTAAAATATTGGACCTGCCACAGAGGTGCATATCGTCCAGTAGTACAGATACTGTCAGGACTGTCCCGATTGCTGAACCCCTGTGTGGCCTATCAGAATTTGGATGTGGCTTAGCGGGAATGATGGAGGGTTGCAGTATCGGAACTACCGCCATTGGAGGGGAGTATGAAACCGTAGGCTCCACGTTCTGTGCATTGGCACTAGTTCCTGCCAATATCATAACCAATATCAGCATAGGGACATTAAAGCCAATGCATGGTAGCATTGCACATGCACAGTCCCCTGCATGTTCAGAAGAGCAAGGCAGGGGGGGCTCGGGAGGATGGCCCTCCAAATTCTACTATGGACCCTGGAGGGTTGGATAGATTGGCCGGTCTTTGGAGATACAGGAGAGTTTGGGTGGGTTATATGCAGGGCTTATTCTGTACAGATTTTGCTTTTTCAAATGATGGTACATATGGAGGTAACAGATCATTAAAAAACTTATCCCCTATCTGTTCTATTTACTTCATACTCTAATTTCTATCTAGTGTGATTCCATTCACCGTATGTTACTTCCAGAGACTCAAATGTCGACTTGAACAAACACACTTAGTTTTTTGGAGGTTTTTTTTGCAAAATATAACGGTAACATATATATATATATATATATATATATATATATAAGTCATTAAAATATATAACACAGAAATCGTTCAGGTTATACATAATGTCTATTTACATAAATTGTACATTAATATAAAGTTCTCTTTGAAAACTGATGGTCAAGGGTAAGTCCATCTCTGTGTCTTTTTTTTATAGATTAAATATCCAAAATAGACCCAGAGAGAAGTAGAAACATTATCATAAATCTCCATATAACAGACCGCTAACAGCCAGAGCATTGTCTGCCCATCTCAAGGGGTTCAGTGAAGGTCTGGGGGCTGTTAATTGAGAAGCTAAACTGTAATTGAGGTGAACACTAAGTCAACTCTAAGTCTACATCCTGGAGCACCAGATACACTCAAGTGCCAATACGGGTTGTCATTAAAGTTCCGGGGGTTAGACTGGCAGCAATAAGTGGTAGAAAAGGGCCAGAAGGGCATTTACTTTAGAAGATCTATATAAAGCTAATTATGATGTCGCTGGTTCCTAGTAAACCGATTGGCTGCCTTGGTATGAATACTGGTACGATATGGCTGATATTTGTATATCTAGGGGACATTTACAAAAATAAAGGAAGGGTGTCCCCTGCCTTAATCAGCAACCAGCCTAGAGTTTGTTTCCACTATAACAGGGAGGTGACAAACCTGGGGTCCTGCTACTATAGTGAAAACCAGCGACAGGGTAGCCAATGCAACGCTGGTTCCCCTACCCCCTGGTAAGAGGATACAAGCAAGTTGTGTAGGCCAGGAACTCTTGCCAATTTTGGTTCCATTTTTCTTTAAATACCCTGGCCCCCACATGTGTAAAGAGCCCAAGCTGGTAAGTTGTGGGGCTTTTTGACAGTTTTGGAAGGGAGGTAACTGTCAATCACTTGCCATTCTCCTCTATTCAGCTGTGTGTGTTGTTGCTGCAAGTGACTCACAGTTACCTCTGCTCATACCACAGATAGGGCTGATTCATTTAAGCTATGACGTAAACACGATGGGCCTGATTCATCAAGGCACGTATCTGCCGATTTTGAGCGTATTGTCCGCAAAATCACTCTGTGCATGCCCAGAACCGGGAGATACGGCCGTGAACGCAGACCTGTCTACTGCGTCTGTGAACGCATAGGACACTTACTACAGCCTATGTTATCTGGGAGTGAAGTGGATGGGGAAGGGGCGTATTGCCATAGTGAAATTACAGTAGGGGAGTGCCCAACTCATGCACAGCAGACCTGCTCCTGATTTCAAAAGAACACATATCTTGAAATTCGTGCCTTGATGAATTCGGGAGTATGCAAACCCTGAATACGTGCGTATAATACTAGACGTGGGTTGCGCTCAGTATACGTGCATTGATGAATCAGGCCCAATGTGTTTTTCTCAAGGCAGCACAATGAAGAGTGATGAAATCATCAAGCATTAGAAGACGATTTGAAACGCGTTTCACCTGTAGCTGTATTAACAAAAGCCTCTGATTGAAGAAACTGCTCAAGGACTATAATATACAAGAAGTATTAGCAACAAATGGGCAAATACAGAAGGTTATTGTGCTCTTTAGAAATAAGTATTTGCATAAAAAACTATTGTGATTCAAGGTTTCTAAAGACAAATAACAAATAAAGGAACCTTACTTAATAGATAAAAATAGAGTCAACGTCCTTAATAGATGTTGTTCATAAGAGATAAAAAGGATACAGACAAAATACTCTTGGTTGAGACACATGGCACGACCATACTGCTCAGGAAGCTGCTTAAGTCTAACTATACACTACCCCAGAGGTTGCTACTGGATTGTTATATATGGTCCCATCCCCCCCGCCCTATACACACACACCTGACACCCAACCAAAATGAGACACATACAACACATGCTTACCAGCCATCTGTATGGGGTTGGGGGATTCTAGGTGAGACTGCTGTCCAGGGTCCTGACAATTCAGGGGGCTCAGACCTGGGTCTTATTGGCCGGTGCTTAAGCCTCAACTATTGAACTATTGGCTCTTTCTGTCAGATGGATACAAAAAAAAATCAGCCGTTTTAGATCTTTGACCCATATGGTAAATAAGACCAATGGCTGAGGCTTAAGTACTAACATAGATGAGGGAGGAGATATACTGCCAGCCCAGGCACTCTGGTGTTGATAGATAGATAGATAGATAGATAGATAGATAGATAGATAGATAGATAGATAGATATGAAAAAGATAAATATGGGATAGATAGATAGATAGATAGATAAATAGATAGATATGAAATAGATAAATATGGGATAGCTAGATAGATAAATATGAAATAGATACATATGAGATAGATAGATAGATAGATACGAGATAGATAGATAGATATGAAATAGATAAATATGGGATAGATAGATAGATAGATAGATAAATAGATAGATATGAAATAGATAAATATGAGATAGATAGATAGATAGATAAATATGAAATAGATACATATGGGATAGATAGATAGATAGATACGAGATAGATAAATATGAAATAGATAAATATGGGATAGATAGATAGATAAATAGATAGATATGAAATAGATAAATATGGGATAGATAGATAGATAGATAAATAGATAGATATGATATAGATAAATATGGGATAGCTAGATAGATAGATATGAAATAGATAAATATGAGATAGATAGATAGATAAATATGAAATAGATACATATGGGATAGATTGATAGATAGATACGAGATAGATAGATATGAAATAGATAAATATGGGATATATAAATAGATAGATATGAAATAGATAATTATGAGATAGATAGATAGATAGATATGGGATATATAGATTGATATATACGAGGTAGATAGATGGATGGATAGATAGATAGATAGATAGATAGATAGATAGATAGATAGATAGATAGATAAATAGCTTTGCATGTGAAAGGATAGATGTGAGACACCTTTTTTAGAGAAAAGAAATAGATCAGAAAATATAATTTTTAAATATGTTGACTTAAGTGGGAATTATTACATCTGCCGTTTATTTCACGCATAAAATTTTGTTATAACTAGTATAAAAAATGCCATTTAATTCTAATGATATACATTTAAAAATGTATAATTATTAATTTTACTCAACCACAGTAAATTTTATTTTAATGGTAGTTTTTTTCCATTTATTTTGCTCTCTTCATTTACTCATAATAGGTTAATTATTTTTATTAACAAAGAACTGATCTAATTTAGGACACAGAGAACATTAACCCAGCTGGTTTATAGTAAAACAAATTGTAGATTAGTTCCACTGTGTAGATGATCTAAATTGTGTAATGGGGTAATTACAATAATTAATGAACACATTATAAATTAAAAACAGTCTTTTCAGATACTATATAAATAAAATTAACATGATTTTTATTATGTTGCCAATTTGCAATAATTGTTTACCATTTAGCTCTTTGTAGGAGACATTAATTAAATGAATTCACCACTGTCCTGGACTGAATTCACACCTCACACTGTTAAACAATAATTAGCAATAATTGTGTTGTTATATGATTCCCCTCCCACTAGTGGTATGCTTTTGGCTTTCTTGCTGATATGTCGTGGTTTAGTCCTAATACTGTACTTATTTCTGATGGAAGTAATTTAACAATACTTCTGCGTTCCTCTCCCATAGATTGTCAATATGCAATAATTTGGGAATTATTTACATATTAACATACCTCTCATTATAAGATCCACCCACCCCCCGAGCGCTATTAAAGAGCACTCACTCTCGGCTGTTTCAGGATATGATAGTCTTAAAAATAGATCAGCATGCCTCCCAAACATGGCTATATTCTGTGGGGCGTGTCATAGGCAAACTGGGGGGGGGGGGTTTCTAGTGCCTGGAAACCCCCCTCCAAGACTGGGGCACTGTATAATTGAGGTGGCTGGACCCTGCTCCCGCTTCACACAGCTCTGCTTGAAAAGGGAGAGCTGCGTGCACCTAACAGTAGTGCACGCAGCATTGCCCATTTACATTATGGGGATAGGAAGAGTTGGAGAGCAGCCAAGCACTGTCTAAAAATTATAGCTACGCCCCCATGCATGCTGGTCACGCCCACTGGCGGCATGGTGTGGAAACCCCAATCTACAAATCCTGCGTTTGCCCCTGCGTGTCTACCTGCCAGGCATACACAGTGCTTTTTGAAGCACTAGGCTGCCAAAACTCTTTTCCCAACACCTTAAAAGCCACTACGCGTGGCACCAATCCACTGCTGCTCGGCCATACAGAGCTACAGTGAATGAGTAATACCTCCCAAATTTTTCGCACATGGGACAAAGCTGTCCTGATCAGGATGGTGAGACAGAGCCCTCAAATTGGGACGGTTAGGAGGTATGGATCAACTCCCCAAAATGTATGCGGAGATGGATGCGCAGTGCAGCGGAGAGTGAAGACCAGAAGGAGTCATATTCACCACGATAATCATAATCTACACTATAAAGGTACAAAGCTAGGGAACATGTGGTTCTTCAGCTGCTGTGGAGCTATGTCCCAGCATGTGTAGACTTTTAGTCCTGGCACGGCCACAGATTTGTATAAGAGGGTTGCTTTACATGGGGGTGGAGTGAAGAAGGGGCAAGGGAAGTAGTTAATAGTAATTTTGCATATGACATTAATATCAACCAATGCACCTCAAGTCAGGTTATAAACATGTGGGCTGAAATGTGAACAAGTGGACACTTCTGACTGGTACATAATCACGTGGGCACATTTAGCACATATAAGACCAGGAAGGAAGGTCGGCTGGTATTTGTGCACCCAGTGGTGGAATAGGATGATCTGGGTGGTATGCAGGGCCTGATCAGCCAACAGGCTGACCAGGCTGCAGCCTGGGGCGCCGGGTCGGGGAGGGGGGGCGCAGCAGCGCTGGGTAATAGAAAGATTTTTTTTATTATTTTTTTTTCCCATTCAACCCCAGCCCAGGTCTGCGTCTGGAAACTGTCGCTCCGCAGCGAGTAGCCATTTTGTTGGTGTCGGTTTCTGAGGCTTTGATTAGTGCATCTGACAATTTGACACAACAACCTATCATTGGACACCCTTTTTGACAAGACAACTATATATAGAGGCAAAACGGATCTTGCCCTCCAGATATCCCTGATGAAGCCTTTAATTAGGTGAAACGCGTAGGATAAGGACCACACACTGTTTTTAAACGTGTGCATCAATTTAACATTCAGCATATTTATTATTCTACATACTATTTTTCTTTTTTCGTCAAGAGGACACAAACTGGACAAGACATCACCGCATGCGCATGCGCGAACTCAGAAACTCTTTTACTTTCACTTGACAGCTGGATATGAGACAGCACGGGCGGGAGTCTCCGTAACGGATTCTTCCTACGGACATCCACACAGCGGGTCCCCCGGGAGCGGGGTAAGTGAATTTCATTCTCCTCATGTACATTCTCGCAATTGCTGATATCCCCAAAATATCAGAACGAATTAACTTTTTCCGTGGGACTGCAATTGACATCTGCTACCTGCACAACTTTGTGTACTACACGAGTGATTCACGGACCTATGTTACCTATGTTCGTTTGTAGAGGATTGGAATCTCGCTGTCCACTTGTACTTATATGCATTCAATGCCAGTTTATAGATACTGAAAGAGTGAACATTTACTTCATCCGTTTTTCAGACCTTTTTTCAGAACTTTTAAACAGCAGGGACCCTGCTGAACTTTATGCTGTGTTTATTACCTGTATACTTGTCTTTACCTTGAGCTTGAAGATAGAGTATTTTATATGTCTTCACATTACGTTGTTCATTTGTTTATTTGCGATTTGGATACACAACAGTACATTCATCTTGTATTCTATCAGGCGCCTGGGGATTACCCTGAGTTTACTTGAGGTTTTCTGCATTCCAACAGGGGGAGGGATCCCCCCCTTTACATTATCCCCGTTCTACGGCAGCCAATTCAGACCTACTGGATATTAGCGCAGATATTACCCCCATTTGGTAAACCCCAGCCCGCCCGCCCGCCCGCAAAAATGTTTCCTAACGGGGTCCACCTGTGGTGTATGGAGTCCGCCTATGACTCCATACTCAGGCTATAGTATGCTGAAAGGGGCTGTCATCTGCCCTCACTGCGACCGCGGTGCGCTGTTTAGTGTGGTCACGTGAGATGTTAACATCTCATGAGACCACACTAAGCAGACAGAGCGCGCCTGCACTGAAGAAACAGTCACTGCTGGACGCCGGAGCGCACAGAAGATTTCTCGGCAGGTAAGTAAAAAAAGTAAACTGCACTGTGGGCTGCCCATGAAGTGATAATAACCCAGGGGGAGGGGAACCTTAGGCACCAGAAATTCATGGGGGGGAGAACCTCAGGCAACAAAAATTCATGGGGGGGAACCTCCGGCAACAAAAATTCATGGGGGGGACAGACCTCAGGCAACAAAAATTCATGGGGGGGGGAACCTCAGGCAACAAAAATTCATGGGGGGGAACCTCAGGCAACTAAAAATTCATGGGGGGGGGAACCTCAGGCACCAAAAATTCATGGAGGGGGGAACCTCAGGCACCAAAAATTCATGGGGGGGACCCTCAGGCACCAAAAACTCATGGGGGGGACCCTCAGGCATCAAAAATTCATGGAGGGGGGAACTTAGGGCTCCAAAAATTCATGGGGGGGACCCTCAGGCACCAACAATTCATGGGGGGACCCTCAGACACCAAAAATTCATGAGGGGGACCCTCAGGCACCAAAAATTCATGGGGGAGGACCCTCAGGCACCAAAAATTCATGGAGGGGGGAACTTAGGGCTCCAAAAATTCATGGGGGGGACCCTCAGGCACCAACAATTCATAGGGGGACCCTCAGACACCAAAAATTCATGAGGGGGACCCTCAGGCACCAAAAATTCATGGGGGGGGGACCCTCAGGCACCAAAAATTCAGGGGGGCCCTCGGGCACCAAAAATTACTGGGGGGGCCTCAGGCACAAATAATTACTGGGGAAGGGCTCAGGCACAGATCATGACTGGTGGGGGGGAGTGGCACATATCATGACTTGGGGGTGGGGGGGATAAGGTGCAGGGGGATAAATATTTTTCTCTATATGGGGGCCAGAGGTGAGATCATGACTCGGGGGGTGGGGGGGGGGGGGGTAAATAAGCTGCAGGGGGCATAAAAATTATAAATTGGCTAAGGGCTGGGGGGCTAATTAACTGACTGTCATGGGTTGGTAGATGTTAGTATATTATTATAAATAATTTTCATATCTTTTATTATCTATATATGCCTGTAGTAAGGGGTTGTTTTATTTGGTCATAATGGAGTGTTGTGTTTGAATCATTCAGGGTTTGTTAACATTTTGCATTTTTGCACATTTTCAATACAGGACCCCAGTGTTCCAGAAGCCAACTGACAACAACGCTTCACGAACAAGCAAGAGAGAACATCAGGTAGTCTACACTGCAAGATCCAGTAAGAGAGAACATCAGGTAGTCTACACTGCAAGATCCAGTAAGAGAGAACATCAGGTAGTCTACACTACAAGATCCAGTAAGAGAGAACATCAGGTAGTCTACACTGCAAGATCCAGTAAGAGAGAACATCAGGTAGTCTACACTGCAAGATCCAGTAAGAGAGAACATCAGGTAGTCTACACTGCAAGATCCAGTAAGAGAGAACATCAGGTAGTCTACGCTACAAGATCCAGTAAGAGAGAACATCTGGTAGTCTATGCTGCAAGATCCAGTAAGAGAGAACATCAGGTAGTCTACACTGCAAGATCAGGTAAGAGAGAACAGTGCAATCTGTCTTAACTTTGAATGTGTATTTTTACTTTAGTGACATTTTAATGTGTTTTCAAACTAATGTGGGCCTGCTCCATGAATGTAAGTAATTAAAAAAAATAAGTAAGTTTTCACCTGGACAAAACCATGTTACAATGCAAGGGATGCATATTAGTTTATTATTTTGCACACAAGTTAAATACTTGCTGTCTTTTCATGTAGCACACAAATACTTGTTAGCTTTATGTTTACACTGCAATTTAAAGTTGATCTAGAACATGCCCTACCCTAACTATAAACCTTTCCCCACATTTTAATTTACATCCCCCTCCAATGCAACATGGTTTTGCCCACGTGCAAAGTTAAAATTTTTGGGGGATTTCCTTTCCTTAATGAATCAGGACTTTGTGTTTTTATGTATTAATATTTTACAATTTTGTGCATATATATATACATATACACACACACATGTATATATACACACACACACACACACACACACACACACACAGTGGTGAAGTGGGCTGGTAGACTGTGTAATTCCATACCTCCGCTTTTACTGCCTTAATTGTAAAACTGTTCTAAGCTTCCACTTTGAAGACTGTGTATAAATATAGAAATATAGGTATTGGTTGGGGGGGGGGGGGGGGCGGCGCGGGAAGGGGGGGGGCGGCAAGGGGTGTGTTAGCCTGGGGCGGCTGGAACCCTTAATCAGGCCCTGGTGGTATGTTTGCCATTGAATCCCATCTCACATGAGAGTCTCAACTCAATGTGAAAAGTACATAGTGCGCTGCAGCAAACACCATTCTTCTTTCATTCTCCATGCAGTGCTGGGAAGTGATAGGGGGGGGGATTCTAGGCAGAAGGTCCTTTGGCGGTTACTGTCTATCACCCCTTAGAGCAGCCTCCCTGTGCCCCCCTTTTACTAATCTGTGCCCCACATGCCCCCAACTCACCCGCTTGCTGTCTTCTCAGTCTGCTGTGCAACTCATGTGTACCGTCTGACTGGAACAGTCACATAATTCTAAGGGGGTCCACGCACCCTAATGTCACATTCCATCAAATGGTGCTACACTGCGGTGACTGATACAGCACACAATAGAAGATGCAGGTGCACACTTTAAGCATACTGATAAGGTGAAGATTTAAGCATACCTTCCAACTGTCTCGATTCACCGTCTGCAAAAGGGGTGGGGCTTGATAAAGCACAGGTGAAGTTTTACCTAAATTTAAACATGTGTGGGTGGAGTTTGGTCGGAACATGGGTGAAGGTTACTCACACATACAGAAGTCACTGTTCAATTCTGGAAACCCTGATGACTCTTTAACACTTAAAAAGACCTGGGTGGATCTCCACTGACTAACTGGCCAAGTGGGTGGGGTAATAGCAACAACTAAAAGCTGTGACAAAGACAAAGAGACAGGATCTCTGGGCTGTGCTCCCTTTGTTCCGCTGGGCTGTACTCCCTTTGTTCCTCTGGACTTCTTTTGTTCTTCTGGGCTGGACTTCCTCTGTCCTTTAGGGCTGTACTCCCTCTGTTCCTCTGGACTTCTTTTGTTCTTCTGGGTTGGACTTCCTCTGTTCATTTAGGGCTGGACTTCTTTTGTTCTTCTGGGTTGGACTTCCTCTGTTCCTTTAGGGCTGGACTTGTTTTGTTCTTCTGGGCTGGACTTCCTCTGTCCTTTAGGGCTGGACTCCCTCTGTTCCTCAGGGCTGGACCCAAACATGTTCTGTTCCCCTGGGCTGAACCTGGACTGGCAGCTCTTCCTGATAGATTTGCAGCTTTTTGGACCAGACTGCCTGACTAGAGAAGGCCTCTGCAAGACTGGCAGCTTTCTCTGCTGCTTTTCGACAGAAAAAGCTGCCAGCCTTATAGAGCCAGGTACGACGCCGGTCCCAGCAATGGCTGTGCCTACCTACTTCTCTGCTGGACCTCCGTGCTTCTTCCCCTTCTCTAGTTCTGATCCTATGATCGCTCTGTTGGTGGGCTGTGACAAAACTTCCTGTGTCCTGGCTCCTCGGGCATGCTTGGTACTGTAGCTTTGGGCACCTGAGCCAGTATTCAGTCAGCTGATGCCAGCATCTGAGCAGGTACGTGGTCATAAATGTGCCTTGTAGTGGCTGAACTGAACGTACAGTACAACTGGTCACTTGATAATCAAGTAGCACAGCCAGATCTGCTGTGGATGGCATCTTAATATTCTACTCACTTTGCAAATCTGGACAGGTTAAAGACTTCCAATAGGGCATCACTATGTAGTTATTTAGAAACTGTTTCTACTTTGGTGTCCAATCCTACTCTCATATGGTTAATAGTAGTCTTCAAATATAATATAAAGCTGTGCAACATTAGGCATGAAACTAATTTCCTGCCCCAAATTATAATATAATTGGTGACAATAAAAAAGACAGAACAGATAATTGGTGCCTGGAGAACACAATGATATTACAGTGACAAAAGGTTGGTATGAGAAATTGGAACAGAATTTGTCAGAAATTGTTTTATTTCAAGACAATGATCCCTATTAAATATGGAAAATCCTATTATACTATTGTTTATGTGATAAACGTTTCCAGTGTTTTTTTTCTTATTATTTGTTATGGCTGTACTTTCATGGATATCAGACAAAGCTTATGTTCTTAGAGTGTTACTTTACAGGGATAGAACTATAGGTGAGGGTCGCCAAGAGGAATTTTGGGCCCCGGTACAGCAAGTTCTTGGGGCCCCTTCCATAGCTGTCATGAGGTCACATGAGGTTGGTGGCTCCTCCCACTACATGGGCAGGCCAGGTCCCCTAAGCAGGACGGGACCCAGGTACCTGCACCACCCCCCCCTGTCGATGCCCCTGTATATGTGTTCCAGTCACAGCTGAGCAAGAGTGGCCTGATTGTGGGGCAGCAGAGAAATGGTTTTATGTTCATTTAATTTATATCGCTATGTTTTGCTTTTCATTTTTTTTTTTGTTACTTGCTCTTCACCGCATGTCCATGTGCTCAAGTCCTAAGAAAGAAGTGCATGTTAGGTCCACGAACATAACTTTATGAAAGCTATTTCCCCATAATTTAGTCATCAATTCAAATCATAGTCCAAAAACAAATTGATGGGCTAACTGGCTTCTGACAAAATTACCAATACTGTGTGTGTTGTAGAGAATTTACTGATAGATTGAATTAGGCAGGGACTGATGTGAATGAATAGATATTCTCTGTAAAGTAAAGTAATATGTATGTGCTATATAAATGTAATCCCCCGGACTCAGAGTTCTCCAGTTCAGGGAGATGAAGCTGGGGGCAATGTAATTTATTTTATTTTTATTTATTTTTTTACATCAAACTTGTATTATTGTCTTTTTAGATGCAACTTGTATTTTGCGGTTACTGTCACTTAAGCCACTTATCCAAGGAAACGTTTCCCCTCTCTTTATTCATTACACATTGACTTATTGGATTTCCAGTTATCAGGCTATTTAATAAACATACCGATTGGCTTTTCCCTTTTTACCTGGTGTGTGAGAGTCATCATCAGTTTCCTCTGGGTGCTCCGGTTTCCTCCCACACTCCAAAAACATACTTGTAGGTTTATTGGCTACTAACAAAAAATTGACCCTAGTCTGTGTGTGTGTGTATGTGTGTGTGTGTTAGGGAATTTAGACTGTAAGCTCCAATGGGGCAAGGACTGATGTGAGCGAGTTCTCTGTACAGCGCTGCGGAATTAGTGGCGCTATATAAATAAATGGTTATGATGATGATGATAATCAGTCATTTACTATGAGTCTGGCATGGGTTTCCAGAGTCAACCCTTGGTAGATCTTACCACGAGCTACAACCCCAAGGAGAGCACATGACTCTGGTGGAGGCCGACATTGGAAAATAATCCAACTTCCCCACCAGGTTCGCGGAGGTAAAAAAAAGTATTTGACACTGCCTTACAGGTGCTTAATATATATATATATATATATATATATATATATATATATATATATATATATATATATATATATATATTAAAGACTAGTAATGGAAAATAGGACCATAACTGGGACCATTGTTAATACTGCAAATAGACTAAGTGATTTTTCCCCTAGGAGTCTTGGGACAAATACTGTTTAAATAGTTTATAAATGGTGTAGACATTGGCACAAATACCATAGGCACAACAGCATGCCGTGCCAAGCTCCTGCATCTAGAGCCAGGGTCATGTGTTAAAAGGAGCATAGAGTGAAGGGAGAAAAGAATAATATTGCCCCTCTATGTAGTATTGATAGGGCCTCAAACTGTAAATGCAACTTCAGCTTTGGGTGCTGATTCGCACAATGGATGTCCTGGAACTTGAAAGAGAACAAAGAAGAGCAACTAAATTAATGAAGGATATGGAACATCTCAGTTTTGGGGAAAAACTGTCCGACGTAGATCTATTTAAACTACAGAAGAGATAATAAAGGAGCATATGATCACTGTGTATAAATATATTAATGGCCTATACTAAAAATCCTACGGCAATCTGTTAGGTTTAAGGTCCCCAAGAGGATATAGAGCCAACGCCATCTTGCAGTCTTACCCTAGTATTTCCCTGTAACCCTTACAGCCAGCAACTGTGCTAGAATATACATATATAAAGGTAGTACAGCATTAGGAGAGCAATATGTAATAATTGTCCAGCATATTGCAATGCCACATGTCCCACATAATACACAACACAATGTCCATTATATCCAGCCTTGAATGTTCAGCATATACACTCAGTGACCACTATATTTAGCACACCATTCTAGTACTGGGTAGGACCTCCGTTTGCCCCCAGAACAGCCTGAATTCTTCATGGCATGGATTCCACAAGGTGCTGGAATTATTCTTTAGAGATTCTGGTCCATGTTGTTGATGTGATAGCGTCACACAGTTGCTACAGATGTTTCCGGTGAACATTCATGATGCGACTCTCTCGTTCCACCACGCCCCAAATGTACTTTATTGGATTGATATCTGGTGACTGTGGAGGCCATTCGCGTACACACTAAACTCATTGTCATGTTCGTGGAACCAGCTTGAGATGACGTGTGCTCTGAGACATGGCGTGTTATCCTGCTGGAATTAGCCATTAAAGGATGGGTAGATTGTGGCCATAGATTGTGGCCACAACAACAATACTCAGGTAGACTGTGACATTTAAACCATGCTCAATTGTTATTAAGCGACCTATTGTGTGCCAAGAAAACATTCGCCACACCATTACACCACCACCACCAGCCTGCACTGTTGTCACAAGTCAGGATGGATCCATGGATCCATGGTGTTTATGCCAAATTCTGACCCTACCATCTGCATGTTGTAGCTGAAATCAAGATTCATCAGACCAGGTGATGTTTTTCCAATCTTCAGCTGTTCAGTTTTGGGGAGCCTGTGTCCACTGTAGCCCCAGTTTCCTGATCTTTTCTGACAGTAGTCGAACCTGGTGTTGTCTTCTGCTGCTCTAGCCAGGGGCAGGCTAAGCTGGGGGGCAGGGTGGCATTTTCCCACCGGGCCGGTCCGATAGTGGGCTATCTTGGGCTGGGTCCCTGGGCCACCTGCATTTTTTTTAATTTAAAATAGGCTGCTGAATCGAGTCTTGCCCCCGGGGCTTAAGTTTGCCAGCCCTCCCCTGGCTGTAGCACATCCACTTCAAGGTTTGAAGTGCTGAGCATTCAGAGATACTCTTCTGCATACCACTGTTGTAACGCATGGTTATATGTCACTTCCCTGTCAGCTTAAACCGGCCTGGCCATTCTCCTCTGACCTCTCTCGTTAACAAGACATCTTCACCCACAGATCTGGATATTTTTTTTATTTTGTGCACATTCTCTGTAACTATGGAGACTGTAGTGCATGGAGATCCTAAGAGATCAGCAGTTTCTGAGATACTGCAACCAAACATCTAGTACCAACAATCATTACACATTCAAAGTCACTTAGATTATATATCTTCCCCATTCTGGTGAACAACAACTGAACCTCTTGACCATGTCTGCATGTTATTTATGCATTGAGCTGCTGCCACATGATTGGCTGATTAAATATTTGCATTAAAGAGCAGGTGTACAGGTCTATCTCATAAAGTGGCCACTGAGTCTATATGTCCCGACATTAGTGGCTTACACTCATAATCCTTCTTCAGTTATGGTGCTCCACACAGTGTTCTTTCTATAGGTTCCAACATGTAGCATTAAACTTTTCTCCAATGGGTTTCTTAAAATGCAACGCAAGCTTCTCTAACAGTGCAACCATTGGCCATTGTAAGTTTCTGTGGATGAGACATCACCTGGACAATTGTTTTCCTTTAGTGAGAGAGCACGTTGTACGCAGACACACACTGCACTAAAACACACGTCCATGACAATGCTTTCCTGTGTCAGCTACACATTCTTACTGCCAGTGACCGGGTCAGTTTTGCTAGTTCACTTTTAGAAGATTATTTTTACGAAAATGGTGGTCACTGCGCAACTCATAACTAAACGCCATTGTACGATACAATCTAAAGTTGTCTAACAGATGTGGAGGTAAATAAAACTGGGATCACATTTAAGTACCCAGAAGAGCCTTTAATGCAGAGCACATACAGGACGGCACAGTATAGTCTGCACGGACTGCAAAGTGGAAACACAGCGATGTAAGATAAATTGCATCTGTGTCTCCTGGGTTAGAGCAGGAAGAAGTAAAACATGGATTCAGGAAGATGGTTTTACTGAACAACTGAATTTACTTAATTCATTAACAGACAATAAAACTGAAAAATAGAAACTTTAAAATTTGGGGCATGAAGGTGAAATGCACTATTCATTCTTTCCCTGACTTTACACACAAGTGAGTGATGGAAGGTATCCTCCCCGTCATCAAAATATGCACCCACATCCCACAGCTGTTGGTCAATGACTAAAACCCAACTGATACTGGTCTAAAGGCCCAGTCACCTAACTAGTATGCCAGTTATTCACCGTCTAACATTCGGTGACCTTACTAGCTGTGCCGCATGTTGGAATCTAGTGGATGCAAACGATTAATATAAAAATTTATTCATAAAACTCATACAAGGTAATTTTACGAAGTGGTTTTGCAGGGATGTGCCTGGGTGGTCCCCCAGTGCGCATTAAGGTGGACGCTGACTCTGCGCATTTGGCAGAGATGCCTCCTTCACCTAGAAGTGTGTATAGGAGTGAATAAAGGAAGGAGAATCTCCAGAGCTGCACTGTACAAAAAAACGTCACATCAAAGTCCAGCCTCCAACCACTTTTGTGCCACTCCATTTAATAAAGACTTTTCAGGTTCTCAACTAATATATTTCTCGGTTTAGCCTCATGACAAGCTCCTGAAATTAAATTTCCTGCTCCACCAAATGAGTTTTTTTCCAGTGCACCTTGTTAGAAACACCTTCTCTTCGCCAAACTACTCCCCTCTGCCTGCGCAAAGTTGGGATTGATGGGAATTGAGGCACGGGGTGAATTCCTATTGCACAGAGCAGCAGACACTTTAAACTACTTCAGTGGCTTATTATATATTTCTGCTGCGCCACAGACAATAACTGTGCTATACAAAGCACTGTTGCCTTTTTAAACAGACAGCACAAAGTTACATAGAAATCATAGTCACACTTTTGCACATACATGTAGTAGAGCTGACTGCCACATGCAGCTATTTTATTGCATCCTCTGTTTCTTTATGAGGTTTTGCTTGGATGAATAATAAACATTAACATTTTTAACAGCAGAGGTACAGAGATATATGGCCGATAAAGAAGAGGTCTTCTTAAATGAAGCTCCTGGATCATATAACTATGTGAGTGTGTGTAGATAATGTTGGCCTGTGTTTGAATGTAGCAATCTCAGCAGAGTTGTTTCGTTACCTAGAAGACTGCAACCACTAAACCAACTCGCATTCAAAACTTCCTCCTGTGGGATATTTCTGTGAGATGACCCTTTGCACAGCACTCTGGACAGATTTAATATAAACACTGGATGTTTCAGGTTTATTTATGCTTAATAAATATTTGCCTAGTTTTTGGATGGCATGTGTGATTTGCACCATCATGTCACCCCCATTGCACCTTCTATAACCACCCAGTTCACAAGAAAGAGAAGCAAGATCTGAGGGGGTGGTCTATTCTACCCGGGACTCTGCTGAAATTCGGGATTTTATGTACAGTACGTAACTGCCCATAGTATAGTATTGCAGAACGTTGGTGCTCTGTAAATAAATAATAACAATAATAAGGTAAATAGCATTCCCTTTTTTAAACTATTAATTTGAGCCTGTGTCCTAATAGTTATGTGTTAATTGACTTACATCTTATACCTTCAATCAAACTATACTGGCCCACTATCCTGGAATATCTGGGAGACTCCTGAATTTTGGGGAGTGCTCCTAGACCACACGAAGAGTAGTTACAACAAACAGATCTGACAATAAATCAGGACGGAGCTGGGGACCGCCTGTTGCCCATCACGAGTCTAAGTAATAAAAAAATGTAAATATTAATAGCATTTCTATCACTGACACACTATTTGTACCATGGAAAAGTTTCTTTTTTACGCAGATGGGACGTGGCGGAATCGGTGGTCATAGAGCATGCAGCAGCTGGAGTAGAGTGGTAGTGGCACAGCAAAACTGTTCTTAAAATAAAAAAAAATAGTATATGCTGGGACTTATAGTTCCACAATAGCTGACGAGTCATATGGGGTATACCTCTGCTGTAGAGAGTTAAACTAAGCCAATACCTTATCAAGGTGAATATAAATCACGTACTGACCGTGAAACATACTTGTAGAACTGTGTAAAAATCACATCTGTGATTGTGATTTATTTCTGGGATTATCTAACCAAATTCCCCTTTTCCCTGTTATTCTTATGACCTAATTCAGCCTCAAAGCCACATTGTCAGCCTCCACCCCTCCCGGGACACAGAGTTATGGGTGGAAGGTCCGTCACTTGCACATTGCTGAAAAATGCTCACGCTGAAACCGGAGCTTGCCAAATATTACCGTCTGGAGGATGAGCCACGTCTTGTCCAGATCGCCACACCTAGTAATTGAAGAAGAAATTGCTTGTATGTAACATAGGAATTTAAAGGGTGTGACCTTTTCTTTTCCTTTTTGCAGACAGTGAGAATTTAGAAGCACTGCCCTATATGCAGAAATGAGCAGAGCTTTGTGCAGGTATTGAGTGGGCCAGAGGAATGTCACTATATGCTCGCTCTTGTATTAGGATAACATCCATTCAGCAGTTTTCTTGCTAATTTTAATTTAAGGACAAAGTACAAATACAGGGGCTTACACAGAGTTAGACTCAAAACAAGATTAATTCACTCTTAAATAATCAGCAGGAAAACAAGCGTAATTTCAACTACTTGCATCTCGAGATGTGTCTGCCTCTGATTCAGCAGCATATGAGCGCATCCGCGCATCATCATCATCATCAACATTTATTTCTATAGCGCCACTAATTCCGCAGAGAACTCATTCACATCAGTCTCTGCCCCATTGGAGCTTACAGTCTAAATTCCCTAACACACACACAGACAGAGAGAGAGAGACTAGGGTCAATTTGATAGCAGCCAATCAACCTACCAGTATGTTTTTGGAGTGTGAGGGGAAACCTGAGCACCCGGCGGAAACCCACGCAAACACGGGGAGTACATACAAACTCCACACAGATAAGGCCATGGTCGGGAATTGAACTCATGACCCCAGTGCTGTAAGACAGAAGTGCTAACCACTTAGCCACCGTGCTGCCCCATATTTGCACTTGTAGCAGGTGCAAAACATACGCACCCTAAAAGGTGGGTGCGCGTGTTTCTGCAGGTCAGCATGAGCAGCAGTTCCGTTAACGTGCTTTTAGTGTACTCAGCCTGCATTCACACGCCCCTTCCACCTCCTATTTCTCTAGGCGCAGGCGTCAGTGCCAGAGTAGCGCAAGGAGCATAGGCGTGCGCCCACTTCCTGGGATGTGGTGTGATGTCACGCAAGATACGCTACACAAACCGTCCACTCTGCATCAGCCACACAGCAGGTGGTACAATATGATAACACCTCTAAGTACGCCCTGATTGGGGGCAAAGCACCTGAGCACATGAACATCACAGAGCAGGACAGAGGGTTCCTATCAGGATAAATAGGCGCATCTGTGCAAAAGAAAATATTATGGTTTGTGAATGATTCTGATGACACTGGGGGTGTTTTACCTTTAAAACAATTAAGGCTGAGCTCAGCAATGAAACCAAATTCCTGTCAGTTCTACTATAGGAATTTTGGGAATGCAAATCAGAAGATAGCAATTGTGTGCAAAAAAAAAAAAAAAGTTTAAAACAGAATATAAATAGCTTAGTCGGTCTGGCCGGACCACAAAACTGTATGCTGGAAACAGCAATTAGGCCTTTAAGTCATACTTGCCAACTCTCCCGGAATATCCGGGAGACTCCCGCAATATCCGGGAGACTCCTGCATTTCGCAAGAGTCTCCCGAACTCCAGGGAGAATGTGGCAATCTCCCTGATCTGCCCACTTCCTAGTTAAGTGGGCAGAATTTTGTTCAAACGCCGCGATTCACCGGGAATCGCGGCGTTTAGCCCCGCCCCCTGCTGTAAAATGACGCGATTTGCGTCATTACGTCACGGGGGCGGGGCTAAAATAATTAAATTTCTGGAGCCCCGCCCCCTACACGCCCACCTCCCTCCCGCAGCTCCCAGAAGCCATCTGAAAAAAGTTGGCAAGTATGCTTTAAGTGCCTACAGTGTATCTATTTATTCAGTCATATAAAAAACACAGTGGTCACTTGGATGTGCATAAGAAATTGCTTTGCTTTTGATTTTGCACATCCAATTGCCCCCCTACTGCTCCCCGCAGAAGTGGGAAACTCTGTACATATGCGCTGTGTAAAAGTGGAAACAGCACATAAAGGTCCCGCCCCCTCTCTCTTTTGCAGTCCTAAAATTCTACCTAGATTAGCCTTGTTTATGGCTTATATTAGTTATGACAAGTTGGGGACATTGGGATTGCCATTACTACAGCTGCAGGTTTTGTTTGTCTGTACACTTTATTATGGGGAGCAGCACGGGAGAAGTCCTGTAGGCGGGAGTGAGGTAGTTACCAGAGACGAGACAAGGTGGAGGTCAGAGGTAGATCTAAGAAGACAGGAGTGAGAGTATATTGATATGAGATTTGAGCTGTATGCAGGGGTAGTGTTGTTGAGGGCATCTGCATAATTAATTAGAAACGTGTTATTAATTAGAAACGTGCTATTACATTCACTTTAAAAAATAGAGAAAAACTATTTTTTCTAAACTGGAGACCTTTAGGTCCCAAAGTTGTTCTAAAGCAGAATCGAATATACCTACATACTTAATACCATGTACAAATGAGAAAAGAATGTCCTGCATCCAGTAATTCTTGCCTAAATATTAACAAATAGTTAACCACTAAGTCAAATATCTTGGTTAATTCCAAGAACATGACACCAAAGAATCCACACACTGATTGTAGACTATTCTTTCCTGAATTTTAGCCAAAGGACACTAAATTGAAATTGGTCTTTGGTTACAAAACACATGGCAAGGCAAAAGCAAATTTGAGTTACAAAGGGACTTTAAGAAGTTAAAAATAACACTATTTGAAAATGCTAACACTGGTGAAGCATCTGACTGTTAATATTATTAAATACTTTAGTCCCACAAAAACTTATACACGCCTCTATATACATCACACATACATTCTTCACTGAACCCTTTGAGCTACCCCCTTTGATACAATGCAACAACCATTAAAAGCTCTTTTGGGGTAATAATCATTGTAATATTCCACCCAACTGTAATTATCTTTTAATGGCTATTAAGTTTAGCAGATCATTTTTAAGAGATTCCCCTCTGATAGCAAGAAAACCTCTCATTGCTAAAAGTTTAGCTCTCAGTCAATGTGCCTCTTTTTAACAATGCAAATGGTAGTCTTGTACTATGTCCATTTTATTGACTGGTGAAAGGTTCTATGAAAAGTTATTACTTGCCAGAAAAAAAAAACAACTGGATTATTTCCGAATGTTGCCCGGAAAGACAGAATAATTTTATGTGTCTGTGTCTGTGTTTTTCTGGACAAGCGAGTGGTAAGAATGGATCTGATTAGTGAAAAAAAAACCCATATGGGAGATCAAAAGAGCATGCTAGCAATGTTTCCGTGAGCCAAAATGTACACATAGAGCGGAGAATGTGTTTGTACTGAAATTCTGAGAAATCCATGTATAGGGCTGGTTAATTAGAGTCGAACAAAAGTGAAACATGTGTTTAGAGTCAGGTTACAGGTGAGTCTGGCTCTGGCATGGATAATGGGAAACACAGCACATGGATCCTTCCAAATTGGTCAGACTGGAACATTTTCCGTAGATATGGACGAGCGGAAGATTTCTCTAAGCAGATCGTTTGGTTGATCAAACCATGAGGCCAACGAATTTGGATGAGATGTCAACACTCCCACTACTGTTCAGCCTTCAATGACAAGGCCAAGATATTCTGTAACCTCTGCTAAATTCAAAACCACAACAAAAATTTGTTTTTCGATGAGAGCAGGAAGAAAGTGTTCGTAGATAAATGCCTGTGGTCAAAGGACTATTTGAATATCACTGTATGTCTCATGAGCTTATTTTTCCTAGCAGAATTATCCAGCAGTGACTTGCTCCTTCTTGTGAGACAATATACCTACGACCTGCGTTCAAAAACACTACAAGGAACTGACATGCCTAATAATACAAAGGAGGGTGTGATTATTAGTGTAAGAGCTGAACAGACACTTTTGGGAGTGATTGAAGGAGTCTATTGATATATCAGATGCAAAACATTACAATTGAAAGTATGGGGCATTTAGGTACAAAAGAAACAATTTGGAGCAGCGGCAAATGCTACTAGGACATGTTTAGTGCACCCACCATGAGAAATAATAATATAGAACTATAACACTAATCTCTACAAAAGAGAAGGGAAGCAACAGAAGAATGTAAAAGTAAGTTTCTGGGGAAGCAGATGAAAGGGTGTTATAATAGGATTCATCATAGAGGGAACTTGCATGAAAATATGGAGATATTACATTGTCATACTCACTGTATTATAGCACTGCAAAGTTAAAAGACCAGGATACACAGACATCCTGTAATAGACTTAAATTGGTCAACCAGTGACCTACGGTATTCTCAGACCCAGGTTAAATGGTATAGTTGGCATAAAAAAATAACATTATCATTACATGGTGTGTGTCACATGGTTTAACTTTCTTCTCTTCCATAGAAATAGGTGAGTTACTGTATAATGACACTTGTGGCTTTAACATTAACAATTGTGGGGCCATCGCCCCATTTACTCTCTAAAAAGGAAACGAGAGATAGCTTGGCTGAAGCTATTGCTGTCTGAGACCTCTTTAGGCTCGGCATGTTTGGGTTAGGGATGTAACCCAACCATGAGCGGTGTAAGTCCATCTTCCTCAGTATCTAACTGTAAGTGCACTTAGGTCTGACATCTGGGTCCTAGCCCAGTCTCTGTTGTCTGAGGTCCTTCTGGGTAACTCAGCAAACAGGGAAGTCTGCAGGCAGGGCCGAAACTAGGGCTGTGCGATAGGGAAGACCGCCCAGGGCACAACACTGAAGGTGGGCACAATTTATGAATATCTTAGGTTCATTTGGTTCAAATTGAGGGCTAGGGGGATGGTATTTTTGTTTCTCGTCCCAGGTAAAATTTTAGGTTACAGCTCTGTTGCAGACGCAGGTTTACTAACAAGCACATGTAGATGCAACCAGGGTAGCGGTGTGTTACCAGCGTTGAAATGAAAGGGAGCAAGACCATCTCTCTTGAGATGGCGGCTCTCAGGGGGCCAAGATGGGGGGTTGCTGCGAATCGGGTGAGGGGCTGGTGTTAGAGCTAGGGGTAGAGGCTAAATCCCCTTCAGCTTAGGTACCTTGGCACTCGATATGGCATCTGGGTCATGTGATCGCAGCGGTCACATGGTACACAGTGATGGCGGGCTGCTGTAAAGGTAGTCGGTGCAGGAACTAAATAGTTTCTTCTGTTCCTGGCATCATTCGTGTGGAAAAAGGTAAGAAGAAGGGTACTTGGAAGCTGCAGGGGGGGGGGGGAGGGGGGGCATGTGTGATGGAAGCTGCAGGGGGGGCATGTGTGATAGAAACTGCAGGTCATAGGGGGGGGCATGTGTGATAGAAGCTGCAAGGCATAGGGGGGGCATGTGTGATGGAAGCTGCAGGGCATAGGGGGGGCATATGTGATGGAAGCTGCAGGGCATAGGAGGGCATGTGTAATGGAAGCTGCAAGGCACAGGGGGGGCATGTGTGATGGAATCTGCAAGGCACAGGGGGGACATGTGTGATGGAAGCTGCAGGGCACAAGGGGGCATGTGTGATGGAAGCTGCAGGGGGGCATGTGTGATAGAAGCTGCAGGGCATAGGGGGGCATGTGTGATAGAAGCTGCAGGGCACAGGGGGAGCATGTGTGATGGAAGCTAGAGGGGGGCATGTGTGATAGAAACTGCAGGGCATAGGGGGGGCATGTGTGATAGAAGCTGCAGGGCACAGGGGGAGCATGTGTGATGGAAGCTAGAGGGGGGCATGTGTGATAGAAACTGCAGGGCATAGGGGGGGCATGTGTGATAGAAGCTGCAGGGCACAGGGGGGCATGTGTGATAGAAGCTGCAGGGCATATGGGGAGCATGTGTGGCTAAAGGTGCTGGGCACAGAGGGGGCATGTGTGAAGGTGCTGGGCAGAGGGGGGGCATGTGAGTTAGAACATACATACCAACTTTAGAAAGTTGGTTTCCCGGGAGAGGTGGGCGTGATCGGGGGCGGGGCACCAAAATGCGCGTTCACCGGTAATCGCGGCCTTTGGGACCTAATTCTGCTCACTTCACTAGGAAGTGTAGGAAGTGTGGCACTTCCTAGTGAAGTGGGCAGATCCGGGAGACTGGCACACTCTCCCGGGAGTCCGAGAGACTCTCGCAAAATGCGGGAGTCTCCCGGACATTCCGGGAGAGTTGGCAAGTATGAGTTAGAAGTCTGTTCCCCACACGGCCCCTCCTCATCCAACAATACCCTTACAACACTCACTCACCAGCTTTTCTTTGATATTCCCCATGACACATGCTCATTATCTATTCCCTCACGTAACCCGCTGCCTCAATCCTGACACCTCTCTTACCTCAAAATGAAAAGAGGCACCCTTTATATTAATATAATATGTGTGTGTGAGGGGCCAGTGTATGTATATTATGTGTGTGTGAGGGGCCAGTGTATTTATATTATGTGTGTGTATGAGAGGCTGTTTGTGGGAGGGAAATAGGTTTATTTTTTAAATGGTAACACTATTAATTTAATGTTGGAGCTGGTTGGAGGGAGGTCTACTTAAATGTGTATGCTATTAATTTAATGTTTTGGTTGGAGGGAGGTCTATTTATAAAATGTGGGTGCTATATTGATTTAACACTGGGGCTGGTTGGAGTTTACTAAATTTCGTGTACCCATTTTTTTCCCAAATAGGGCCTCCAACATTCCAGGATCCAGACAAGCAGCAGCTGATCTAAAGACACCAGCAGCCACAAGCCGTGAAAGTGACGAGAACAGGTAGGAGACAGCAGGGCAGTCTGCCAACTATCCTGAATCTGGTGGGATTTATATTATGAGAAGGTCTGACTTGTTTAAATGTTGCATTATGGGATTCATGCAGAAGACTGACATATTAACATGATTATTGCATTCCAGCACTTTTTCATGTTTCTGTAGGTAGAGGGCTGCAGTCAGTAACTGTAGTGGTGGACGGTCTGTGACCTGGTAGTGATAGGAGACTGCTATTTTTTATTACTGGGCTTGCTAACCATGAACTGCAGTTTCTTGACATGTTAATTATGATTAATAGCTAAGTTTAGTTAAAGATAAAGTACAATTTGTGTGAATTGAAAGGTAAGCAGTGGTGGAAGTGGGGTGTATATGGTAGTAGGCCATACCGCTACTTCTCATACTGCCTTCATTGTATTATATAATAAAATTCCATTCACTTGTTTACATTCTCATTACATTTTTCATACCGGCACTTCTAAACTTCCACTTCTACCACTGAGCTTAATATTCATCGTATGGAGTATATGACCAGAATTATTCAAAATTCTGCTAGATTCTTTGACAAAATATGGGGTCCATGGACATTATTCTTTAACTGCTGGGACCACAGTGTGATGCAGTGTAATGATAAAGGAGAACACAGTGTGATGAACACAGTGTGATGAGAGGGACAGCAATGAGGGACCACAGTGTGATGCAGTGTAATGATAAAGGAGGGCACAGTGTGATGAGAGGGACAGTAATGAGGGGTCACAGTGTGATGCAGTGTAATGATAAAGGAGGCCACAGTGTGATGAGAGGGACAGTAATGAGGGGCTGCAGTGTGATGCAGTGTAATGATAAAGGAGGGCACAGTGTGATGAGAGGGACAGTAATGAGGGGCTGCAGTGTGATGCAGTGTAATGATAAAGGAGGGCACAGTGTGATGAGAGGGACAGTAATGAGGGGCCGCAGTGTAATGCAGTGTAATGATAAAGGAGAGCACAGTGTGATGAGAGGGACAGTAATGAGGGGCTGCAGTGTGATGCAGTGTAATGATAAAGGAGGGCACAGTGTGATGAGAGGGACAGTAATGAGGGGCCGCAGTGTAATGCAGTGTAATGATAAAGGAGAGCACAGTGTGATGAGAGGGACAGTAATGAGGGGTCACAGTGTGATGCAGTGTAATGATAAAGGAGGGCACAGTGTGATGAGAGGGACAGTAATGAGGGGCTGCAGTGTGATGCAGTGTAATGATAAAGGAGGGCACAGTGTGATGAGAGGGACAGTAATGAGGGGCCGCAGTGTAATGCAGTGTAATGATAAAGGAGAGCACAGTGTGATGAGAGGGACAGTAATGAGGGGTCACAGTGTGATGCAGTGTAATGATAAAGGAGGGCACAGTGTGATGAGAGGGACAGTAATGAGGGGCTGCAGTGTGATGCAGTGTAATGATAAAGGAGGGCACAGTGTGATGATAGGGACAGTACTGAGGGGCCACAGTGTGATGCAGTGTAATGATAAAGGAGGACACAGTGTGATGAGAGGGACAGTACTGAGGGGCCACAGTGTGATGCAGTGTAATGATAAAGGAGGGCACAGTGTGATGAGAGGGACAGTAATGAGGGGCTGCAGTGTGATGCAGTGTAATGATAAAGGAGGGCACAGTGTGATGAGAGGGACAGTAATGAGGGGCCACATGGTGATGCAGTGTAATGATAAAGGAGGGCACAGTGTGATGAGAGGGACAGTAATCAGGGGGCCGCAGTGTGATGCAGTGTAATGATAAAGGAGGACACAGTGTGATGATAGGGACAGTACTGAGGGGCCACAGTGTGATGCAGTGTAATGATAAAGGAGGACACAGTGTGATGAGAGGGACAGTACTGAGGGGCCACAGTGTGATGCAGTGTAATGATAAAGGAGGGCACAGTGTGATGAGAGGGACAGTAATGAGGGGCTGCAGTGTGATGCAGTGTAATGATAAAGGAGGGCACAGTGTGATGAGAGGGACAGTAATGAGGGGCCGCAGTGTAATGCAGTGTAATGATAAAGGAGAGCACAGTGTGATGAGAGGGACAGTAATGAGGGGTCACAGTGTGATGCAGTGTAATGATAAAGGAGGGCACAGTGTGATGAGAGGGACAGTAATGAGGGGCTGCAGTGTGATGCAGTGTAATGATAAAGGAGGGCACAGTGTGATGAGAGGGACAGTAATGAGGGGCCGCAGTGTAATGCAGTGTAATGATAAAGGAGAGCACAGTGTGATGAGAGGGACAGTAATGAGGGGTCACAGTGTGATGAAGTGTAATGATAAAGGAGGGCACAGTGTGATGAGAGGGACAGTAATGAGGGGCTGCAGTGTGATGCAGTGTAATGATAAAGGAGGGCACAGTGTGATGATAGGGACAGTACTGAGGGGCCACAGTGTGATGCAGTGTAATGATAAAGGAGGACACAGTGTGATGAGAGGGACAGTACTGAGGGGCCACAGTGTGATGCAGTGTAATGATAAAGGAGGGCACAGTGTGATGAGAGGGACAGTAATGAGGGGCTGCAGTGTGATGCAGTGTAATGATAAAGGAGGGCACAGTGTGATGAGAGGGACAGTAATGAGGGGCCACATGGTGATGCAGTGTAATGATAAAGGAGGGCACAGTGTGATGAGAGGGACAGTAATGAGGGGGCCGCAGTGTGATGCAGTGTAATGATAAAGGAGGACACAGTGTGATGATAGGGACAGTACTGAGGGGCCACAGTGTGATGCAGTGTAATGATAAAGGAGGGCACAGTGTGATGAGAGGGACAGTAATGAGGGGCTGCAGTGTGATGCAGTGTAATGATAAAGGAGGGCACAGTGTGATGAGAGGGACAGTAATGAGGGGCCACATGGTGATGCAGTGTAATGATAAAGGAGGGCACAGTGTGATGAGAGGGACAGTAATGAGGGGGCCGCAGTGTGATGCAGTGTAATGATAAAGGAGGACACAGTGTGATGATAGGGACAGTACTGAGGGGCCACAGTGTGATGCAGTGTAATGATAAAGGAGGACACAGTGTGATGAGAGGGACAGTACTGAGGGGCCACAGTGTGATGCAGTGTAATGATAAAGGAGGGCACAGTGTGATGAGAGGGACAGTAATGAGGGGCTGCAGTGTGATGCAGTGTAATGATAAAGGAGGGCACAGTGTGATGAGAGGGACAGTAATGAGGGGCCACATGGTGATGCAGTGTAATGATAAAGGAGGGCACAGTGTGATGAGAGGGACAGTAATGAGGGGGCCGCAGTGTGATGCAGTGTAATGATAAAGGAGGGCACAGTGTGATTAGAGGGACAGTAATGAGGGGCCACATGGTGATGCAGTGTAATGATAAAGGAGGGCACAGTGTGATGAGAGGGACAGTAATGAGGGGGCCGCAGTGTGATGCAGTGTAATGATAAAGGAGGGCACAGTGTGATTAGAGGGACAGTAATGAGGGGCCACATGGTGATGCAGTGTAATGATAAAGGAGAGCACAGTGTGATGAGAGGGACAGTAATGAGGGGCCACAGTGTGATGCAGTGTAATGATAAAGGAGGGCACAGTGTGATGAGAGGGACAGTAATGAGGGGGCCGCAGTTTGATGCAGTGTAATGATAAAGGAGGGCACAGTGTGATGAGAGGGACAGTAATGAGGGGCCACATGGTGATGCAGTGTAATGATAAAGGAGGGCACAGTGTGATGAGAGGGACAGTAATGAGGGGCCACATGCATGGTGATGCAGTGTAATGATAAAGGAGGGCACAGTGTGATGAGAGGGACAGTAATGAGGGGCCACATGGTGATGCAGGAGGAGCAGCGTGATGTGCGGCGGCACATAGTTTACCCTTCTACTTAACTATAGGAGTATAAGCTATGCTAAAAAAAAAATATAGTGCTAGGGATTGTTTCAGGGAGGGGGGGGGGGGGGGTTGGGTCCCATACCAATATTTTGCCTAGGGCCCCATGAGGTCTAAATCCGGCTCTGCGTACAGGTTTTGGCACAAGAGCTGATATTCTACAGTAGTAAAGTGCCACTCTTATCTTTCATTCTTCTGTCTCTGCATGATTACATCATCATCATCTATTTATTTATATAGCGCCACTAATTCCGCAGCGCTGTACAGAGAACTCAATCACTCAGTCCCTGCCCCATTCGAGCTTACAGTCTAAATTCCCTAATATAGACACACTCACACCGAGAGAGACTAAGGGCAATTTAATAGAAGCCAATTAACCTATCAGTATGTTTTTGGAGTGTGGGAGGAAACCGGAGCACCTGGAGGAAACCCACGCACATACGGCTAGAACATACAAACTCCACACATATAAGGCCATGGTTGGGAATCAAACTCATGACCGTAGTGCTGTGAGACAGAAGTGCTAACCACTAAGCCACCGTGCTACAGTCACCCACAGCTATACATTATTCCCAGTGGGTACTGGTTCACTTCCCTTTTCCTAAAATTGTACTCGGGATATAAATGAGTGCAGACTCGGACATCACAGGTATCACTTAGAGTAAGACTTGCATAGACTTAAGTGGAGACATAGCCTATCACTCTGCTCACCATCCAAAGCAGAACCAATTAGATGACCTACCTTCCCAATCAGGCTTTTACCTCTGAGTCAGATTAATCTGGGCTCAGTGGTCTCTGGATTTTTTCGCAGGCATCCGAGTCATATTATTAAATACTTTAGTCCCACAAAAACTTATACACGCCTCTATATACATCACACATACATTCCTCACATGTTTATGGGGGCATTACACCAAAGTCAGGATTCTGGTTCAGGAATCCTCCAAACGCTATGGGTTTTTACTAATATTTGAGGAAAGCTAAAACAAGATTTTAGTGTGCAGGATGTAGTTATCTCTTCCAGGAGATACAACTGCAACTAGAAAACTACAAGTATATTAAATTATTTAGACCCTGTTAATTAGGGTTTGATTTGGTTCTTTTGCATTTGGTGAATGGCAGAATCCTACATTCAGTGAATTTTTAGTTTTGGAAGGAACTTTTTTTTTTTCTTTTCTGTAGCAGATGATCATAGACAAATATCTGACTTTACTACTGCAGCCTGTCTCCTTTACTTTATTTATTAATAATTTCCATAATTATTTACTCATTTCTGATGTTTTAGCTATCCCATAATATATTAACATCCTTTTTTTCTTAAAGTAACATACAGGTAATTAATTGTGCATAACAATTAATAAATAAATAAAAGTCACTGAGCTTCTGCTTATTATCACCTTCTTCATCCCACTAGTACGACCCATTCTAGATGCATCATTGGCTTGGTCATGAACAAGTGTCAGACTGGGCATGATGGGCAGTTTGTGAGCCACACAGCTGAAAAGGTGTGGCCAGCCAATTGAGGGGGTGTGGTCAGCTGCCAGAGAATCACTGCCCCGGTGTCACGAGCCGCGGCGGTACTCGGAGCCGCCGCGGCTCGCTTCCTGTGCCCTCTGGCGTCCCGGCCGTCACCTTGATAACCGGAACGTCATTTCCAGTTCCTGCCCGGCCGTTGCCAAGGCAATTAATTTAATTAGTACTAGGGGCTGTGTGAGACTCAGAGCTAGGCTCTGATTGATGGCCTTTGGTATTTAGGGCAGTGAGGTCTGCAGACTCACTGCCGGTTATAGCGTCCTGTCCTCAGTTCTGCTGCCTGCTTGTTCTCCCTGTGTTTGGTGATTATTACCTTTGATTGACTTCCCGTGTATGACCTTTGCTTGTTCTTGGACCACTGAACCTACGCTTCTGACCCTGACTATTTGCCTGAATAAACCGGATTCTGCTCCTCCGCTAGTGCTCCTGACCTTTCGCTTGCCCCTGGATTTCGAACCTGTGCTTTTGACCTCTGACCTTGGTTTTCCTGCCCGCTTCTGTCCGCCAATCACTCCGCTCCTGGGTTCTCCTTAAGCCAGTATACGTTACTCGACCCTCTGTCGGCCCGCGGCCAAGTCTGTCCCCATCACTAGGGGCTCCAGCGAACACCAGGCCTTCGGAGTAGACCCCGAGTTTCATTGTACTGGCTTGGGAGTTCCTAACACCCGGTCACCTCACCTCAGGTGCCCCTCAGCTGACCACACCCCCCGATTGAGAGGGTGTGGTCAGCTGCCAGAGAATCAATGCCCCGGTCACCTGAGGGATTCTTTTTTTCATACTACACACTGCACAGGACGTATTCTGGCGCCTCACACATCAGTATAGGGGGTGGGGATCTCAGGCAGTGGGGCACATCAGAAATGTCCCCGGTACACAATGGGCGAGTAGCTACTTTTCATACCTTTCTTCTGGGAGAAGGTACGAAAAGTGGTCATGGGTGGGACTGGAAGATGTAATTTGCATCATCTAGTGGGCTGGACAAATTGTGTGATGTCACAAATGGCATCATCACCCCTCTGATCACTCAGGTGGCTGGGCTCCATGACGTGATATGAGTCATTATGACATGCCTACGCCTACTTCGCAGGTTGGTGCATGACCTTTAGAGAGAATGGTGTACTCCCCCCGGAAGTCCACGAGATCCGTCAATAACACGGGGGTCTCCCAGGCATGCAATTTGACATTTAGTTGGTATGTGACATTGTCGATAGTTATGGTGGACTAAATTCCCCGTATTCTGGGTCATAATGAAGTATCCATTTTTCATAGTCTGTTTACAAACTCCAGCTATGGGATTCCTAAGTACAGTAATAGTATTCATTAAGTTAGTTCTGCTGAACATAAGCTCAATGTAATCACACCTGTATATTTACTTTGCAGAAACCTGGCGAGGTCATGTTTCCATGGGTGCATTTGGCTCCCCTGCCTAGGTATAGGAATCTGGGCATAGCCGCTCTCATTTAGTAAGTGCATTGGCTTTTCTTATACTGACAGAAAGCCGCGAAGGAGGCAGACACACACAAAGTACCTTATCAAATGTATTTGATTTCAAAAGATTAATTGCAATCATTAATCCTCTTTTGTAATTTTTCACTCCATTTAACTGATCTACAGTACATTAAATAAGCATTAACAAAGCAATTAGGCATTCCGCAATCTGGAAAAACTACCCAGCTAGAATTATTTTGCACTGTTATTTTTTTTTCCTTCTTTGCACAGCAGGTGCTTCATTTAAAAGGGTTTCTTTTTCAATTATTCATCCACAACTGATTCAGATATCATTTAAATAGAAACTAGTACAATACAGTTAAGTGGATTTTAGAACAAAACTAGAAAAAAATGGATGGGGGAAAAAAAAAACTCCAAAACACCAAATTGTAGTATTCTAGTGAATGACTACAGGGCTAGATTCGGCTACGTTGCAACAATAAACTAAAATTCAGACTCCGAACAAATAGAAAAAAATCTATAACCCTATAAATATAAAAACACGAGGCTGCAGGAGTTTATAAATATATTAACATTAACATCTATGCATATATGTATATTTAAATACGCACACTACATTACATATGTGATAATATAAGATAATAGTGATATCCTCTAACATGATCCATTCCCTACAGAACAAATGTCCTGCTCCTAAACTTTCCACTTATTGTTCTATTGCAGGTACATGGTCCATTCTTGTCAACTGGAATAACCTCCCATCAGATCATGTGGCCAGTGCAGGGGGGGTGGACACAGTGCCACAAATCGCATCATTTTGGCTTTGCCGCAAAATGCTGCACTTACATCATTGCGATGAAGGGGTCCAACATGATGTACATTGTGGCGAAACGCGTCATTGAAGTCCCGTTCACGTCCACTTCAGTAGGAAGTGGGTGGGATCGTGAAGAGAGGCCGGGGGTCCGGGATATATCCCAAATTTGTGAGCCTCCAGGACTTTACAGTAGAGTAGGAAAGTATTAAATGGGCTGATTCTTATATTAATGAAAAATACATCAATTTAATTAAATTAATTGATTCAGCCCAGGTTAGAGCAATAGGAAGATGCGAGGGGGTTCAGAATGGGTAGCAGAACATTTTGAAATTGGTGGAATGGTTTATGGGGGAGGGTTAATCATTTTTTTTCTCTAAAACTTGTCATGGAAACATATTTGTTCCTCAAGTACATCCTGAAAGTAAATGTAACAGTCCAGAGATTTAATTGGAATCAAGTAGCAGGAATGAAGGAAAGCCACTAGAGGATAGGGTAATAAAGAATGGTCAACGGCAGCCAGGTTCGGTACACAGGGAAGCAAATAGGTCAAGGGTTCAGGTACAGGCAGAGGCGAGGACAATCTGAGGTTGTTGCACGAATAGTAGATAATAGGATGCAGCAGAAGGTACAGGATTACTGGCAGGAGTACAATAATCTGGCAAGGAAGACAGGAACAGGCCAGGCTTTTATAGGAAGTCAGGGGGTGGAGCTAGAACTTGCTGAAACATCCGTGGAACAGTTAAGCTGAGCTAGAACATGGAGTAAAGGCTGGAAGCTGACAACAGCCAAAACAGCTCAGTCAGCGGAGCAGCCGTCTCCAGAGGCGGAAGCTCCGAGTTCAATTCTTGACAGCAAAGTGATGGGCACTTATCTAATATGAATAGATAAATCTAGCTATTTGTTGTGACTTGGTTGGGTATACCATGGTTGAGAAGTAATGTATGCCTACCACCAGTCATTTGGAAATCTGAAATAAGCATGGGCCTCACTCAAAGTGGGTAGGTAGCATTTGACAATGAACCTGTTTTTAGCCCTATTTGAATTTCTGCACACTCATGGAACACAGTATTCTTACAAAAGGATATTAGTATTTCAGTTTTTTCAAATACACTCATCAAGGACTATAGTAAATGATCTTGAATATGCGTTCGTATGATTAGACTGCACCTCTATATAGGCAGCGGAGGGCTGGCAAACTTTAGCCCGGGGGGCAAGACTTGACTCAGCAGCCTATTTTAAATTATAAATAATGCTGGTGCCCCGGGGACCCAGCCAAAGGTAGTTCACTATGGGACCGGCCCAGGGTACAGATGCCTCCCTGCCTTCCAGCCCAGCCTGCCCCTGTATATAGGTGCTGACTTTTAGATATATGAATATTGATTGACCTTGCCAGACTGGGAGAAACAGGGTAGTGGTTAAGCCAAAGGCACCTGGACTCCACTGCAAACTCTGAATCAGGGCCCCCATTGGAAGCAGCTGTGCAGTCAATTTAGTCGATATTGGAAGCTCCTCAGCTGTCTAAATTTTGCGGCTGTAAAGTGACGCCATCATATCCTATCAAAGTGGAAATGGGATAAGGCGCAGATGGGACGGGTTTTGAATAACAGGTACCTCAATACCAATCAGTGCCTCAAAATGCTGTTATATCAAGCTCAATTATGCAATATGTGAGCAAAAAATATACAAAACTATAAAAACATGCAAACACAGAGTGTATAGTGAGCGATGGTAATGTTCACAATATCAGCGTATTAAGTCCCAATGTTTGAGTACTGCCGATTATATACTTCAATCTTCTCAATACCAAACAGTCCCTAAGATACTGGATTGTCAGCTTAGATAAACAATTTAACTAGACAAATCGATTTATAAAATGAATATATCATAAATAAAATGGTAATAATCACAATGTCAGCGTTATGGATCCCAGTGTTCCAGTACTGTAATCATTTCAATATGATTAATAGTGTTTCAAAACCACCATCAGAAATGTCTTCTTTGATATTCAAAACTTCCCCTCCAGTGATTCATATGTGGGAGATAAGAAGACAAGAACGATTCTCCAATGGTGTAATAATCCAATCACAATGTTTTAATACCATACAGATATAAAATCCACTTACATTTTGCAAGGGAAAACAGGTCTCATAAAGGTTTCTTTAAACACGCAGTCAAAATTTTCCTCGCTACTCCGTCCCGCAGTGAGATTCTGACTGACTTCCGGGTTGTGTTGTCACAGCGACCAAACTCGAGCTCCCATTGGAACCCTACGCGTTTCGTCATAGAAACTTCGTCAGGGGTGATCCAATGAGGGCCGAGCCACAGTTTATATAGAGTTTCGAGATGGATTTATTCACACTTGCAATCACGCTGCCTCATTAGTTCAATGATTTTAATTGGATGTGTGGCGTGGGTCCCTGGTGATAAATATAACGTGTGGAAGTGGTTGCAAATAGCTGGAATTAAACAGACTGCGGACCAGTCTGAATAAAACTAACTGTCTTAGTAAACGTAGTGTATGTTAGGAAAGCGGATATGTACTGTAGATATTATCTGCTATATATTGATCTCGAGTAGAAATCTCGTGATTGTCACTTCCCATAGATCTTATATGTAACAAATACATTAAACATTTATAAAATATATGGTTATAACACATATCTGTTAAAATAACACATCTGTTAAAATATCTTTAAAATTGATTGGATAATCAGTTTTTTAGGACAATCAATTTTCTTTTCTCAAAGTTTTTAATAGGTATATCCTGATACTTCTAAACCTATGTGCACTGCTGGAAATGATGTTAATTTCCAAAGGTGCCAAATCTGAAATCTAGATGTACAGAATGCATAAGATTTACAGAAAGGAGGTGAGTTCAAAGTCTGCATTTAGCCCTTGTGGAGTTAGGGTGCCTAAGTTAAATATCCATTTGGCTTCTTCCTGATTAAGTAATTGGTTAAAGTCCCCACCTCTCCAGTGTCTTTGGACCAGCTTTATTCCCAAGAATTTTAGTCCCGATGGATCTTGATGGTGTACTGTTTTGAAATGATTAGACAGATGATGGGTTTCCAAACCAATGGTGATGTTTCTAACATGCTCGTTTAGTCTTGTCTTCAATTTCCTAAAGGTTCTACCTACATATTGTAAGCCACATGGACAACTTATGAGGTAGATTACCCCTGTAGAATTACACGATATGTGTTCATTGATGTGGTAGGATTTTGACGAGGTATGTGATGTGAACTCCACTATCCCTTTAGTTCTGACCAGTTTTGTGAGGTCACAAGCCTTACAGTTAAGGCAATGATAAAATCCTTTGTTTGGTTTTGTTTTGTTCAACCAGTTTGATGTGTTGTTGATTGTCTTGGGTAGATGACTTGATACCATTTTGTGCTTTAAATTGGGTGCTCTTCTGAATGTAACAACAGGATTCGTTGGTAGGAATTTGGATAGGTTCTCATCTTTTTTTAAAAGATGCCAATGCTTCTGTATAATTTTTTTGATGTTTCTCGCCGACTCTGAATATTGAGTGATAAACGGAACGTGTAGGTTTCCATCCAATTTGCTACTACTTTCCTTTACTTTATATTTGAGAAGATCATCTCTAGTGAGGGTACTCACTTCTTCCATCGCCTTGTTCACCCTACTGTTATTATAGCCTCTCTCTTGGAATCTGGATTTCAACCTATTTCCTTGTTCTATAAAGTTGTTTATATTGGAGCAATTCCTCCTTATCCTTACAAACTGTCCCCGGGGGATATTTTCCAGCCAGTTCAGATGGTGATGACTGCTGATAGGTATATAGCTATTGCAATCTACTGTTTTAAAGTGTGTTTTTGTCTCATCTTACCTCCCTCAATAAAAATGTCCAAGTCCAAAAATGTTACATTTTCCTGACTGAAATTAGTCACAAACTCAAGGTTTTTATGTGGAGTATCCATACTTCTAATAAAATCTTTGAGTGCTTCTTCACTACCCTTCCAGATAAAAAAAATGTCATCTATGAATCTTTTCCACAGGACCAAGTTTGACACCAAGCTATGATTTGACCAAATGTTTTCCTCCTCCCAATGACTCATGAAGAGGTTGGCATAGCTTGGCGCAAACTTGGTCCCCATTGCTGTTCCTCTTTCTTGTAGGTAGTGAACGTTCTGAAACCAAAAATTATTATGGATGAGTATAAAACTTATTCCTTCCATAATAAATTCAATCTGAGTAGGTGGAATAGGAGAATCTTTGTCCAGAAAGTATTTGATACTGTTTGAACCATCAGAGTGATTAATACAGGTATATAGTGTACGTACATCACTTGTCACTAGAATAAATTGCTCTTCCCACTGAACTTCACTGAGGAGGTTCAGTATATGTGTAGTGTCTCTTAAGTAAGACTTTTGTTGCTGAACTAAAGTCTGCAAGAATGTATCGATATATTCAGATAGTCAAGATGTCAGAGAATTGATCCCTGATATAATAGGACGGCCAGGAGGTTTCTTTATGTCTTTATGCACCTTTGGAAGGTGATAGAACACTGGCAAAATTGGATACTCAATTCTCAAAAATTTGTATTCCTTCTCCGTAAGGATTCCTTTTTCAAAACCTTCTTTCAACATTTTAAAGAGTTCCTTCTGATATTCTGGGGTGGGATCCTTGTGCAGCACTTTATAGGTGTTAGAATCCTCTAATAAAGTTAGAGATTCAGCTACATAGTGGTCCTTACTCAAAATGACTAGACCCCCCCCCTTATCTGCTGGCTTGATGACTATCGTAGTGTCCTTGGACAAATCTTTCAGTGCTTCCCTTTCTTTATATGATAAGTTCATTTTTCTTTTCTTTTCTGTATTGAGGGCCAAAATTTCGTCTTCAATCACTTTGTGAAAAGCATTGATGTAATTGCCTTTTGTATAGGTGGGATAGAACTTGGACTTAGGATGAAGATCAGTATGTTGATAGTTCAAAGGATCTTGGATGTTGTTGGGGACAGTATTGTTTCTTGAATCTTTGAGGAAATATTTCTTCAATGTTAATTTTCTGATGTATTTCTGGATATCAATGTATGTCTGAAATTTGTTCATTTGGTGAGTCTGTGCAAATTTCAATCCTTTCCTGAGGAGAGAAATGTGTGCCGATGAAAGCACTTTATTGCTCAGGTTGTGTATACCTTGTAAGCCATGATCTTCTTTATGTTTATCTTCAATAGTGTTTAGATTAGTGTTCTTCCGTTTTTGAGCTTTCTGAGCTTTTTTGCCCCCTCTGGTTCCTCTTCTAAATATGGTGATTTTCTTCTCCTTTGAGTGCTTTGCGTTTTCCACGGTGTGAATGGAGTCTGGATTGTCTCTAAAAAAGAAACTGATGGAGGGGTATTACAATATTCAATAGTACTATTGTCTTTCCGATTTTCTAAATTCTCACCCTGTTTGGAACTGATGTTTTCAGGATGACAAGATAGTGGTAGTTGTGTGGGCATGCATATACCGGCTGGTGAGTTTAATGTTTCATTTCCCGTGCCATCATATCCTGTTTAGCTTTCCTTATCTGGCATTGCTGGTCGTTCCATGATACAGAGAGGACATAACAAGGAGTCCAAGGTCTTACCAGTTTATTAATTCTAATCACAATGACTACAAAATTTAACTGAGAGATTAGTTTTTGCTGCTTGTCTCCTCAAATCCCCAAAAACTAAAATGTGGCTTGTTTTATTAACTAGCATATGAACTACAACTCCATCAACTGCTAGCCTAGGTCTGTGTGTGATATTTAAATCTCTGTATAATCAGGGTTGCTGGTTGGGTGTGTGAGATGCTAGACCTGCCTTCAGGACATGGCAGTGGAGAATTATAACAGGGGCTGATAGGGCAACAGTCCTGGGCCACAGCACCAGCCCCATTTGTTTATCAACAGTCCTATCTAAACCAGACTATGGGCAGGGAGAAGCAGGTGCAGGTAACGGTACGGACCAAGAGCTTCCTACTGGACCAAGCAGTCACAACTAGGCTACGTGTGCATCACCGAATTTTGCTGAGGACGTGAGCGTAGCCTCAAGGAGATTAAGAAGCCACTAATGCACAGAGCCCCGAGCATTTCATATTTATCAAGGGTTCCTATACAGCTGTTTTGAGAAACTGAATCTCCATCCTTCCCCCACTCATCCCCCTGATGGTAGGTGAACGTTGGATCTGATTGTTTGGCTAAATTAACTGTTTTGAGCTACAATAATATGTGAGCCAGGCAAAAATCCATTCACATGTTTTAATAAAAGAAAATAAGTACCAAAAAAAGTGAATTAGACATTGGAGTGACTAGATAAACCGTTCATTTGTTACTGATGTGCGATTGTGTTTCTAATAGTAAGCTTGGCACAAAGACAGTGCTCCAATATACACAACTACCAGTTAAACATAACCGCTGAAATACGACAGTCACAATTAACCCGTGTCTTGTAAACTGAATGTATGACCCCATGACTGAGATCATTTTGTTGTCTTGGTGCACTATTCACACGGTTAAATTATCACCATTTATTTATATAGCGCCACTAATTCCGCAGCGCTGTACAGAGAACTCACATCAGTCCCTGCCCCATTGGGGCTTACAGTCTAAATTCCCTAACACATTCAGACTAGCATTAATTTTGTCAGCAGCCAATTATTCTACCGATAGAAGTAAACTGGAGCACCCGGAGGAAACCCACGCCAGCGCATTTATTAAGATATCAACTAACTGTTCTTATGTATTTGTAGTAGTAATCTATTATCTCAAAATGGAAAGAACAATTTACATCGGTGGGTCAGCCGGACAATTTGCATAATTGTGTTTACTGTGGTTTCTAATAAGGGCTGCCATACTTGGAATGAAAAAAAAAGCTGCTTTTAGTTCACAACTCTTATAGTGATGCAATCCCCTTAAGTCATGTCGCAACGCCATGACAATATCTAGAGCTCATTCTGGTCACTAGTATATAATACCGACAATATATAGAGCCTATTCCAGTGATTAGTATACAGAGACCATTCTAGTAATTAATATAAAATAAATGTATACATGGAGTCCCACAAGGCTCTGTCCTTGGCCCTCTGCTCTGCTCTCTCTACACCACCTCTCTTGGTAAACTCATTCAATCATTTGGCCTCCAATACCACCTCCTAATTTCCTCCCCTGACCTCTCTACCGCTGTCTTAGCCCAGGTATCTAGCTGTCTCACTGCTGTAACTACCTGGATGTCACAGCGCTTCCTGAAACTCAACATCTCCAAATCCGAGCTCATCATCTTTCCTCCTGCCAATAATGCTGTCCCTCCCAATATCTTCCTCTAGGTTGACAACATCACTCTTTCTCCTGTCACCCAAGCCCTCTGCCTTGGAGTCACCCTTGATTCAGCCCTCAGCTTTACCCCTCATATCCAGTCCCTCACCAAATCCTGCCACTTCTGCCTCCGTAATATTACGAAAATCCTTCCCTTCCTCTCTCAGGAAGCAACCAAAATTCTGATCCACTCACTCATCATTTCTTGTCTTGACTATTGCAACCTTTTTCTCACTGGTCTTCCTCACTCACGCACTTCTGACCTTCAATCCATACAGAATGCTGCGGCTAGGCCCATCTTTCTCTCCCACCGCACCTCTTCCGCTTCTCCTCTGCATATATCCCTTCATTGGCTTCCTATCCGTTTCAGAATTCAGTTCAAGCTCCTTACCCTCACTTACAAAGCCCTTACCAACACTTCTCCCCTTTACATCTCTGACCTTGTCTCGAGGTACATACCTACCTGGCAACTCCGCTCTCCCTCTGACCTCTGCTTCAATTCACCCCTCATTACCTCCTCCCATGCTTGCCTCCAAGACTTTTGCCGTGCTGCCCCTAATTTTTGGAACTCCCTACCCTGTCTGATTCGACTCTCCCCAAACCTTCAGTCCGTCAAACGCTCACTCAAACCTCACCTTTTCAAGCTAAAAAGGTTCAGAGGATTTCCTTACTCATGAACCACTAATTAATCTATCTGGATGGGTCAGGAACCCACCTGATGGAATTCCCAAAAACAGGACCCATTCGGTCTACTTGAGGTCCAGTGTTGAGTAATCATGAACTAGACAACTTATTAGAATTTAAAGATAGACAATGTGTATGACAGGTCAATTGTACTTTACATATTATCATTATTATTGTTTATTTATATAGCTGTACAGAAAATATGTAATCATTCACATCAGTCCCTGCCACATTGGAGCTTACAATTTAAATACTCTATCACGCATACACTCACACTAGGGTCCATCGTACAATACTCCTCAGTACTCAGCCATGTACTATGTGTTTTGGGAAAATTACTTTCACATTTGACTTGCTTTCATGTCAAACCATTGTAGAATCTTACCTTCTGAAAAGTCATCTCACGTGGCTCCCATATGCTCCCCCACCAGGGGTTCAAGAAGTAGTAGAGCATTGCTTGTTTGTCCACAAATTCAGTTTTAGAGCCAATAATAACCATACATGAGGTGTGCTGGGATTTGACCCTAAAATTAGAAGTTTTTAGGTACGTCTTTGGCTTAGAGCGTGTGGAATTATAGCCATCATGATCACTCCGTACAGGATCTCAGTGTATTTCACTGACTTTTGCCGGTTGTGTTTTACTGGCAGTTTTTACCTATGATGTTAGACTTAGGCTACTGTACTTACAAACACACATTTGAAAGCATTTTCTAACATGTTACAAAGCAAGCAAACACATATATAAACCAGGTGTTGTTTAATATGCCTTTAGATGCATTTACAAATTTGCAAACGTGCACCTGTGACAAAATTGAATAACCATCTTGTCCAAGCAAGACGCAAGTGGAAACAAATATGTCATTGCCTCTTAACTGCATCTCTTTGTGTTTACAGAGAGCTCCCATTTAGATGAATAAAGAAATTCAACAGCGTTTATGGGGGCCAAGCACACTCAAAAATGGAAAAAAAATCACACAGAATTTCACACAAAAACGCAGGTATGTACGGTCTCATTTTGCGCCATGATTTTCATTTTCACGGCCGTCTACATGCACTAAACTTGCATTAAAAATGCATCCTAAGTGCAGACCGTGAACACCAATATGTACATATTTTAAATAACAAGTATGGCCTTCTTTTCATAGATAAGCACACTTCACCTATGTCTTGTAATGCAGTTTCTAAAGGAGTTGGTACTTTTGTCTGTTAAGTTTTTGGGTTATGAAATTCTCATGTACTATACTGTATTTTTTTATAGTGCACAGACGAATGTTAGTTCTAGCAAAAGTTCAAAGTCACTAATGTATAGACATAACTGGAAGCAAAAGCAAATACAATAGGCATCCACATCTCCAGTTCACTTGTGTGAAACTTTTGTCAAGTCTAATTTTAGCATTCTACAAAGTTCTACAAAATATTCTAAAGAAATATCATGGAAACTCTTTTAAGATTGATAGTATATTGGTTAAGGTTTATTTTAAGGCATCTTGGAGCCAGCCAGTGTAGAGATATTCCCAACTATACTATAAATTCAGCCTAGAGTGCAAATGTAGGTGGTATAGTAAATATGATGCTTGTCATCCCTACATATGAATATAATATACCACAGTAAATTGTATATATGACAGTGTACCCCTAGTGTAAATTATAAAGCTATTAGAAGAACAGACTATACACAGGCACACATCCAGATAATTACATTCATCCTACATTTTCAGATTTATTTTTGTTTGAGAGCGAGAGACTGCGATTAATCAGTCTTAGCTTTGAATCTAACCTGTGTGATTTTACAATCAATTCCTAAACCACTATCCCACTTCCTCTTGTGAAACGTCCATGTCATTACCTCAGCCATAAACATGCCCTTCTGGGCAGGGACAATGTGTGGCTTTGTAACGGGGTGTCTTTGAGATATGTTATGCCTCATTGACAGTTTTAAAGCATTTTTTCATGGGCTGTTTGTTGAATTTGGCTTGCGCAGCGGAAGACTTACTCTGATGATGGAAATGTCCAACATTAAAGAGCCGGTTTAATCAGTGAAACAGAATTGTTAATTCAACTGCAGCTAATTAGCAGTGGGTATGGGTACCATATTTGGGAAGAGAAACAAAAAATTAATGCCAAGCAGAGCATAATGTGGTAAGAATAGGCCACACCCCTTTAGTCACATGACAGGTAGCTTTAGAATTAATAAGACAGCTTGCTGGATGTCTATGGAGGCCGCTCAGGGGGACATTAAAATAAACTCTGTTCCCTTCAGTAGCCCTAAAGGCAGTGATGATAACATTGGTAAAGGAGCTTTTCCCAAAAAATAAATTATCTGTGTTTAAATCTGATGACCAGTATACAGTGCCCCATGTAGTACATTCCTCCCTCTCTTGTATCCACCTATTATATAGTTATATCTTTATGCTGATTTAGTCACATGACCAGATGACGGTTTGCTGGAGAATATGTGAGAGAAGAATAGCTGGATTTTTTTTTTTTTACGTGCATTTGACAAAGGTCATAGCTAGATTTAGCGTCATTCACTTATCAACCTGAGGATATAAGTCCCAGGATGTCTATGCTGATATTTGTACATAAAAGTGATTATTTTCACATTGATACCTCAGCACCAGTTTATAAATCTGTCCAAAACACTGTTTACAAATCTGGTTTTATGGATATTTAATTATTAAGAGACCCACAGACTCATGGCAGAAATTCACCCCAGAATGTGCCAGAGACGTAAGTTTACTCTGTTTAATGCACATGAGCTACGTAGTATGTACTTAACAAATGAGCCTGGGACTTGTCCTAACAGCGGGTAGTGATACATACCTGCCAACAATCTCAGTTTCTGCATATAGAGGGGCAGCAGCCTAGTGTGAAAGGGGTGTGGCTTATTTCAAATGGTCATGGGCAGATATGAGTTTGGTTCAGTGACAGAACTATAGTGAGCACAATAATACATGGCTTAGAGGACCCCCCCTTCCTTCCTTTCTCTGTTTCCATTTATGATAACAGCTAACAACAAAGTAATAATTTACCACAACTTTTCTGCCATAACATGAGAACTAAAGTGAGAGAGCTCAAGTTTGCAGATTTAATGGTTAAAACATTCCTTTTATTTTTTTATAAAGACACTTTAGACTAACATAATTCCTACCAATTTGTACAGACTTCCTGTCCATATGTATTACATATCTGGTAGATTTTGCATCAACTCTTTTAAATTATGAGCATAACTCAGAGAGCATACGTAAAAGTAACAAGAATCGAACATGTAGAGAGTAAAATGTTTCTTTATCCAACCTAGTTTAATCTCTTAAGCAAATGACAGCAGAAGTACATGTAGTGATTGTCATACTGTACGATAAATGATGGGGTGCTATAATCTTGCAAATACAGAGACGCATTCATGCCATAAACTACTTCTCAGGGATAATCCTGAACAAACAGCGATGTCCAGACTGTGAGGGAATGACTGGGCCTATTACTCAGGACTTTCCTCTCTCACAAGGCAGCAATCTCCGGCCTCTTCTCAGGATAGTTTGGTATAATCATTACCACATCGTAATTGAAGGGAGATTTATTGGTATTTGTGAATTAGACATTTACACCATAGAAGTGTCTGGAGCTTTATCGTGAATTTTTTTATTCTTTTAGGAATTCCATTTACCATGTAGCTTCCTTTTTCCGTATATAAACATCTAAAACCGGGGTGCGTCTTAGAATCACGGGAGCATCTTAAACGCTGCGTGCGCTACTGTTAGGTGCATGCAGCTCTCCCTTTTCAAGCAGAGCCGTGTGAAGCGGGGGCAGCGTCCAGTCACCTCAATTATACAGTGACCCAGGCTTGCAGGGGCGTTTCCAGGCACTAGTAAACAACCGCCACCCCCCACCCACGGTTTGCCTATGCCATCGATTGTAAGACGCACACTAAGAACGAATCTTACGAATAAAATAAAACGTTTAAGATGCACCCGCGATTCTAAGATGCACCCCGGTTTTAGATGTTTATATACGGATATGTATATTATGCGGATAGGAAGAGCTGGAGAGCATCCAAGCACTGTCTAATATTATAGCCACGCCCCCATGTATGCTGGTCACGCCCACTGGCGGCATGGTGTGGAAACCCCCCTCTACAAATCCTGCGTTTGCCCCTGGATGGCATCTTAGAATCGAAGAAATGTGGTATTACCAATGAATGAGCAATTTTGGGAAACAGCGAGACCAGATGAAACACTTCGATGCTCAGAATAAGCCCATAGACCTTCAATCTGGTGGTATGGTTGGTTCTGACATATATTTCACCATCAGCCAGAAGTAATCCATTATTTCCGGCTTGATTTAGAGTTAAACGCTAAAATACTACTTTTGCGCACTTATATTTCTGCAGCTGAATATTGAGTTGTGTGTATCTTAGGATAGTGCAACTTTAAATGTAGCGCATAGAAATTTCACGTGCAAAAATCCAACCGTCATTATCAACTCGGAAAACTTGCAGCAGGCCTATGGGAGGCGCAAAGTTATGACTCCTAAAAGAATTATATGATACCTGTAAGACATAATGATAATCTCTACTCTACTGAACTTACACATGAACGCCCATGACCCATCCACTCCAAAAACAAGTTAGCATAAGTATAAGACACGCTCAATTCAATATATGTGCACAAGTTGTCTGCAGGCGCCGTGCGCCAAATTTTAAACATGTCATATCTTTATATCCAACTCTTAATCAGGCTCATTAAGCTTCTAAAATAAGTATTAGAAAGGCCTTATTAGGAGTAAAACAAGCTAGAAGGTAGAAAAGGGGGGCAAATTTAAAATGTGAGGACAGATTTAGAATTAAGTTGGGGGTGCATCAAAGCTCAACTTTAAATTGCAGTGTCAGAATAAAGCTCCCCAATCTTTATGTGTTACATCAGTGTTTTCCAACCCTAGTCCTCAAGTACCCCTAACAGTACAGGTTTTCCAGGTGACCAGTGATATAATTATACCACCTGTGGATCTTTCAAAACGATTACACCTGCGCTCCAGCAAAGAGATATGGAAAACATGCACTGTTAGGGGTACTTGAGGACTAGGGTTGTTAAACACTGTGCTACATGAAAAGCAGCCAGTATCGTCCCTGTATGCAATACATGCTACAAATGCTATTCACAATTCTAAAATAGATTTTTGTTATCACAGGAGAGGCCTTTTAAAGACCATTAAAATACATTGCAAGCAGCCTATCTAAATCTAAAATGACCAATAATGGGCTATAGTGTATAAGGCGATAGATAGCAATGTTATACACTGTATAATGTCAAATGACAGCTTCTACATTTACAAGTATAGGATCTGTTTTACAGAAACCAGAATCCAGGATGCTCAGTGCTTTGTCCATGTAAACAGACATGAACAAGTGTTCCCTTCCTACAGTTACTATGAGGAGCTCTGCAAAACAATTTAATGATGGAGGGATTGCTAGGAGTAGTATACAGAATTCTAGGGGTCACTTTTAAATGTGTTTTAGTAGATTTTAGCCAAAATACATATAATCCTGAGCTTTCCAAATAAGCATAACCAGTAAAGGGCCCAACGTTCTTTGGTAACATAGAAATGCAATTCCCAGGGGGTAGATCGCCTTTACCAATGCAGAGCATAATCGTGCAAACACAATTCCTAATTTGCCTTAATTATGGGGTTACATGGTGCGCAGCCTTGGGAATAAAGGTTCCGCAGACCGTGCAGCGAGTTGAAAATGAGTTCTATCCAGGCTAATAAAAAGTAATCATATGCTGCCTCAGCTTACACGATTGACCTACATAATTGCAAAACAACTTCTATAAATGGAAAAGCTGTTAGTTAAAGCATCTAGAGTTTTTTTTTCTCTTCTCTCCTCACAACATCTGCGTCCAGAGGGGATGAACAGCTATGTTTGGACTGGCATTTTTCCATACCCGTTTTTTTTTTTAAGTAAAAAAAAAAAAAACCCAGTCTAAAGCGAAGTTACAAGTTACATAAACATTTTTTTTACTCTCTCCATAAATTGGCTGCAGTTGCTGAACAATAGGGTTACTGTGAGGGGAAAACCGCAGACACGTCCTATAACTGCTGGACAAGCAGCAAAATCTGAACTGTGGAATCATTCTTTGAAAACTCCAGAAAGGAAATCCAGGGTCTTAAGGGGAGACCTTTTTTTATGTTATATTTGGATCAGTTCCCCGTTTGCTTTCTGAGTACTGGTTATAAACTAAGCAGCCCCTGGTAGAGGAGATATTACGGGGATACTGGGCCGAGTGAAAAAGGATTTTCTGTGTGTCGCTAACTTGTAAATTGGAAATCTTAGGTGATGTAACTGTATAGCACAATGTGTTTAGTGGTCAGGGCGATTTATGCTGGCACAGTATGGAAAATACTAAAAGGAGCCTTTATCACGATCAAGAAAACTATTGATTACTCTGTAAAGTGGATCTAATCCACCCAATAGAATTCCAATATGTTGTTAATTAAGATAAATTGTGTCCCTGTGCCCGAGATTAACAGTCTATCTGAGATAATAAACGATTACTTGATTAAAAAAAAATAAAGTATCCTGTTATAAGAAATGTAATTTACAGAGTTTTTTTTACTCCTTTGATAATTTATGATTAACACTCCCAAGAAAACAAACAAACAAAGCAACACAATTCCATAGCTTCCAGTTTAGCAGGACAGTCCTGATTGGAGCAAGTGCCTCTGGTGTGTGCAGCAATCCATGGGTATTTATAGGGGAGGGGAGGAGGGCTATGGGGGCGTAGCATTTTGGAGCAGCTGGGCAAGCCCCTGGTGTACCCCCATTGTGGTGCGATCACGATACTTATTTGTCACAATTACCTGCGTGCAATGTTGGAGCGCACAATCCCGGTCACTGTCAGAGAGATCGTAGCAGTGATCGGTCAACAAAAGCTAACATTCTAGAATGGCTAGTATACAATACCACATATACTTTCACAGCTATGCATAAGTGTATCATGGTTTTTGCTAAAAGAAACAGGCAAGATAAGGTAAAACCGTGGAATATGGCCCATACAGCCAAACACAGTCACCAGGGTGAAATAGATAATGATTTAATGATGAACCAGTACAACTAAAGGGAACACTTAACCACGCTCCTCGGCCATTAGCTTTGCCACCCAACCCAGGGACCTCCACTGGCTACCTTCTTGTCCATCTACCAACTGCAGATGATTCCGGAGCCGGTGCTGGTTACAGGAGAGGAGGAGTTGAGTATTACTCCAGGCCTACCAATGGCCTGCATCCTACGGCTGTACCTGACAGCAACCATCGTAGTATCCCTCTTGAAGACCCCATCAAGTCTCTCAACCCTTTTTCAAAGCATCCTCATGTTAGGCACAGAGGCTGCATCACCACCCACCATGGGTAACACACTGGGTCCTACCTCTGACTATTCACTGGGCCCACCTGTTGCCTGTACTCCATGGGCCTCACTATCAGAGGCTGCAGTCCTCCAATTGATGCATTCTGCTAATTATTCCTTGGTGCCCCTCTTCAAGTCTGCAAGAGCCCCCCGACCGGGGACTGAGGATTGCTCTGCTCCAGACCTTCCACGTCCTTGCCACTTCCACTGCATGGCAGACGGCCCTCCTCCTGTTGATGCATTCTGCTACACACCCAGCTCCAACTGACTCCTGAACCTCTGGCTCTACCTCACTGCTGCCTGAAACTCTGTTCTAATTATCCCTCTGGCCCAATGTCTCTCCAATAGCCTTCCCAGACCACTATGCTCCAGGATTCTACCTAAAACTCAAGAATTCTCTCTCCACTACTTGAGTCCCATCCTACCTCTTCTCTGCTTGGACTCCCTCAGAACTGTGAGGGAGATGTAGGGAGGGGTAATGGCATTAGCAAGGGGAAAGATGAGAAGCTCAGAGATTGGCAAGTTAGTGTTGGGTCATCCTGGTGGAAATGGTGGAGAGATAGCTGGATACAGCTATCTAGATGGGCAGCACAATGGCCATGTGGTTAGCACTTCTGCCTCACAGCACTGGTTTCATGAGTTAGATTCCAACCATGGAGTTTGCGTTGGTTTCCTCCGTGTGCTCCAGTTTCCTCCCACACTCCAAAAACATACAGGTATGTTAATTGACTGCTATCAAAATTGACCCTAGTCTCTCTCTGTCTGTCTGTGTGTATGTTAGGGAATTTAGACTCTAAGCTTCAATGGGGCAGGGACTGATGTGAATGAGTTCTCTGTACAGTGCTGTGGAATTAGTGACGCTATATAAATAACTGATGATGATGATGATGATGATACATAAGATTGGAAAGAGGGTGTGAAGTCCAGAGTAAAAGTAGATTTGGGTGTCATCTGTGTAAAAGTAGTAGTGGAGGTCAAAGCAGTGTATGAGTTCACCGAGAGAGGAGGTGCAGATAAAGAAGAGTTGAGGGCCAAGAACAGAGCCTTGAGAAATAAAGAGAGGAAGAGGTGAGAAGCAGGAGTCGGAAGAAGAGACGCTGAAGGAGCCATTAAATAAATGACCCCTGTCATCCCCCACACTGCCGCTGGCATCCCTTTCCTCATTACATGGTTTAGTAGCACGCCTCACAATGTGGAGGTAGTGGAACATTTGGCATTGTGACTATGTGTATGACACTATCACTAAGCAGGAACAATTATTTATTATAATTTACATTATGCTTTTTGGAACTTGCCCGGATAAAGGGAATGACAATATAAAAGACCTGTATTTAAAACAAATGTATAGGATCCAATCACAAGTGACCTAAATGACCAATAATTATCTAGACCGCATTTCCATGAACAGAATTTTCTTTGTTGCAAGGATATACTAAACTTTTTTTATAGCTGCCACAAGTTGGCAAAGCTTGAGACAGTGTAATCAGAATATATTGGATATTACTTTATAGCTTTATACCTTTCAATGGCATGAACAGATGTATTGTTATATGCAGACTGAGTCATTGTGAACCAAAATATAGAATAGCAGAGTCAAAGGAGTTCACAGTAGAAATTAGTAACGATGGATTTAGTCTACAAATGAACACATGGAGGCTAAAATTCAATCTATATATATTACACACACACACTATATATATATATATAAACAGGAAGGAAGTTTATCCATCACCTATACACAGTGTAGGCAGCCATTTTGAATGATAAAGCGAATAAATGCTCTTTGAACAAGTGAAACTTTATTTTAATACATATATTTGTAACATGTGCACTGGACTCAGAACGTTTTGTCAATCTCAATACAATGAATAAAACAGCCAACTGGTCTTCTAAATGTCTTTAACGGTTAAATTGGGTTTCTATATTTTTTTGCTGCCAAATGTCATGCCTGCCCAATCTTCAGTCCAACTTTCCGACCTATGAGTCACTGTCTGAAATCAAAACAAGCAGCTGGACCTCATAGAACTCTGTGCTGTGAGAAAGTATGGCTCAAAATGGCTCCCATTGTTCAGGAGTAATTTTATACTGCGTGTTTAATATCCTCAGCAATTCACAGAATTCTCAGAATTGTGCTGGCCTGTTAGCCATGGGAAACACAAAGCTCAGTGTAAATTATAAGGGGAAGTGTTGGAAATCATGAATTGATCATTGTATACATTAATACTTTCACGGGGGAGGATGATTTTCACATAAACACATTTTTAAGGATGAGGAGAATCTCACATTATTCACCTTTTACTAATAAAAAAATGTAAAGGTTTTATTTGCACTTTGTGTTATTTATATACAAACATTTTATAGGGCACTTTCTGAATGAATTCACCTTTTTCATTTCCAGCATTTTCATTTCTAACTATAATATTATAAATTGAAGTGTTATATAATTTAAACCTTAGTGAGAACAGGTGAGACAGGAAAGTTTAAACAATGCACGTATTTGGTTCCACAGTGTGGTGAAATTAGGGTACTGCACCTTTGGACTAGGTTATGCCAATGAGCCATGACTCAAAAGTTAGGGAAAACAGGGTAAAACACAAGAAAGGTCTAAATTTCCAAACTTCGAAAAATGTGGATTCACAGTGATTCTTTATTTTAGCACATATTTGTCTACCAACCACATTTCAAGTTGCACACCTGATTCCCAGTACTTGGAGGTTATCCATTCTTCTGCTAAAATACTGTTCAGTTCATCCTCATTCATGTGTTAAATGAATCATGACAGTTAGGAAACTTAGGGGTATATTTACTAAACTGCGGATTTGAAAATGTGGAGATGTTGCCCTTAGCAACCAACCAGATTCTAGCTGTCATTTTGTAGAATGTACTAAACAAATGATAACTAGAATCTGAATGGTTGCTATAGGCAACATCTCCACTTTTTCAAATCTGCAGTTAAGTAAATATACACCTTAGAACCTGACTCAGGTGTTCAGATGTAAGTCCGTTTGCGTAGTATATCTTCCGTTAAATAGCTCTATGCTTGCCCTGAAATAGACATTACACCAATAAACGCAATTGTATACAATACATGTCTGAATGCAAATGACACTACTGCCTACGACTTGAGAGTTACTTAGAACGGTGGAGGGAAGAGCATTGAATGTATCTTTATTTAAGTAAGTAATATAAAAAAAAAAACACATTTTTTATATTTGATAATGAATTGCTATATAAATGATTAAACTGATAACAGTTGTCATTTTATTTTAAGATCAAATAAAAGTTTTATGCGCTCTGATGGGCGGTGGTAATCGGTATCCCGATGCTTGGGATACAGACACCCAGTATACCTACAAAACAAACACGAAGACTTCAATAATGACATAATTAAAATGTACACTTACCTTTACATCAACGGCGGAGATTAGTGAAAGTACTGGTGTGCGACCGCTGCTAAATCCGAACATGTTGGATGCCAGCGACATCTATTTAAAGAAGTATGTTAGGGTTAGGGTTAGGGTGCGTCGAATGTCGGGAACCTACGTCACGTCAAAATCAAGCGCAGGCATCTAGCATCTTCTGAATCAACAGCAGTCGCATCCCAGTAATTTCGCTAATCTCTGCCGTCACTGTAAAGGTGGTGTACATTATAATTATGTCGTTATTGAAGTGTTCGTGTTTTTATTGTAGGTATACGTGGTGTCGTTGTCCCAAGCATCGGGATACCGTACCCTACCCCTGATGGGAACTTTCATTGTATATATGCATGTGCGTATAATGATATGGATTTTTGTAGAATTAATCCAAAAACAAAGTCTCTTCAGAATATGTTCTTTATTTATGTATGTGCAATACAGACCATTTAATTCAAATAGAATAATGGTAATTTCATATTACTTCTGCAAGCATTTTATGCCTTAAAACCACAAACTAATATATAGATAGAGCATCATATAAGACTTTAAACCAATAATATCACTCCACATATCAGGAACTATCAATATCTTCACCTCGCCCCCCAGGTATAGGCATTAATCCAAATTAATCTTGCCACATCTTATCAGGCGCTAATTTACTGTACGTTAAGCAATATGTCTATAACAGTAAAACAGATTAATTTGTCAACATATATTTATGCACGTAGCTCTCTTAACTCTTAAGCATCCAAACTTTATTTTATAACCAGCTTTAATTCAACTTCCATTTGTGTGAATTGATTATCCATATTATATACTGCAGTCTGTTCTCTGTCTAAATAAAGCAACTACTGTTAAGTCAGAGCGCACTTACACTTATACTTGGATTTAAATACGGCCGGAACTAGTCACAAGTTTCATGAACTCTTTAAACTCGCAACTTACGTGGAAGTTGCATTTGCGCTTGAATTAGACCCTTAGTGACTCCTTTCCTTGTCTGCAAACTGTGCCCCATTGTAAGTATAGGATGAGAACCAAGATCTGGCACCTCAACAAGTTAGAAAAATGAAGTCCTTTTGCAGGGAAAAGAAAGCTGAGCGTCCTCCTGCTGGGACCTTGCACCTAAATCTACCTTCTCTCCCAAATTATACATGTAATTTAATTTAAAAAAAATATTGTCCCACAAGACAAAATCTTGTTTCTGCATGAGGGTTCAAAAGTAGGCGCAAAATCTGTACTCGGCAAGGTCAAACATATGGGGGTTTTCATTATCCCAAAGCAAATCTTGAAATCACTGCTAGATCATGTTGCAAACAATGACCGAAACTGAGACAAGGCTGGTAAAAAGAATTAAAAAAATGACTAAACGAAACAATATCTTACGCTGGACTTAAAGCTCCGAGACCTGAGATGAACGTGTTCCATCTGGCCCACGGCACAGTAGGGTGTGGTGGAACATTCCTGTGGTCGCTCAGAGTCTGTCCTCCTGGATTGTGCAAACTTTATTCTTAGAATTCACCATTCTGTTTCATGACATTACATGTAAGTTCATGGTGAAATTATCATATAGACAAACTTGACACATGTCTGACACAGCACTATTCAAGAGGCATTAAACGGGTTTAGGCTCCGTGTTAAAGGGGGTCCCTGCATCTACCCGGGTCGGATGACCCGGGAATTAGACCCGGGTCTTTTGGAGGGTTATTTCCGGGTCCGACCAGGGTAGCCTCCACTGTGAACGGTGAGACCCGGATTTTTCAACCCAGGTCTCACCGACACCTATTGAAAAGTTAAAAGAAAAAAAAAAAACATCACAAGAGGAGTCAATCAATTCTCCCCTTGAGATGTTGCCATGGAGACCCGTGTTCAGTGTGCACACTGGGTATTTGTCAGGATCGGAGGATTTGTACCCTGGCAATATCCCGGGTTTTAATACCCGAGATATTGCCGGGGTGGCAATCTGAAAGTGGAATTAGTGACCCTAATGGACAGTACCAGGTTTTAAACGTTTGTCCCCATTTTTCAATAAAGGCTAACTGCATAGTACTTATACAAATAACCATTTTGGGTGTTTTAAACTAAATTGGCCCAAAATCCTGGGTCTCTCCAGATTTGACCCTAAAACGGAGGATCTTAGGCACCTATCTGGGTCTTAGGGTTTATGTCCAAAATTTCAGGTACATTCAGTCCAGAGCAGAAATGTCAACCTGAAATCACTGAAGTTATGAAGACTTTTTGGGAAAGGAGGTGGCCAAATCGTTGTAGATGTTGTGGGCTTGATTCATTAACGGACGTAAAATGAACGAATTGTGTGTTGTAAAGAAATTGCATGTAAATCGGTCATAGGCACGTCCGTATTCAACAAGGGGCGGATGGAAAGATATGTCTCTTGTTGAAAACGGGTCTAGGTCAGCTCTGCTCTGACAGACAATACACTGCAGTATACGTCCAATCCATATGTGGAATATAATGTCCCAAAAGGACGCACAGAAAAAAAACTATTCAATTAATGTCACCTGTAAATAACATAGTCCTTAATGATAAAACATTTAAAAAAAAGTTTTTTTCTTCATTTGTTTCTTCCATAAAATACATTTATTACGATGCCATTAATGTCTATTGTACATAAAATGCATTTTTACAGTTACTGCTAATTTCAAACACATGTTTTAGCATTCATACGTGACCGTCATCATTAGTAATCAGCACTTACAGTCATGGCCAAAAGTTTTGACAATGACAAAAATATTATTTTTCACAAAGTCTGCTGCCTCAGTTTTTATGATGGCAATTTGTATATACTCCAGAATGTCATGAAGAGTGATCAGATGAATTGCAATTAATTTCAAAGTCTTTGCCACAACAATTAACTTATCCCAAAAACAACATTTCCACTGCATTTCCGCCCTGCCACAAAAGGACCAGCTGACATCAGGTCAGTGATTCTCTCGTTAACACAGGTGACAGTATTGACGAAGACAAGGCTGAAGATCACTCTGTCATGCTGATTGAGTTAGAATAACAGACTGCAAGTTTAAAAGGCAGGTGGTGCTTGAAATCATTGTTTTTCCTCTGTTAACCATGGTTATCTGCAATGAAAAGCGTGCAGTCATCATTGCTTTGCACAAAGAGGGCCTCACAGGAAAGGATATTGCTGCTAGTAAGATTGCATCTATATCAACCAGTTATCGGATCATCAAAAACTTCAAGGAGAGAGGTTCAATAGTTGTGAAGAAGGCTTCAGGGGGCGCAATAATGTCAGGACCATCTCCTAAAGTTGACTTAGCTGCAGGATCGGGGCACCACCAGCACAGAGCTTGCTCAGGAATGGCAGCAGGCAGCGGTTAGTGCATCGGCACGCACAGTGAGGCAAATACTTTTGGAGGATGGCCTGGTGTCAGGAAGGTCAGAAAAGAAGCCACTTCTCTCCAGGAAAAACATCAGGGACAGACTGATATTCTGCAGAAGCTACAGGGATTGGACTGCTGATGACTGGGGTAAAGACATTTTCTCTGATGAATCCCTTTTCAAATTGTTTGGGGCATCGGTAAAAACGCTTGTCCGGAGAAGGGTGAGTGCTTCCATCAGTCCTGTGTCATGCCAACTGTAAAGCATCCTGAAACCATTCTCAGCCAAGGGAGTGGGCTCACTCACAAATTTGCCTAAGAACAGTGCCATGAATAAAGAATGGTACCAAAACATCCTCCAAGAGCAACTTCTCCCAACCATCCAAGAACAGTTTGGTCATGAACAATGCCTTTTCCAGCATGATGGAGCATCTTGCCATAAGGTAAAAGTGATAACTAAGTGTCTCAGGAACAAAACATCAAAATTTTGATTCCATGGCCAGGAAACTCCCCAGACCTTCATCCCATTGAGAAATTGTGGTCAATCCTCAAGAGGCGGGTGGACAAACAAAAACACACAAATTCTGACAAACTCCAAGCATTGATTAGGCAAGAATAGGCGGCCATCAGTCAGTATGTGGCCCAGAAGTTGATTGACAACATGCCAGGGTGAATTGCAGAGGTCTTCAAAAAGAAGGGTCAACACTACAAATATTGACTGTTTACATAAACTTAATGTAATTGTCAATAAAAGCCTTTGACACTTATGAAATGTTTGTAATTTTACTTCAGTATACCATAGCAACATCTGACAAAAAGGTCTAAAAACACTGAAGCAGCAAACTTTGTGAAAACCAATACTTGTGTCATTCTCAAAACCTATGGTGATGACTGTACACCTGACCTGTAGCTGGTGCAAGTGATACGACAGAAAGATACGTACCTTTGAGATGCCCAAAACTTGAATAGGAAGTTGCGGTGTGCTCTCGAGCTTGGCACGCCCTTACTGTGCACTGACTACGTGCATACACCCTTTCCTCTCCCTGTTCCACCCATGACATCATAGGCTGTAGTACGATACCTTTGTGCTCGAAGATGAATTGGTGGTGCTGCATTCACTGATGTATGGTCCACTACTGGGCTTGCACAATCAGCAATTACAGTCCTTAATGAATCAGTCCCTGTTTGTTTATTGTGGGTGTGATTTTATAGTCAAAGTAATGTATGATTTTTTTTTATTTTACAGAGCTATAGTCAACACATTACCATCTGAACAGTATACAAAACTGAGATCATTCTTCTGACCAGTATACAATACAGAGACCATTCTTTTGACAACATACAATACAGCGGACATTCTAGTGACCAGAATGCAATACAGATATTGTAATAAGAGTATACAATCAGAGCCAGATTTAGACCTCATGGGGCCCTAGGCAAGATACTGGTTTGAGGCCCCCTCCCTGAAAAAATCCATAGCACTATAGTTTTTAGCATAACATATACCCCTATTCAGGGGCTGCCTGGCAGACTTTAGCCTAGCACTGGCCCATAAATAGTGGCCCATTTTTAAAGGTTGGTCTCACCGCCAGCCCTGGGAGGGCCCTCTGGGGACTGCTGGGCCCTAGGCAATTGCCTAGGTTGCCTAGTGGTAAATCCGGCCCTGTATACAATATAAAGTACATTCTAGTGACCAATATACTGAGAGCACTTAGTGCCAACATATGTTAGAACTTAGAATCTGACCTGCATGTGGATTCAGGAGATACAAAGCAAGTTTGTAATGGTCCCAGTAGAAGTCATTTAGTAACCACAAAATATGCTGGAGTGCAAGATATTTCTATTTGCGATAGAAATGATCAATTTTTTACCTAACACAACTCTCATAGTGCGTCTTCAATCCGGACTTTGGAACTTCCTCTGTAAAAGCACCTTCTGTGGGTTCAGCTGGAAATACACATTATGAAAACACATCACTTCTAAGCCCATCCTACAACCAATTTAGAACCACATAGTTCACTCATTTTAAGTTTTCCATATTATTTAATCATGTGACTGAGAGGAGACCAGGGGCTATACATAATGCATCTTTTCCAACACAACACGTTTTGCCTTTAATAAACTTGCTGTCTTAATACCTGCAAGAATAATGGCAATTTTGGCAAATTGCAGCTTGATACAATTTGCCCCAGGAAATTTTAATTTGTTTTAACACAAGTCCTTTGAAGGGGAGAAAAAGGTTCTGTGGTTAAGAAAGTGGAAAACATCCGACAACAGTAATATTTGTCAAAATGCAGTGTCAGAAAGTCCCACACCTGGCCGAAGAGATACAACTTCTTGGCCTGGTACATCCCGCTGCCGCCAAACCCCCAGCCACATCACAATATTTATTTCCGTTTCCTTGCCCTTTAAATATATTGTCATGCAAAAATAAAGTTTTTGCGACTACCCCAAATTCATCCCACAACACCATGATTTGCTCAACATTTCCAATCACAATATGCAAAAATTACTGCGGCCCCACACACACCTTTATCTTGGCCTTATACATCCATGAGCTTTTTTAAACTGGTGCATTTGCATAAAAGTAGGCGCATGATGCAACAAAATGTCATGGGTGCGATGGGCCTGAAGTTGTGCGCATTCGTAATTTACTTATTGCGTTAGACACTGTAAGATATTACCTATAGATTTGCACTGATGCTCTCTTCTCCTCATGACCTCCTGAAAGAAAGGTCTTGTGTTCAATACCAGACCCAGTGTTTCCCAAACTGCAGGATTAGACAACTGCATTGCATTTAGCAATAACAATGAAATAATTGAGGACCAGTTTATAAATCATTTCTGTCTTACTTTTCCCCTGATCCGTGCAGCTGCTGAACAGTCATGCTCATAGATTGACATGTTTCAGATGTGCAGATTCAATCTGGGTTTTCACCAGAACACAGATACTATGATACTAAGAACATAGTTAATTTAATTTCTAGGGGCTATAACATAAAATAGTTTATTTGATTACTTCTGACCAGCACAGAGAAATGTATATATGACAGAACGAATTATAGCTGATACCATTGTGTTGTATCTGTAAGAATGGCTTCTCTAGTATATGGTGACATTGGCATACTTACCATGGAGGAGGAGCCCTTAGCCACCTCTTGCCCTTGGCTTTCTTCAGCGGGGTACACTGTCTGTTCCTCTCCCTGCTGCAGTATATGAGCTGGAGTCCCCGCACCTGCTCCCAGGCACTGATTGGCTTTGAGTGCGCAATGCAGTGATATCATCTCTGTGCAGCTTTCTACCGGCCTCCCATCTGATGCAGGGACTCAAGAGTCTGGGGAGAAGAACGGACAGCACACAAAAGGAGCCTGATTTGTTGCATCGGAAGTGTGGCCTACTTTGGCAGGTATGCTACAGAACTCTGAAAGCATGTACTATTTATTACACTACCAGTTTAAAACACATGCTAAAGCTGGCTCTACAAAATGGTTCTGTGACTTACATACACCATCAACATGTGACTTGGGTACAAATGGAACCACTCATTTTCATACGTGCTACACAAAATAAACACCAAACAGAGGGCACAATCCATCTTGTATCACCAACACCAAGGGGCGTATTCAATTGTCAGCGTTAACGCTGCAAAACGAGCGCTCGAAAAATATTACCGTTTATACGGTAATATTGTGCGCGAAAACCGTTAATACGGTAGTTTACTCGCGGAATTTCAGCTCGCAGCTCAGGGAGCTGCGAGCTGAAATTCCGTGAGTAATTACCGTATTAACAGTAAGATTTTTTGAGCACTCGTTTGTTAGCGTTAACGCTAACAATTGAATACGCCCCTAAGAGTCTAAAACATGACATACTTGGAAGTAAATACAATTTATGGATGGACAGTTGGGAGGTATGTCGCAAGTAAATGTCGAAAGTTTTGGGTGCAGTTCACTGAGGAAACAGAAAATACATTACTTACCTGTGATTCAGTATTACTGATATCCAGTTTGACTCACAAAGGGAGGGTGAGTGGGACTCACAAAGGGAAGGTGGGTAACCCCCTTTGAGGGATGGAAGATTCCAGCACGTTGCTAAAAAGTTCCAGCACTGCACTTCTGTATATTACTGCAACTTGCCCGATTATTTCAATTTGCCTGATTCAAGAAGGCAGCAATGCATTGACAAGACCACCCATCCAGGAGATCTTGGAGGAGAGGTCCAAGAAACAAGTGTGTACAACAACACAAATTTGCGTCAATGCACAGCAGGGGGCGGGGCCTTAATTACACGATTTGATTCGAGACAGATAGTGGCCTACTCTGATGGAGTTCGGGAGGAGTCCATGAAATTCTTTAGTCTCCTGGACATTCTGCACGAGTAGGCAAGTATGACATTACTATTATTAGTTATATTCTGGTTACCATGGTAGAAGAACAGAAATAGAAAAGGAAAAGCTGAAAAGCTGAGGTTACTTTTTAAGATCTGGATAAAGGAAGAGGTCACCGAGGCCATGGCCTGTGGCGGCACTGGTTGGGGAGCAGCATGAGGGCTGGCCGATCCGCATGTCCCCTACTGCCAACATTGAGTGGTGAGTTCTGGATAACATCTGGATAAATAGGCCAACAAGCACATGACATAGAAACCGCACAACAACATAGTCAACCACAGTTATAGGTTTTGGAATACAGAAAATGAACTTATTTTCAAATGCTGTATATTGTATGTTAGAATGATTCCACTTAGCAAGCACTCTGAATGAGCACACAAACCCCAATTCCCAGGTATAGTAAATGATGTAAATTAAAACAGAAGTAGCAGTTTTGCAACTGTTTTCTAATTTCTAAATTGTACTCAGAATAGAGACCTGATTGTAGATTGAAAATAATTTTAATCAATCTAACAATTTGGATCTCATATTAAAATGATTATTTGGAAATGTAGCTGAATCCTATGAATACACATCATACGGAGAGATTTCATTGGAGAAATTGGACAAAACACAAAAAATTATTTCACTATAATTCATGATGGTTTTTTGATCAGCTTTGCTCATGTTTGGCCTGATTTAAATCCAACTGCAGCCCTTAAAATTCTGCTTTGCCATAGTACTCATGTGTAGTATAATGTGGCCGTATTTATCGTTTTAAACACCTTGCAGTGAAGTGGCAGATCGGGGGCGAGTACAGTAGAGAAATCAGACCCACAAAAAGTGTACTGCACTATACCTAATTGCATACTTGCCAACACTCCCTGAATGTCAGGGAGACTCCCTGAAATAGGGGTGATCTCCCTCACTCCCTGAAGAGCCTGGCATTCTCCCTGATGCTGAGCCAGAACAAGACGTGGTTGGCTTCGCCATCTGTGGCATGATGACACACAGTTCAGAAATTGTGTCCTATGTCCATGTATTGATGCCTATGGAGGTGGCCATTTTCATGTACACCAAGATTTAATCAAAGACTGACAGGTAAGACAACATGACTTCAGTAATGAAGACAGAAATGTAAAAGACACTTCAGTCTCTAGAGATTCATTAGCTGCTTTTCTTTAACGCATAGTTGCCTACTCTCCCGGAATGTCCAGGAGACTCCCGCATTTCTGGGAGACCAGGGCAACCTCCCGTTTCTGGCCCCCACAATAGATAAGTTGCAGGGGGCTGGGCTTAATGATGCAAATATCGCATCATCTTAGCCCTGTCCCCTGCTGTAATTGGCCAAAATTGTGACAATCGTTTAGAGTGCGAGGCCAAAATGATGTGATTCGTCAAGCCCCGCTCCCTCACGCCCACCTCCCCCGGGAACTCCCTGAAGCCAACGAGGAAAAGTTGGCAAGTATGATCTAATTGTGTTTGGTTTAGTTTCGCAGCGCAGCTGACCACATAGGGTGTCGTTAGGGTCAGCGCGCCTTGTTCAGACTAGTGTGGGCAGGGGAGGGCTGTCAAATTTTAGCCTAGGGCCACTCAACTCAGCAGCTTATTAGGAACATTTTAAAGGACAAAAATGCAGGTGGCCCAGGCACCCAGACCAAGGTAGCTCACTATGACACCAGCCCGGAGTGCATATGCCCCCCTGTCCCTGAGTGTGAGTGGTATACACTATCCGTTGATATAGCTTAGTCGAGTGAAGGAGGCTGACTGATAGCTTTGAGATAGTTTGGGGTATTTATTTTCCCTAAAGAAGTACTCTTTCTTGGTACAGTCCTCAAGCTGCCTTGAGTGTGGTATCTGCATAAGAGTCCTCTCTTGGGGCAGATATCATAGTCACCTGTCCCAGGCCAGAACAAACCAAGATATTCGCACCAAAGAAGAAATTCAGTGCCTTACTGCAGCTACGCTTCTTGGACCCCAACCCCCGCCTCCCGCCCCCCGTGTGGAATTCACCTCTTTCTCTTCCTTAAGGGTGCCCACAGCGTTGATAGCAGAGTAGTTTGCGATAAGGTCAGTGGAGATCCACAGCTGGATTAGTCGAGATCAGGTTGGACCCTCTACACCTTAAATACCTCTTCAAGACACAGTGAAACAACGATTTAACCCCCCACCTAATAGTAAGATGCACACCACGGAAAAGTTGTACCTACATCCGTTTTGCCCTCATTGGCTGTTTCAAGGTAAATGCCGTAACACTAATATCATTTGATCATTCTGAGTCAATTAAAATACTTCTTCGATAAAGAGGTCACAGAAAGTTACTCAGGATCACAAGGAACATGCTAATGCCATTACATGGGCTGTTTACACTCTCTGTAAGGGATCTATTTACCAAGACAGAGCAATAGAATTCCTTTCTTAGGGCAATTTATCAAAAAATTTCACCACAATCCCCGATGTTTCATAGACAGGTGTGGGCTATTACTTCATTATTTCTTTATCAATCTTAGGAGTGGCCAAATCAACAGTTTGGTACATTCTGCTAGGAAAAGAACTTGACAACACAAAAAGACCTGGACGTCGATGAAAGGCAACAGTGGTGAATGATCGCAGGATCCTTTCCATGGTAAAGAAAACCCCCTACACAACATCCAGCCAAGTGACGAACACTCTGCAGTGGTTCACCACAAGGTGCAAAACATTCATAATCCTGAAGAATAGGAAGGCCAGATTAGACCTTGCCAGAAAGCATCTAAAAAAGCCAGCCCAGTTCTGTACCAGAATGATGGGAAGAAAAAAGTATGGAGAAGGGAGTAAAACACGGTGAAGGCAGTGCCCTGGTATGGGCAGGCATGGCTTCCAATGGCACTGGGTCACTAGTGTTTATTGATGATGTGACAGAAGACAGGAGCAGCCAAATGAATTCTGAAGAGTGTAGAGATACACGGTCTGCTCAGATTCCACCAAATCCAGCAAAGCTGATTGGACTGCACTTCACAGTACAGATGGACAATGACCCACAACATACTGTAAAGCAACCCAGGAGTTTTTTAAGGCACAGAAGTGGAATATTCTGCAATGGCTGAGTCAATCACCTGATCTCACCCTGATCGAGCATGCATTTTACTTGATGAAGACAAAACTAAAGGCCTAAAGACCCACGAACTAACAACTGAAGACAGCCGCAGTAAAGACCTGGCAAAGCACAACAAAGAAAGTAACCCAACATTTGGTGAAGTCCATGGGTTCCAGACTTCAGTCAGCCATTGCTTGCAGAGGAATCACGACAAAGTATTAAAAATCAACATTTTATTTATGATTATGTTAACTTGTCCAACATTTGAGCCCCTGAAGATAGTGGACTGTGTATTAAAATGTTTGCAATTCCTAAACGTTTCATACATATTTTTGTTCATCCCCTTGAATTAAAGCTGAAAGTCTGCACTTCAACTGCATCTCCATCGTTTAATTTCAAATCCATTGTGGCAGTGTACAGACCAAAAACTATGAAAATTGTGTCACTTCAAATATGTCTGGACCTCTCTGTATATGTGGAATGCACTCTGTATCCTTATTACTTCTGAAATACATTTAAGTCAAACAATCTCATATTTATTGCAGGCCTGTCATACTGCCTAATGAGCATTGTGGTAAATAGTTTCTGTCAGTTAGTGAATGGGTATAGTATATTGTTTATAAAATCTGGCTTTTTTGCATACCTGTAATGATACATACATGTACATGTTTTAGTGGGATCTGTCATGTCAGGTAATACTCAGGCACATACACTCCAGAGGTAAAAATAATAAACATTTTAGCTGGGGTGCAATTTTTTTTTCCATCCCAATTGCTGCAGTATAATTGGAACCAGTTTACCTATGTGAGTATAATAAGCTACCCTGGAAAGTGGTAATAGAATTAGCTTTTATCCTTTTCCAAGGGCATACATACCACATTTCCTATCACCATTCTGCATAACTAATACAAAACATGTGTAAGAATGAAGGCAGCAGCCTACAGTGGTGACCAAACGATGCATCTGGATTAAATCTTGTAATCTGAAGGAGTAAATGAGAACAAGATGCGTAGAAACGCCTAGCAAACCCTTTCAGCACCAGAGTGATGGAGGATGAATTGCTATGGGGGCTGCTTTCCTCAGCTTTCCAGGGAGCCACTGGTTGAGGCATCTGCCTGGGCATTGTGGGACTTGTAGTTCCACGGCAGCTGCCGAACACAGGTTGCGTACCTGTGCACAACTGTATCTCTTACACATGGTTTCTTAAGACAGAATTCATTATAATCACTTTTCATTGCTTCATCATTTTGGCTAATCAACCTTTGTCATAGGGAGCTTTTTCAGGAAAGAAAAACAAGACCATTAGGGAATAGGTTAATGAGTAGTGATCTGGAAACATATCCCAACATTGGTCCCTGCTTTCTGCATAACTCCCCCCTTAGCAGAAGCATTCTGTAGAACAAGCCTTTTGTGTTACTTCAATAAGGTCACATTGTACAATAATAGCTCGGAATGTCGCGGCCCCCTGCAAGGAATGATGTCTGCATCACTAAACGGTCTACATTCAGACAACTGCGTGTGGGTAGCTGGGATATTGGAGTCTCCCTGAAGATACAAAGAAGGGGATTGGGTGAGAACGGAGCCTGTAAGAAATTATCTGCAGAAACTGCAAAGTGTTCAGGAAAAACGGGGTCAAAATTAACCATGGGGCTTATTTCATGGCATTTAGGGAGTCTACATTGGAAATGCAGAAGGAAAATATAACAATGTTGAACTTTCAGGGCCTCATTTAGAGTCGGACGCAAAGTCCGTTTAAGGCGCATCGACCAAACAACCACTATCACGCATGTGCAGCAAGCACCATATCCGCCTGCCTCTTGGACGCAATTTACACATGCGACAGCTTGCGGCTTACTACGAGGGAAAGGGAAGAACGCGGAATTGTGAAGGTGTGACCCCATAAGTAAATCCTAGACGCAGTAAGGTGAAGATGTAACACACGTCAAAAAAGAGCTAAAAATGTGCGGCAGGAATTAGGTGGCGCAAGTAGTTAGCTAGCTGCAGGAACTGCTCGCAGCTCGGTAGGGTATTTCGAGCGGGACGCAACTGGGGTTGCATGCCACTCGTAATACCCTACCAAGCTGCAGCACACTCCCACTCCTCCAAGTCTTAGACCCACATTGCGTCCGATTCCAAATGAGGCTCTCAATGTATAACTGGTATATGGCAACTGTTTTTCTGTAGAGAGGATGGCATTCTAATATAGGGTCAGATACTAACCTTTAAATATACACACACCCAGCACATTTTGTTTTGCATAAAACACTAAACTTGCATCAGTTCAAACTTTTGCGCCACTTCATCTCGGCTGCCACCTGTCAGCTTGCGGTGGACTGGAAACCCCCCTTCCTTTGTAGCAGTCATTACACCCATCTGGTATGGCTACCGCATGGACTATATGACTGCGGTAATAAACAACTCGCCAAAATCATTTTCTAAGACCTGGGCACTCTACAATAACATCCACTCGCCCCATCTCATTAACGATTTTCCGCCTCCCCTGTTTGTTGTTGTCATTATTCTTTACTTATTTGATCTGTTTAATTATGTCCGTTCTTGCTTCTAGTTTTATTGTTTGATAGTTGTTTAACCTTGAATAAAATAAAAAGAAAAACACAAACTCTAAAACAGCATTATATATATATTCCACAAATTACAGAGTAATGTATGGATAATGGTGACATTGTATATATCCAAAACAGATGTACTATACAATGGGAGCTGGCATATTGAAAATTGATCATGTATGCAAAAAGCATTATCAGAAGCAGAAAGCAATTTTTAATAGCAGTCTTTGAACTCTTTTATACATTAGGCTCTGTCATATATAAAAGTAAGGACAAATCTACATAAATATCTTTATATATTACTTTTCATACAGGAGCAATTTATATTATAACTCGAGTTTCCCTTTAAAGTTGGATCTACTTTGCAGACTGTCTCTTAAGTGATTTTTTATATATTAAAACCATTACCAGAGAGGTTTCCAGCCAAGACATTACAAACCCAGAATGATTTTCCAGATGCTTAATGGTAATTCGCTGCTTTATGGGTTTTACTGGAAAAATGACCGATTTACAGTTTACAAACAGAGATAAACACCATTTTGCAATTGATCTGTGTGGAGAAAGCAAAAAACAGCTAATAATGAAAAGTAATTGCTGTGTGACTGGGAGAATAGTGCTTAGAAAATGATGCTTTGTTCCACAAACATGGAAGAGCGACGCACTGGAGAAATCCAAGGTCTCGTTAAAGATAGGTAAGAGGAGCAATTGCCCTCTAGGAGAGGAGATCCACCTAGTAGTACAGCCCAATGTGGGGCAACTCTAACAGTGTCTCTATGTCTCCCACTGACTACAGACACACTCTGCCTTCGGCTGTGCAAAATAATTTGGATGGGTCCAATTCTGACATGTGCTAGGGCAGAAATAATTATATATGACACCGGACCTTCAATTGTCATTTTGCAGACTTGTCGACCCTATATGACCCCCCCACGAAGTTCACCTTGAAGTGGAGTCATTGACCCTATTATTCTGTTTTTGTTGATTCATCCAATCTTTTATTCTATTTTCAACAGTTAACCTGTCATCAATGAAGTTTAAGCTGCATATTTCCGGTTTAGAATACTGTTTTCCATGCACTATACACACAGGAGTACTATACACACTATATACACACATGAGCACTATACACACATTATACACACAGGAGCACTATACACACTAGAGCACTATGCACACTATATACACACAGGAGCACTATACACACTATATACACACAGGAGCAATATAAACACTATATACACACAGGAGTACTATACACAATATATACACACAGGAGCACTATACACACAGGAGCACTATACACACACAGGAGCACTATACACACATGAGCACTATACACACATTATACACACAGAAGCACTATACACACAGGAGCACTGTACACACTATATACACACAGGAGCAATATACACACTATATACACACAGGAGCACTATACACACAGGAGCACTATACACACATTATACACACAGGAGCATTATACACACTATATACACACAGGAGCACTATACACACTATATACACACACAGGAGAAATATACACACACTTTATACACACAGGAGCACTATATTATTATTATTATTATCGTTTATTTATAAGGCGCCACAAGGTTTCCGCAGCGCCGTACACAATACAAACAATGGACAGTACAGGGAATAACAGTACAATACAATAAACGAGTAGTACCAAAACTTCAGAGGCTCCAGGCCAGGCAAGTGAGTGGAGGTTGGAGCAGAAGAGAAGGTAGCGAGACAGGAGGTAGGAGGTCCCTGCTCATACGAGCTTACATCCTATAGGGAGGGTAGACAGACGACAGGCACAGAGGATGTCGGAGGGGTGGAGCAAGCGCTCCCCTCTACTGAGGAGAGTGAGCATGGAGAGAGGGTTAGGTGGAAGGCTGGTAGGCAATGCGGAAGAGATGAGTTTTGAGTGCCCGTTTGAAGGAGCACAGGTTAGGTGACAAACGGATGGACCGTGGGAGGTCATTCCAGTGCAGGGGGGCAGCACGGGAGAAGTCTTGAATTCTGGAGTGGGATGAGGTGATCAGAGTGGAGTAGAGGCGACGGTCATTGGCTGAACGCAGGGGCCGGGCGGGAGTGTGGATGGAGAGGAGATTGGAGATGTAAGGGGCAGTGGAGTGGGAGAGAGCCTTGTATGTGAGGGTAAGAAGTTTAAAAAGGATTCTGTAAGGGAAGGGGAGCCAGTGTAGGGCAAGGCAGAGAGGGGAGGCAGAAGAGGAGCGGCGAGAAAGGAAGATAAGCCTCGCAGCCGCATTGAGTATAGAACGAAGGGGGGCGAGGCGAGAGCGGGGGAGGCCGGTGAGGAGAAGGTTACAGTAGTCCAGCCGGGAAATGATAAGCGCGTGGATAATAGTTTTGGATGCTTCATGAGATAGGAAGGGCCGGATGCGGGCAATGTTGCGAAGTTGGAAGCGACAGGATTGGGCAAGGGATTGAATGTGGGGGGCAAAAGAGAGAGAGGAGTCGAGGGTGACTCCCAGGCAGCGGAGTTGGGGGACAGATGAGATAGTGGAGTTGTTGACAGTGATGGAGAGATCCATGTGGGATGGGGACTGAGATGGAGGGAAAACAATGAGTTCGGTTTTGGCAATGTTAATTTTGAGAAAGCGTGAGGACATCCAAGAGGAGATGGCAGAGAGGCAGTCAGATACACGAGAGAGGAGGGCGGGGGAAAGATCGGGAGAGGAGATGTAAAGTTGAATATCATCGGCGTATAGGTGATACTGAAGACCGAATGAGGTGATGAGAGCACCGAGGGAGGTAGTGTAGAGTGAGAAGAGTAGAGGGCCAAGAACAGAGCCCTGAGGGACTCCTACAGGGAGGGTGGAGGGGGGGGAAGATCCAGAGATAGAAACAGAGAAGGAGCGTTTGGCGAGGTAAGAGGTGAACCAAGTGAGGACAGAGCCAGAGAGACCAAGAGAGTGAAGGGTCTGCAAGAGGAGGGGGTGGTCAACGGTGTCAAAGGCTGCAGATAGGTCAAGGAGGATGAGGAGGGAGAACTGACCCCTGGATTTAGCAGAGAGGCGATCATTAGTAACGTTGGTGAGTGCGGTTTCGGTGGAGTGGAGGGGGCGGAAACCAGATTGGAGGGGGTCAAGGAGGGAATAGTCTGAGAGATGACAGGTGAGGCGGTTGCAGACAATTCGCTCGAGAAGTTTAGAGGCAAAGGGGAGAAGTGAAATGGGGCGGTAGTTGGCGAGTGAGGTGGGATCAAGATTGGGTTTTTTTAGAATAGGAGTGATAAGGGCATGTTTGAAGGAGGAGGGGACAGTGCCAGAGGAGAGAGACAGGTTGAAGAGGTGAGCTAAATAGGCACAGATAGTGGGGGAGAGGGATCGGAGAAGGTGAGAGGGGATGGGATCCAGGTGGCAGGTGGACGGGGGAGAGGAACGAATGAGGGAGTTGACTTCATCGCCCGTAGTAGGGCGGAAGGAGCACCAGGGTGGGATGTGGGAAGAGGGGGGAGCGAGGAGAGAAGCAGGAGAGGAAGGGGAGGAGGAGATGCCAAGTCTAATGGCCTCGATTTTGGAGGAGAAAAAGGATGCAAAATCAGTAGCAGAGAGGGAGAGTGGGATAGGAGGAGGAGGAGGGGTGAGGAGAGAGGTGAAGGTGGCAAAGAGGCGGCGGGGATTAGAGGACTGAGAAGAAATGAGGGACTTAAAGAAGGATTGTTTGGCGAGGGATAGGGCGGAGCAGTAGGAGGAGAGAATAAACTTGAAGTGAAGGAAGTCAGCCAGGGAGCGAGATTTCTTCCAGAGGCGTTCAGCAGCACGAGTGCACTTCTGGAGGAAGCGGGTGAGCTTGGAGTGCCAGGGTTGCGGAGTTAAGGGGAGTCGGCAGATAGAGGTGGCAGGGGCGATGGCGTCCAAGGCAGTGGTGAGAGAGTGGTTATAGAGAGAGGTGGCTTGGTCAGGGCAGACCAGGGAGGGAAGAGGGGAGAGTAGGGTTTCAAGAGAGGAGGAGAGGGAAGTAGAGTCAACGGCGTCAAGATTGCGCCTAGTAAGGATAGATTTAGGGAGGGGTGGGGCAGGGGAGGAGGACAGATTGAAGGAGAGTAGGTGGTGGTCAGAGAGTGGGAATGAAGAGTTGGAGAAGTCAGAGAGATCACATCGATGAGAGAAGACAAGATCAAGGGAGTGACCAAGGCAGTGGGTGGGGGAGGAGGTCCACTGTGTGAGGCCAAGGGAGGAGGAGAGGGCGAGAAGTTTGATGGAGGCAGGGTCAGAGGGGAGATCAATGGGGATGTTAAAGTCCCCAAGTATGATAGAGGGGAGGTCAGAGGACAGGTAGTGGGGAAGCCAGGAAGCGAAGTTGTCAAGAAAGAGGGAAGTGGGGCTGGGGGGGCGGTAAATGACTGAGACACGGAGGTGGATGGGGGAGTAGAGGCGGATGGAATGGACCTCGAAGGAGGAGAAGGAGAGGGAAGGTTCGGAGGGAATGACCCGAAAAGAACAATTAGGGGATAGGAGGAGTCCCACTCCCCCACCTGGACGGTCGTCCGGTCTGGTGGAGTGGGTGAAGGAGAGACCACCATGGGAGAGAGCGGCAGTGGAAGCAGTGTCAGCAGAGGAGAGCCAGGTTTCGGTGATAGCAAGGAGGTTAAAGGAGTTGGAGATGAAGAGGTCATGGATAGCCGGCAGTTTGTTACGGATAGATCTGGAGTTCCAGAGGGCACAGGAGAAGGGGAGGGAGGGAAGGGGAGTGATGTGGAGGAGAGAGGCAGGGTTGGAGCGAGGGGGAGCATTAAGGTAGGGGCGGGGAGGGGGATGAGGGGAGAGGATGGGAATAGGACAGGAGCGTGGAGGCATGGTGATATACAGGAGATGAGGGGTGGTGGAGGGGCGAGAGAACCAAGGTGGAAGAAGCAGGGGGAGGGATCCGAGAGAAGAGGCAGAGGTGTGGACAACAATAGGCAAACAATGGTGCAGAACAGTAGTGCAGTACAATGGTGCAATAGTGCAAACAATAGTGCAGTACAATGGTGCAATAATGCAAACAGTGGTGCAAATCAATAGTGCAGTAGGCTGGTAATAAAATGAGCAAGAGTGATAAAAGTAAAGTAGTAGACAGGTAGTAAGAAGAACAAAAGCAATAAAAATAAAGTGAGTAGAATTTCCAGGCAAAACAATTAGGAAGCAGTAAGAAAAAGACAGAGTAGAATACTAGGCAAATACTAGACAAAGACAGTGGGTGAAACAAAAACAGGTAGGCAAAGCTGGGGGAACAATACCAGGCGGGGAGGACAGGGAACACTAGATGTAGAATCCTGGCGTGGGTTTGCTGGTAGTCCAGAGCAGGGGAGTCCTCAGGAGCTGGTGCCTTCAGGGTGGTGAGCAGGAGCGCTGGCAAGTCCAGGGGGGAGGGATTCAGTGGATCCAAGGCAGATGCGAGTAAGTCCAGTAAAGTGTCCAGGGGAAAAGGGAGAGTCTTGGGGTGGAGGGAGAACAATGAGGACCAGAGAAAGGAATGCGGCAGGAGAAGAGACGGAGGAGGGGGATCACTGGGCATCCGTGGGGACAGGCCGCGGCAGCAGAGGGAGACACAGGGCCAGGGAGTGGATGGAGAGGAGGAGAGCAGGCCCGAGTCGCGGCCTGTCGTGGCCGATTCCGGATGGGCGGGGGGGTTGCAGAAACCGGAGGCAGCACTATACACATAGGAGCACTATACACATAGGAGCACTATACACACTATATACACACAGGAGCACTATACACACAGGAGCACTATACAAACTATATACACACAGGAGCACTATACAAACTATATACACACAGGAGCACTATACACACTATATACACACAGGAGCAATATACACACTATATACACACAGGAGCAGTATACACATATATATACACACAGTAGCAATATACACACTATATACACACAGGAGCACTATACACACTATACACATGGGAGCACTATACACACTATATACACACAGGAGCAATATACACACTATATACACACAGGAGCACTATACACACTATACACACAGGAGCACTATACACACTATACACACAGGAGCACTAACACACGATACACACAGGAGCACTAACACACTATACACACAGGAGCACTATACACACTATATACACACAGGAGCACTATACACAGGAGCACTGTACACACTATACACACAGGAGCACTATACACACTATACACACAGAAGCACTATACACACAGGAGCACTATACACACTATGTACACATGAACACTAACACACTATACACACAGGAGCACTATACACACTATACACACACAGGAGCAATATACACACTATATACACACAGGAACACTAACACACTATACACACAGGAGCACTATACACACTATATACACACAGGAGCACTATACACACTATATACACACAGGAGCACTATACAAACAGGAGCACTATACACACTATACACACAGGAGCACTATACACACTATACACACAGAAGCACTATACACACAGGAGCACTATACACACTATATACACACAGGAGCACTATACACACAGGAGCAATATACACACTATATACACACAGGAACACTAACACACTATACACACAGGAGCACTATACACACTATATACACACAGGAGCACTATACACACAGGAGCACTATACACACTATACACACAGGAGCACTAACACACGATACACACAGGAGCACTAACACACTATACACACAGGAGCACTATACACACAGGAGCACTATACACACTATATACACACAGGAGCACTATACACACAGGAGCACTGTACACACTATACACACAGGAGCACTATACACACTATACACACAGAAGCACTATACACACAGGAGCACTATACACACTATGTACACTAACACACCATACACACAGGAGCACTATACACACTATACACACAGGAGCACTATACACACAGGAGCACTATACACACAGGAGCACTATACACACTATACACACTATACACACAGAAGCACTATACACACAGGAGCACTATACACACTATGTACACAGGAACACTAACACACTATACACACAGGAGCACTATACACACTATATACACACAGGAGCACTATACACACTATATACACAGGAGCACTATACACACTATATACACAGGAGCACTATACACACTATATACACACAGGATCTTTATGTTTACACTGAAATTTAAAGTTGATCTAGGACATGCCCTACCCCAACTATTAATCTGCCATCACATTTAAATTTACCCCCCCTGCCCAATGCAACATGGTTTTTCCAATGTGCAAAGTTACTAATTTTTTTGCTTTACTATATCTCATCTTGCAACAGTCACCATCTCATACAGAAGCCACTAATTGTCTTCTCTTACCCATAATTCCTTTACCTCCACCCAATGCTGTCAGTCTTATTGAGGTGTTATAATCATCTCACAACAGAGTAGTTTGGGGATGTGACCAAGTGACAAGGTACATGTGTGACATCATTGTTGAAGGGTATGTGGTCATAGGTGGCTGTGGCCAGGATCGGATAGAACTGATAATATGACAGAGAGCAGGCAAACGCCTGGCATACATAATTCCCCGATTGCTCATAGCTGACACAGAGGGATAACATAAAACTATGGCTGGCATATACATTGCCCAGTACTAGGCACAATTAAGCAAAATAAATGTAATAACAGTTTTGAGATTACAATCTCTTTAAAGTTTGTCAATGTAAGGTCTTACTGGTGTTCAATTAGGGCAAAAATGGAGAAAAGAAAAACAGGCATATCGTAGCCAAACAGGTCAAGTTTGGTAACAATTGAGGTACGAGGTACTAAGTCACAATTGAGGAGGGTGGTCAGGTCCAAAGCAGAAGTTTAATACAGGTGGCAAGCAGTCGAGTCTAGAAACAAAGCATAAATTAGTACACAGTATAAGTAGTTAAATACATGTGCACTTAGGTCTCAGCCAATGATATGGTGCCCGGCCTGGACTTAAATAGAAAGATTAGAGCCAAACAGTCATTATGTGACTGTTCATGATGCACAGTGCTGGAACACATGGGCATAGAACTGGCATGTGCTACGTTTATATAGACATAACAAATGCACATTGATGAGATATTCACAAAATTTAAATGTGCAAAACTGGGACCAAATAAACGCCACAGCGGATCCGCCCAGCGCACATCCACAATCAACCCAGCCCAACCCTACTTAATATCAACCACATCCACTTTCCAACCAGTCGCACCCCATTCAGGCTCATTACATTGGGATAGTCCTGCCATAAATGGCACTATGGGCAGGTATGCAGATTTGCGTACCGATGGAGTACATTTTATTGCAGTGAATGGTGCACCATGGGAAGTATTAAGAGGAGAAACCATACTATCTTTTGCAAAGGCGAAATGACAGGGTATGCGTCCGCTAGGAGTGCGAGGAGAGCGGGCTTGCTAATGCCCGGGCCCAGAGGTGCTTACCCAAATTTTGCTATTGTACAGCAATGCACGTTTATACCCCTGATCATTGAATGAGGATTGTCAGATTAATTGCAAATAATATATGTTTATTGCAGCGTGTAAATTATATTACTGAGGTGAGGTGACTGATTTTGCAGCTAGGCAATGAAGACTCAGGAAGAACAGAGGGCCATTTTCAGGACCTAGCCCACTAGTTTACATGTGCAGGACCTAGTCCACTAGTTTGCAAGTGCAGGACCTAGCCCACTAGTTTACATGTGCAGGACCTAGCCCATTAGTTTACATGTGCAGGACCTAGCCAACTAGTCTACATGTGCAGGACCTAGCCAACTAGTTTACATGTGCAGGACCTAGCCCACTAGTTTACATGTGCAGGACCTAGCCCTCTAGTTTACATGTGCAGGGCCTAGCCAACTAGTTTACATGTGCAGGACCTAGTCCACTAGTTTGCAAGTGCAGGACCTAGCCCACTAGTTTACATGTGCAGGACCTAGCCCACTAGTTTACATGTGCAGGACCTAGCCCACTAGTTTACATGTGCAGGACCTAGCCCACTAGTTTACATGTGCAGGACCTAGCCCTCTAGTTTACATGTGCAGGGCCTAGCCCTCTAGTTTACATGTGCAGGGCCTAGCCAACTAGTTTACATGTGCAGGACCTAGCCCACTAGTTTACATGTGCAGGACCTAGCCCACTAGTTTACATGTGCAGGACCTAGCCCACTAGTTTACATGTGCAGGACCTAGTCCACTAGTTTGCAAGTGCAGGACCTAGCCCACTAGTTTACATGTGCAGGATCTAGTCCACTAGTTTACATGTGCAGGACCTAGCCCACTAGTTTACATGTGCAGGACCTAGTCCACTAGTTTACATGTGCAGGACCTAGCCAACTAGTTTGCATGTGCAGGACCTAGCCCACTAGTTTACATGTGCAGGACCTAGTCCACTAGTTTACATGTGCAGGACCTAGCCCACTAGTTTACATGTGCAGGACCTAGCCCACTAGTTTACATGTGCAGGACCTAGCCCACTAGTTTACATGTGCAGGACCTAGTCCACTAGTTTGCAAGTGCAGGATCTAGTCCACTAGTTTACATGTGCAGGACCTAGTCCACTAGTTTACATGTGCAGGACCTAGCCAACTAGTTTGCATGTGCAGGACCTAGCCCACTAGTTTACATGTGCAGGACCTAGTCCACTAGTTTACATGTGCAGGACCTAGCCAACTAGTTTGCATGTGCAGGACCTAGTCTACTAGTTTGCGTGTTTAAAAGGCAATTCTTTAGGTCTAGCGTATGTACACTTTACAAGTTATGAGGAACATATTGAATTACATTTGGTCATATGTAACTATAAGGAACTAATTGAAAACTTCAGAATACATTTAAAATACTCTATGGAACTTTATACAGAACATTTTTTTCAGATAGCATTACTGTGTAAATAAACAAAATATCTAGTTAATTGTTGTTAGGTAGACTGACATGGAGGATTAAAGAGATGAGTCACATACACTGTAAGTATAATTACTTCTCCATCTGAAATCAATACTTTGCTATGACCAGTCTGCTTGTGCTGTTGTCTCTCCTGTTTTGGACAGTGAGAATCTGTAACTTGGAAGCACTATTATCACAGAAATAGTAGGGATGGTATCTAATAACTGTTTTACTGCATTTGGCTGCAAAGCGGGAACATGGGGAGGCTTTAGAGTGCACCTTACACAGGTCGAACTAATATTCCTGACAAGCCAGCCTGTAGGTTCACTAGTAGCATCAGTGAGGTGCTATCTCATATACAGTGTCGGAGACACTGATACATTCATTTACTGGTTACATCAGGTGTAACAGATGGTAACTTGTGGTCATCCAGATGCTGTGGAACTATAAGTCACAGAATTCTCTGCCAGGCAGTCTGTTGTGATTAACAAATCATAGCATGCCCATAGGCTGATGTAGAACTACAACTCTCAGCATTCTCTGCCAGATATAGAGCCACATATTGATCACACCTGTACTACATAGAATACTTTGGATATCTAGACCAAGAATCGGCAACCCCTGGCACGCGTACCACCTCAGGCTGGCACGCCGCCGCTGCAGCTTTCTCACTAAAGCATTTGATGACGGCCGAAACGGCTGCTTTACTGAAGCAGCTCCCGGGTTCCTGGAGAGGAAGATGCGTGTGTCCAACAGGTAAGTAAAAGCGGCACTAAAAATTGAGGGGCACATCCATGTGGCATACTATCAATAGGGGGGGCACCTGTGGCATACTATGACTAAGGGGAAAAACTGTGGTATACTATGATTATGGGGGAGAGCAACTGTGGCATACTATGAATATGGGGGGGTAACTGTGGCATACTATGAATATGGGGAGAGCAACTGTGGCATACTATGAATATGGGGGAGAGCAACTGTGGCATACTATGAATATGGGGGGGTAACTGTGGCATACTATGAATATGGGGGAGAGCAACTGTGGCATACTATGAATATGGGGGGGGTAACTGTGGCATACTATGAATATGGGGGGGGGTAACTGTGGCATACTATGAATATGGGGGAGAGCAACTGTGGCATACTATGAATATGGGGGGGGTAACTGTGGCATACTATGAATATGGGGGGGGTAACTGTGGCATACTATGAATATGGGGGGGTAACTGTGGCATACTATGAATATGGGGGGGTAACTGTGGCATACTATGAATATGGGGGAGAGCAACTTTGGCATACTATGAATATGGGGGGGTAACTGTGGCATACTATGAATATGGGGGGGCAACTGTGGCATACTATGAATGTGGGGGAGAGGTAACTATGGCATACTATGAATGTGGGGGGAGAGGTAACTGTGGCATACTATGACTAGGGGGGACAACTGTGGCATACTATGAATATGGGGGGCAACTGTGGCATACTATGAATGTGGGGGGGGGGTAAATGTGGCATACTATGAATCTGGGGGGTTAACTGTGGCATAATATGAATATGGGGGGAGCAACTGTGGGATACTATGAATGTGGCGGGGGGGGGTAACTGTGGCATACTATGACTAGGGGGGCAACTGTGGCATACTATGAATATGGGGGGGAGCAACTGTGGGATACTATGAATGTGGGGGGGGGGTAACTGTGGCATACTATGACTAGGGGGGCAACTGTGGCATACTATGAATATGGGGGGGAGCAACTGTGGCATACTATGAATATGGGGGGGTAACTGTGGCATACTATGAATATGGGGGGGTAACTGTGGCATACTATGAATATGGGGGGGTAACTGTGGCATACTATGAATATGGGGGAGAGCAACTGTGGCATACTATGAATATGGGGGGGTAACTGTGGCATACTATGAATATGGGGGGGTAACTGTGGCATACTATGAATATGGGGGGGTAACTGTGGCATACTATGAATATGGGGGAGAGCAACTTTGGCATACTATGAATATGGGGGGGTAACTGTGGCATACTATGAATATGGGGGGGCAACTGTGGCATACTATGAATGTGGGGGAGAGGTAACTGTGGCATACTATGAATGTGGGGGAGAGGTAACTGTGGCATACTATGACTAGGGGGGACAACTGTGGCATACTATGAATATGGGGGGCAACTGTGGCATACTATGAATGTGGGGGGGGTAAATGTGGCATACTATGAATCTGGGGGGTTAACTGTGGCATACTATGAATATGGGGGGGAGCAACTGTGAGATACTATGAATGTGGGGGGGGTAACTGTGGCATACTATGACTAGGGGGGCAACTGTGGCATACTATGAATATGGGGGGGAGCAACTGTGGGATACTATGAATGTGGGGGGGGGGTAACTGTGGCATACTATGAATATGGGGGAGTAACTGTGGCATACTATGAATATGGGGGCAACTGTGGTATACTATGACTAGGGGGAACAACTATGTGTCATGATATGAATTGTGGGCACAACTATGAGGCATAATATGAATTGGGGGCACAATTAGGAGGCATGATGGGAACTGGGGCACTACTGTGTGGCATAATGTTTATTTGCTGGTCCCATTACTGTTAATATGATATTGGCATCATAAAATTAGACATAATTAAATATATATATATATATATATATATATATATATATATATATATATATATATATATATACACACACACACATATACCCAACTGGCACACCTGGGCTTGACTAGATTGTGGCCGTCACACTGATAGAAAAAGGTGTTGCCAACCCCTGAGCTAGACATTCTCTCTCTCACAACACATCCCACATTGCCGGATGATCTGCCATATAATGTAAATACCGTGCTGCAATTTCCACGTCTCTTGTCTGTGCAATTTGCAACAAACATTGACAGGATAACCAGGAATGTAAAGAGTGTCTAGTACAAATAAGCAAAATAAATAAATAAATAACCACTGAAGAGATTTACTGTAAGTCTAAAGTATCCAGACACCACCCAGGGAGATAGCTGCCTGCAGCTGGGGGCATATCACAGAAATCAGATCTGGGGCCAGTATTCTGGTCTCTTGCCAACGTAACGCTACTTCCCTGGTCCCCACTGAGAGAGAATAAAAGCCAGACCACAGGGATATAATGGGAAAAGGAGTTAAATTAAAAAATGCACTTACATAACCTCCACATCTTGAGAATCTGACACCACACCAGTATTTTCCACTGCTCTCCTATGTTTACTTTCATTGCAGTTTTTTTTTTCTTCTTTTGGACAGTTTCTGTTTTTGCCCATTAACCGTCTCACCTCCTGAAGACTACAGAGCAGGATGGACAGATATGACCTGTTATAACAGTAATGTGTTCCTATGGTGTCTATTATTTTATCAACTTTATAGAGGAAACCACTTACACTCTACAGAATGTCCACAGAATCACATGACTAATGCTTTGCATACAAGAGAGTTATTTATATGTCAGTGAAACACTTATTCATCCCTTGGTGCATGGATTGTTTAACAGAGCTGAACAAAGGGAAGGAAATACTAAATGGACGTTATAGAAAAATGCAGCATGTGCTACTGTACTTTTCACCATTTGTGGTCAGTTCTCTATTGGCTAACAAAGTGTGTGCATAGAGGACCTGATGTAGGCCAGTTACCCACTGGAATTGCATTTATGTCAATAAACAAGCGCAAACTGCTCATGAAGACGCATATAAAGATATGTGTTACCACCGGGCGCTCCGGTTTCCTCCCACACTCCAAAAACATACTGGTAGGTTAATTGGCTGCTATCAAAATTGACCCTAGTCTCTGTCTCTGTCTGTCTGTGTCTATATGTGAGTGAGTATTAGGGAATTTAGACTGTAAGCTCCAATGGGGCAGGGACTGATGTGAATGAGTTCTCTGTACAGCGCTGCGGAATTAGTGGCGCTATATAAATAAATGATGATGATGATGACTGATATGAATGAGTTCTCAATGGGGCAGGGACTGATATGAATGAGTTCTCTGTACAGCGCTGTGGAATCAGTGGCGCTCTACAAATAAATGGTGATGATATGTGCACATATGTAGAGCCGTAAGTAGGGTTGTGTGATAGGGGCGATCGCCCGGGGCTCAACAGTGACGGGGGTCGCAGTTCATGAATAATTTAGGGTCTTTCGGTTAAAATTATTGCTAGGTGGGGCGACATTTTTATTTCTCGCCCAAGGAGCCAAAAATTTAAGTTACACCTCTAAAAACGTGTGCGTGTTTGTGAATGCGTTCGTAATGTAAGAGGAATGGAGCTTTTCCCATTCATTTCAGTAGCTAATTCATTTCAATGGAATTTTTAGCATGTGCGCTAATTGTAGAGCAACAAATGAAATAAATGGTCTACTGAAATGAAAGGAAGAACCCCAGTACAAAAAATAAATAAATAAAATTGTGTAGTATGACCCACAAAAATAAAATAAAAAAATTCTTCAACCAGCCCCATTTATAGACAGCCTAGAATTATTCCCACTGGAACTATAGGGTCTCCCTGCTATAGTGAAAACCAGCCTTAGGCTAGACATTGGCTACTCGCACTGGTTTCCACTAAAGAAGAGGGATAACAAGTGTTTCTTCCTGCTGCTAGAGTGGAGACCACAGTAATTTTTCTTCTTATAACATAAGGGAATTCTTCTTGTAATCCAATGGAAAATGTATAAGCCCACAACAAAGGATGCCACAGAATGATTGTCAAGTCTTCTTCTTCCAGTGATTCTATATGGAGGGGTTCCGAGAAGTAGGTCCATACTGTTCGATTGCCACCAAGCTTCTTTACTTCCTTCCATGTCTTCCCTGTTGCCAGGGCTTCCATCTCAATGGTCGTACTCCAGGTCTCCTTTGGGTGACCATGATTCTGAGCTCCCTGAAGGTTCCAATCCAAGGCTCCATCCAACTTCCTTAGTGTGTGTCCTATCCACCCCAAGTTTTTTGTTGATGTTGTACAAAAACACAATTTGCTTTGCAGATGCAGTTCTTTACATCCTCATCATCCCTGCCTCCATTTATGAGAATGCTTCATAGATAAATGAAGTAGCCCACTTGCTCAATGTAATTTCCATTGATGCAGAGCTTGCTTACAATGTTAGCAATGACCCTCATCTACTTTTTTTTTTGCAGACATTGACTTTTAACCCAGCCTGCTCAGATTCTCTCTGCAACCAACCTAGCTTCTCCTCCATATCTCAATATAGTTGTGAAAGAAGCCAAATACATTGTGAGAGAAGGCAAATACATTGTGAGAGAAGGCAAATACATTGTGAGAGGCAAATCTCACCAGCAAATTACAGGTTTTTCAGCCTGTCGTGTAATCCCCAGTGTACACCTGTCTCCTACCCTCCACAACTTTCTTTGTGATTAAGTTAGTTTCTGGTAGACACCATGTGGGTGCTCAATTAACTTCAAGGTATTGTTGAAGTCAAATGATTGGATATGGTCATTTCAAATTAATATCTATCAATCTGATTGTCTTTGTCTGAAATTATGCGAATAACATGCTACGGCGTGGAGGAGCGTATTTAACCACACCACGTGTGGTTAAACACTTATACACACATTTACACAAACACATACACTTGTAATTAGTTCACCCTAAAAAATAGTTCAGACACATACTCATTTATAATGAAATGTAGCAGAGTTTATAGTTAAATATTATAATGTTAGAGACTGCCAAGTACTGTCTCACTTTAGTGAGATCTAAGGTTCAGGATACAGGAAACATATCATGTCTAGCATCATTCTAATCCCCTATTTATCCTCAAACGTCCGGTTCAATCGCCTAAGAGATCGCACCTTGCGTATGCATGATATGGATTATAGGGAATAAATGATCAGAATGGTATTGTCTGTGTAATGCAAATAGAACAGTTTGAACAAGTTTTCGTCGGGAAGATTAGTATGCATCGGTTGGAAAGCTGACTCCCACCCTTTGAGGGCATCGTTTGGCCAATGACCTGCATTACACTGTACCTTCCTGAAGTGTGAAGCTATGGAAACATGCCAAATCATCTCTAATGTTTTCAATGTATTACTAATTGTGCCAGCAGGCAGTCTCTTTGACCACAGACTTCAGGACTGAATGATTGTATGCTGGATCCAGGGCGCCTGCGTATGTAATACTTGAAGTGGACAATTTTCGTTGGATAGCGACTAGACCTACATAACAGTATCAATGAGGTTAACTGATACATCTTGTCAGTGGATCTCATTGATACAATGTGGTGCCTATATGATGCACTTTGATACACTCCAATATAATAAAAAGCTTCACACAAGACACATGTAAAAGACCCAATGTCCCCTCATTCTTATGATTAAATTAAGCCATAAACCAAACAATATTTCATTTATTGAAAGTGGTAAAAGGTTGGACTTTTGCAGAGTGCGCTTCTTGAGAATTGTCCACCTCTCCCCTCACCGAGGTGTCTTCTTATGGTAGAAGCTAGGCTTGCCTCTTGAAATGCTCTTGTGGGACCATTCAAGAGCATCGGTGCAAGACAAGGGTGTTTTGTAGAGTGCATTGGCTGCTTTTTATAAATGACCTCCACTGTGTGCCAGTGACAAGTGGTACATATCAAAAGGAAAATAATAAAAATGAACGGATTTAAACCTGCCACATTTATCTTGTCGACGATCATTTATTTTTAAACTGCCTACAGATCTTTGGTGCATTACAATACAAGATGATTAAACAATACAGTACATTGGAACTGGGGCTGTAAGCACTTCTACCACAACAACACTTATGCCAGCTATGGATATAAACAATTCTACGCTATTACAATTCCATAGATTGCTTGAAGAAAAGCAGAACGGTTCTGAATGGATCCTGACAGAAAAAACATTTACTTAATTATGCAAAACATTTACCTCAGAAATATTCAAATATGTTTTATTTGGTGAACAATTACACTTTTCATTGTTGTAGTTATAGAGGTATTACAAAAAGTTTAATGTCATCATCTAAAGAAGGTACTGAAATCCCTAACTATGAGGATATTGAGTAAGTAAAGTGAGTAGAGAAAATTGACCAAAACATTTGGTAATTTTTCCAATGCATATTTAGAAATAATCTGCCCTATCTACAATGTATCTAAATTTAATGATGGTGCATTTGGTCATGTAAACGTCCTAAACCAGTTAAAGAATCATCTAAACAATGACAATAAAGAAATAGTGTAGAATGTTTAGTCTGAAGAATTTAGGACTAATAAAATACTGCCTACTTTAATAAAGAGATAAAAGTCTTATCTGATTTTCCTTAAAAAGTGGTGTCTTCTTAAGTTGGCAGCGTAGGGATATCCAGAGTACAATTGGACAGAAATCCTTAATGATAGATATTTATCTAAAAAAGATATTACAAAAAAACAAACAGGACAGAAGCCATTCAGGGGCTGTAAAATAATACAACTTTGTTGGCATACAATATCAAAAACTAATACTTTAGAAAATGAAAGTATAAGCTTACCTGAACAGCACTGATGGTATAATGCAGGTCACGAGCACTGTCAGACACTTTTGGGTCCGGAACCTTGAAGTGCTGTCACAGGATTCAACCAGTGCACTTTGGCCAAGTGTTATAGCATAATGACGATCAGAAAGCAGTTTAAGAGGCCACCCTACGCGTTTCATCACTCTACTTCATCAGGGGTGTGGCCTCCCATACCCGAAGCATGCTTTATATAGCGTTAGTTGTGCAAACTATGCAAAGCGTCTCCTGCCTCTACCCCTGTGTGCAAGCATATTAGCACTAGAGACAAGAAACATTTTCAAAACTGTTCCACTGAATATTTGCCGCAATTTTGTTCATCTCGATTTTGCACACAGAAGCGGTTTACTTTATTAAGCCATGAGAAAAGGAAAGAGATAGAAGTATTCTCAAATGCAGTCCAAAACTAGAATAACACTAAGGGAGAAGATTCAATGGCTGGCGATGTGTCTCGCGGACATCACTGCGCTGTCCGGCTACGCACTTTGTCAGTCATTATGGTAGGAATCTCCACTCAGCTTTCTGCACAACACTTTGGGTTGAGAGGGAAAATGAGCAGAGATTCCTGACATAACGTGGGCACGATGTGTCTCCGTGGACGTTCTGGAGACACATCCTGCTGAACTGAATCTCCCCCTAAGAGGCCTATTTACTAACAAGCTATGATAACCATTATTTTATTTTTGATGCTTATTGCAATTTATGAATACAATCTCAGAGACAGCTGAGCAGCACACATGCACAGTACATAAATGCCCCACAAATGGACTTATGTCCAAATCTGAACGAGGCTCATTGTCCACTCTCTATTGCATTTCCCGTCATTCATGTACTAAACTGTGGCCTCAGATTCTGCAACAGGCTGAGTTAAACTTATTTGTAAGTCAGACTCAGTGTAACATAATCTAAATCAACTTACAAAGCTTTCAACATCCTAAAGTAATTTCCATGGACCCTCTGCTTCTGTTGCATGAAAGCTGGGCAAACACAGAACTGTCCACGCGAACCATCATGCACTACAATCCCTACAATAATCATCATCATCATCACCATTTATTTATATAGCGCCACTAATTCCGCAGCGCTGTATAGAGAACTCACTCACATCAGTCCCTGCCCCATTGGAGCTTACAGTCTAAATTCCCTAATATACACACTCACACAGACAGACAGACAGACAGACACAGACTAGGGTCAATTTGTTAGCAGCCAATTAACCTACTAGTATGTTTTTGGAGTGTGGGAGGAAACCAGAGCACCTGGAGGAAACCCACGCAAACACGGGGAGAACATACAAACTCCTCACAGATAAGGCATGATTCATTAAGGAAAGGAAAGAAAAAAAATTGAGTAACTATTCACCTTGGCAAAACCATGTTGCATTGGAGGGGGAAGTACATTTAAAATTTGGGGACAGATTTATAGTTGGATAGGGAATGTCATAGATCAACTTTAAATTTCAATGTACAAATAAAGCTATCGGGTATTTGTGTGCTACATGAAAAAACAGCCAGTATTCAACTTACGTGCAAAATTATAAACTAATTTGCACCCCTTGCATTGTAACATGGTTTTGTCCAGGATGAAATTTATTACATTTTTTGATTACTTTCCTTATATGTTAGTGAACCTGGATATTATGGGTATTATTTTTAATTATTATAACAAATCTCCAATAGATATAAACTTATAAAGCTCAATGGATATGAATAGATAAATAAGTTGAACATGCAGAATAGGAGGAATTTTATTGTGCAGTTGGTGAATAATTAAAAATAGGGAAATCTTTTAAGGGACAAAGTTGCTGAGGATTAATATTTGAAACTCGGGAGTAGCCAGGGAAATTAGGGACAGTTGGCAACTATAAATTAAGAAATCAGAACTAAAATTCTAGATAAATTTAACAATTTGCACATATTACACTTGGACAAAAGCTGATAGAGCCATCAAATGTATCATAAACATTATATTATATGGCATCTGCTGTAGTAAATAGACAGCCTGACATAGAAATATGCCTTGATTGAAATTTGCATTTATAGAGAGCAAATGCAAACTACTATAGTCCAAGAGAGAAGAAAACTTCAAATGGCAAAGACTTCTGAATGAGCCATCGCTGAACAAGAAAAACCCTACAACCTGTATGTATTGAAGCAAGTGTTTAACAAAATGTCCCTTTAAACATGTAAGTTATTTTGCAGGAATAAAGCAGTCTTGGATTTACACTTGTATTATTGTCAACCTGCATCTATAGGGCATCATCCCAGTGTCTTGTGCTGTCTAGAGCTTTCTCGGTACAAGCAGCCAGTGTGTGTAATTGCCACGTTGATTGCAAAGCATTAATTATTTCCAGTGTGATTGTCTGTGTCTAATCATATCTGTAGCGCAGAAATAAAAGGATTGAAGTAATGCAGCGTACTGAGCACAACTGGTGAAGTTCTTGATTTACATGAAGCAGAAGATTATAATTACCCGTTTATTTCAAGTAGTTAGAATTCTAAAAACAAAGAGACTACCAGGTGCCGTGGTCACCTGTCCCCAACCGCCCCATGTCAGTATGCCAGGCTAGATGATCAGTTTTATCTGTGGATGCTGCTTATCTCAATCCCATATTTTACAGTATGTTTTATTAAGGATGTAGGAGGACAGGTAGTTTTATGTCATCTGGTACCAGTATTTCCCCACTCTATCATGGCATTATGGCCAGGGCTCATGTGAACTCTAGTGCTCCTACATCTAATGCAAGCTATGACCTGGTAACTATGGGTTTCTCCCTAAAATAAGCTATTTTCTACCTGATTCGCTCCCTTAGAATCTTTACAACTAACACTGTCAAAACACATCTCTAGGCTTTCTCTATGCTCCTGACATACCCCTAACACATATGCTAGTGTTGTAGAGCTGTACACATCATAAGTACAGAAATGTGCTTTTCCACGCGGGCGGCTTGCACAAATGCATCCAACACAACTATCCATTTAACAGCCTTTTCTTATGAGCCTGTGCCACAACTGCCAATTTAGTCAAAATAGCTGTCATTGTAACTCCTATCGAAGAGCTCCAGACACTGCTAAACAAACACACTTCCAATCTCTCATTTATGCTCAGGCTTCTAACCCCAAACGCCTTTTTAACACATTTAAATCTCTTCTCAATCCTTCCACCCCCAAATCCTCCAACTACCATCAGTGCACAGGATCTTGCTTCCTATTTCAAGGACAGGATTGATAAGATCAGACTTGAAATAGTATCATCTTCCTGGACTAGCAATCAGCTCACTTCCTTCCCAGCATCCTTTGACACCTTCTTTTCATTTGATCCCACAAATGAAGAGGAAGTTTCTACTCTCTTCTTATCTTCCTCCTCTACCTACTGTCCTCTTGATCCCATAAGCTCACAAATTGGTAGGTCCTTGTCTCGTTTGCTCTTTCCACCTCTAACTAACATCTCTCTCTCTCTACTGGCATCTTTCCATCACTATTCAAGCACACAGTGATTACTCCTATTCTGAAAAAACAAAATTCTGACCCAAGCTCTCTCTCAAATTACCGCCCCATCTCTCAGCTCCCATGCACCTCCAAACTTCTCTAAATAATTGCCTACACTCACACGTTTCCCTTCTGCAAACAATCTATTGGATCCTCTTCTGTCAGGCTTTCGCTCTTAACACTCCACAGAGACTACGCTGACCAAGGTTGTCAATTTTCTTATCACAGCTAAAACTAAAGGTGATTACTCTCTTCTAATTCTCCTGGCTCTCTCTGCTGCATTCAACACTTTTGACCACTCTCTCCTCATACAGACGCTACAATCCCTAGGTCTTCAAGACACTGTCCTATCCTGGTTCTCTTCCTATCTATCTAGTCGCTCTTTCAGTGTTAATTTCTCTGGAACAACCTCCACTTCTTATATCAGTTGGAGTACCACAAGGTTCAGTCCTAGGTCCTCTGCTGTTCTCTATCTACACCGCTTCTCTTGGAAAACTAATAAGCTCCTTTGGATTTCAGTATCTACTCTATGCAGATGATACACAAATTTATCTATCCTCTCCTGATCTCTCACCATCTATGTTGTCTCGCGATTCTGCCATTTCATCTTGGATGTCCTCTCCACAACTTAAACACAATCTTTCAAAAACAGATTTAATAATATTCCCACCCAACAATAGAAGTTTCCTGCCTGACATGTCTATTTCTGTTGACAACATGACCATAAATCCCACCCCGCAAGCTCGCTGCCTTGGTATAATCCTTGACTCGCAAATATCTTTTGTTCCCCACATGAACTCTATATTTACATCATGCTGCATATATCTAAAAAACATCTCACACAAGACACTGCAAAAACTTTAATTCATGCACTCATCATCTCCCACATCGACTGTTGTAATTGCCTCCTTACTGGTCTTCCCAAAATCAGAATCACACCTACAATCTATTTTGCACACAGCGGCTAGATTGATTTACCTTGCAAATCGTTGTCTCACTTGTCTCAAAATATCTCCCAACTCAACACCTCCGTTCTGCACAAGATCTGCGCCTCTCTTCCACTGTCATTACTTCCTCCCATTCTTGGTTACAGGACTTTTTTTGGGTTGCACCCTCTTTATGGAATTCACTCACTTGCACCACAAGACTTTCCTCTAGTCTTCAAACCTTCAAGCGTTCTCTGAAAACCCACCTCTTCAGACTAGCTTATAGTATTTCTCTATCACCCTTTTAATCTCCCTAGGTTACCCTATTACCACCCTCTACACAGCTAACATAAGACAACAAACCTCTGACCAACATAGTTGTGTGACTGAGCAAACAGCCCACTAAATACTTTGTAATATTTGCATTCTAGCTGGACAAATATTCAATATGATGTAGCACTTACCCTTGTGTATCAAACCATTGTCCCATAGATTATAAGCTTGCGAGCAGGGCCCTCTTACCTCTCTGTATGTATGTATTACCCAGTATTGTGTTATTACTGTTTGTTCCCAATTGTAAAGTGCTACGGAATCTGCTGGCGCTATATAAATAAATGTTGATGATAAACTGCATACTGGCCACAGACTTTATTCTAAAGCAAAGCTCCCATATGCCACAATTGTCCCAAAATATATTTTTTCCCACACTGTGCCGTTTAATTCGGGTGCAGAGCTGCTGTGCTCTACTACACAGGACGCTGCAGGTACGCAAGTACCTATCAGATTCTGCAGAGCCGGCAGGTCTGGACCCGCAGGCCGTATACAGTTAAAAACATAATTAAAAAAAAAAAAAAAATGGATTCACTCCCTCCTAACGATATCAATCCTACTGCAAAAATGGGTGGAGCATGAGCCCCCCCTGACTTTGCAATACCCAGCACTAGGTAAGCCAGCCAAGTTACATTATAGTTTAGGGCTTGGATTCGGACGTGGCTGCGTGCACTCGAGTTTGGCACGTCCCTACTGTAAATGACCCTTCTCTGCCCAGGTCACTCACTGAACATGTCCACTGTAGCAAGTGTCCTTTGCATGCGCTGCCGCATGGAACAGGCTTGCATTCATGGCCGTATTTCCCGATTTTGCACATGGGCAGAGTGATTTTGTGGACAATACGCTTAAAATCGTTAGATACGTGCGTTGATGAATCAGGCCCGGAGAGTGGCCCCTCCACATCCCTTCCGTACTTAGCCTCTTTCTTCCATCCACCTGCCCCGCCTCTCCATCCGCAGGCAGGCGCAAGTGACAGCTGCGAGTAAAGCTACGTGCGCACACGCTTGCTGCCTTTTTTGTGGGCATGTGTAGTTCAAATATGCAGATTTTATGCTAAGCAAACGAGCGTCCCTTTCAAGGACAGTCAAATATTTTATTCTGAACACACTTACACAATGACATCAGCGCAATCTTGAGTGTGTTACAGAAACTTTAGTTTACATTATCTATGACTGAATTGGAGTTTGTTATCATTATAATTTTTGAAGTTTATATAAATGCCAAAGTCCTTATGTATGAAATATGAAACACTTGCAGCCATACTGTAGAATGACATGCAATCGCAGGTATGTCTATCTAGTCCAGAGGGAGACAGTCAATCTCTTTCCAGTTTATATAGCACTACAAATACAAGCATGCCCTGCCTGCAGTGCCAGTGTAGCTGGAGAGATACAGGTAGCCTACCTTTGTGCTAGCCTAATATAGCACTGTCTAATTTACAGAACATATACTGTGCACAGCAATGTATGTCTAATGCACAACAATGCTCAGTGTCCAATCAATGCAGCAAGGTATGTATATTAAAGGACGAATAGCCCTATTGCCAGTAAAAATGGGTGTTAACTTCCTATGACTTTGCTTAGGAAAGACTCTACTATATAAATGCCTAGTGGCGTGTGTGAAAAAAAAAAACAAGCTGCAGCGCCACCTGCTGGGCAGAGTTATACACTGACCTATATATTTCTTGAAGGAGAAGTGACAGTTGGGAGTGGTTGGTGGTTGCCGGGGGTGACAGTGGGGCATTTTTAACACCTTAAGTAGCTTGATGAAGGATGTGGCGATGAATATGAAGGATGAGGTGATGGAGAAAAATGATGAGGTGGTGACATGTGGACAAAACCACGTTAAAAAAGGGCGCTTGCGTCGGGAAGTAACGCTCTTCCCCTGAGGAGGCCTGGGCTAGGCCCAAATGCATGACAAGAACCTTTTTAACACCTTAAGTAGCTTGATTTGACTAGAATGCATGAGTATCATGCACGGGTTAACTTGTATTTAACAAGTACAGCAGCAATACTTGTTTAAAATCAATGAAAGTTAAACTGCTTTAATCTTTATTTCAATGTATAAAAGTTTTGTTTGTTTTTTAAATCTATTTTTAAACAATTTTTGCATTATTATTTTTGTAGGACAATTGGAACTGGGCTAGCCAGCTCATACACGAGCGTATCCCCCGAAACTGGCTCCACAGAGTAGTAATTTAACCCTTACTGCTCTGTGCCAGCATGGCAATGACAGCCAAATACACCTCAGCTGCCCCTGCGAGATTTCCTTAATATTTCGACGGCAGTAATGCTTGATTTTATGCATCATATTATCTTGATTACAATTCATCATCATCATCATTTATTTATATAGCGCCACTAATTCCGCAGCGCTGTACAGAGAACTCATTCACATCAGTCCCTGCCCCATTGGAGCTTACAGTCTAAATTCCGTAATATAGACACACTCACACACACACACACAGACAGAGAGGGAGAGACTAGGGTCAATTTTGATAGTGGCCAATTAACCTACCAGTATGTTTTTGGAGTGTGGGAGGAAACCGGAGCACCCGGAGGAAACCCACGTAAACACGGGGAGAACATACAAACTCCACACAGATAAGGCCATGGTGGGGAATTGAACTCATGACCCCAGTGCTGTGAGGCAGAAGTGCTAACCACTAGACCACTGTGCTGCTACAGTTAATGATTAAGAGTAATATAATTCATTTTTCCCATAAAAGTATGACTGATTTGTTATTTTCAGATACACATGGTTAGATCAAAGGCTCCATCTGTTGCACTTAACTTTTTTTATTTAACCAAAGCTACTGAACACACAGGAATAATATAATAGGAGAAGATGTATTGAGAAGGGTTACTAATATCATCACAGCTTTATTTGCTTCCTTCCTTTCAATGCGGCCTCTTTAGAGCCCTGGGGTGTAAAACGTGATTGCGCGTCCATCTTCCGCTGCGTGCATAGATGAAGGAGAATAAATTGGATTACGTATTTAAACCACAGGCTCGTGCCAAGTTTCACATATTACAGTTATATCTAAAGTTTATATGGCGTGTGATCACACCATATTATCACCTGCAAGGTGCTAATTACCCAGTGATATCACTAGGCAATAGTGTTTTCTTACCAATACAAATTACCTTGGTAGGTGCAAATAGCACAATGTATATGTATAGTATATACAAAATCTTGTCTTCTGTAGATCGGCAATGGCCAAATTTTAAGTGACCTTATACTTTTTATGTTCCGTGGCATTTGTCTATTGTTAATATTAATGGATCGATAACCACTAACATTAAGCGCTGCGGAATTAGTGGCGCAATATAAATAAATAGATGATTATGATGATTAAATTGGACAGAAATTGATAGGGTTTATCCACACAAGTGGTATCTTGAGCTGTGTTCTAGCTGCACTGACAGTTTTGACCACTCAGACAGCAGTAATATATGTGGGCCAAAATTGCTGCAAGAAAATAATACCATAGGGTATATTTACTAACCTGTGGGTTTGAAAAAGTGGAGATGTTGCCTATAGCAGATTCTGGGGGGAAAATGTATGAAGCTCTGATTTCTGCGAGTCACCGGAAATCGGCGACTTTATTTTTTTATTTGTTATTGGTTTCCAATTTATATTGTTTTTAATTAGCATGCTCTCAATTTCTCATTTTCTTACAGCCATTGAGATTTCCAAGTTGTCCCACATTTTGATGGTTTATCTTGATGGTATATCTATATTTTTTTTTTTTATGTTTAATGTATTTATGTTTTCGCCTTTTCTTCATTGGTCAATAAATATCCCCAAAGAACCAGCTCACCATCTCAATATAGGGTTCTTTACACCATTGTTTTCTATCATTCACATCTTATATAAGCATTCCATAGAGACCATTGATCTTATAATAGAGCAGCCTGGAGATGTGACCTACTGGCAAGGCTGGGGTGCAGTATGATGTCACTGGGGGTGTGACCGAGTCCGAAAAGGATAAAAGAAGGAAAGACGTAGCAGACATAGGTCTGCTGAATTTACTCATGGCCTTCACACAAGGGTTCCCACAAAACAATCTAGCATACACACCTTGACGGACAATGACAGCCATAAACAATGTAAGCAATCATAGAACAGTCACATTACAAATTTGATATAGAACGTACTCAACATATTCTGGGTTGAATTGAAAGCATATTATGCACATGCTTAAATTCTTTTATTTTTGGACCAACATTACTTTGTGATTGATTTGGTCATCTAGATTTGATTGCATATGGTCATTTGTCCCCACACATGTTGCAATTCAATCAGATGTATAAGTAATTTGGCTGCACATGTGGAGAAATGGAGATGTCTGCACTGCAGGGAGGGGATTGGAGTAACTTCACAAGTGCCCTATTGCAGTGACTCCTAAGGGGACAGTTATCTATCAGAGGTGCACAAGGGCTATTTGTCTGAGGGCCTCATTGGTAAATTGTACTTTGAATTAAAACAACTTGCTTAAACGAGCAAAATGCATAGAATTTCGTACAGGAAAAGAGGAACCTTATTGAAGTTTTGAGAAACATTGATAAAAAAATGTTTTATGGTTACAAAACTGCAAATGGGGCTCTCATTATAAAACATGACCATACCCCCTATGGTGGCTGTGGTCGTGCCACACAGGGAGTGAAACGCGCCCATACTATGAACTAATTTGGCTTCCATCAACTCTGTAGCAACATCCCCTCTGTAGTAACACATCCCCCATCCCTCTCACTTCTGTAGTAACATCCCCTCTGTAGTAACACATCCCCCCATCCCTCTCACTTCTGTAGTAACATCCCCTCTGTAGTAACACATCCCCCCATCCCTCTCACCTCTGTAGTAACACATCCCCCATCCCTCTCACTTCTGTAGTAACATCCCCTCTGTAGTAACACATCCCCCCATCCCTCTCACTTCTGTAGTAACATATTTATTACACCCACCCCAACCCTGTAACACACTCTGTATCAGGTCTCTAGTAACACCCCCTCTCACCTCTGTAGTAACACATCCCCACCCTCTGTAGCATTCCATGCACATAATTTACCTGTCCTCCCAAGCAATGAGACTGAGGGGTATATTTACTAAACTGCGGGTTTGAAACAGTGGAGATGTTGCCCATAGCAACCAATCAGATTCTAGCTGTCATTTATTTAGTACAGTCTACAAAATGACAGCTAGAATCTGATTGGTCTCACTTGCAAGCCTAAGATCCGGAATATACAGACAGCCTGGCAGTGAGTCAGAGTAAAGCTCATTTATTCTAATTCACTGCCAGACTAACCTCATTGACAAACAGCCAGGCCTCACTGCAGCTCAAGACCTATGTAAAGTAGTATTTCTGTCCAAGATCTCCCTGTTTCAGATGGCCCACAAAAAAATGGCCTTGTGGACCACATAGGACCCCGCGTTGTACATCAGTAATCAGTAATGAGCTCTCATTGTGTATTACTACAAAATGTGTATTTTAGATGCAGTACAAATTATACAGCATTCTCTGCTGCCCTCTTGTGCTGTTTTAGTAAAATGCACACTTTTTATGTTTATATATACAATATGTAATTTATCTACACTAGGGTTTCTCAACTTGTGGTACTTGTACCCCTAGGGATACATTATATAGATTTAAGAGGTACTTCTACCTGCTAATGTCAAAATAACAGCTTAAATATATAAGTAATAAATACAACATATTTAAAACAATATAGAAGGGGTATTATTTTAAAACATTTAATTAAAGGGTTATTTGGCAAACAATTATATACCTTTGAGGGTACTTTGCGTAACTGTACACTGTTTAAACTAAAACACAATGGGAGTGTATTTGGCAAATATACATAAGGCATACTTGCCAACTCTCCTGGAACGTCCGGGAGACTCCCGCATTTTGCGAGAGTCTCCCGGATTCCAGAGAGAGTGTGGCAATCTCCCTGATCTGCCCAGAAGTGGGCAGAATACGATTCAAACGCCGCGATTCACTGGGAATCGCGGCGTTTGCCCCCGCCCCCACTGTAAAATGACGCGATTTGCGTCATTACATAACGGGGGCGGAGCTAAAATGACGCGTTTTCGGGGCCCCGTCCCCTACCTCCTACTATCAGCTCCCGGAAAAAAAAATATGAAATGTTGGCAAGTATGACATAAGGGGGTACATGATGCAAAAAGGTTTAGAAACTACAGCAGTCTTTTCAGACTTCTCAAGGAAGCAGAGCTAGCTTTCTGGGCATACATTGCAGAGGGCCAGGAGGACAGAATTGTGGAGAAACAAGTGGATCAAAATGTCCCTATGGTACATAGTGCCTACCTCCTCCAATGCTTTATCCAGTAGGGATCTAGGATAACCCTATTCCTAAAAGTATTGGTATAATAAATTAGCTTCTCTTCTAAAATCATCCAACATGGAACAGTTACTCTGAATACGAGGAAACCGACCCTTTGGAATGTTGTTTTTTTAATAATAGGAAACAAGGTGATTTCCGTAACAGAAAGGCAGATAATCATCAAGAGAAGAGAGGTTATTCCTGTAGCAGTAATTGTGAAAAGATTGTACAAGACATTTTTTACAGCAGCAAGATGAAGGTTGTAGGCAGCAGCTTTCCTGGGCATTGATAATGGCCTTAGGCACCAAACGGGGGCATTTGGTGAAACTGGTGAGCATTGAGCTCAGGGGAATGCTGGTGAAAAAACTGCAGGCGATTCATGTGAAATAAAAAAAATCACATGGCCTCTCCTGATACACCAATACCATCATACTCACCAGCTTCTCTCTTTCATGCCCCCTTGCACACACCCCTTAATCATCAGATCATCCCCCACATGCCTCTTTTATACCTGTGTGCTCTACTTTACCACCTCTTCTTACATGATTCTCCATTACTTTCAGTAGCTACACAGGAACAAGTACATTTGCAGTAGCCTGCTTTCCCTGTGTACCACGTAACTACAGTAGTCTGTTTGCCAGAGGTCACTTTCTTGCTGTGTATCACAAGATGGGGATTATATATGTGGTATGTTCTTATTTTCCTATTGTTATCCCATACTTGCCAACTTTCTTTAGTTAGCCTTTGGAAGATCCTGGAGTGGGGGTATGGTGGGAGGGCAGAAGGGGGCAGGGTGCGGTGAATCACGTAATTTTGGCTACCAATTTGCACAATGCGGGAGACTTGCCTGCTCTCCCGGGAGTCCGGGAGACCTACCCGGAATTCGGGAGTCTCCCAGGCATTCTGAGAGAGTGGGCAAGTATGTGTTATCCTGAGCCTCCGTGCAAGGGTTACCCTAATGCTCGGTTCTTCATATCCTTAATGTTACTTACTGCTCTTTCAACGTAGGGCCTCCTGCAACTGCATAAGCCGAACATTACACAGATCATAGGACATCCCTGTGAAAAACAGAAATACAGGTTTATGTGTACGTCAGGGTCAGAAGTTCATAACCGTACCACATACTTTTTCAGTATAGACAGTTCATCAACAAGAGCTGGGTGCCGAGTAACTTAACTGTAACTGAGAGCTGGAAACACCTGAATGGCTGCTTCAGTTGCTGTTGTCTCTAAAATCACAGCTTTGTAAGGCTAGGTACACGCTACAGGAAAATTCTAATGACTAGCATTTTACCAACAACAGGTGAATAAACAAAAGGGCCCAATCCGCATGTAGATTCATGTGTACACACTATACACGATTTACCTTCAGATCTGTGCTCTTCATCTGGTCCAAGAGCAGTATAGTCATTTAGAGAATACTCTGCTCTTCAGTAGTATGGAAAGAAGAGAAAAGATCACTTTGGGGTTAGTCAGAGTCACCCAACTCCTAGGTAACTTGGGGGCAGCAGCAAGAAGCAAAATATTTATTTAGCTTGTCCGAGCCATAACAGCTTGCACTTTCTCCACAGGTAATAATCTATAGCTTGTATGCCAATGTTTTGTCGCCCCCACTGAGACAATATCAGTACAGCATGGAGTAGAGTTGTCTCATGTTGGTTGTCCCGAAAGACATACTCATGCAATGACTTTTATGGGTACAAATTTAAGGCACAATATGCTCAGACTATATATGTACTAAAGCTCGTATAATGTCACAAAACCTCCGTGCCACTATCCTGGCACCTTGGCATCGGTACTACGAAAACCCGACACTTCTATAACACATACTTACCAACTTTTTCCAGTTGGTGTCCGGGAGACTCTCTGTTGCAGGAGGGCGTGTGGGGGGCGGGGCTCCGAAATCGCGTCATTTTGGCCCCGCCCCAGCGACGTAATGACGCAAAACGTGTCATTTGACAGCAGGGACGGGGCCAAATTCCACGATTCACGGAAAATCGCTGCGTTTTGGCCCTAATGCGGGCAGAAGCGGGAGATTGCCACACTCTCGCGGGAGTCGGGGAGACCCACTCGAAATGCGGGAGTTAGCAAGTATGCTATAACATCTCCCTACACTGTGCTCCATTACAATAACAGATGCTCCAGGCACTCTCTGATTTAAATTTGGCGGGTTCTTCCCACGTCTCCCCACTATACATGTGTGCCTGTCCCTCTCCACAGTGCACCGCATCTCACTGACCAGGGATCACACTGTGACTGAATGGGATCTGCCTCAATACAGAAGGCTCACACTGCTATCCAGTCTGCATCACCCGGAGACCAAATGCACATTGGAAAGAGCTTGGAGCCAGAAGTTTGCCGGCGCAGTGTTAATGATACCGTACAAAATCTCCCTCCTTATCTTTCTGGACAGCAGCAGCGGTGAATGATGGCTAAATTGTCGTTCCGATCTTGCAGAGTGCATACACACTGCAGAATTGGAATGACTTTGTTCCAGGAGATTTTCAAGTCAGTTTGAAAATCTTGATCAACTATTTTATGTGCTTTGGAAAGATAATCATTCATCGTTCCAGGGTACACACTACTGTGATATTGGGCCAATCAGTCGTTTATCGTCTGATTGGCCTGATAATTGGCTGAAAACACAGTAGTGTGTACCTAGCCTAAGAGTTAACATGGATTTACAGACTCCTTGCTCTCTTTTGACACTTTAATACTCAGAATCAGTAAGACAAATATCGGTTACATTTGCAAAATAAACCATAGAGTCTATTCCAAAACTCTAAGAAATTGGTGTATTTTTCTTTGAATGAATAAAAGGAACTCCATTATTTTCAACCATGGGGTCTTCAAAGAAAGGTCACATCTATGTTTGCAGACTTTTAAACATACTTGCCAACTCTCCCGGAATGTCCGGGACACTCCCGTAATTCGAGTAGGGCTCCCGGGAGAGCAGGCAAATATGGCATCTGCTCCTCAAAATGCTGCGATTCGCGACAATTTTCCACCGCCCCCCCCGTGACAAAAGCAGCATTTTGTCGCGGGGGCGGAGCCAAAATGATGTGAATTGCCGCACCCCGCCCCTCCCTCCCACCAACCACGCCCCCCTGCCTGGGATCAAATGTTGGTAAGTATGCTTTTAAACATGTCATCCAGTAAAGCCCAGACCACACAAAGCTCATTAGGACTGTGGGCCTTTGTTATGCAATGTCTTTCTGCATCCCCTTAAATGGAATTAAATGCAAAGGGGGACATTCAGTTATCCATTAAGTACTAACAGGACATGATTCTCTTACTTCTTTTCTCTAATGGGTTTTCTGTTTCCGTGGATCACTGTCCATTATTAAGTATATCTCATTTAGTGTTAGCACTAAAAAACATAGGACCTGCAAAGTCATTTTGGGAATACTCACAGGGGAAGTCAATTAGACCAGAACCGAATCCACAATGTTCATTAGACACTTAGGGGCATATTCAATTATGATTCCGGTCCGCGGGATCGCACAGGAACGGGCCGCGAACTTAATCCACGGTACCGCAATAACGCATACTTACCAACTTTCTGTTGGTGAAATCCGGGAGCCTGCAGAGGAGGTGGGCGTAACAGGGGGGCGGGGTCCCAAGTGGCGTCATTTTGGACCTGCCCCCATGACGTGATGACGCAAAATGCGTCATTTGACAGCGGGGGGCGGGGCCAAACGCCGCGATTCACCGGGAATCGCGGCGTTTGGGACTTAATTCTGCCCACTTCACTAGGAAGTGGGCAGAATTATCCAGATGCGGGGGATTGCCACACTCGCCCGGGAGCCTCTCGCAAAATGCGGGAGTCTCCCGGATATTTCGGGAGAGTTGGCAAGTCTGCAATAACGTGGATTTTCGTTCGCAGCCCATAGGGTTGCGTACGAAAATACACGTTATTGCAGTACCGTATTACCAGCAATAGTGCGCACTTTCCGAGGCAACGCGCGTTACCACGGACCGGAACCCTAATTGAATATGCCCCTTTGTGGTCAGAGATTTCTACCGTAATTGCCAACAAAGTGAGCAGTGCGATGTCCGCTCCACATCACTGGAAACGGAGTTCCCGCCACAATGTTAAAATATTCAAATTGCTGACAAGTAAACTAGCTAATACACTTCAATGTGTACTGGCTTCAAGACTCTTCTCTGGGGTTAATTAATGGCTGAAAAGCACCTCACATGAGTCCTACAGGAAAAACATTTTTTCCAACTGAATTCAGTTGAAATATTGCTTGTTCCTCCAACACTTCTTTACCTGATTCTCCATTACTTTTAATAGCTACTCAGGAACAAAAAGTACATTTATATCAGTCTACAGTCTGTACCATGTGACTAAAGCAGTCACATGACCTGGTGATGTCAGACGATCCTTTGATGAATGGGGAGTCAGCTTTCACCATGCAGCTGCGGCTCAGTCTAACTTCATGCATTGTTGACATAAAGACCCGTTGGAGACTGACAGCTCCTGTAGCCAATCATCTCACTCACAGAGCTGCTCTCATGCCGGAGAGCCAATCAGGCGCACAGGAGAAGGCGGGTCGTCTATCCCACTGTGAGGAATGCTGTATGGGAATGTGATAAGTGTTTAGTAATGAATGGAAGGGAGCAGGGTGACTGCAAGGTATGTAATGGTGGACTATGTGATCAAATGTCACAGTCACATGGGGAGGGGGGAGAAGTGATTTATCCACTGTAGCTCAAAGTTAGGTAAATTGTGCTGCTCAAGCTGCTGCAGAATGTTAAGTCCCTTCATGTTGTGGTTGGCTCTGGCAGGGCATCCTGGGACTTAGGAGAGTCATAGGTTGCCAACCACTGAGTTAGCACAGTATAGTAATATCTGAGGGGATGCAGGGCTGGTCTCTGCAACAGGACTGCACTCAGAGATGGTATTTAAATTGTAGTCAGATTTATTTTAACAAAATTTTTTGGTTAATATACTGTAGTGCAGTATATCTAAAGATCTATATTAGAGCAACCTCTATGGCTAATGCAACAAGTATGTTAGTAAAATTGGTACTTAATTATACGGGTACCACATGGACTCCATTCATCTGTCATTCTGTTATCAAGTGGTGAGTGGGCGCTGCTGACAGAATCCCTCCTGCCCCATGCCCAAATATTACCTTCTGACGCCAGTAACGATGAGTCCCCTTTAGCATCTTGTTGATCAATCCCCCCCCCCCCCCCCTTACTCCCAGAGCCATGCCACCACAGCCTGCCAGCCATTTAAGGACATTGGGAATGAGGTAGGTAGCTTGCAGGTGAAGGAGAAGGATGAGGCAATACTAACAAGCTACAACAGTAGAGCCTGTTCTTACAGTAGGTGGTAGGGCAGATTTAAGGTGCAACAATTGTGCTTTATGATTAGTTCAAATGGGACAGGCTGTGTTCAAACCTTTCTAGGTGTTCCCAATCGTTTCACCAACACAGAAAGGGTAATTAGGTGAGTAAATCCTGTAGCTTGGGTTAGGGGGTGCATGTGAGTCTTGTAATTGAGGGAATTCTGGTCACAATTGATCCTGGCAGAAGTTCTTCTTTAAAACCACAATCTACATGCATCAGTCAGTTTTGTTAATCGCTTCTTTTCGCTCTAGGCCATGCTCAAGAAGGTGTTCTTATAGGACTTCCTCATACCAGATGGATGTGGAGCATGAGAAAGTCCTATAATAATAGTACAACCTTGGGATAATTGATCTCCATATTTGCACACTTCGACTGGAAAAACACCCAGCGTAGTTTACACACACACACACACACACACGACTAGGGTCAATTTGATAGCAGCCAATTAACCTACTAGTATGTTTTTGGAGTATGGCAGGAAACCGGAGCACCTGGCGGAAACCCTCACAAACACGGGGAGAACATACAAACTCCACACAGATAAGCTGTTACAGTCAAATTTTTCATTTTGTTCTGAACAATGGTTCACAGATAATGTAATGCGAAACCAAATGTGTAAGTTAATTGTTGTGTAGTTTTTCGTTCAGAAGTTATTAACCGAAATACTGCATGTTGATACATTACTAGGGCTCAAATACAAATGTGGATCCTCCTGCAGTATATAGCGGGGTCTTGAGTTGTAACAATATCTCCTAGCAAAGCAAGTGCTTTCCTAGTTTTAAATTAAAAACTGGTACACCCATATGACTTGACGTTTGCTCAGGTCATAAAATCCACCCCGTGCTTTGTTTTAGGCCCTCAAAAAGGTAAAAAGGTTAAGTGACCTAAACCTCCTTATCCTAATAATTGGTAAAACAATGATCTGCATGTTTAGATTTTTTTTATAAATAAGTGCAAGTGGACACACTTGGGGAACAAGATCTCAACTGTATTCAGTGTATACAGGATCAGCATAATAACATTATTTATCAAAGCACATAAAATCGTTGATCGAGATTTTCAAACTAACTTGAAAATCTCGTTCAACGGTGGAACAATGTCGTTTAAATTCTGCAGTGCGTATGCACTCTGCAGAATTGGAACGACCATTTAGTAAAGTAGGAAACAGCATAAATTACCTTTCTACCACTATCCATATGGAACCCGAGCTGGATGCAGTAAGCCGGGCAAGAGCATCTGCTGCGGTTCCTGGGTGAGAGATCAGAGTTTACTCCACAATGTAGAGTTGCCGTGATGTCCCAGGAGGCCCGGTCACACGTGGCAGTTCCATTTGGGGTTCTCTGGTTACTTTCAGATAGGAAACATTCGCCGATTGAGTTTCTCTGAGTTGTTGCATATGACACTAACCGGAAATCACTTTAGATTTGAAAATACATATTATCTACAAACCCCATGCTCAGTGATCATTTCAAGAGTGGCCATTTAGATTTAAGATGTCTGCTGATCAAGTATGGTGACTGACTGTATACAAGTCTTTGTGTAAAACGACAGGTAGGAGTTAAATATTACAAACCTCTTGTTGTCAACCATCTTCAACTTTTTGATCAATATTCACAGTAGAGTTTCTAAGGGCTACTTGTAACAATTTGGTTCCGAAGAGCCTTCCTCACCATTTTACAGGTGTCCATCTGCAGTGATGAGTAATCATAGGGGGATGCAATTTGAAAGATATTTAAGTGAGAACGGACTCAATACTATAGAGTCGTGTGTATGTATATATATATATATATATATGCACACACATAAACATGGCTATACAGCAGCAGAAAGGGATGCTATTATTGCTTGCTTGTACCACCTTTCGCTGAATGCTCTGTATATGGTCAATAAAGCAGAGTTCTTCAGCAAAGCCTATGGTGCTGACACCAGTGGCGGATCCAGGGTGGGGGGCGATCTGGACAATCGCCTCTCCTAGCAGTGCAAGTCCTTTAAATTTAGGTCCAAGACTTCGATCAAAACGGGTGGCGGCGGCGGTGCCAATCGCGGGTGGTGGGCGGGGTTTTCCGTGGCCAGCCAATCAGAATGAAGGAGGGATGTGATTATGCAAAATCCCCCCCCCCCCTAAAAATTACGTCTAGGTCCGCCCCTGGCTGACACCATAAACCAGGACAGCTGTTACTTGCAACAGATGGGCAGCACGGTGGCTAAGTGGTTAGCACTTCTGCCTCACAGCACTGGGGTCATGAGTTCAATTTCCAACCATAGCATTATGTGTGTGGAGTTTGTATGTTCTCCCCGTGTTTGCGTGGGTTTCCTCCGGGTACTCCAGTTTCCTCCCACACTCCAAAAACATACTGGTAGGTGAATTGGCTGCTATCAAAATTGACCCTATTCTCTCTCTCTCTCTCGCTCTTTTAATGTGTGTATGTGTGTTAGGGAATTTAGACTGTAAGCCCCAATGGGGCAGGGACTGATGTGAATGAGTTCTCTGTACAGCGCTGCGGAATCAGTGGCGCTATATAAATAAATGATGATGGTTATGACAGATGAAGAGCACATCTTGTGCCTCGATGACGTCACTAACTAGTGGTGAAGAGATTGGCTTTATTCTCATGAATGTTGGTTTAGCCCACACAATGTCTGGCCTCCCTGTGAGTAGGTGATGGGTACACTTTACTTACACTCTGTAAATGCTGGATAGACTTTAAGCACTGACCTCGCAACCTGCTTGATAGAAGCTGTATCCTAATAATATTCAGGATGCATTTACAATTTCCAGTGCTCTGTCTGTGAATCTTACCTCGTAGAATAACACAGTGGGAACTTTGAGAGAGATCGTGTGACTGTGCAGGCCTAGATGAAACCCAGTCTAGATTATTTTCCTGTCAATAGCATTGTTTATTTTCAATATCACCTGCTGCATTGTGTTTTCTACCCATCAGCCTTCCCGCTGCTCCGTCCTACTCATGTCATCCTACTGTTCCATTCTCTCCCCCACCTACACACTTTTCCACTTCATTTGTGCAGATGTCAAAACCCTTTCCCCATCTCTAGCTTCTATCTGTTTTCCATTTTGCAGGCTTAATTCAGTTATATTCAATGCAGGATTTAACACCTCGGTTTCACATAAGTGACAGCTACAATTAGATATGCACACTGCATACAGTATACCTGCACACTTAGAGGAAACTTATACATCACACTCAGTGACTTGCTTGATTTACATTAGAGTGCACATAGCATAGGCAGCTAGTTTGAGTGTTAAAACAAAGTAAGAATCAGTTTACAGACACACCACAGAAGTACTTTGGTTCCGAGTGAATTGATAGGCTGCATTCTTAGGAATATTGTTCCAAGACTCAATGACTGCACATTTTGGTGATGTCACTGGTTTAAAGTGAATAGATGGGCTGCGTTTCCATGAATATTGGTACAGATAACAAAACAGTTGACAGAAGCACTTCTAATATATATGTTGTATTTTTTTAAGTGGCCTGTCTGCATAGAATATAGCATATATTCTGCTATATTCTACACTGCTATACTGGCTATAGCAGTGTGCTGGGGGGATTTGTCTGTGTTTGTTCCTTTTAGGATAACCCTACCCTTTCACGCACCTGCTATAGCCTATAAATTGATTTGAGCAACTTCCATTTCTGTATTTGTCTGAGAGGCATGTTGGTGTCAGTAGCTGAGGGGGAGTGCTGACATTGGATTGCTATTTGGAGGTTTCTGGGGTACCTCTTTGGTAAGTTAGCTCTCAATTTAAAAACACATATGTATGGCCCAAATATATGGGACTCTCATTGTTTAGAGTAGGACCACCCTATTCGCAAAAGCACTGTGGAGTGGTGGGTGGCTTCAACATACATTTGCAAATGTGTGCAACTGAGACTTTTGCATTTTTATCTACAGTAGAAATAGCAGATCTGTTGCTGGCTATAGCAGTGTGCTGGGGGATTTGTCTGTGTTTGTTTCTTTTAGGATAACCCCACCCTTTCATGCACCTGCTATAGCCTATAAATTGATTTGAGCAACTTCCATTTCTTTATTTGTCTGAGAGGCATGTTGGTGTCAGTAGCTGAGGGGGAGTGCTGACATTGGATTGCTATTTGGAGGTTTCTGGGGTACCTCTTTGGTAAGTTAGCTCTCAATTTAAAAACACATATGTATGGCCCAAATATATGGGACTCTCATTGTTTAGAGTAGGACCACCCTATTCGCAAAAGCACCGTGGAGTGGTGGGTGGCTTCAACATACATTTGCAAATGTGTGCAACTGAGACTTTTGCATTTTTATCTACAGTAGAAATAGCAGATCTGTTGCTGGCTATAGCAGTGTGCTGGGGGATTTGTCTGTGTTTGTTTCTTTTAGGATAACCCCACCCTTTCATGCACCTGCTATAGCCTATAAATTGATTTGAGCAACTTCCATTTCTGTATTTGTCTGAGAGGCATGTTGGTGTCAGTAGCTGAGGGGGAGTGCTGACATTGGATTGCTATTTGGAGGTTTCTGGGGTACCTCTTTGGTAAGTTAGCTCTCAATTTAAAAACACATATGTATGGCCCAAATATATGGGACTCTCATTGTTTAGAGTAGGACCACCCTATTCGCAAAAGCACCGTGGAGTGGTGGGTGGCTTCAACATACATTTGCAAATGTGTGCAACTGAGACTTTTGCATTTTTATCTACAGTAGAAATAGCAGATCTGTTACTGGCTATAGCAGTGTGCTGGGGGATTTGTCTGTGTTTGTTTCTTTTAGGATAACCCCACCCTTTCATGCACCTGCTATAGCCTATAAATTGATTTGAGCAACTTCCATTTCTTTATTTGCATAGAATATTCATAAGAATGATAGTCCATTGTAATATTAGTAATACAACAGGCAGCAGCAGCTACAATATTGTAAACAAATATGTATGTATAATCATATAGTACTGCCGTTTTCATAGTTGTCTACTACCTTTGATTACCATTGACATTGACAACCCAATATACCATTTTCCCTAGAAGCCATGAGCTCAGATAGTGTTCCTAAGTTTATACATTCATAAACTGCTGTACTGTACTGTTCAATGCTGGCTTTAGTTGTTATATGTGTTACAGGACGATATATCACAGGGAGAAAAGCCCTATATTTGGTGAAAATGGTTGAAGCCAATACCAGTTTTGTTATTGCCACCTCGGGATGGCAATAACAGATAAAAACAATTTAAAAATTGTTTAATATGTAAAGGTTTCTAAATATGTTTTTGTTTTTATTATTATGTATTTTTTAACATGTATTTTTAATTATTTTATTTATTTATATTAGTGAAACTGAAGTCTGGGCTTTTGGTTCCACTGCGTATGCACAAGCTGGCTTCCATTGTCCAAAAAATATGCGTAAATAAGTGTAATATATGCTTCACTTACAGACTCCCACCCGCATCTCCATGAAACAAGATCCGCTGCCCAAATGGGAGTACTACATTTACTTGCTGTTCTCACTGGGAATTCACATATATTCATTTTATGAAGTCTACTTATCATCTAGAGGTAAGTCTCCGAGTATCGGATTGAATATAGGATTCAACGTTTGGTCATATCAAAAAGGAGTTTTCATTAATACTATTATTATTTTTATCCTTTATCAAGCGCTGAGGTTATAGATTGAGGGGATCATGACACAAGTTACATACAATGACCTAAGGCAGAAGGTAAAGACGACCTCGCCTAAAGAACTGACAATCTAAGGTGTTCAGAAGCCCTGCTCTTAAAGGGGTGCACAGGTGTTGGATCAATCAGGATTTTGTACAGATTGTGCCTTATCTATTTTTAATTATTACCCATTTCACACTAAGTACCAGAAATATGTTTTGATTTTTTTTCCCATTGGGTAGTTACTTTTTAGACTTTATGGGGAGAATTCAGTTAGCCACGTTACTTGCAAAAGTAACGCAACAATAAAACTATTACCGTTATTACGGTAATTCTATATAACGTTATTACGGTAATTCTAACCCGGATTTTCAGCCCGCAGCTCAGGGAGCTGCAAGCAGAAAGCCGGCTTTAAAAGTACCGTAATAATGGTAATTATGCGCACTATTACCGTAATAATGGTAAAAGTGCGCAAGCCGCGTTACTTTTTCAAGTAACGCGGCTAATTGAATTCCCCCCTATGGGCATGAGTATGAAGGCAAGTAAAGGACATATAGGATTACATTTATACATAATGCTACAATGATATTGTCTCTTAGATCTTCATCTTCTGCCTTATGCAATTTTTATTTGCTTTATTTTCACTAAACACTGGGAGCATATCAAACAAGCAGGAAATACAAAGCAGCTCTCTGACTCTAGTCAACCTTGCCTTCAAAATGCAGTGTTGGTGCATAGGTTGAAGTAGAAAATTATACTATTATTATTTATTTATATACAGCTGTCATATAATGCAACGATGTGCAGAGAATATTTATCATTCACATAAGTCCCTTCCCTAGTGGAGCCTATGGTTACAATTAACCTATCATTATGTTATTGGACTGTGGGAGGAAAGACGAGCACCCAAAGGAAACCTACAAACTCCCCACAGATAGAGCCCTTGTTGGAATTGAACTCATTACTTCAGCGCTGTGAGGCAGCAATGTTAAGAATTGGGCCACTGTGCTGCCCAAACTATATCTCTCTGAAAAAATATCCCACATACATAGATGAGTTTACTTTTAATCCTTAATTTTAATAAAGGCAAATATTGGATGCAAGTTCAGTTTTATTACTCAGATTAGTTAAATCCATGGACTAAGCGACCTTTTTGGCCCATGACTCCCTAATCATCATCATCACTATTTATTTATATAGCGCCACTAATTCCGCAGCGCTGTACAGAGAACTCGCTCACATCAGTCCCTGCCCCATTGGGGCTTACAGTCTAAATTCCCTAACACACGCACAGATTAAGGTCAATTTGTTAGCAGCCAATTAACCTACCAGTATGTTTTTGGAGTGTGGGAGGAAACCGGTGCACCAGGAGGAAACCCACGCAAACACAGGAAGAACATGCAAACTCCACACAGATAAGGCCATGGTCGGGAATCGAACTCATGACCCCAGCGCTGTAAGGGAGAAGTGCTAACCACTGAGCCACCGTGCTGCCCACTAATCACTTTATATATACACTGGTTATAAAAGGTGTTTCTATGCACTGAATATTTTCTTTATAAATGTTTTGTAGTATTTGGGGCTTAGTCATTCTTAAAAAAAACAACAACATGGTTTTTCTGTGCATTTACATGTATTACGGAGTGTGATCTCTCATGGTGCTTACTCCGCTAATGTTAAAAGGGGCTGTATCCTCAAACCTCAGTGGATTATAAACATAATATTATTTTACCTTTTTGCACAAGGTATGTTCAAGCTCATGGCATTGTCTGAAACCTATTTGCCAGCTCTCTGTTATAGAGTATCCAGATTAAAATAGTAGCACAAAGAAAGAATAACAACTGACACAAAATATGTAATAAAAAATAGTTTACTTCAGTAAATAATGTTCGCATACAAACGTGAATCAGTATGGGGGTCCCAATTCAGACAGCAGCCCTGTCAGTTCAAATGTGTCACTTTCAAGATAATCTTCAAGTCAAGGATACTAGGGCAAGATGTCTATTCTTCCATCAGAGCAATGCCAGTGGACTCTGTACCATGCAATCTTTATAAAGATTATCATAGAACAAATCATAATCCACCTTCTTTGGTCTCATAGGATCTTGCACTAACTTTAGACAGTAGATGGCAGTAGTACTCTATTTAAGTATAAAATTTGAACAGAATGTACCATTAACAAGACTTGCATTATAAACATACATTACTTCTACATTATAGCAAAACAAACAAACACTACATAGTCTAATTATAAATAGTCTTCTTTATATTTTTCTTATCTACTCTAGGTATACTTCATTGTCTAAAAGTGTGCAAACATTTAGTTATCTTCTGTATCTGTGTTTCAGAATCTTAATAATACATGTGTTTATTAAGAGCGAAATATATGTGTAGATATGTACTTTTATTATAATTATACTTGCACTTATTAAATAAAACATGTTAATTAAATTAAAGTGTTCTTACAAATAGCTTAATATCATGTTTGTGTTAAAAATGTACAGTAATTTATAATTATTGTCAAATTAAATTTATATGTTTATTAATTAAATCGCTCCTGTCACACAGTCATATTTTTTATTTCTATACTTGGCCACATTTCCCATTGACATCATACACTGTCTTCAAAGTTGTCACATATTTCTTGCCATTTAGTTGATAATCCTGTTGATAATTATTGAAGCCTACTTCTCCTACAGAACATGAAGAGGCTCTTGAGGAGGAAGTTGGTCTGGAAGGAGATTCTTCATTCTTGGGCTTAAAAAAGGTAATTTTCTTTTATGACATTGGTTATAATTCATAGCAGTTTGTTTCCTTGGTGCGGATCTATGGTAGTCTGAACATATAAATACCTGAATATAAAACAAGTGCTTAACATGCCACAGCCATCCATTCAGATACCTCATTCACTGCTTGCCTCTTGTCCTGCCAGTATAAAGGAAATGTTCAACATTTGTGGACTACCAAACCCTCCTTCCCTCTCACATTGCTGAAACACATTTAAAGTACAAAGCCATGCTAAGTTTTTCTAGTTGGTCAGATACGTTTTCACTGTTAATTTCTCTGGGGCCACCTCTGCTCCGCTTCCTCTATCAGTTGGAGTACGGCAAGGCTCAGTGCTAGGTCCTCTGCTGTTTTCTATCTATACCGCTTCTCTTGGATATCTAATAAGTTCCTTTGGCTTTCAGTATCTCTATGCGGATGATGCCCAAATCTATCCTATCCTGATATCTCGACATCTGTGTTGTCCCGTGTAACTGACTGTCTTTCTGCCATATCATCTTGGATGTCCTCTCGCCAACTCAAACTTAATCTTTCTAAAACAGAGTTAATAATATTCCCACCCACCAACAAGAGCATATCTGACATTTCTATCTCTGTTGATAACATGACCATAAATCCCACCCCACAAGCTCGCTGCCTAGGTGTAATCCTTGACTCACACCTATCCTTTGTTCCCCACATTGACTCTATATCTAAATCATGTTATATACATCTAAAGAACATTTCCAGAATTCACACATATCTCACGCAAGACACTGCAAAAACCTTAATTCATGCACTTATCATCACCCGCATTGACTATTGCAATTCCCTCCTTGCTGGTCTTCCCAAAAACAGACTCAAACCCCTACAATCTATTTTGCACGCTGCGGCAAGACTGATTTTCCTTGCAAATCGTTATTCCTCCGTTGAATCACTCTGTATGTCTCTACACTGGCTGCCTGTTTTCTACCGAATCCAATCTAAAATACTTTTACTAACCTACAAGGCCATCAACAAAGCTGCACCAACATGCATCTCCTCTCTTGTCTCAAAATATCTCCCAACTCGGCAACTCCGTTCTGCACAAGATCTGCGTCTCTCATCCACCCTCATTACATCCTCCCATTCCCGTTTACAGGACTTTTTTCGGACTGCACCCACTCTATGGAATTCTCTCCCTCGCACAGTAAGACTCTCCTCTGGTCTACAAACTTTCAAGCGTTCTCTGAAAACCCACCTCTTCAGACAAGCTTATAATATTCCTCATTCACCCTCTTAACCTCACTACTTTAGCCTATTACCACCTGTTACACAATTTCACACAAGACAACTAACCCCTGACCAACATTGCTGTGTGACAGGATCATTTAGCCTATGAGTCACTTTTACCTTTGCAGCCTTGCTGGGCCAAAATGCAAAATGTAGACTTAGCCTTAGCCCCATGTGTCCATCTCCCATTGTCCCATAGATTGTAAGCTTGCGAGCAGGGCCTTCTCACCTCTTTGTCTGTTTTACCCAGTTTGTTTATTAGTTTACTATGTTTGTCCCCAATTGTAAAGCGCTACGGAATATGTTGGCACTCTATAAATAAATGATGATGATGATACGTTTTCTATCAACATGTACCTAATGACCCATCAGGAGGAGAATGTAAGGAATTTTCTGTCTTCAAGCGAAGATTGATTCTAGGTAACGGTGAGAACCCCAGAAGAGGGCATAACCAGGGGTGATGTGCAGGGGTAGTTGGGGAGTGCAGGGTTGAAAACTCCGCTTCGGTTTACTAAAATGGCAAAAGATCATTCCAAGTTAAGTTATAAGTAATTATTCATGTAGAGACCGGGTTCCATTACATATACAATAAAATTCACCCTGGGGTATAACAGATACCAGGGAGACTAGTTAAAGAGGGTGACTTGTCATAACCCCCACTAAAAGTGCAGTATTCTGAACGTTTTTTTTTAATGTTAATGTTTGGGAAAATTAGGGCATAGGGCATGTGCCTTATCTGAAACTGTAAAGTCACAGAGTACTGCCTGCCATCACTGTAAGACCTTCTACCTCATTAAAAATGGTAGTTTCCCTCTATTTTTTCTTTTTGTTTTTTTTTTTTTGTTTTTTAGAAAAGTATAACTTGGAATGTGGAAGTAAGGGAACATCTGGGTTTCCTTTCTATTATGTGTCAAAATTCTGTAATCTTTGCGTATGTAATTTTTGTGTAATGGAATGCAATGGTGTACTTGTGCCTCTTCCTGTGGATTCTGAATGACTTCTTAAGGAGCACTGAGATTGTTTTGTATATTTTTGAGGGGGGCTTGAAAATTTGATTGCAACTGCTCACAACCCAATTGAGGAAGTAACATTATAAACTTCAGGGCACAGCTCCAAATGAGTCTGGTGCATATATGCAAGTCCGTTGATCTTAGATGAAGCTCCGCAAAAAAGAAATTGCGTAACGGATTGCCACAGATTACAGGAGTATGTCCATTCTAGACAGATGACTGATGACTTTTAGACTATGCAGTCCTTAGTTACAGATTTCTTTTTGCTTGAAAGCAGGTCTTTTGGGTTGTTTTTCAGGCCCATTTATTGGTGTCCCATCACATCAGGTGTACCTTCAAATATGTCTCCATGCTTATCCGCTCTTTGCAGGGTCTCATTCTCTACAGCAAAATCTTGTAAAGCAGATGGGTATGTACAACTTGCACCAAGCCCATATCTGCTATGTGCATCAGTTGTGCATTCTACATTAATATATATCAAACACTACGACTTCCAAAGTTCCAACAGCAGTTCTGGCAGAGGCCTTGTTGACATAAATGATGTATATAATATTTATAAGTAATTTCTTTAAAGATGGTCTAACATTTCTCTGCTAAACACATGCTAGTCGGCCCACTTAACCAAGGGGGAAGAGGCAGACGTAGAGTATTTACTCTCTCTTTTTCAAAACCTTTTCCCACCTTGGCCTTAATTTTGGATCATATCACTCCTCTTTAATAAAACTGTGCAGGTTCTAGGCACCAAGATTCATTTATGAATTAAAAACTTTAAACACACAAAACTGCCACATGTAGCAAGACAGACCCAGTGGTTCCTCATTAATGTGATGTATTTAAGCCATAAATTAAACGAAACCAACCAGTATATTTAGGAGGTAAAATGAAAAATTGATGGAACAAACTTCAACAAACCTATATCATTTGACAGAGGAGTTCAATGCTGTTAATGCTATTAATTTTACATGACCAGACTTGGATTGTTAGACTAACCCCAAATCTTTAGAGGCCAAATAAAATATGGATATACAACGGCCTTTTTGAGTTTGTGGGATGGTAATGGTATATTGCAAGTAGTGTCATAAGCTGATATTATCTATGTTTAGTTCTATGCATCGTATTTCACTTGCCAATCTTTGCATCTTATTGGCAGGTTTTTAATTGCACCGGATGTAAGTGAATTAGTGCAGGCAGTTTAACCTTCCTGTACTATATTCATTATATGACTGAATGTCACACAGTGTCTGACTTTCCATTTGCAGGTTACTATGTTTCATTGGTTCCGCTAATGAAATTAAACACAGTCTCAGAAACCTTATTAAACAGGTTAAATGTCAGCACTCTATTCCAGTTCGCAGCAGAAAATAGAAGCGTTATGACGGCTTATAATATATCAAGGAATAATAATGAACAATTTTTTTTTGTAATGCCAATGTTGTTTATTTTACCCGAAGCCACCTCTACTAAGCGGGCCAAACCTTTTCACTTGCTGGGGGTCATTGTACGAAAACTACATATGCTACGTTTGCGGAGCAGGCAGAAAAAAAGAGGTGTACTATGCAGAAATTAAAATTTCACATCAAAATCCAACCTTTTACCATTAACCAAGCATCTCTGGGTAATGGAAGTGGCTCTGCGCCCCTCTGAAAAGCCAGGAATGCCCCTAAAACTTTAAACCTGGGGGCATCTGTTCACCAAGTCCACGCTTGCCAAGAAACACCTCCAATATGCTCTTCTCCTCCCATTGGACAGCGTAAAATGTTGCTCCTCTCGAAAAGCTGTCGCCTTGCTGTTTCTTGTTCCGCAAAATTAAGAGTGTGATGTCGCTAAAGAGGATCTTGCACTGCAACGCTACAGTTTTGCCCGCCTGAAAAATTTCTGCCCGCAGAAATTTCAGGAAAATCTTATCTATTTTCTAATTTGCATTGAGGAAATCATAGTTGCAATCAATATAAATGCATTTAGGTTAGTTTGTGTGTTTAAGTGACACTGATTTACTGGTAAAATATTATGCACATTATTTAGGATGAATAGTGAAGGTAAAATACATTGTTCAGATTTTGGCTAATTCAGCCTGGTATTGCAGCACATGTTATCTACCATATTATTTTGCCAAACGGGCCACAGATTGAGTCATTAGGTAATTACAGAACGCATTATCTACACTCCAGCCTTGTACTGAAAACATGGCTGAATCGTTTTGGTATGTGATATCGCCACTCCCAGGTGCTCCGTGACAAAGACAGTTTTATTTTTCACTGGCTCCAGTTTGAAGCCCCCTCTGTGCCGTTACATCATCATCATCACCGCCATTTATTTCTATAGCGCCACTAATTCCGCAGCGTTGTACAGAGAACTCACTCACATCAGTCACTGCCCCAGTGGAGCTTGCAGTCTAAATTTCCTAACATACACACTCAGACAGACAGAGAGCGAGAGAGAGAGACTAGGGTGAATTTGACAGCAGCCAATTAACCTTCTAGTATGTTTTTGGAGTGTGGGAGGAAATCGGAGCACCCAGAGGAAACCCACACAAACACGGGGAGAACATACAAACTCCACACAGATAAGGCTATGGTCAGTAATTGAACTCATGACCTCACTGCTGTGAGGCAGAAGTGCTAACCACTAAGCCACAGTGCTGCCCACTGTGTTAAATTGAGACTGCCTCCTCTTTTGAAGAAAACAATTTTATTTTGTTGGTGTTTCACATTTATCCAGAGATTAATGTTTTGATCCATCAATTTTTTTTTTTTTGCATCAATAGTTTTTATTGGAGGTTTATAAGCATGAGGGGGGGAGATGCAGAAAAGGGGGGTACATGGGGGGGGGGCAAATGTAACAGTAAATATCTAGCCACTAAACATTGTCTTAGGTACATAACAATAAAATTGTATAGAGGGTGACCAAAGATAGTACAGCAATGAAGACTTATTTCACCGACCAAGGGTGTAGTAACTGGATCAGTGCTGGGGAAACAAAGCGTCTCTAACGGACGTATCAGCTAGATCCTTCTCAGTCAGTTGTAAACTCGTGCCAAGGCATCCAGTTCATCTATAAATTTCTAGCACTGCGTAGGTCTATATGGACTAATACCATCACCAAGTCACCATGGATTTCTAAGACTCTCTATGAAGTCATGAGTCCACAGCCAAGCACATTTATAGAGCTCACAGCGTTCCCAGGTGACGTCAGACATCTAATATTTTAAAGTAACAGGTGCCTTATTCCTTATAATACACAAAACAACCTAATAAACACTGAAACATTACAACTTGATAATAATATATAATACTTCCCAGGAGTTTATACAGATATTCTCATCACTTCTGTGTGGTTACCGTATAAGGGGACTGGGGACAGTCTACTAAATGCTGTCTCTGGTTTTTTTTTTTGCGCAGGATGGGACAGACTTCGAGTGGAGTTTCTGGATGGAGTGGGCTCGCTCACGACTGGTCTGGCTAATGCTGGGACACGCAGTGCTTTCACAGCTGGCCAGAATTTTCATAGGACAGGTATGCATTTTATATACTGTAAATTGGCTGCTTTGCAGCAGTAAGATTGCAAAATAGAAAAAAATGTCTTTTCTCTTTCATGATTTTTTTTATGAATTTATGGGAATAAACTCTCTTGATCGATTGAATGCTTCTCTCCTGTGTTTGTATGCAGCGCCCTCCATATTCATCTGTATTACATATTATCCACTCACTGGGGTATTAGTTTTCTTGCAGTCCTTCCTCTCTGTCGTTGGCGGGTTATCGGAGACTTTCTGAATTCAGTGATTCCACTGTCTGTGTTGGACAGATATCATTAATAATTATTGCAGTTTTAGGACACAAATTCATTTGACTACGTTGTTTGTGAGAACAATGCGGCCCATGCACTATTATTACCGTTAGTACGGTGATAGTGCCCATTATTACCATTACTACGGTAATAATTAACATTATTACCATTGCTACCGTTGCTACGGTAATACTGTGCATTATTACAGTCACTACGGTAATAGTGCGCATTATTACAGTCAATACGGTAATAGTGCGCATTATTACAGTTACTACGGTAATAGTGTGCATTGTTACAGTCAATATGGTAATAGTGCGCATTGTTACAGTCAATACGGTAATAGTGCGCATTCTTACCGTCACTACGGTAATAGTGCGCATTATTACAGTCACTACGGTAATAGTGCGCATTATTACCGTCACTACGGTAATAGTGCGCATTATTACCGTCACTACGGTAATAGTGCGCATTATTACCGTCACTACGGTAATAGTGCGCATTATTACCGTCACTACGGTAATAGTGCGCATTATTACCGTCACTACGGTAATAGTGCGCATTATTACCGTCACTACGGTAATAGTGCGCATTATTACCGTCACTACGGTAATAGTGCGCATTATTACCGTCACTACGGTAATAGTGCGCATTATTACCGTCACTACGGTAATAGTGCACATTATTACGCATTACTACCGTTGCTATGGTAATTTCAATGCTGATTTTTTTTTTCTTGCAGCTCTGTGAGCCGCGAGCAATAATCTTTTTTTAAAATGACTGTACTAATGGTAATAGTGCACAGGTCTCTGGTCTGGGAACACATGTAAGAAAGTTATATATTCTCATTTTGTACGGTGCATATTTAATATGGTCATGCTTTATTACCACCGCTATTATCCATTATAAAGTCCTTACACATAGATTTGGTGTAATGTACCTGAGAAATCGGAGCTTCTGTGTATGGTCTTCTCTCAGGTTATCTGTCAGTCCTTGTGAGGTTTTTGCTGAGATTGTTGGTTATGAGATATATATATATGTATCTCCTAGCTGCTAAACACCACACCGTTCGTCCACTCGTACAGATCTTTACACCCGTGCATTAACTATATGAAGGGGAAGAACTTATATGGACTAACTAATATCAGAGTACTTACAGTAAAAGCATTTTTACAGCAGGCAAAAATTTTACTGCAGAAGAAACCACTTCTGCTATTTTCTGTTTACAACTTTTACTTGTAACTGTGAGTACTGACATTATTCAGTGACTTGCTGCCAGTGCTTTATATTCAGTTCATTTTTGCAGAGGTGGAACCAGAGAATCCTCTAAACGGCCGTTTACAGTGTGATCCAACCAGCCTTCTATCCTGATAATATTTGCTTACAGGAAATATTACTATCCTGAGTCTCTAGACCTTCAAGACCTATCCATAGGCCACTTACTGGCATGTCTGTATCAGTTACTTGACTTTTATAGTTCACCTGTTGCCTGCGCAGCGGAGGCAGTTGGTTAGTGGAATGAGCCCATATTCACGAGCATGATGATGCGGCTACAAGTTTACAAGCAACCAGTGGCGTCATGTTTGCGTGGGTTTCCTCCGGGTGCTCCGGTTTCCTTCAACACTCCAAAAACATACTAGTAGGCTAATTGGCTGCTGACAAAATTAACCCTAGTCTGTGTGTGTGTTTTATGGAATTTAGATTGTAATCTCTAGTTGCGCAGTGTTACACGCCGGGGCCGTGATCAGATCCTGGCATACTTACCAGCTCCATGCAGGGCTCCCCTCCTGCGCTGGGCGCCACGATCTCCTGATAGTGGCCGCCAGACCCGATTTCTCTTATAACCTTGCTCCTCTGCTGTAATTGGCTCCCTCTCCTCCACAGGATATTTAAGGCACCTGACACTGCAGCCTGGTGCTTTTTCTTTGTGTTCATTTCCTTGGAAGTGCAAGACATGGCTCCTGGTACCATCCTCTCTGCAGACTATCTCCTCTTGTATGCAGCTCCCTGTTCCAGTGACACTTCAGTTTGCTGTTCAGTGGAACTCCTCCACAAATTACCACCTCCTCGTGTTCTGTCTGCTGGGCTGCTCCCTGTCGTCCATCTCCTCTCACACTCTGCTCACTGTTCCAGTGATCTCCCGGCAAGCTGTTCAGTGGTACCCTTCAGCCGCCTGCCATCTTATTCTTCAGTCTCCTAATTGGTCTCGTCTAGTACTCACTCAGAGGGCAGTGACCTGCGAGGCAGCGGCTGCAAAGTCTATACCTCCTTGTAGGAGTCCCTGGCGAAAACAACCTGCCTCGTTAGACTCCGTGCCTTTGGGCAGAGTAGTGCTAAACTAGACAGGTTTGGGGGGATCCTAATTTCAACCTTGATCTCTCTGACAGGCAGGGACTGAAGTGAATGACAAATATTCTCTGTACAGAGCTAGTGGTGCTACATAAATGAATTATGATGATAGGTGCACTAGTATAACGGACTTGTCATGTCCAAAAATTGTCATATTATAATAGTCTAGATAACTGTATATTAAACGGAAAGAAAAATAATTTTCCATTCTTCTCTGCATAGTAACGGTAACTGGGGCTATATCTCTTTTAAAAAATCTGCTGTAGTTCCCTCACATTTGAATAGAATGCCACTGGCATTAGGGAGGGGTTAACTGCAAAGAATAGGGTAACAGATTAAAAAGAACCCAAACTACTGCACAACATACATAGATGGTTCCACAGTGACAAAAGGCACAGTCGACTTCCTGTTTCCCTTGTTACTGGCATGAGCTGGCGTGGTTAACATTATTGATGGAGCAGCAGAATACGGCCCATTGGGCACATATTTGACGTTTCCGGGGGTTGCTCAATCACACCAGAAGTTCAAAAAACAGGCTCAATGTGAAGGGTACACAATACCCCTTTTGTTTCTAATTTAAAAAAGATCAATACCCAGATTTCAGTTATAGTTTCATGGTGGTTCCTCTTTAAGTAAAATTAGTGTTAAGTTATTTATTGTTTTAACTTATTGTTTTCCTTTATTTATATAGCACCAGCCTATTGTTGTAAGATCAGGATTGTATTCATTCACATCAGTCCCTGCTATAGTGTAGCCAACAGTCTTATTTCTCCACTATTGAGACCCCCCCAAACATGTACTGTTAATCAAATGTCAACTTACTAACACGACTGTACAATACAAATCTAAAGAGTAACAACATTGCTGACGGGGGCACAGACTAAGTATGACTGGCACCTGCACGCGTTGGAGACAGGCGCATTGTCTGTTCAACCCTTATTCATGTCTCAGAAACCGGCTGTCCCCAATGTAGGCGTTAGGTGCACCATAATTAGAATTTATTAAAAAAAATTTAATATTGCACCAGTTTACACCGCAGTGGTTTGCAGTTGGGATTAAACACAGTAATAAAAAGAAGACTAGGCATTAACAAACAGACAAAGCGGTTAGAGGACTCGGTCTGCAAGCTCACAGTCTTTAGGACTAGTCGTAAGATTCATGAGGTTAAGTGTCACAGTTAACACTTTTTAGATTTCTCAGATTACAATAAGGAAAAGGGGTGGTAATCGACTAGAATAGTCGAAAAGGGGTTAAGATGGTGGTTTGGGAATTTGATAAGCTTACCTAAAGAAGTGAGGTTTCAGGAATGGGAAATAGTAATGTCTGAGACAAGTGTAGCAATTAATGTTGGTCCAGTTTTATTATGGGCTTTGTATATTAGTAGAATTTGTTGAAGTACAGTCAAAGCATTTTGCAGTGTCTTGTGTAGATATGTATGTTCTGGAAACACTTTTTAGATGCATGTGACAGAATTTGGATACAGATTGGATGTGGAAACAAAGGACAGTCTTGAGTCAAGGAAGACACCGAGGCATCGAGTTTAAGGGGTAGGATTGATTGTCGTACAGTGAACAGAAATAGAGTTATCTGGTATGTGATTTCTGTTGAGTGATAGGAAGATTGCTAGCTCAGATTTTGAAAGATTTAGGTGACGAGAGGACATCTAAGATGAAATGGCAGAAAGGAATCCAGTGACGTTGGCCAACGTTACTGATGAAAGATCCAGAGAAGTTAGTTACATTTTGTAATTCATCCACATAGAGGAAATACTAAAACCAAAAAATACGTTTAATAGTCCAAGAGTAGTGATATAGGTGGAGAACACTTTGTACAAATCCAACTGATAAAAGAAGAGCTGGATCCCGTCAAACAAACGCTAAAGGAGCAATTTCATTGGTAGGATGAGAACCAGGGTAAGGGCAGTGTCCTGAAGACCTTGCCAGTGTAGCACTTTAAAAAGTGAAAGGTTGACAGTGTCAAATGCAACTAAGAAGTTAAGGAGTATAAGAAGCGTAGTGGCCTAGCTTTAGCAGTAATTACATAATTGACCACCTGAGTCAGTGCAGTCTCTACGGAATGTTGGGAACGAGAGCCGTGAAGTTGGTCCAAACAGGTTGTATGAGGGAAGGAAACATGTTGGCTTAGTGTAGACAAACTGTCTAAAAATCTAGGAGGGGCGTCAAACATCTGCTTTCCAGGAGAGTTTTTTAAGACCTTGCGTTTCTTTTGTATGACTCGGTAGAGAGAATGGCCAACACTGAGCAGTGAGAGTAGCTGGAGCCACTTGACAGACGGACAGAAGAATGTAAAAATTGGAGAAAGAAGTTGTTTGCACCCCCCTCAATAGATGCGTCAGCCCAGTGCTGACCATCCTGCTGCTAGTTTTCACTATAACAGAGGTTACATGCTCATGTTAATGCTTTTATCCATGGTAATGCAGGCAAAGCGTCTTAATGGTTAAAGTTATGCCTGGAGAAATCTTACTGTATGGGCCATGTGATGCTGGCAGAATCACCCCAGCATTTAAAGGACTATTTATGCTGCCACGTTTGAATTTGATATATGCAAAAACAAAAGCTTTACTACAAAAAAAAAGAATATTATAGGTATTGTAATTTGGGTCATTAGAGCACAGAAAAGTATATAGCACAAATCAGACAGCCATTACCATTCTGCTGATTAACAGATGTCCTGACCGTGCATCTATTTAGCTTGAAACGCGTACAAATCCTTGTTAAAAAGTAAGTAGTGGTTTTGATAGCATTTATGTGTTGTACCTCTAGCAGCTGAAGCCGCATAGGAAGCAAAAAAATAAATAAAACGAGAACGGAACGTAAAGGTTAATTGAAAACAAGAAAAGCAATTTCAGAAAGCCGACAAGTGGAAGACAATGTGATTATTACAAAGGACAAGCAAAAGGAAACATGTTCGCATGGCCCGGAGTTATCACTGCATACATAATTTCTAAGCTAATCATCTGCGGAAAGTTCCTTTTTATTGTATCCATATAGTCTTTAAAGAAATGGGATTACGAGATTGCTTCTTGCTGGTAATGTTTTCATGAGCTGTGAGATTAAAGCTTTCAGTCTCATCCAGGGGAGCAGCTGTACATGATGTCTCTCACATGCCCTAAAGAAAGTTCTCCTCCACTAATATGCTTTACCCCCCCCCCCCCCCCTTCAAGATAGAGCGACAGCAGCGGTCTGTGCAGAACTCCCTTGTTCTGTGTTACATCATTACATAGATTAGTTTTCTGTAGCTCTGTTAATGTTGTGTATCACCACTGCAGAGCTGCATTAACTATCATAGCTGCCAGAGGGAAGTGCGGTGCAGAGCATAATATAACATAGTCCTGAGGTACTGACTGTTATATGCAGAAACAAGAGGATTGTTACCCAGCATGTAAACCCTTTTATTCTCTGTACCATTCGAGATTAACAAAAGACATCATAAAAAGTTATGGACAATTTTTTTATTTTATTTTTTTTTTTAAATCCTTTTCTCACGTAGCTGACAGAAGTCAGAAGAGTTCTACACCTGGAACTTTATTTTCCAGGGTACGCTCAAATATATGGAGATAGATTTTTCAAGTAGAGGCGTTACCCATAGCAGCCAATCAGATTCTAGCTATTATTTTCTGGAATGTACTAGATAAATGGCAGCTAGTATCTGATTGGTTGCTATGGGCAGCACGGTGGCTAAGTGGTTAGCACTTCTGCCTTACAGCACTGGGGTCATGAGTTCAATTCCCAACCATGGCCTTATCTGTGAGAAGTTTGTATGTTCTCCACGTGTTTGCGTGGGTTTCCTCCGGGTGCCTCCCACAATCCAAAAACAATCTGGTAGGTTAATTGACTGGTAACAAATAGAGATAGACAGACACACAGACTAGGGTCAGTCTGTGTGTGTGTGTGTGTGTGTGTGTGTGTGTGTGTGTTAGGGAATTTAGACTGTAAGCCCCAATGGGGCAGGGACTGATGTGAGTGAGTTCTCTGTAAAGTGCTGTAGAATAAGTGGCGCTATATAAATAAATGATAATAATAATGCGCAATGCCTCCACTTTTCCTTTTTTTGGAAGGTTTGATAAATCTACCCCAGAGGTTTCACATGATTGTCCATGGGACATCATAAGTGGCTTGCTGTTGACTGAGACATGGCAGGGGTGGGAGGCTTACCTCTACCTAGTTCCACTACATGTATAGATTTTTATAAATTTAAGTTACATTTATTCAATCACTTTGAAAAATGTATTCAGCATTTTCATGTGAAGAAATGTCGACATTTAATGCAACCCGCTGTACAGGAAGCCATTTTGTTACCTGCATCAATGCTCAGGAAAAACGCAGGCTATAAATTCTTTAGTAAGTGGTGACATCTCTCTGAATATTAGTTCAGCCCACAAAATGGCTGCATACATTTATTTTAGCTCGCAAAATGGCACCCTCCACAGCAGTGCACTTTGAAAATAACATGATCTTCTTTTGTCTACATTAGAACTGTTCGTTTTGTATTTTCTAAGGTTAGACATCTGTGATTTTATATATTCATTATCAGAGCCGGGGCTGTGAAAGAGGTGCGACCGCCCAGGGCGAAATGCTGAAAGGGGGCTCAGTTTGTGAATGTTTTAGGGTCCTATTGAGAGCTAGGGAGGGAGGTGACCGTTTTCCTTCTTGCCCCAGGTGCTAACATTTTAAGTTACTGCGCTGTTCATTATTACTCTTCCAATTAAGAACTGCTCTATAGCTAAAAAGTTGCCTCAAGTCTGAAGCTGAGGAGAACACTTTCGCAAAAAAAACCCCGGCTTTTACATCGCTGCATACACTACCCTCTGCGCTTAATGTAGGAGCGAAGAGCAGACCAAGGATGATTATAAACATCTTCATCACACATCCAAGAAGGGATGTAAAAGCAAAAGAAAATACTGACCTAACAAAACATTGAGACCATTTTTTGTAATGAGTAAATCACATTTAATCCAACACATTGTTTATATACATTTTTTGTTTCACAAGCGCTAAGTAGGACATTATGGAACGTAAATGCCGATACTTTATGTATTTTGCGTTAAATTGCACTCCACATGCCCAGAAACTAACTATATGACAGAGAAAGCAAGTGTGTAAGTGAGCGGAATTCATCTTTGAGTGCAAAGGACAATCAAGACATGCTGCAGTTTCAAGGGTGGAAATGGGAGGGGCCTCGGTGTATGTACGTAGTCAATGTACATTAAGGGCTTGCCAAATTCGAGCAGCATTCGATGCAAGCTTTGGGCATCTCTAAGGTGCGTAATTTTCAGTCGTAGCACCTGCACCAGCTACATGTCGGGTGTAAGTACCGAGTGACAGTGATGATGGTCACGTATGCAGCTAGAACAGGTGTTTGCAATGAAGCCTTTAAAAATGCATTTTATATGCAGGAGACATTAATAACATCCTGCTTAATGTATTTCATAGGGAAAAAAAAACCAAAAAACATGTTAATGGTTTTTTTTTCCACTAACGACTATATAATTAACAGGGGATAATGTAATCCTTTTTTTTTTTTTTTTCCTGTGCGTTCTCCTGGAACTTTATATTCCACATATGTATTGGTCATATCCTGCAGTGTATTGTCTGACAATGCAGAGTGCACCTAGACCTGTATTCAATAAGAGACGCTTCTTCAGATCTTACTGTAGTTGAATAAGGACGTGCCTATGCACCATTTATATGCGTTTTAAAAAAAACACACGTTACGTTGTTTTGCGTTCCTTAATGAGTCAGGTCCTATATGAACATAATGGGCCTCGTTAGGGCCTGAGCCATTAAGGAGAGCAAAGCGCAAATGAAGGAGTAACTTTGCACAGTGGCAAAATCATGTTGCATTGGATGGGGAGATAAATGTAAAATGTGGGGACAGATTTATAGTTGGGATAGGGCATGTTCTCGATCAACTTTAAATTTCAGTATAAAATAAAGCTATCTGGTATCACGCATCAGCCTATTAGCCTATTGGGAACATTTTAAAGGGAAAATAATGCAGGTGGCCTAGTGACCCAGCCCATGGTAGCCCACTATGGGACTGGCCCGGGGGGAAGCAGATGCCCCCCTGCCACCCAGCCCAGCCTGCCCCTGATTGCTGTGTAAAAAATAAAGCTGTCCGGTATGTGTGTGCTATCTGCAAAAGCTGCCAGTATTTTCCCTGCAAGCAAAAAAAAACAAATTAAATACATGAATTTACACCCCTTGTATTCCAATACGGTTTGTCCAGGAGCTCTTTGTTTTGCCTTGCTCCTAAGTCTAAATGAAGACTTATATGAGGACACATTATGTTATGTTTTACTCTTTTGCACACCACTTTTTTGATAGCTGCAAGACATGATATAGAACTGCTGTTCACACTGGTCGTGACTGCTGCCATTTGCATCCCTTTCTTTGTAATCTGGAACAAACGATCAGGGTAAATGGAACACTTTATAGAGAGGATCTTTTTAGTGAGGTACGGGAAGAAGGTGACATCTGAATGCTAAGCTAAGAAATGAAGAGAATAGGGTACATTTTATTCTATAAGGCTAGCGTTAAAATGTGTCATGTGAAAACGTCTTGTGTAAATGAAAGATACAGTATTGTTTGATATAACAGTGTCTAATGACATCATTTTACCTGCACATCTAATTCCGCAGGAGAACTGTACTACAGTAGAATTTTAAAATGTGCCACGTTGGTTCATTGTTTGCCTTTGTGGATTCTTGTACTGTACTTTTAGAAATACGGTTTTCCCTTAGGCCTGTGGGACGCCCATAAAGACCCAGGCCAGGAACAAGGAAGTGTAGAGGGTGCATCTTAAATTCCCTCTAATAATTTTCTTTCATTTATATTTAGCTGTATTTTTGATGGAGGGAACTACGATAATATTTAATTACAGTAATTACTTGTAGAACACATTCATTAATTTTCTTTCAAATAAAAAAGTGTATTTCCGTTACGAAGATTAAGATGGGTATATTTCAATATATAGAGTGGGGCAAGGATTACATACATTATTAGAGTATTAGAGTCCTAGATCCATTTCCTAAAATATTAACACTAGCGAACCAAAATATAATTAGCATTCGCTTGATAAGGGTATATATGGAATAAGACATAGGGGTCCATGGTGGTCAAAAAGCCTGTTGTGTATTAAAAAGTCCAATCACATGCTTATAGTAAAAGATCTGAAAGTCCTTGAACAGAGTCACTCTGATGGGTATTTCAATTATATCTGTTTATCCCCAAATGTGGACAGAAGTCGTTTAATTGTTTAGTGATATTCTCCATAGCAGCCATGAGCCAAACTTGTCTATACAGTAATGACAGATGTGGGGCTCTGGTACGTGCCTAGAAACATTTAGCCATGTTAACTTGAAAAGGTAAATTTGAGACGTGGACCAGTGATTGCAGCAGGTAGGCTTTCCGGTAGATTTAGAGAAAAAAAGTGGAGGTGTTGCCCATAGCAACCAATCAGATTCTAGCTATCATTCTCTAGAATGTACTAGAATATAGCTGGAATCTGATTGGTTGCCATGAGCAACACCTCCACTTTTCCTTTTTAGAAGTTTTAGTAAATCGACCTACTTTATGTTTAATTCCAACCTCCAAATACATACTGGTAGGTTAATTAGCTTCTGGCTAAATCGTCCCGTGTGCTGGTGTTTCCCAGTGATAGGCATAGTAAGGTAAACTCCACTGAATCAGGGATTTAAATGTTTGACTAAAGTTCTTTGTATAGTGCTTGATATATGTTGGCACAATTTAAATAAAGTATCATAATAATATGTTGGATAGTAATGACAATAATAAAAGCTTCATATCTTTTGGCTTACATGCTAAGTATATGCATATAACTATGCACAATTTATAACTTTAACAATGCATTTTCTCTTGTTTCCTGACAAGTAATACAGTATTTCTCTTTGCAGTATCGCCCTTGGTTCCTGATGGCATATGGCATGGCAGCCTGTTGGCTTGTGCTGGGGACCAAAGGCTTGGCTGCCATATTCTTGAATACGTTCATATTCTATGTAATAGCACAAATGAAGATTCCACTTATTACATGGTTGAGTTCAGTGTTCATGCTTTTACTATTGCATAATGAGTCAGTAGAAACTATGCAGGTAAGGAATTCAAGTTATACATCTAAATGGTGTTTTAAAAAAAAAAAATATATGTATATTTTATTGAAACTTTACGAATGTTTATATAGGAAAACTTGATGGTTGTTGAAGCAATTGTTGCAGATTTAATTCAAGGAATGAAATAGCATTTAAATCAATATAGTAAGTGTTATGGGCTATATTAGATGGCATCACAAACTACTAGAACCTCTTCCAAGAAATGTGATTTGTTCTACCATGCTCGGTTGCCCTCTGGTCTTATCTTGTGGTAGTTGTAGTTTATAAAACACAATGGGCCTGATTCATTAAGGTAAGTAAGGTAAAACAAAAAGAGTAGGCTTTCCACTGGACAAAACCATGCTACAATGCAAGGGGTGCAAATTAGTTTATTATTTTGCATATGGTAAATACTGGCTGTTTTTTCATGTAGCGCACAAATACTTGATAGCTTAATTTGTACACTGAAATTTGAAGTTGATCTAGCACATGCTCTACCCCAACTATAAATCTGGCCCACATTTTAAATTTACATCCCCTCCAATACAACATGGTTTTGCCAAGGTGCAAAGTTACTCCATTTTTTTTGCATTACTTTCTTAATGATTCAGGCCCGATATTGCTGGTGGGGTGGATAGAACATGGAAGGAGGTAGCAGACAACCGCAAGAGTAGCGGAAAGTCCAGGATTCAGGGCAAAGGTCAGGGCAGGCTAATAATATAGATTGTAAGCTTGCGAGCAGGGTTCTTTTACCTCTCTGTCTGTATGTATTACCCAGTATTATTTTATCAATGTTTGTTCCCAATTGTAAAGCGCTACGGAATTTGCTGGCGCTATATAAATAAATGTTGATGATGATGTTGATGAATACAAAGCCATAATCAAAGGACAAGCTGATGTCAGCAGACTGTAAATGAAGATTATCAGCAGCTGGATAGCTAGACACCGACAGTACAGAGGGGAAATGTCTGGTTGTCGTTACTTGTCATCCAACTTGGAGTGAAGTGACACTCGCTGCCACTTGATTGTTCTGAGAAGCCTGTTGCAGTTAATAGACAACCGGCTTGGCGGGCAGAGCTGCCCGCCACTGATCTTAACAGTATGTTTGTCATAACAAAGTGTATGTAAGCGTCGTAAGATCCTTTTCTTAGCTAGATAATCCTAGTTATACTAAGACATTATACTGTTTGAAATGCACACAAAGGGAGACAGCTAAGTTCTATGTATATATTTGGACAGAACTATAGCAAAGGAGTTTCCAGAAAATTTAGTGATTAGAACTATCAGATTGTATGTATGTTTCTATAATAGGTCATAATATTGCACGAACTGTATATAGTGGAAGCATGATTTAGAAAGCGCCTAAACGTCATCTAGTGACAATTGTTTGCTGTGATTTCTCCTCTTTCATTTGCCCATCATCCGTATAAGTTTGATGAAATGGAGACGTGAGGAAGATGCCATCTAGCCTATGAAAATAGGTGGTTAGTTAACACCAGGCACCAAAATTCAACATTAAAGCATTTCCACAAAAGTGTCCCCATTGTAGAACTTCTAGCTGGCAGCCTGGAGGAATGAACCACTTGCCTTAGGGTTCGTTGGGCAACATGAGTGCTGCCGTTTTGATCTGTATCCTGTACATCAACTCCGAAGAGGTGGCTGCTCCCGAAATCAAGTCTGAGGTATAATGATCTCTCCATGTTCAATCATTCGAGAGAGAAATGCCAGGAGTGTTCGTTGGCCTTGACGTTGCTGGATACAGGCTGGTATCTAGGATTCAACCTCTTTGCTCTCTAAATATTCTGCAAATTCTTGTGGTCGGTGAGGATAGAGAGAGAATCCAGATCCCCGCAGAAGGTGCCTCCACTCGGTGAGGGCCATAATGATGGCCAGCAACCCCCCGGTTATCCACATCGTGGTTGACCTTGGCAGAGGTGAACCTCTTTTTAAAGAAGGCACAGGAGTGAAAGACATCATTGTCAGTCTGCTGGAGCACAGCTCCTGCTCCACTCTCTGATGCATCAACTTCGAGGATATAGGTCTGACTGGTGTTGAGTATTGGAGGAGGGGCGCTGAGGTGAAGAAATTATTCAAGGTGTCAAACGCCTGTTTTGGCTGGTGAGTCCATGTTAAGTATTGCATAATAATGCTGAAAGTGAGGAGGATCTTTAAGCGGCTGTAGAAAAAACACTGTTAGGAGGGGAGTAAAGTTTTTTTTTTTTTTAATGGCTGATGAGAGCTTTTAGGCTTGATGGACAGCTGCTATGACAATAAGGCAATATTTTGAAACAAAACCAGAAAAATACAAGCCCGTGCTCTGTATATCCCATATTATATATGGAACCAGCTACATTGCAATAAGCCCGCGCTTGGTATTTCCCATATTGTATATGGTACCAGCTGCATGGTAATATAAATGCCCATATGTATACAAAACATAAAAGATAGTTGTCTAAAAACAAAAATAACATCTTAACATACAGCCCACTCTAGCACTCGCCATAGGGGTTATCAGCTGCCCCCCCAAACATAATTCATTAATTACTAGTTATGTTTTACTAATTTTCTATTATGGCAATTTGTAGCATGAACATGTTTTGAATTGTTACTTGTTGATGGCTTTAAATGTTTTTTAAGCACTGCACAAATACATTTAATATCTAAAACAGCTGATACTTTGTACTATACAGAAATATATAACCTTTCTTGAACAATGGTACAGTCCTGTTTTACATCTCGGATATACACAGTAGGCTACTTTTTTTTATTACGCCAGAAAAACCTTTTGTTCTCAATGCTGGAGTCTTACCCCTAGGCTCATAATAATGTTCTGTCTGTGTCAAAACCATGTTGTCCTCAAACAGAACCCGCTGTCTGCCGGGGCACAGACAATGTCACAGAGCTTTTGAAACTTTCCTTGCAGTGTCCTTTGATAATGCCCAATCTTCATGTTTATCCTGCTTTCTGGATATAAAGTACCAGTATGAAATTACAAATTTGCATTGCAGGCACAAAGCTCCCTGTGATCCCGGAGGGGAGGTTATAAAAGTTGGCAAGTGTGATATACGGGGACATTTCTGCCCTGACATCCTTCATCCTTGTGTATCTTTCCTGCTTCCTCCAGCACACAAACCATGGTCTTGCTGGGCTAATGTGCATATGTGTCCTAGTGGGGTAGTAACACATTTACATGTACAGATATACGTTCCTGGAATGCAGTTTAGGCAAAGTGTACAGTCGCTGGCAGCTATAGCATAACTATAATGCACTTATACAAAGGATGTTTTTATATAGTGACTACAGGGCACCATGGGGCACATTTATCAATATTCACATAAAGTGAAAAGTAGTTTTCAATCTTTATCGCAATGATAAGGATTGAACTATTTCTCACATTTATGTACAACCCTGCACAGAAACAGCAGTTCCGAAAAACTGCTGTTTCTGTGATGTAAAAAATCATACTTACCCCCCTCTTCGGAAGCGCTGTCTCCGGGTCTTCTCCTCGTTCTTTTCATTCTTCAATTGCGCATGTGCAGTTCCAAGAACTGGACGTGCGCACAAAGATCCCCGCTCTGTCTCTGCAACGATAGAGAGCTGTGAGTGACAGGGAGGGATCATGTGATCCCTCCACACATGCGCTGTCCAGCTCTGCTCTTCGGAGCAGAGCTGACCGCATTGTATTTCTTCGATTCTGATAATGTACGCCAGCTTCATGTTTTTTTCGGAACTTGTTAGATTTGAGCTGGGAGCAGTCACCATACTGTAGAATGGTGACTGCTCCCAAAAACGAAGAGGAGTGCAAAGCAGCAGATATCCACGATATCTGCTGCGATGCACCTTTCATAAATATCCGGAGGACACCCAGGGAGCTTAATTTCACGGTAAGTGCACGATAGTGCACTATTGTGCTTTCATAAATATGCCCCCATGTCTGAGCTACATAATGATCAGCTAAACTGGTTACCTCCTAGCATTGTAGCAGTTTAATCCCTTCCTGCTAGCTAGACTAAGAACAGTCAATACTGTGTGGAAATCATACTTTACTGCAGTGTCCTGATTGACGACTTATTGTAGTAAGTGCTGTAGTCGGTTAAACTTATTTCTTGAGGATGTTAAGCCTTGGAAAATTGACCATTGCCAGCTTCAACAAGGGGTGAGTCACCGAGAACTGCGGGTATATGGTACCCACAGCTGCTGCCATGTGGCCATACCAGTTAACCTGTTGTAACTCATTTTATATCAAGATTTAAAAATAAACAAATACAAACAAAAAGGTTGCCAGGAAATCATAGCATAAAAATAGAATGTAATCACAAAAGCATTTCTGAATAATGATTATGCCGTTCTCATCCTCTTAGTCTTATGTGCTATTATATGTCGATGGTTTTCTCTTATCTGTCAATGTGATACAGGTTTTCATCGCTCTCCCCTCCAGTCTGTTTGCTGCCTCCTGCAGTTGTCTATTTCCACAACCAAACTAAACTAAATTAACAGAGAGGTGGTTTCATTTCTGGGGCTCAGTATGACGCTATCTCTGCTTGATGTGTGTGTTAACCTTTACACTACATAGAAAAATAGTGCCACAAATAATTTAGCTTGTTCATGGTTGGTGGAAAAACAGTTTATCCAGAGATACCACAAATCCAGGATTTGGCTTGGAACTGATTTCTAAATATGTTTGTTTTTTTTGTTTTTTTTAGCAAAATTAATTTTAGTTTAACTGAATCCTAATCCTGATTCCTCTGTACTTTTAGTGCACAGAACATAGTTCTTTCAAGAAAAGCCCCTCTTATTTAATTTGAATATGTGATTTATGGCTGAGATTCGATTTGATATCTTTTTTTTTTTTCTCATGTTTTTTTGTGGATTTGTTGTTTGAATTGTAGATTCTGGATTTTATAAATCCCTAACAATATATTGCTGTCAAATGCCTCATTATTTAAAAAAAAAAAAAAAAAGCTGCAATGTCACATAGACATTTTTTATTGTTACTGTGTTTTTATTTTGTTAACAGAGAGTTTTGTGCCTTTGGCACCATGAAGCTTACAGTCATTTTTTTCTTGAAATCGTCCTATAAGTTTTTTAAAAAGTGCTGCGGGGGGGAGATTGTTATGACTGACACAACAAGATAATATCTCTCAGCTGGAAGATTTAGGTTTCTGCTCTCAAACTTGTTCCTGAGGAGAGTGTAACCAGATCTGTTTGTTAGAGCCAGTCAGTCAGAAAGATAATCAGTGGTCATGTGATGGTAGAGTACGGTGGGGGATTGTGTTAAGAACGTGTTTGTTCAGAAGAGAGATATTCCTATCTGTTCCCTTCATCATATGTAATGCGACTGTGGTTGACATGGTAAACGCAGCACACTTGTAACTGCAAATGATGATTTGCAGCTTGAAGATAAACAAGTAAGGAAAATAGAACAAAACTATGTGTCTTCTAACAACTAACCCAAGTGATTCAGTTAAAAAAAAATAATATACAGTGTGTGTGTATATATATGTATGTGTATATATATATGTATGTGTATATATGTATGTGTATATATATATGTATGTGTATATATATATATTTATATATATGTATGTATATATATATATATATGTATGTGTATATATATATATATATATATATATATATATATATATATATATATGTATATATATGTATGTATATGTATATGTATGTATATATATATGTATGTATATGTGTATATATATATATGTGTATATATATATATGTATATGTGTGTGTATATATATATATATATATATATATATATATATGTATATATATATATGTGTATATATATATGTATATGTGTGTATATATATGTATGTATATATATATATATATATATATATATATATATATATATATATATATATATATATATATATATATATGTGTGTATATATATAATTTTTTTTCATGAAAGTGACCCTCTAAATGGGTTTTCCGCCTCCAGGTGACCGTAATTTATTGGCTCGTGCATGTCTTCCAGCACTTTTACTAAATAAGTTACTTTTTGCTTCTAATTGCCTTCTGTGCTTTGTCCTTTACTCATGTATCATCATCAACATTTATTTATATAGCGCCAGCAGATTCCGTAGCGCTTTACAATTGGGAACAAACATTAATAAGACAATGCTGGGTGATACATATAGACAGAGAGGTAAGAGAACCCTTCTCGCAAGCTTACAATCTATAGGACAATGGGAGAGTCATGACGTTAGGAAAGTTGTTTATTTTCATTGCTCTGGGATAAAGCTGGTCTCTAGTATGTAAAGCAGAGAGCTTAGGGGAGCTGTGTTGTATCCCAGGCAACGGAAACAAACAACTCTGCCTAATGATATAAATTGATGGCTGCAGAGCACAGAGGAAGCCAGAATGTCTGCAAACAACCAGAGTACGTTGCAGGAAGAGGAGGTACAAAAGCCAATAAAATAAAGGTGTCTGATGGGGACATCTCCTTTAAAACTCCAGCTGATACACTATGGGACTATGAATAGTGTGCCAGCACATTTTGTTAACATAGATCAGTCATCTACTGATTAGATTACCGTTGTTTATAATATCACATAATAACATGTCATGTTACCTGTGGGTCAACTCTCTCTCTTTTGAGTGTTGTTAGAAGATAGATATAAAACAGAAAAGTAAACTTTTATGTAACAAATCACTAAAATGTTATCCACATAATTTTTATGGTATTGATCAGAAAGTTAATGGCGCCAGGGACATTTAATTGTGCTGTAGCATCTAGTAAAACAATGCGATCGGTGTGCTGCATAGGCCACAAATATTCATCGTCTGCAGACGAGTCCTAATCATCAGCAGAAGTCTGGTAAAGCCGGTGCCAACAAATACATTTCTTTATAATCAACCTGGAGTGACGGCGCCAATGGTTAATACTGATTTATTCATTATATACAGTTAAAGCTGGATGAGTCTAAAATGATCAGTCGCTATTGTAAGTGTGTTATTTTGACCTTGTGAGAAATTTACTCTTGACTTTTACTATTATTATTACCATTTATTTATATACTTATATTTGAGTTAGTAGATGATGCAAATGTACTAATGAAGTTTGAATTCTAATTGTTACCTGTTTTTGCTTCCAGCGTGGGTGGTACACCAGTGAGAATGAGTACTACCTCCTGCGGTTCACGCTCACCGTGCGCTCACTCTTTTACACAAGCTTTTGCTTAGAGTGCAGCGGCCAGCATGCGAGTGACGGTGGCAGCTTCTCCTTTCCATCTATGCTGGTCTATGTGTTTTATCAGCCTCTCCTCCACAATGGCCCCATTATCACATTCAATGAATTCTCCAAACAGGTATGTGTCTTGTTACTGTATGGTGTGGTTTATGTGTTGTTATTGCAATGTGTGCACTATGCAGACAAATGCTAGATAGGTAGAGCAGACTAACTAGGAATGATTCCTTTTAGTTTTGTAATGACAAACCTGCTGCTCTATACACAACCTGGCTAGCCCGTATTACAGATCTATTGGGGTCACGGGAGGAAAGGACAGAGCTCAACCAGCACAGGGTGACAGTGATAATGTATTGTCTGAGTGCACCTGACCTAATGTGTCTTCTTAGAAAAGAGTAGTGTTTTCTTTTTTAAAAATGTTTCTGCAATTTGAATTAGCAGCAGAAATGAAGGGTCTGCTTTTGATAAATGAATGGGTAAGTAAAATATTTTTTTTTTAAAAAATCTTAAAATAATATATATACTGTTTGTATTCTTCATAATTAAAGTTAGGCATAATGGGCCTGATTCATTAAGGAAAGTAAAACAAAAAAAATAAGTAAATTTTCCCCTTGGCAAAACCATGTTGCATTGGAGGCGGAGGTAAATTTAAAACGTGGGGACAGATTTAGATTTGGGGTAGGGCATGTTCTTGATCAACTTTAAATTTCAGTGTAAAAATAAAGCTATCAAGTATTTGTGTGCTACATGAAAACAGCCAGTATTTTCCTTACGTGCAAAATAATAAACTAATTTGCACCCCTTGCATTGTAACATGGTTTTGTCCAGGAGAAAATGTACTCAATTTTTTGCCTTACTTTCCTTAATGAATCAGGCCAAATATCAGTAGAGACAAGCACCCCCCTTTAAGTAGTATTTTTACCCACTTAATGGATGTCAGTATGCCCATTACATTACCACTTGTTAGCTGGCTTACTTTAATCTGGCTCATCTCTGCTCTACATAATCCTCTGTCAGTATCGCATACACCTCCATCAACTACCACTGTACAACCACACTTTCATTTTCTCCTAAAATACTACTCTGTTTGGATCCGTTTGGCTTAGGGGACTTTATAGGTGGAATATCCTAATATGGGCTCACCAACCTCATACTGCCTGGTGATCGAAGATAAGTAAATGTGGTCCTCTGGTCTTGTCTCCCCCTCTTATATTATACAAGTTAACCTGTGCTTGATACTCATGCATTCTAGTAAAATCAAGCTACTTAAGGTGTTAAAAAGGTTCTTGTCATGCATTTGGGACTAGGCCAGGCCTCCTCAGGGGAAGAGCGTTACTTCCCGACGTAAGCGCTCTTTTTTAACATGGTTTTGTCCACATGTAACCACCTCATCATTTTTCTCCATCACCTCATCCTTCATCTTCATCGCCACATCCTTAATCTCCATCATCTTACTGTTCTAAAAGCTCTCGATACACAACGTTTCTGCTAAACACCTTATCGCTGTGCTCAATCAGTCTTCCTTGAAGGGCAGTATTCATAACCTGCACTTTCACATCACTGCTTCTCCGTACTCGTGAAAATGCGACATACAATTGTCCATGACCAAACATAGGCTCTGGTAAATAAATACCCACACGGTCAAGAGTTTGAGCCCTCAACTGGTAAATTTAGCCTTTACTACCCCTCCCACGGGGGGAAGGGGGGATGATGGAAGTTAACTGACTTCACTATTATAATTTTTTTTGTCAAATAATGTCAGTATACCAAATTTCAGGTCAATTGGATGAGCCCTTTCTGAGAAAATAGTTTTTTCCACACACACACTAACACACGCCGGTAGGCTTATATATATTAGATGACACAATAATGGGAACATAACACGTTCTTCCTCTACCTCCACCCACCTATGTCTGCTTGAAAAAACAGGAACTCAATGTACCCTTTAAAATCAGACATGTAAATTAAACACATGAGAACTAATATTCTCTTACCTTCCGATCCCCCCCAACCCCAACCCCTACTTCATCATCATCATTTATTTATATAGCGCCAACATGTTCCGTGGCGCTTTACAATTGGGGACAAACACAGTAAAGTAATAAACAAACTGGGTAAAACAGACAAAGAGATGAGGAGGCCCAATAAATTCCAGCAGAGTCTGGCCTTTCTGAGACCCTTTGTGCCATGAAGGTTTGGGGGAATGGCTCTTCCATGAGTCCTGAGGAGGGCTATCTTATTATAGCTGCCAATTCTAATAAGCTTTCAATCCCCCCACCCCATACTAGATAGGTCAAGTAAAGCCCCAGCATCCATCTCATACAGAATTGCTCACTCCAAAGCTTTCAGACACTTTTGCAAGTAACAGGATGGGATTTGATGCATGGGAGTATATGCACCCTAGTACAAGGGACTACGTATTCTCAGACCAGGCACCACTTTGTACTTCCATCTCTGGTGTGAAATCAGCATCAGTAACTATACTTAAGGTTGTTTTTACAGACCTGAAACAGCTCATGGACAGAACTTGCTTGATGAGTAGTTGGCTTATTTGTTATTCTAATTTTTAATAATAAATTACAAAACCACTTATTTTCATAAAGGTAATGCTTATTTCTAATTCTATAGCTTTGAGCGTCATCCCCTATAAGAATATATTTGTTCTATTTGCTAAGTGGTTAGCACTTCTGCCTTACAACACTGGGGTCATGAGTTTAATTCCCGACCATGGCCTTATCTGTGTGGAGTTTGTATATTCTCCCTGTGTTTGCGTGGGTTTACTCCGGGTGTTCCGGTTTCCTCCCACACTACAAAAACATACTAGTAGGTTAATTGGCTGCTTGACCCTAGTCTTTCTCTGTCTCTGCGCCTGTCTCTGTCTCTGCGCCTGTCTCTGTCTCTGCGCCTGTCTCTGTCTCTGCGCCTGTCTCTGCCTCTGCGCCTGCGCCTGCCTCTGCGCCTGCGCCTGCCTCTGCGCCTGCGCCTGCCTCTGCGCCTGTCTCTGCCTCTGCGTCTGTCTCTGCGTTTGCGTCTGTCTGTCTGTCTCTCTGTCTGTGTCTGTCTGTGTGTGTTTTAGGGAATTTAAACTGTAAGCTCCAATGGGGCAGGGACTGATGTGAGTGAGTTCTCTGTACAGCGCTGCGGAATTAGTGGCGCTATATAAATGAATGGTAATAATAATAATAATATCGGCTGCTGATCTTCATTCAAGCTTCTCTCAGCTCTGCATTACGCATTACGATGTCTCTACTCCTATCACACTACTGCTGCTGCTCTCCGTTGAACCTAAGCAATAAACTGTTATTTTTCTAAATGTGTTGCTATGACAAATAATTTCATATACATTCCAAATTGTGACTTAAATGAGTGTGGGTGTCTTACTAATGTCTCCACTGTGAGAGTGTTATATTATCATATAGAACTAAAGGGCAGCTGGGTACCACATTCATACCGCTTGGTGAGACCGTGTAATGGACCTAAGGAATCTGTTGGTAGAGACAGATGATATAAATATACTGCTTACATGTATTAAAGGAGAACACCATAAAATAATATTCCCACTGATATCTAAATCATAGCTAATGAGAAAATTGGGACACTTTACCCCAGTCTGCCAAAACCATCCCCAGTCATGTTGCAATAGAAAAGGGCCTTTCCCAAACTGTTGCCACAGAGTTGGAAGCATAGCATTGTCCAAAATGACTTGGTATGCTGAAGCATTAAGATCACCCTTCACTGGAGATAAGGGGCCTAACCCAAACCCTGAAAAACAGCCCCATACCATTATCCCTCTTCCACCAAACTTCACAGTTGGCATAATGCAGTCAGACGGGTAACGTTTTCCTGACATCCGCCAAACCCAGACTCACCCATCTGACTGCCAAACAGAAGCGTGATTCGTCACTTCACAGAACACGTTTCCACAGTCCAGTGTCGGTGTTCCTTATGCCACTCCATTCGACTCTTGGCATTGGTCTTGGTGATGTGAGGCTTGCATGCAACTGCTCAGCCATGGAAACCCGTTCCATTAAGCTCCTGCTGCACAGTTTTTATGCTTACATTAATGCCAGTGGAAGTTCAAAACTCTTCAAAACTCTTCAGCTATGGAATCAGCAGAACGTTGGTGACTTTTACGCACCATGCGCCTTGGCAGTCATTGGCCCAGCCCTGTGATTTTACGTGTCTTCCGCTTCGTGGCTGAGTTACTGTTGTTCCTAAACGCTTCCACTTTCTAATAATATCACTTACAGTTAACCGTGGAATATCCAGCAAGGATGAAATTTTAAGATCAGTCTTATTGTGAAGGTGGCATCCCATCACAGTACCACGCTTGAAATCACTGAGCTCTTCAGAACAAGCCATTTTGTATCACAAATATCAGCAAATGGAGACTGCATGGCTAGGTGCTTGATTTTATACACCTCCGGCAACGGGTCTGATTGGGTCACCTTAATTCACCAGTGTGGCCAAATTCTTATGTCCATATAGTGTGCATATCTATACGTGTGTGTGTGTGTATATGTTTTTTTTTTCCTACTCCGCAAACGTTTTAAAATGGTCTTCCTACTTTTTCATCATGGATATAATTGTTTTACCTTGCAGACAATTGATATAAGGCTGCAGATTTACGGGAGATACTGACATGGCTGCCATATATATTGGGACCTGTTACTGTTTTATTTTCTCTCCAAGTAGAATTAATTAACAAACGTTTGTGAGCTGCAGTGATTTCAATTAATTTGCTTTTAAATAAATGCTTAAAATCACTAATTTGTAACTTAAAAAACAGATCTGGTTCTTTTTACAATTAATTGGAGACTGTACTGACCTGCCATATTCCAGTCACATACTACGTAGCCTTTTGTCCATGCATACACTTTACCAGTCAGATATGTTTGCATATTAATTGCATTATACATTTTGATCCCTGAACAAGTGTTTACATAAAAATAATGGAAATGCCGTCTGCTTTGTTAGTGAAGGTTATAACTTTTGTCTCTTACATCTGCTCGCGGTGGCTCCTTTGAGCTCCCTGCTTGCACGCCACTGTTTCTGCTAATATATTATAGTTAGATATGGTAATTTTGTTGTTTGTGAGCCTCGGATTGACGTTCTCTCAAACTGATCAAATAATTAGAATTTGCATGTACGGTGAATTTATTCGGGATGTGATTAGTGAAAGTGACATTAAAAATAACATTTTTGTAATGAAATTTAATATGTAGGGGGGAATTCAGTTGACGGCAAGTTTTGGGTTTTTTTGCCGCTGGGTTAAAAAACAATAAAAATAAAAATTACCCGCGCGGGTTTTGACCCGCTGGTGCGACCGTTTTTAGCGTAAAAATTGTGCAATTCAATTGAAAAACCGGTAATGCCGCCCCCGCGCGTTAATCATTGGTGCTTGCAAATATTTAAGGTTGTGAAGGAGAGGTTTTAACCAGGTAATGTATAAAAAAAAAAAATGCATTTGCATACATTTGACTGCATTATATAACCTTTCTATTTTATAATATCTACATTGCAGTACTTTCTTTTACCATCTTTTTTTATTTTACTATTTTTTATTATACAATTATCTATACCATGTCAAAACACATTAGTACATACATATTAGTACAAAAAAAACATACATAAATATGTTATTTAGTGATTATTGTGTTTTTTTATTTTTATGGGGGTTTTTTTTTTCATTCTTTTTTTAAAATAAAATCAACTTTTTCACGTTATGCATTACTGATAAACATAATTTATCTTTTTTTCTTCATTATTACATGATTTAAAATATTTTTTCTTATTTTTTTTTATTCTTGGCACACCCCAACGAGGTGCGAGTGAGATAAAATAGCATATCGGCCTGTCTAACGCGCCACGTTAAAAAAAACAATTGAATAGCTTTTAACGCGGCTGCCTCTCACCCACCCTATACTCTTGATAGATCTTCTACTTGAGCGCGATAGGACCTTTTGAGGGGAAAAAACGGTGCGTTAAAAATGGAATTGAATCGCGGGTAAAGTTAACTCGCTCTAAAATGATAAAAAAACACATTAAAATAACGTGGTGTTGAAAAAAAAAACCTGCGGTCAATTGAATACCCCCTGTAAAGTTGGATTAGCTTTACTTATTCAGGTGTAAGGAAAAGTCATATACACATTATACATCTATATAAGTGTGTGTTCCTATAGTGTTGTATACTTCGGTATTGTCACCTATCAGGAAGTGGTCCAATGGCAATTTGTTACAGATGGCTCTGCATCAGGCCCGGCCAACCTGTGGCTGTCCAGGTGTTGTGAAACTACAAGCCCCATCATGCTTTGCCAGTAAATAGCAAACCGTTAGTTGGCAGGGCATGCTGGGACTCACAACACCTGGAGAGCCACAGGTTGGCCAGCGCTGCTCTACATTGTTGATGCCGGGAGTAACTCTGGTCCCCCTACTCTTTAGTTTAAATGAAACTCCACAATCCTAAAAGATTACCACCGACATCTGACATTACTGGGCACAGATTGTAGTGTACAAGATGCTATATTACATGTGCTTATGTCAACAGTTGTAAGTGCCCCCCCCCCCCTATTTTTTGTAGCCCGAATTGCTATTTTCTCCTCCTTTGTCCCTGTTTGCATTCTGTACCCTTATTGTTTTGAAAAAAAACTATTGATGTTGAATTGTTGAGTATTGTATTCTGTGGGGTTTGAAGCAAGTGCCAATGATGTGGACTAAACCAAAAAAGGGAAACCATGCAAAAAAAAGATACATTTTGGCTTGCATTGACCCCAACTGTGACGTAACTATATCTATGTGCAAGTTTATGGCTTCATTTCCTTTATCCAGATTTTAGGTGCTTCCCTAAACTGGATTGCAGTACTTTGTATGGGCACCAGTACTTCACAGTGACATCTACAAATATAAGTGTCACCGTTCCATCTGATCTTCTCTTGTGATCTGTTAAATCTGATCCAACAGGATGTTTGTGTATAACAATCACATATACAGCGATGTCCGTCAATGCCACACTCACTGGGTATTTAGAGCATGAAATGACGTTGAACCACAGAGCTGACATGTTGATGGCATTTTGTAAAAGTATAGAAAATCCTAGACATCAGGTAAACGGAAATTATCTGAATTGTATTTTTCATTCCCAGATGCAGACACAGGATACACGATGGCCGAATTTTCAATTTTCTGGATTGGTCTTAGATCTGTTTCGCTTACTTCTGTGGTGGTGTCTGGGAGAGTTGATGATTCATACGATGTATATACATGCAATGTATAGCAACTATGCTACTCTGGAAGAAGTATCGTACTGGACTCTTGGTGAGCTTAACTAAATAGCCAAATGTGTCTCTCTTGTCTTCATTCCTTGTCTCATGAGACAATATGAAGTTTTTGGAAGTTTCCTGTGGTTTCCTGCTTACCATAGTGTGTGTGTGTGTTTTTTCCGCTATAGTTTTATATTTTCTCACTGTATTGTTTATGAGCAAAATTAGAGAGTTGGTCACATCTCCCATTTGCCTGTTCTCTAACATTCTAAAGCTGCATTACCACCTATATGTTAACTGTTGTATCGGGGTTCTGTTGTTCATCTCACAGCCACAGCAGAAAACTTGAGCTGTGTGATGTTGTGGAAGGGGGAGGAAGGAGAAGGAGGTCCAATCAGAAGCTGAAATGTCACTTGGTGAATTATTAGGCTGATGTCACCAGTTGATGTCACTTCATGCTTTAGTGATGTCACCCATTATTAGTAAGGTACTTGAGAACATACAGTTGTGGGAAAAACAGGACATCACAAACTTGCTCACACCTTAATGACGGTCACAGGTTCCTAGCAAATTGCTAAGTTGTATTCTTATGAATATTGGTTCAATCCACAAAATAGAGGCCTCTACTGCAGATTATTTAGAAAGTAAAAAACACCTGATCCGCAGTGCTGTAGCGGCTTTTGACCCACCAGGACTCATCGGTTTACCGAGTCAGACGGCCATGTTTTCAGGATAGCAGCAAATCTGCACAGGTAGAGGGCATAAGTTGGAGCGGAGTGAAGGCGTTTCTGGAGAAATATGGAATAGGCTTACCGATGCGCACTTGTTTTACGGAGCAGTTCAGAAATGAGGTTTCATTTTGCATTGCGAAATTATTGCAATAAGATAAGAGGGTGAGGAAGGCACACATTCACTCTGCCAAATGACCATAATTTTGCACCAGCTCTTATCTGGCATAGATTAGATCTCATCCTATAGTTTTAATGGGACCTATCTTGCATCTCTATGATGCACTTCAGAATTTTCAGTCTAACTATGAGCAATGTAATAGAATGGTTTTGTCATCTGTATTAGAGATATAAATAAGTGATTGTCCGATTTGATCGCTGTGGAGATCACATACTTAATAGAAACAGATTTTAAAATAATAATCAGATACAGCAAAAAGGGATATATTAACAGAACGAAAAATATATCACCTGCGCAGCTAGCCTAGCACAAGTGTCTCTGGGATACTCTGCCTTACAAAGGCCAGAGTAGTACAATACATCACTGGGATAGGGTCGTAAGTGATATTATTGCCAACATCAATTTCAGGTACACGAGTCATACCAGGACGATGGTCATTGTTACATTGTTGATTTTAGGATAAGAACTAGTTAATTGTACACAGACACGGAGAATGAGAATCTTGTACTAACCAAATGCAATGTTGAATGTAGAATAGTGAGATGTAATAGGAAATGTTTAACATCCCATGGTAATGTTGAATCTGGACAAAGACTCAGTAAATGAATATTGGTACAGTATATTTAATGTCTACGTTAATATAGCCTTGGTATTGATTTTTTTTTAGTAAATACCAAATTCAATGGGAGAGCAAATCTCATTGTCCGAAGACCTCTTGGATGACTGGAAGCCTTGGCATTAGAAATGGTTATACATATCTTATTGCAAAAATGAGTATCTATGAGAATATGATGGAACAGTGATATTAATATGACAAGCGATGCGGTTACATCTTGCCGCTACGAAGCAATTACATTTGACTGCATTAGCGGTGACATGCAATCGCTAGTCTCGTCAAATTGCAATTGCATCGCACACAGGGAAAACCATTTATAAGCAAGTCAGATTTATTGTTTTGACCGATTTTTTTTTTTTTTTATTTTTTATTTTTTTTTTATTTTTTTTTTTAAATTTTATCTTTAACACCTGTGATACCTATGTCCCAAAAACTCATAAATGTCACTCGTAAAAAGTCATGAGGGCTAGATTTACTAAGCTGCGGGTTTGAAAAAGTGGGGATGTTGCCTATAGCAACCAATCAGATTCTAGCTGTCATTTTGTAGAAGGTGCTAAATAAATGAAAGCTAGAATCTGATTGGTTACTATAGGCAACATCCCCACTTTTTCAAACCCGCAGCTTAGTAAATCTAGCCCATAAATGTGGCTAATCGAAGCCGTATTTTATGAAAACAATAAAACATTTTTTTGATTGAAAGGAGTGGTTCTAAAGTAGCGGCTGGTTGGATTTTGATGTTTCCATCTCCCTGCACACTAAGCCTACTTCGACTCTGTGGGGGTATATCTCGAAAGTGCAGAGTAGGAATGCGCCTAGACATATGTTGGGTGGAACATCAGAGAGCACTGGTGCAAAATCTACTTATGCTTTTATTAGAACTGAAACATTTGCACATCCTCAATTACTGTCTAATGTTAAGTATGCATAATAATGCTGAACGTGAGGACGATCTTTAGGCCGCTGTAGAAAAAACACTTTTAGGGGGGAGTAAAGTTGTTTTTGAGTGCTGATGAGAGCTTTTAGGCTTGATGGACAGCTGCTATGACAATAAGGCAATATTTTGAAACAAAACCAGAGAAAAATCAAGCCCGCGCTTGGTATATCCCATATTTATATATGATAGCAGCTGTGTGACAATATAAATGCCCATATATGTATACAAAACAAAGACAGTTGTCAGCGCTTATCCTTAAAACTACATATTTGTGTGTATCTAGCAAAATGAAAACATGAGGTATTAGTTCATATTTTGATCAAAACATTTAAGCCTGCATTCCAGTGTCAAGGGCACCTCAGTATATGCAGGTCCTACACTGACCTATATGTTTTAAACTCCATTAAAATGCAGTTAAAATCAGATGCACTCACCTCCCAGGTATAGGGGCTTACATCTAGCAAGGCCTGGCTTGTGAGCCACACCCAAATGTGCCTTAAATAGTCTTGATGGACAGCTGCTATGACAATGAGGCAATATTTTGAAACAAAACCAGAGAAAAAAACAAGCCCGCGCTCGGTATATCCCATATTGTATACGGTACCAGCTGCGTTGCAATATAAATGCCCATATATGTATACAAAACAGAAAAGCAGTTATGCTACATAGGAGACAACAGTCCAACCAATGTGCTCTAAGAAGCTTTGGTGAAGCTTCTGAGCAGTGCCTTTCCTTTCCTTTAGGCATGAAGTATGCCAATAATGGGGTTTCAATGTAGATTTGAATTAAGATTTTTTTATTATCGAGTTGCAAATTTTTGGGAGAATATGTTAAAAGTCTCAGGGGTAAATGTATCAAGCTGTGGGTTTGAAAAGTGGAGTTGTTGTCTAGAGCAACCAATCGGATTCTACCTTCAAGGCCAAAAATGTTGAGAATGACACAAATATTATTTTTTACAGTCTGCTGCCTCAGTTTTTATAATGGCAATTTGCATATACTCCAGAATGTCATGAAGAGTTATCAGATGAGTTGCACTTAATTTCAAAGTCCCTCTTTGCCATGACAATGAACTTTATCCCAAAAACAACATTTCCACTGCATTTCAGCCCTGCCACAAAAGGACCAGCTGACATCAGGTCAATGATTCTCTCCTTAACACCTGTGAGAGTGTTGACTAGGACAAGGCTGGAGATCACCCTGTCATGCTGATTGAGTTAGAATAACAGACTGGAAACTTTAAAAGGAGGATGGTGCTTGAAATCTGTCACTCACCGGACCGTGAGTGCCTCTTCCCGGACATTTAGGAACCGTGGTCGTCCTCCATCCTGAGGGTCTGCGCATGCGCAGCCCTTTCCTATACTTCAGTGTATGTCCCTTTAACTCAATTGGCAGATCAGGCAACACTACCTATATTAAGCACCTGTGGTCATCACCACGTTGCCTGATCTTGGAGTCTCATTCCCCATGAGTCTCTGAAGGTGTTCCTGTGTTTCCTCGTGTATTCAGCGCTGCTGATTCCTGTGGTTTCCAAACCACTTCTACCTCTGTGGTTTCCAAACCACTTCTACTACTGTGGTTCCCACACCACTTCTACCATCAACTGTATCATCGTGACTGTGAGCTGATTCCTATCCGCTGCCTCCGTGCACTACAGTCTCCTATACCACTTCAACGCTATTATATTCCATAGTGACTGTTTGCTGATTCCTATCCGCTGCCTCCGTGCACTACAGTCTCCTATACCACTTCAACGCTATTATATTCCATAGTGACTGTTTGCTGATTCCTATCCGCTGCCTCCGTGCACTACAGCCTTCTCTCCTTATCCACTCACCTGTTCATCATCAAGTCTGTGAGCTGATTCCTAGCCGCTGCCTCCGTGCACTACAGCCTCCAGCTTGCAACTCGCCTGTGTTCATCATCGTGACTGTGAGCTGATTCCTATCCGCTGCCTCCGTGCACTACAGCCCCAGCTGGCAACTCGCCTGTGTTCATCATCGTGACTGTGAGCTGATTCCTATCCGCTGCCTCCGTGCACTACAGCCTCCAGCTGGCAACTCGCCTGTGTTCATCATCGTGACTGTGAGCTGATTCCTATCCGCTGCCTCCGTGCACTACAGCCTCCAGCTGGCAACTCGCCTGTGTTCATCATCGTGACTGCTAGTTGATTCCTATCCGCTGCTCCTGCGCACGTCAGCCTCATCTCATCTCGTCCGTGGGTCCGAAGAGTCCTGCTGCCGCTGCCAGCGCTATCGTCCATCTACTGCTGATCCGCTCTCCACGCCTTCCTGTTTCCCGCTGGTCTCTACCCTCCTGTCAGCATTGGATTCGTATCTCATCAGCTACTCCTCTGCTAGATCATCTCCATTCTCCTGGGTCCTCCATGAGTCCAGTTCCATGTGTTACTGATTCCTGTGGATTCGTGTCCCTGTTGGTCTACTTACCTGTGCGCTGCACCTACTAGACCCCTGCCTCTTGCATCCAGGGACTTCTCATCCTGTCGGCCTCCTGCCGCCCAGGTATCACTACATTCCTATCTGACTGCCTTCTGAACCACGGTATGCATACTTCTCATTGACTGTGCTGGTGTATTGCATATCTTGCTGGACTGTGTTGGTTCTCCTCTGGAGTCTGCTATCCGCTGAGTCTATTGCCATCATTGACTGTGTTATCTTGTGCTGGATTACTTCAAGAGACTTTCTATATTTGCAGACCTGTTCAGTCATATATATATATTGTGCATATTACTGTGGATCGTGTTTAATGTGCCCGTGTACATCCTGTGTTGCAGTCACTCCCCGTACACCTCCTCACATATATATTCAGTGGTACAACTTGCTGAAGGCAGACCACTGATTCCTGTTCCGGTATCACCTGTTCCATTCCTCTCACATAGCAGTGGTACAACTTGCTACCGCAGACCACTGACTTCCCGGATACCTCCACTTGGATTCCATTCCTTCACTCAGACAGCGGTACCACTTGCTATCCGCAGACCGCTGACTCTCATCACCTCCTTGTTTCTGTTGGACATTCCGCCTCACTATAGCAGTGGTACAACTTGCTATCGCAGACCACTGACTACCTCCACTTGCCCTTGTCCATACAGTTCCTCGTGTATTATTTCCTCCATATTACCAGTGCTGCTAGTCATAGACTTTCCTGAGCATCTCATCATCTACTATTGCCTGTTCCGTGATCACCCTGCTACCAGAGCACACTATTACCATCTACATTGCTCTGGTAAGCTTACCACCTGGTGATCCCTGGGTAAAGACTCCTAGTGCCCGTGACAAAATCATTGTTCTTCCTCTGTTAACGTTGGTTACCTGCAAGGAAACACGTGCAGCCATCATTGCTTTGCACAAGAAGGGCTTCACAGGCAAGGATATTGCTGCTAGTAAGATTGGACCTAAATCAACCATTTATCGGATCATCAAGAACTTCAAGGAGAGAGGTTCAATAGTTATAAAGAAGGCTTCAGGGTGCCCAAGAACGTCCAGCAAGCACCAGGACCGTCTCCTAAAGTTGATTCAGCTGCTTGATCGGGGCACCACCAGTGCATAGCTTACTCAGGAATGGCAGCATGCAGGTGTGAATGCATCTGCAGTCACAGTGACGTGTGAAGACTTTTGGAGGATGGCTTGATGTCAAGAAGGCCAGAAAAGTAGCCACTTCTCTCCAGGAAAAACATCAGGGACAGACTGATATTCTGCAAAAGGTACAGGGTTTGGACTGCTGAGGACTGGGGTAAAGTCATTTTCTCTGATGAATCCCCTGTCAGATTGTTTGGGGCATCTGGAAAAACTTGTCCGGAGAAGGAAAGGTGAGTGTTACCATCAGTCCAGTGTCATGCCAACAGTAAAGCATCCTGAGACCATTCATGTGTGGGGTTGCTTCTCAGCCAAGGGAGTGGGCTCACTCACAATTTTGCTTAAGAACACAGCCATGAATAAAGAATGGTACCAAAACATCCTCCAGAAGTAACTTTTCCCAACCATCCAAGAACAGTTTGGTGATGAACAATGCCTTTTCCAGCATGATGGACACCTTGCCATAAGGCAGAAGTGATAAGTGGCTCGGAGTTTAAAACATGGAAAGTTTGGGTCCATGACAAGGAAACTCCCCAGACCTTAATCCCATTGAGAACTTGTTATCAATCTTCAAGAGGTGGGTGGACAAACAAAAACCCACAAATTCTGACAAACTCCAAGCTTTGATTGGGCAAGAATGGGCAGCCATCAGTCAGTATGTGGCCCAGACGTTGATTGACAGCATGCCAGGGCGAATTGCAGAGGTCTTCAAGAAGAAGGGTCAACACTACAAATATTGACTCTTTGCATAAACTTGGGTGTAATTGTCAATAAAAGCCTTTGACACTTATGAAATGATTGTAATTTTACTTCAGTATACTATTAGCAACATCTGACAAAAAGGTCTAAAAACACTGAAGCAGCAAACTTTGTGAAAACCAATACATTCTCAAAACTTTTGCCCATGACTGTAGTCATCATTTGTTTAGTACATTCTACAGAAAACTAGAATGTAATTGTTTGCTATAGGCAACATTTCCACTTTTCAAACCCACCACAAATTCGCAGCTTGATACATTTATCCCCCGGGTTTGATAATGAATCGGGCCAACAAGAAAACATGTTATGTGTCTTTATCTGTTGTGGAAATTACTGTGAACCATGATTAAAATCATCAGGAGCCGAAATAAGGAAACTGTGGCTTGTCGTTTGTTCTCCCACTCACACCTATCATTCACCTTCATTTTAAAATGGTGAATAAAATAGATTTGCTGGTTCTATAACACAGGCAAATAAATTGTACAGAACTGCCTCCAGGACTCCTTCTAAGAGGATCACTAAGTTAGTAAAATACATATACTCTTCGACAGTGCAGCTTTAATGGGACTGTTTAGATCCTCAACATTACATCATATTTTTTGGTTAGGTTTTGATGTTAAAATTGGATTTGGCATTGTAGGACATTCAATCTATACCCTTGAGTGCATTACATAAATATTGGTTCATCTACGTTTTCCAGGGAGCAGGGTTGTAGAATCTGATAGTGACTG